>NC_069658.1:89390714-90072500 GCF_027244095.1 Hemicordylus capensis | reverse complement strand
CGGCAGTTTTCGATACTATCGCCCATAGTATCCTTCTGGAGCATCTGAAGGGGTTGGGAGTGGCAGGCACTGCTTTGTGGTGGTTCTGCTCCTACCTCTCGGGTAGGGTCCAGATGGTGTCCCTTGAAGACTGTGTCCCTTGAACTTTTGAAAGTTTAAAATCTGAACTTTTGTATGGTGTCCCTCAGGACTCTGTATCATCTCCGATGTTGTTTAACATCGACATGAAACCACTGGGAGAGATATACAGGAGATTTGGTGCAGGGTGCTATCAATATGCTGATGACACCCAAATCTACTTCTCCAAGTCAACATCATCGGGAGAGGGCACAACAACAAATGCCTGCCTGGAGGTGATAATGGGCTGGATGAGGGATAACAAACTGAGACTGAATCCAGATAAGACGGAGGTACTCATTGTGCAGGGTTGGATCTCAGGAGACAATTTTGATCTGCCTGTTCTGGATGTGGTCACACTTCCCCAGAATGAACAGTTAAGCAGTCTGGGGGGTGCTTCTGGATCCAAGCCTCTCCTCACAGGTTGAGGCAGTGGCCAGAAGTGCCTTCTATCAGCTACGGCTGATACGCCAGCTGCGTCCATTTCTTGGGATAAACAACCTCAGAACAGTAGTACATACGCTGGTAACCTCCAGAATGGATTACTGCAATGCGCTCTACGTGGGGCTGCCCTTATGTGTAGCCTGGAAACTACAACTGGTCCAGAATGCGGCAGCCAAGTTGGTCTCTGGGTCATCTCAGAGAGACCATATTACTCCCATATTGAAAGATCTACACTGGCTGTCAATAAGTTTCCGGGCAAAATACAAGGTGCTGGTTATAAGCTATAAAGCCCTAAATGGCTTGGGCTCTGGGTATTTAAGAGAACATCTTCTTTGTTATGAACCCCACCGCCCATTGAGATCATCAGGAGAGGTTCGTTTGCAGTTGCCACCAGCTTGTCTGGTGGCTACACAGAGACGGGCCTTCTCCATTGCTGCCCCAAAGCTTTGGAACGTGCTCCCTGCTGAAATAAGATCCTCCCTATCTCTGACAACTTTTTAAAAGTCTTTAAAGAGCCAGCGTGGTGTAGTGGTTAGAGTGCTGGACTAGGACCGGGGAGACCCGAGTTCAAATCCCCATTCAGCCATGAGACTTGCTGGGTGACTCTGGGCCGGTCACTTCTCTCTCAGCCTAACCTACTTCACAGGGTTGTTGTGAAAGAGAAACTCAAGTATGTAGTACACCGCTCTGGGCTCCTTGGAGGAAGATCTGGATATAAATGTAATAAAGAAAGAAAGAAAGAAAGAAAGAAAGATGCACCTATTCACCCAGGCTTTTAATAAAATGTTGTTTTAACAGTTTTAACATCATTTTAAAATGTTTTAAAATTTAAATTGTTGTAATGTTTTAACTTTTACTATATTATTTATTTTGTTTTAACTACTGTTTTAAGTTTTCTGTTGTCATTTATTATTATATTATAAATATATTATAAATATATTATAAATAATATTATATTATTATTTTAACTAATGTTTTAACTTTTTGTTTGTTTGCTTGTTGTTAACCGCCCAAAGACTTGAGTTTTGGGCAGCATAGAAATATGTTAAATAAAATAAATGAATAAATAAACATGATGTGGAAATCTTTCAAATATCTGAAAACTGTCAAGTCTTCTCAAGCTGTAACAATGAAAGCACTGAAGAAAGGCATCATCATTGATAGTGATATTTACCATGTTGACCTAGGTCTGATGGTTCAAAGAATGCTCATCTGCTTAAAACGAAATGCAAACTTTCAGAAATTATGGGCAAATTCAAATATGAACTGCATTCTTGGCCTCCATCTTTGTTTGATCCAGATAAGCAGCGTAAGAGAAAAGGCAACAAGTCATCTCTGGCAAGGACCCTTGATACTTTGATGACGCATGCCACTGACAAGGGGACTCATTAAGTTATTGATGATGGCTCACTAATTCACAAGCCAAAGCTCATGCAATATGAAGCTAAAACTGCAGCAATATGAGATGTTCTGGAATGTCCTGAATCTGAAAAAGCTGAAATACTTTCTGTGGGAATTATTTCTAAGTTTGGGTCAAATTTTGCTTATATCCATTGGATTAGAAGGGCTCCACTCTTGCAGAGAGGCTGGAGAGTAGCTAGGCCAAAGGCTTCTTTCTCTGAGGAGCATGCAAGGAGGAAGAGGAGGAGGAAGTGATTTTTTGCTTCTCTCCTCCCTGAAAAAGCCCCTTTTACTATCAGAAATAGCGTCACATAAAAATTCAAATTTTCAACAGCATAGTTGTGGTTGAAAATACAGGTTAAATACTGGTTATAGCTGCATTTAAAAATGCAGGTTAAATACTGGTTATAACTGCATTGGCCTGAAAAGAAGACGACTCTGAATTTAAGATACTCCCCAATTTCTAACATCACGGAGCCTTGAAAAAATCTATTTTTGGATTCAAATAATAAATAAATTGCAATTATTCTCCCTGCCCCCCGCCCCACTCCACCCCATGTTTTCTATATAGCTATAAATAATAATATTGTTCCTTTTTGTTTTTAAATGCTCCTGAAATATGCTAAGCTGTGCATTTTCAAACTTCTGGTTTATGTAGTCCCCCTAAGCTGAGACTGCTGTCCTTTAGATGTGTCTAATCCAGGGCTGCTCAACTTCAGCCCTCCTGCAGATGTTGGCCTACAATTCCCATAACCCTTGGCTATTGGCCACTGTGACTGGTAATTATGGGAGATGTAGTCCAAAAACAGCTGGGGGGCCTAACTTGAGCAGGCCTGGATAATGCATGGAAGAAGTAGAAACTGAACTTCATCAGTGCATGGTAGATGAGGAAGGGGCACAGCTTAGTGGCAGAGCACATGCTTTGCATGCAGAAGGTCTCGGGCTCAATCCTTGGCATCCTAAGTAGGGCTAGGAAAGAGAGCTGCCTGAATCCCTGAAGATCTACTGCCAGCCAGAGTAGGTAATACTGAGGTAGATGGACTAGTGATGCGATTCAGTAGAAGGCAGCTTGATATATTTGCTTTTTTGTTGAGTAAATATAATCCTATATTGTATTTTGTTGGATTAATGTCAGAGGGTGTCTACGTGGCTATTGTGCCACTGTTAATCACTGATGTGGGGCTGAAATGTTTCAAATGACATTTTCCCCATACTTAATTTTTCCACAGAAATGTTTTAGACAACAAAGATGAATACTGCTTTTCAACAGAAGTTTCCAAAGTGGTTAACATAGAGAATGAATGAATGAATGAATGAATAAGATAGCTCCCTACCCCCAAAGGGCTTACAATCTAAAAAGAAATGTAAGATAGACACCAGTAACAGCCACTGGAGGGATGCTGTGCTGGGGCTGGATAGGGCCATTTGCTCTCCCCCAATCAATAAAGAGAATAACCACTTTAAAAAGGTGCCTCTTTGCTCAGTTAGAAAGGGTTTTCATTCACTGTTTCATTAATACATTACTAACCATGAAGGGATGCCAATAAAGCATGAGGCAAGCATTGCATTTAATTTCAGAGTTGTAATTAATGCTTTTCAGTTTATTATTCTTAGTAAGTGTGTGAGAATACAGCAGAGTAATTTAGAGGCGATTCTCACGACTGCCAAAAAGCGGGCTAAGGGAGCCTAGCCCACTTTTTGGCGGTCGTGTGCTGCAACGGGAGCCATGTGGCTCCCAGCAGCAAACTCCGTTAATTCCCCCTCCCCTTAGCCCAGGTTAGCGGAGTGAGTGCTCCACTAACCCAGGTTTTTGCTGTGGCGACACATGAGGAGACCCCCAGCCAGGAGGCTAAAAGGCAGCCTCCTGGCTCAGGGTTCTCTCCAGCATGCCCTGAGAGCTCGTGCAGGGCATGCTGGAACTTTCAGGGGTTGCGCGGCCCCCGAACTCCCAAGCCCCTGCCGGCTCCACGATGGAGCCAGCAGTTGCGTGGGTGGCGGCAGCGGCCACCCAGGGAGGGCTAACTGATCATCTGCGGGGAGAGCGGGCTTAGCCCACTCTCCCCACAAACCCGATTTGGCTCTTCTCACTTGATCATGAGAAGAGCCTAATGGTGTTTTTGTTTTTTTTTTCCATTTTGGAGTAGTCGTTTTTTAAAACTAAAACTTAAACTTGCCAAATAGGATCACAAACTATTTTAGGTTATCAGAAAAGTTTTCAGAGTAACATTTTTGTGCAATTTTTTGGTAAATGAAATTTTTTTGCATAGGAGGGTTTCCCCCGAAAACCCACATCTCAATACCTGCAGGCCTGCAACACCCATGCTAGTTTACACAGCTGACAACGTTCAGCGGGGCTGTGCAGTTCTCATGGCTGGTTTTACTGCTTAAGGATAAAGTACTGAGAGCAAGAAAGGAGGTGCTTTCACTAAGGCCATGCTTCTAGTAGGTCACTGGACTGAGGTGGGTGGATGCTGTGGACTGATCTACTATTTAAATCTGTATAGGGCAAGAATAAGGTATGTTTTTGTCTGGGGCAGATCCTTGAAACTATGTTGATCCTTGAAGCAGTGGAAAGTTTTCTACATGTCCTAAAGAACAGAGCTTTTTAAAAAAAAATCCAGATAGCTCAAGCAAAACAATAGACTGCTCCCTTTGACCTATTTTAGGCATTAAAAGATTTGAACCAGGGAGAAGGGGGAAGCAACACTCTAGGAAATACGTTTGGAGGTGAGTTAAAAGCTTCGAGACCTGGGACGGATATACAGGGTGCAGCATTAATAGAAAACCAGAACCAATGAGTAGTACAGAAATCTGTAGTCTCACAACCAAGAGTAGAAGTTATGTGAGAGTTCTGCAATCGAAGCACCCCATTTCCCCAGCCTATCAAAAAAACAACTGCAAGGGGAATTTGGATTGGGGCCATCTCATAAAGTGGGGTTGCTCCTGATCCTGGGTTTTCGCAATGCAAACTGCCCCTAAAGCTGCTATTAGCAACAAATTGCAAACACACAGGCACAAATACTGTAATGGCAGCTGGGGGTGGGGGGTGGGGGTACAATATAAGCCAGGGAAACTGTGCAGTATAAAGAAATAAACCCTTTACCCTCTTCGCATTATAGTCTCAATCCAAGTAGTCACCACCACATGGCTTGAGAGAGAGAAATATTACATGGGAAATTTCAACCATGGCAGCTCTGGGGCAGCTATTACTGTTGTGGTGGGGAATAGACGAAGTGGCACTGGCAGAGCAGCTGGCCAGTACAGGGGAAGGGAAACCAATAACTTAGTAACTTTTTCCACTTCTGGCTGCCCTGTCAGCTCTCTGGCCTTGGGGAGCAGTACCAGCTTCCCACAGAACCTAGCCTTGCTCCTTTGCAATGTCAGGTCGGTTCAGAATAAGACTGAAATAATCCATGACTTGATCATGGATGAGGGAGCGAACGTGTGGCTTGTATAACTGAGACCTGGATGTGGGGAGGCTAGTGGCCCAGTTTGGGCCCAGCTCCTTCCACCAGGCTACTCTGTTGTGGAGCACGCTAGGGGAAGTGGGCGGGGGTGGGGGGTGGAGTGGCTGTGGTCCATTAGAATACCCTTACTAGGGCCCCTGTGTGACATATACAGTGGTCCCTCGACTTATGAAGTTAATCCATTCCTAATGAACGTTCGTAGGTCGAAAATTCCGTAAGTCGAAAAGCGCACCCACGGAGGTCTGGAAAAATTCGTAAGTCGAGGAAACCGCATCTAAAAATTCGTAAGTCGAGGAAACCGCATCTAAACCGCCAACGGTTTCCGTTCGGATGTCGAAAAATTCGTAAGCGTGCGGCCATTTTTGTCGTTCGTAAGTCGAAAACTTCGGATGTCGAGTAGTCCGTAAGTCGAGGGACCACTGTACTGAGTGTGTCTTTCTGAGGCTGGCAACTATCTATCTATCTATCAAGACATTTTAATTCCGCCCAAAACGTACGTCTCTGGGTGGTTTACAACAGAATAAAAACAAAGCAAAACATTCGTTAAGACAAAAGGGGGGGGGGGAGACACACATTATAACAATTTTCAAATTTTAAAATAATATTTTAAAACAGCATTAAAACCATTAAAACAACATTAATTAAAAGCCTGGGTGAAGAAATGTGTTTTTAAAGACTTTTTAAAAGCTGTCAGAGATGGGGAGGCTCTTATTTCACTAGGGAGCGCATTCCAAAGCCTCGGGGCAGCAGCAGAGAAGGCCCGTCCCTGAGTGGCCACCAGACTAGCCGGTGGCAGCTGCAGACGGACCTCTCCAGCAGATCTCAGTGGGCGGTGGGGTTCATGCAGAAGGAGGTGTTCCCTTAAATACCCAGGGCCCAAACTAGGGATAGATTAGGGATTCTGTTGGTGTACCATCCACCCCGCTGCCAACTTACTCCCTGAGCTGATGGAGCTGGTCTCTGAGTTGATGTTGGAGTCACCCGGATTTTTAGTGCTGAGGGACGTCAATATCCATTGAGGGTTGAAAAAAATTAGAGAGAACACTGGTTATCAGTATGCTGATCACTGTTCCCTCTAAGGTGTGAACACGTGTGCATTCTCACAAGTTTTCTCTCTGCTCAGTTAATTTTAGATCCCACTCAGGTTGAATTAGGAAGGCCCAACTCTGAATGCATGTGCGCACACAGTGCCTTGATACTGCCGCCCAGAACAAAAATCATTCCGCATAGAGATGAAAACAATTAGAGGGACCACTGATGCTGATGACACCCAAATCTATTTCTCCTAATCATCATCATTAGGAAATGACATTCACTCCCTAAATGCCTGCCTATGGGCAGTAATGGGCTGGATGAGGAATAACAGACTGAAGCTGAATCCAAGCAAGACGGAGGTGCTCATTGTGGGAGATCAGAATTTGAGGAATGAATTAGATCTTCCTGTGCTGAATGGGGTTACACTCCCCCAGAAGGAACAGGTATGCAGCTTGGGAGTGCTCTTAGATCCAGGCCTCACCCTAGTATCTCAGGTGGAGGCTATGGCCAGGAGCGCTTTCTATCAACTTCGGCTGATTTGAATGATTCTTCATTCCTTAAAGAGAACGATCTCAAACAGTGGTGCACCAGCTGGTAACCTCCAGGCTCGACTATTGCAATGCGCTCTACGTGGGGCTGCCTTTGTATGTAGTTCAGAAACTTCAGGTAGTTCAAACTGCGGCAGCCAGATTGGTTTCTGGGGTAACCTGGAGAGACCATATTATGCCTGTTTTAAAACAGTTGCACTGGCTGCTGATATGTTTCTGGGCAAAATACAAAGTGTTGGCTAGTACCTTTAAAGCCCTTAACGGCTTCGGTCCGGGTTACTTTAGAGAGCGCCTTCTTCTGTATGACCACCAGTATGGTGGCGACTCGGAACCGGGCCTTTTCTGTAACTGCTCCTGGCCTATGGAATGCACTCCTGGCAAATATCTGAGGTTTAGACTCGCTGTCGGCCTTTAAGAGAGCCCTAAAAACGTACTTGTTTGGCCTGGCCTTCCGAGGTTTTTAAATTGTTTTTTAAAGTATTTTAATCAGTTTTAAATGGTTTTGAATTGTTTTTAAATTGGTTTTATATTGTTTTGAGCACTGTGTTTCAAATGGTATGTGTTTTTCTGTCTTTAAACTTGTTGTACACCACCCAGAGCCTTTGGATGGGGCAGTTTATAAATGTAATAAATAAATAATAAATAATATGCTATGTCTAACTTGGCCTCTCACTTGTTGGCTACTAGATTAGGGAACTCCTCTGTGGCCAAGGCCAGTTACCATGGAATCAGAAGAAGCAAGAAACTGGCATCCCCTCTGAATTTAACCTTCACTTTACACAAATGCATGCACAGATGCACATACATACATACATACACACATACATGCCCGAACCCAAGTCATTCAGGGCTTTAAAGGTAATAACCAGCACTTTGTATTTCGCCCAGAAACATTCATGCATTTATTTATGCATTCCTGTACAGCATAATGTCTGAATAGGGCTGTATTTCCATCATAAACCATTACACCCATTACGATGTTTGATGCTTCATCGATTTACTACATGATTTAAACAGGAGTGGTGTTGGATATTTCTTGCAATTCCTGAAGGGTTGTAAATCGGTTCTATTCAAGACAAGAGGTTGGTATGGGAGAACCTGAAAAACCAGCACCATTCCAATGCTTAGAACAGCTAATTCTAACCAATATGGACAAAAACAATATTCTGCTATCCTCCAGTTTCCAGCTCGTGATGGATGAACATTCTAACTGTGTTGGAAGTGGTTTGAACACACATCTGCCACTCGAAAAGCATGCCTCGGAATGCAGTAAATGTTTTTTCAAAGCCTCTTCCACCGCATTTTAGAATGTTACCCTAAGAACTAACCACAACCAGTAGCTGACAACAAAAAGACTAAATCTTCCCAACAATGTGCACGAAAAACCATAACAGATTCTCACCTGATATTTTAACTGCAACAGGATGTGGCAGAAGGACATCTGCCCGTATAGCTCTCCCTGAAATAGCTACATTTATTTATCTATTTATTTTTTAAATGCATTTATTTTAAAAAATCCATCAACTTTCACCACATAAACTCCTGGTGGCTTACAATAACATCAAAGTATTGCCAATCCTAGAGGAAACCTGACCAAATGTACCAACATAGCGTGCTGTCCATAGCCCTTTGTTTGAAACTACTTAGTATATTTCTGTGAAGTTCCTAAACATTGATCATCCTAGCCAAAGTACCAAAGGTTATCTTTTCTCACTTTCAAAATGAAACCAAAATTCTACAGTTAAATAATTATCTGTTTGGGCACTGCCAATAGCTCAAAGGTCAGCAGACACAGTAGTTTTTATCACTTTTCTGTGAACCTAGTTTCCTTTTCTTCTGCAAGAGAAACTGTGACAGGTACAGTTTAACAGCTTAACACATTTATGTACTTCAGCTATTTAAAATATTATTCCTTTTCTACATGGAAATATGGCTGTCTTCAGGACTTGCAAGGGGCGGGGTGCAAAGGCTGCAATCCTATACTCAATTACCTCGGAGTAAGTCCCATTGAATTCAATGGGACTAGCTCAATCTAAATTCAATGGGTCTTCACATACCCCTGGACACCCAGACACAGAGAGCACTTTAACGAGGAGGGCAAGCATGAAATCTGTTAGCACATCACCACATCTGAGTATGTGGCACAACTTTGATCTCTCCCCAACCACATACAAATGCTTCCAGCACTGGGAATTCTGAAGATCTGAATAACATAGGAAACATAGGAAACTGCCATATACTGAGTCAGACCATTGGTCTATCTAGCTCAGTATTGTCTTCACAGACTGGCAGTGGCTTCTCCATAACCTTGTGGGTTTCCAAATCATTGTGTGTAAATCTTTGTATATATATGATGTACAAACAACCACTTTGTATATAATTGTGCTTTGGCAACGTACTGTATGCTTTGGTAGTTTGTTGGTTCAATAAAAAAATCTTTTCCTATTAAAAAAATAAATAAATCTTGTCCTATCTTGGAGAAACCAGGGAGGGAACTTGAAACCTTCTGCTCTTCCCAGAGCGGCTTCATCCCCTGAGGGGAATATCTTGCAGTGCTCACACATCAAGTCTCCCATTCATATGCAACCAGGGCATAATAATTAATTAATTAATTAATTAATAACCCTTGTTCATCAAATGTCCTTGCTTAAGAGAATATATGAGATGGACCTTCTTGTTAGGGCTCTGGATCTAAGATTTTTCTTTTTCAGCAGACGCTTGGCTGATATGGTTTCTTCTGTCTGTGGGCTTTCTGTGATCTGCAGCTGATTTGTCCTTTCATGGAGTTATTTCTTTTTTATTTGCTTATAACTGTATTTTTCTCTAGTAAACCATGCTGAGCTATTTTGGGGGAACAGTGTATAAATATTTTAAATAAATAATGAAACATGCCCAAGCGTATTGTGCCTGCAGATTATTGCTTCTGTTTATTGACAGAAAGCAAGCTGTTACTTTTCCTACCTAACCCATGCCTTTTTAAAACTTAATTTATTAAAGTTTGTGTTTTTCACAAATGATTTTTGTTTGTAGTAACCCAACACTGAAAAGGTAGATTTCAGTTCCATTTTAATTTTTTCCAGCTCAGATTTTAATCTAAGCCAGAGAAGAACTCAGCTCCTTCCCCATCCTCATCCCCTTCCCCAACCCACCCATCATCCCCCAAGCACCCTCCCTCCTATGTAATGACTGCTGCTTCTCCAGCAACCGTGGTGAGCAGAAGGAAAGAAAAAGCTACTAATGACTACAAACATTTATATACTGTTTTTCAACAGTTCTCAAAGCAGTTTACATGGAATAATAAATAAGATGGTTCCCTCATCCAAAAGGGCTTCACAATCTAAAAAGAAACACAAGGTAGACACCAGCAACCGCTACTGGAAAGAAGCTGGCATTGGATAGGAACAGTTGCTCTCTAAATTTATTATCTCTCTCTCTGTCTCTCTCTCTCTCTCTTTTAAAAGTGCCTCTTGGTCAGTGAGCTGGGGTCTCTCCCATGTCTAGAGCCAGCGACCCAGGCATTAGGGAAACTCATTTTGGGGGGCTACTAGTACCTAGGTTATTGGAACAGCAGTGCTCCATGTGCTGGAAGGGAAGAGACCTTTCTTCCTCCTGCCCACCCACCCCCACTGGAGCAGCAACAGCAGTCTGGTAAGCAGGTGAGAGAGGATATTGGGACAGGGTCTGTTGTTCTCCCAAGGATATCATTGTGGGACATAATGGAGTTTGATTTGACTTATTTTTAGGCTCAGAAAGCTATTTCATAATATTTGGGAGAATTTGCCAAGACCAAGACCAAACAGAAGCAGGAAGGGTTCATAACATCTCTAGAAATAACTGATGCAGAGGTTGGGGTAGGAACATTGAAATAACTTGTGGTCCGAGAAGCAGAAAAGGGGGAAAGATACCTATGACTAAGCTCCTTTAGCAAATTGTACAGAAATCTGTCCTCTAGGTAAGCCCTAATTCAAAGAGGAATTGTTTAAGCTGAGGAACAATCCCAGCATTGGTGGCTGGAACCCAGCTTAACTGAAGCAGGGATGCATGCTCGAAGGTTTGGAGAATTTGGTCAGCATCTTGCTCACATGACAGGCTACAGAGGTGAACTACAGTGGAAAAGAATTAAGGGAAGTAGAAAAGGAGGCAACTGAGGTAGGCGTACAGACTGAGCAGTGAACTGAAGTAAGGACACAGTAGATGAGGCTAAGGTCCCAAGGAACTACAAAATGAAGGAAGGAGGAGTCGTCAAGGGAATGAAAGGTGGTCAAAACCAGCAGGTGAGGGAAGCTGGGGTATTTGCTCGCTCCTTTCCCTCAACCTAGCTGCATCAGAGGAAGAGGTGAGACAGCAAGGTCTACTCCCTCAGCTTGGCTAGGATCAACTGCAATTTGGCTTCTCCTCTCCCAGAACTATCTTCCTCAATGACTGTTCCACCTGGCCATGATAACACTTCTGTAACATGATATAAGAACTGATATTTGAATTTGCTTGTTGCTTGTTTTGCTTTTATATCATGTGTATTTCCTTGTAAGTTCCTGGCAGGATCTGTGTTCTGTACCTTCTGTACAAAGTCCAGAGCCTTTAGGCACTTCATTATGATAGGAGCCTCTCTTTATGCACAGATTTCCAGATGCATTCTCGCTATTTGGTGGCATCTCACTATTTTCTAATTATTGTTTTAGAATTAACACTTCAGTGTGCAACACATGAAATGAAGGAATGTTGAATTCTAAATAAACCCATTAGCAAAAAAATTAGGCCAAAATGCTCTTGAAAACAGGGAGTGAAGATGTCTCTGTTCTTCAATTCCTACAGTGGATAGAAAGGGCATAAAAATAAACCTGTCAAGGGCCTTTCAAATCCCTTCATTCATGTGCACTAATATTCACATTCACACACACACTCACACTCCCAGAACTTCAATAGGAATTAGAATAACCTAGACAGCTTTTCAAAATTCAGCTTTCATTTGTGTATTTCCTATGATCAGTCCGAATAAGCAAGTTGGCAAACCTCAATCACTGGTTTAGTCTAAGAAGCAGTTCCAGCTCTATACTAGGGATGTGCACAAACTGGTTCAGAGGCCCTTATACGGACTTCCAAACCGGTTTGAAAATCCGGCAGTTCAGCCAGTTTGAAGTGGAGGGGGATAACTTTAAGGAGAGCTGGTCTTGTGGTAACAAGCATGACTTGTCCTCTTAGCTAAGCAGGGTCTACCCTGGTTGCATATGAATGGGAGACTAGAAGTGTGAGCACTATAAGATATTCCCCTCAGGGGATGGAGCAGCTCTGGGAAGAGCAGAAGGTTTCAAGTTCCCTCCCTGGCACCTCCAAAACAGGACAAGATTTTTTTTTTTTTAAAATAGGACAAGATTTTTTTATTGAACCAACAATCTATCAAAGCATACAGTACATTGCCAAAGCACAATTATATACAAAGTGGTTGTTTGTACATCATATATCTACAAAGATTTACACACAAGGATTTGGAAACCCACAGGGTTATAAAGTATATGCAGGCAGTACTGTAACTCGGGGATGAGGGATTACAAGGCACATCAGGTAATCGGGGGGGGGGGAGGTTACGTCCAACGTCTATTTCCATAATTTGTCCCATTGCTGTTTAGAAGAGATACACTTGTCTTTTTGCACATAACCATACAAACTTTTCCAGAAGAGATTTACTGTCTCATCCACGTGAACCTCTTGGTTGCGTCTTCCCTCCCTATTCCTATGCAGGAGCATTGCATAAATGACATACAGGTTTACTAACCTGATTACGAGAAGGGGAACGTTCCAATTCCCTAGTATGACGGCAACTGTTCCGTCCCATTTCCTTGAAGGTTTCTTTCTGGGACCTCGAAAAGAGGTTCTGTCGCTCAAACCCGAGGTTAGTTCTTCCCAAGTCTGTTTTTCCAAATCAGGCCACTCTAACAGCTTGCTTACTCCCTGCCACACTCTTTTGGCTACCACACACTCTTTTAAGAAATGTGTCCCTGAATGTTTTGCCTAGCTCACTAGCTTTCTGTTTGCAGGTGATTTTAGGACACTCTTGCTGGTCCTCAGGGAGCCATGGCTTAGCCGCATTAAGCGGTAGTGCTTGGTGGTATAAACGCCACCTCGTTTCCCATAAATGGAAAGGGACCTTTTTCTCCTTAAAGAGAGCGATAGGGTGATCGGGTTGCAACCAGTACTGTGAAGTGCGGTGTTTGTAGCGTTTATGTTCTAAATCAGGTTTTAAAAACCCCACTTCTAGAATCTCTCCATAAATTGTTTTCCTTAGCTGCTTAACTGAAGAGGATCCTTTAAATAGATCCGGTTCAACCTTCCATTTTTAAAGTGTGAATAACGAATCTCTCAAGTAGTCCTGGAGTTCTCTTTTTAATACTTGTGTGATATTACCATTGAAAGATCCTTTCCCCCACCATGCTATGCCCCATGCTGACTTGCGCCAACGCAGAGCAAAAAGCGAGACCCAGGTTTTTTGCAGGAGGTTGGACATATTATGGTCATTCACGAAAATCCAGTTTCCAAAATTGTAGGACATGAATTCAGTTACAGGGCAGGTAGTGCCAGGCCTCCCCACTCAACCTGCTTAAATGCTACCGCACGGGCCAAAGGGAAGGACGCTGTGTGCCATACTAGACAGAAGATCTGGCTTTCAATTCTCCAAAGGAGATCGAGCGGAGGAGGGTAGACTACCACCAGGTTATGCACTGGGGGTATCAGGTAAGTCTGGATGTAAACCGCTTTCTGGTACATGGCAAGGCTCCATTTTTTCCACATGGTGATTTTAAGCATTACTTTTTCTTCCCAGTCTGTCCAATTTTGCCCCCAGACTTTTTCCTTAATCCCATATTCAATCCCCAAAATGTTTACTGTATCTACCCACTTCAGTTTGGACTCTGGGGCCCCTTCGTTTTTACATTCAGAGATGGGTAGGCACGAGAGTTGCTGGCGTCCGAGGTCCATTTTAACAAATACACTTTTGTCAGCATTTAATCCTGAGCCCGAGATCTTGCCATATTCCCAGAAGAGGTCTAGTATTACAGAGATTTCATTTTCATTCGATAACAGTAATGTAAGATCATCGCCATGAGCTACAAATTTTACCCTAAACTCAGAATGCAGTTCTGAGTGGACAGGTGGTTCGGCTATCCCATCACTCTCCCTCCTCCTCCCTCCTGAGAAGATCTCACAGGGCGGAGGGATAGAGACCGAGACCCCTCGCAGATGGGGTTCTCTCTGAATCCTGATCAGGATCGGATCGGATCCAGGGCAAAAACATAAAGTAATGGGCTCAGTGGGCATCCTTGGCGGACACCCAAATGCAAAGTGACCGGGTCGCCCCGCCATCCATTAATCTGCGGTGTTACCTTTGCATTCGCATAGAGCAGCTGTATCCAAGTAACGAAGAGGGGTGGTGTACCTTTAGCTTTCAACAATGTCCACAGATAATTGTGGTTCACTTTGTCAAAGGCCTTAACTTGATCCAATAAGAGGAGGTGACCTTTCCAACTTTCATTCTGTATATACATTCTGTATAGAGTAAAAAAGTTCTCTCAGCAGACACAATGAGTCTGTCATATTTCTTCCAATTTAGGGGCCACTTTCACCAATCTATTATTTAGGATTTTGGCAAAGATTCTGTAATCAATATTTGTGAGGGTTATCGGTCTCCAGTTTTGTGGTAAAGTGGTGTCACCTTTCTGGGGGGGGGGATTAAGAGGCCATCCCCAAAAGACCTATTTAAACTCCCATTGTCTAGGACAAAATTAAATAATTTTACTAAGACTGGTAGTAGCTGGTCTGCGTAAAACTTATAGAAAGGCCATGTCAGACCATCAGGCCCCGGGGCCGATGTATTCTTTCCCACTGAGATAACTGCTCTGACCTCTTCTATCATTACAGGATGGGTCAAAGAGCTTTTTCCCCCCTCAGTGAGGGAATAGCCGAGACCATATTCATTCAGACTGCAGAACCTATCTAGATAAGATTGAATGTCCTTCACAGAAATATCCTTCAATGCATACAAGTTTGTATAAAACTGGGCCATGATCTTTAATATATTGTGGGGGGCGGCCTTTATTGGGCTACTTCCATCCAATCGCAGGCCTTGGAATGTCAAACTAGATAGATAGGGCTGAGAGAGATTCTTGCCTGCAACATTGGAGAAGCCGCTGCCAGTCTGTGAAGACAATACTGAGCTAGATAGACCAATAGTCTGACTCAGTATATGGCAGCTTCCTATGTTCCTATGAGCAGGGAGGGTGCTCCTCCCCCACCCCCGCCATGTTTCCCCCACCAGCGCTGTGTTAAAAAATGTTCCCAAGGGGTGGAAGTGTACCTCCTTGCTGCCCCGCTGCACGCTGGACTGGGAGTACCCCTGAAAGTACCCGGTGTGTGTGTGCACGTCATGCTCGCACGCACACATTGCACGCATATGCACCAGGTATTTACGGGGCCCCTTCCAGTCAGTAACTGGATAACCTACTTGGACTTCCAAAAGCCTTTTGACAAATTTCCCCACCAAAGGTTCTTGAGTAAACTTAGCAGTCATGGGATAAAGGAACAAGTTCATGTATGGATCAGTAATTGGTTGAAGTACAGGAAACAGAGGGTGGGAATAAATTGATAGTTTTCACAATGGAGAGAAGTAGGGATGTGCACGGACCTGTTCGGAGGCCCTTTTAAGGGCCTCCGAACAGGTTTGAACACTGGGAGGTTTGAAGGCGGATGTGTGTATCTGACTTTAAGGGCGGGGGAGGGTGCACTTAACCCTCCCTCCGCTTTTCCCCTGCTGGCACTTGGTTTTTGTAAAATCCTTCGTACCTCCCTGCCGCCCCATCCCCTCTTCAGGGGTGGAAGTACCTGGTGCATGTGCACACGCATGTGCACCAGGTACTTCCAGCTGCTTCCGGCCAAAGAGGGGACGGGGAGGCAGGGAGGTACGCTGCCGTCCCGAAGGACTTTACAAAAACCGAGCACAGGTGGGGGGGAAGCGGAGAGAGGGGTAACTGCACCCTCCCCTGCCTTTGAACCACCCGCCACCCAGTTCTGTTTACATCCTCAGAGGGAAGTAGGAACATCCAGCAGGGCTGTTCTCTCTTTGTCCACATAAATCCTGTTGCATTCTTTGGCCAGTTTCTACCCACAAGCTTATAATCTGACGTGCAAGACAGAAAACGAAAAAGGATGAGGAGGAAATAAGAAAATAGCTAAATCGGGTATCAAAACTTGTAAGTTGCATACCGGTAGTGTAGTTAGTTTGGAAAATACCACCCAATTGCTGGCCCAATTATGCAATGATGCTTGTGTGCTCATGTGTCCTACCCCATTCACAAGATGCTGTCTAGCTGTCACGTAATTTTATGGGAGATTGGACCGTCTGAACCTCCCCTCATTGTGCAGGTTGAATATTACTTTTAAGAAGTATTTAAACTACATAGTGAGGAGCAATTTGGATATTCCTCCCTCCTTGTGATTATGTGGCAGCGAAGCAGCCTGCTGGGTGTAGGTGGAGGGATGTGTGTGCATATGTGCAAGTCTGCACACATCCCTTATTGCATCATTGGGTGGACTGGTCAGGTGGTATTGTTCAAATTTGCCCAAGTGGAATGGTCATTGGGGAAGATGTTTGAGCTGATGGAGTGGACCTTCCTCTCACCTCCTGAAGCCTGGTGAAATGGCTGCTAATAGTCCTGGGAAAGGAAAAGCCAAATGGCAGTTAGATCTAAAAGAGGGAAAACCTTTCCCTCTGCTGCATCCAGGTTGAATGGCTGCTAATAGAGAGTTGTGAGAGAAAACTAAATTACTCCTAGATCTTATAAGATGGGTTTGTCTTGCATTCTAGAAGGCTTTTAATCCCATATATTTTGGGTAACTTTGGCTGAGTTCAGCTGATTGATTTCTCTGCCCCCGCCCCCATTTGTTATTTTTGCTGCCACTGTGTTGGGGTTCCATGTAAAGCTTGATCATGCAAATAGGACCAGCATGCAGCTGGTTCTGTTGCTGTAGAGTGGATCTCCTGAATGAATCAGCTTTCCTATATTTTTCTGGGTAACTATGGTAGCTTTGAACCATAAGAGAAATTTGGAGATGCCCATATTGTCTTGCATTCCCAAGTATAAGAAAATGAAACATTTTGTGATGGAAAAAATCGAGCATTGGTCACTGGACACTGAAAGAGGCCATTCTTTTGCTCTATAGCCAGAGCCACGTTTCATTCCCTGATAACATTCACTGCAAACAAAAGGTGTTGCAATATTGAGGCTTCTTTAACTGTTGTCTTAGAACACTGTGTTCCATTCTGTAGTTAAAGAGTTCTCTGAGCTTTACAGCAACATGCCCTGCTGTTAGTTAGTAGTAATATACTCTTTCTTCCTTCCACCCACCCCACCATAGAATGACACTTCTAGGTAACAAAGAAAGCATTACAGAGAACTACATAATTAAACAGAAATTATATTAATTATAATCTGTGGTACAAATGTTTAATAGACTATTAATAATAAGCAAACTTTATTTGTTGCCCTATTTTCTATTAGCAACCTTTCATTCTGTCTCTGCCCTCCTTAATGATAGTGAACTTATTACCTAGTAAGCATCCTACACAGTGATCCTCTTAAATAATTAGCAGTAGCTTGTATCTGAGCCAAATCCAGGGAACCTTGAAAGCTGGGCAGAAGATACTCACCTGATGATTACATCTGTAGCTAAGAATGCAACTCGGAGATAGTTTATAAACCTGCATGTTTTTATTAACATAGCAAATCAACTAGGTGCCTGTCAAATTGGGGCTGACTGCATAGTGTTTTATTTGGGGACAGGATATATAATTTATAACCATATAAATATATGGTTTCTGTTTTAACTGTAAACTGCCCTGAGCCATTTTGGAAGGGTGGTATAAAAATCAATCAATCAATCAAATAAATAAATAACTGTGCACCTATAGTTGACACACCATAGTAGTCGATGTGGCTTTTAGCCTTTCTATGTGGCTGAGAAAGAGCTGATTGCACAGAGTTGCAGTTATTTCTGCAGTATTCCTAAGGTTGGTACAAGAACATAGAATTTTAGAGTTGGAAGGGACCTTGGAAATCATGTAGTCTAACTTCCTGCTCAGTGAAGGAATCAACTACAGCATCTTTGAACATGACAATCAAGCCTCTGTTTGAACAGCTCTAGCCTGAAGGGTTGTCCACCACTGGGCCACTATCAAACAGATCTTACATGAAATGATTCTTAATATCTAGCCTAAATGTGCTTCCCTGTAATTTTCAACCCATTGGTTCTAGTCCTGCCCTAAGAAACAACAGAGAACAATTCTGTTCTATCTTCTGTGTTACAGCACTGCTCATATTTGAAGGTGGCTATCCTATCTCCCCTCGAACTTTTCTTCACTAGGCTAAACAGGTCCAACACTACTTTTGCACAGGACACTATGAAACACATTTCTGGATGGGAGGGCAATGCATTTTTTGGGCCTGTGTAAGAACAGAGCATTGGGACATGATGCTAATATGTTTCACAGAAAAGTGTCTTCTGTTCGTGTGGGTGTGTGATTTGGTAGCCCAACGTTTCTTTCGGGGTGTATAGCACAAGTTCCTTATTCTGTTATTCATCTGATAGACATTTCTGAATTGGGGACAGTCAGCTGAACTTACTTCTGAGTAAGCATGTTTAGGTTACTCATTTGGCCTGGCCTTCCAAGATTTTTAAATTGTTTTTAACTCTTTTAATTGGTTTCAAATGGTTCTGAATTGTGTTTAAATTGTTTTTATATTGTTTTAAGCAGTGTGTATTAAATGGTGTTTGTTTTTATGCTGAGAGCCTTTGGATGGGGAAGTTTAGAAATGTAATAAATAAATAGGTTGACTATACAGTATACCCAAAGGGGGAAAGCATTAGGGCGTTCTGTAAGAATTATTCCAGAGTGAGTTCAAGAGTAGCCTTGTTCAGAGAAGTTGTCTCCTGTGCTCAGTAAACATGGGAGGGGAGACTGATGTGCCCGCTGATTGTGTCTGCTGATGTGCTTATTGGCCATCCCCCACAACCCCAGCACAAGTCAGTGAAGCTCTTCTCACGATCCGTAAGAAGAGCTTCTGTTGGGTCTGCGGGGAGAGTGGGCTTAGCCCGCTCTCCCCACAGACAAGTAGCCACTTGTAGCTGGGTGGCCGGATCAGCCGCCCACACAGCTGCTGGCTCCATCACGGAGTCAGTGGGAGCTGCAGGGATCGGGGGCCATGTGGCCTCTGGAAGGTCCAGGATGCATCACGCAAGCGTGTGGGGCATCCTGGAGAGACACCTGAGCCTAGGAGGCTGCTTGCAGTGTGGGTCCACACGCCACCGCGGCAAACAAGCAAAAAAACAAGGTTAATAGAGCGCTCGCAATTAACCTCATTTAAGGGGAAGGGGGATTAGGCGGGCTAGCTGCCTTGGGAGCAGCGGCTCGCCTGCGAGCCCAGTGGTTCCCACGATCCCTGGAAAGCAACGTGGCTCCTTGCAGACAAAGGCTGTGTGCATAGGTGTTGGGGTTTTGGCCAGTTGGTGCTATCCCACACCTTCCTAAAGTGTTTGGACAGTGCTTAAGGAAAGGATTATCTGAACAAAGCTAATGTGATGGGCTTCAGTATGCCGTTTTATTTTTAAAGAGGCACACTATCAGTTTTGTTTCTCACTTTCACTTCCTTTGTGGATGAAAGTTAGAAAAAAAATGTTAACCCACTGGCAACTGAGATATGCAAGCATGCATGTAAGACCCAGGCCACAGGATGCAACCACAGTGCTGAAGCTAAGCAGGCTTGGTTCTGGCAACTGCCTTGGCACCTGGTGTATTCTGCTTTGAGGTGTATATTAGAAGAAAAGCAGTATATAAATGGGATATAATAAGTGTATTCCAAGTTTTGCATTGGGGAAAGTTTAGATTTGAAATTTGCTTTTGCTACTCTTTCACAATAGTGGGCTTGATAGATTCTTTAACAATTGGAGAAGTAGAAAAATCAATGTATAGCGCAGATTAAGTCTTAGCCTGTCTGTCATTTACGATTTACTTGGTCTCCAGTATAGACTAGGGATGTGCACGGAACCGGCAACTGCCAGTTCAAAGGTGGGGGGATAGCTTTAAAGACTGGGGAAGGTGCTCTTACCCCCACCCCCACCGTTTAGTCTAAGAAGCAGTTGACGTTTAGTCTAAGAAGCAAGTAACTGGATCATCTTCATCCACATGCCAGTTGGCACTCTCAAACAACTCCAAAAGGTTAGTGAGGTAAGACTTGCCCTTGCAGAAGCCATGCTGAGTCTCCTTTTGCAAGGCCTTTTCTTCTATATGTTTAACAATTTCAACCTTTATACTTTCCATCAATTAACTGGCACCGAAATTAAGCTAACTGGCCTATAATTTCCCAGATCACCCCGGATCCCTTTTTGAAAATCGGAGTTACACTGTCTATGTTGGTAGACATAGATCGACGTTGGTCGGTCTATGCTGGTCAACGATGGGGTCCATTTGTTGGCAGACTGGCACGGATCTGAAGTGCTGAATGAACTAATCTAAGCTTCGGGGGGGGGGGACTATGTAGATGCATATCTTCACAGCTGGACATCCTGGAAGTTACACAAACCTGGACATCTGGAACCTTCTTTAATTTGGAAATTCACTCCAGGTGTGTTCTCCATAATAAAGAAAAGAAGCTGGTACTATGTCAGAATGATTTAATTCACCCTGAAGGTCAGGACAATAAAAGCACCTTGCAACCAAGAAAGTGGCATACTGTAAACTCATAAGGTTAGAACATTCTTCCCCTGCTGGACTGGGATCCACAAGTGGGTTGACCTAAGGTGCTACACCAGTGGCTTCGGTACACTTTTTTCTGTTTGTTTCTAACTTTCCTTTAAAAAAAAAAAGAGAGAGAGAGAAATAGAAAGTTAGGGACAGACCAGATGAAAAGGAGTCCAGACATCTTTACCTGTAATAGTTATGTAGAGGAGTACCTATGCCTGTCAATATTCCCTCTACTGTACAACTATTAAAGGTACAGGTCTCTTGTCCTCCTTTGCACATCACCACTCTTAAAGACAGGAGAAAGGATGAATAGGCAAAAAAATTAAATGGCACTCCAGGGTGCAGGTTAGGTAGGTCTTGGGTATGAAAAAGATGAAGACCACTGGACTAGGATGGATACTTCTGTCAAAGGGGAGAGCACAGGTGGCTGCACTCTTCAAAGAGGTAATGATAACAGAAATATGCATTGTAAAATAACAGGCTCCCAATAAGACACTAGCACCCCAGATTGTCTAAAAGCTACATAACATTCCTGCCACCTAGCAACATCAACGCAGAAACAGTGCATTTTAGGCACTCTCTTCAGAGCCACTTTGAGAAAAGTTCTCTTACTTTCTACCCATCCCAAAGCATAAAAGTGTTTATATTGTAACAGTAACCACATAATAAAACCCTTTTATCATGCATTCTTTTTATTGTGGTATAAAATACCATGTAATATTACTCTGCTTTGAGCACACCCATTGTTGATACACAAAGCCTCAACATGAAAGGTGCACTGCATCTTCAGACCACACTACCCCACCCCACCCCGCAAAAAACACAGAAGACAGCAGAGAAGCTTCCAATTTATAACTCGCTTGGAGCGAATTAAGAATGGTCAGACACCTGATGCCATTTCATACATGCCTTGTAACTTCAGCATCACTGCAAAGTATTTATTTTAAAGCCTATTAACATTAAAAGAGAATATATTGCAGCTTTTTAAAAAGCATAAAATGTAGTTTTAAATTAAATACATGTTTAAAAGACACATATACAGAATACAGCTTAAAATTAGAAATAGCCCCATTAAACTCTTTGCAGTTGTATGTTGATCAAAAGGAGGGAGGAAAAGTCAGCTCACATATCTTCTACATGTTTATCCTGGCAATAAGCAGAGCCCAACTCAGGACATAACAGGTGCCGTCTAGTCCTACTCAACATCCTCTTCTCTGTTTGGAATGGCAAATTCCACAACACAGAGGTTGCGGCCTGAAAAATCTACAGAAGACATTCCTTGTCTTAACCCACCTCAGTTCCTGCGGATATTACTCTACTAGTCCAAATATACCTGCTCCCATAGATCAAAATGTACCACATTCTCCTGTCTCAGTGAAGCAGTGCTCCGAGGGAACAGCCAATATGGAGAAGAAACCTGTCAACCACCAATAATTAGTTTATTACTGCCCTCCACAGAATATCCAGAGCAGTGTTAATTATCTCCACTGAAGGAACCCATAGATATTTGAAGCAGTCTAGTTTACACCCATAACTACTGGCTGGTTTTATTCTTTTACCAGTGGTAGGATTTCTAGATCTGCATAAGCACAGGGTGAAGACAGCCAGAATCTGAGTCAGTGAGCAATACTGCATCGCTTTCAAGGGAAGAGAGTTTAATAGGCTTTTGACAGGTTCATTTCCCCCCCTTTCATATATTCATCTGATCACAGCAGTTGCACCATCAAAAGGTCCCTTCCCTCATGTTATACTCTTTATATAAAGTCTCACTGGGGAAGCAGAAAAGGTCTTTGAAACGTCTAAGGGCAGCCATGTGCAGGGTTCAGAAACACAGATAGCCCTTAAATCATGTCAGAGCCAGAGTGGAAACCCACCTCTTCCACTGAAGCTCGCACACAAAGAGGCCGCGTCGTCCAGATTAGAAAAGGGGCCGCAGCGGGGGTGGGGGAGTCGATTGCAGGTTTTCTGGGAGCAGGTGAACATATGCCCACCGGTTGCAAAGGAAGGCAGCTCGGGGCTCTGGAGCAGTGGCGTCCCTTCACAAGCTGTGACTGGGAAGGAGGCGGTGGCCGCTACTCTATTGAGGAGCGTCGTGATATCAACAGTGAAATGCAAAAGGCAAACTCCACAGCAATCAAAGCCGCCCACGAAGGAGCGACACCTACCCACCCCCAACTCTTTTTCTCACCATCAACACCACCCAAATAAATCTGAGGAGAGAGGCTTGTGTAATGGCTATTGCTCTCTCGTATCACAGTCCCCATTTTGAAAGAGAACTCGATTCCAGAATACCACAAGCTGCAAGCCACTCCACCATGGGGGGGGGGGGCACAGACACCCGCTACCACTCCAGTTTTCCTTTATGCTCGTCCCCGATTGCCAGGCGGTCACAGTTCCCTGAAACCCAGCAGACTGCCTTTGGGGAGAACATCGCAAACTAACAGTCGATATCGCGACAAGGTCCTTTTGGAAGCCTTTGATCCGAGAGCCCAGCACGTTATTTTTGATCCCGCGATCCTCCGGGGTGCTAACAGATAAAACCTCCAACACCTATACAGCCTCTACCAGCAGCCGCCACCGCCGTCCATAGATCTCCCTTTAAACACCCTCAGATCCACCAGCCAGCCCACTTCAAATTCCATCAGCTCTCACCACATGAAGCCAGCCGTCCCCTCTCTATTGCACCAACAGCAGCAACAAACCCGTTTCTGCAAATACAAACCTGGAAAGCGTCTCCCAATGCAAAATCCTCCCAAGGAGAGAATGAACTGAAGGGCTTGCAGCCCAAGAGGACTCCTCAGCGGCGCGTCTTCTCCCGCCCCCCCCAAACACAACTAGCTCCGCCGCGCTGCAGCAGGCTGAGCGAGGGAAGGAGGGAGGGTTGCATGGATCATGTGCATGCAAAGGCTCTTACCTGCGGCTATTGCTCTCTCCAGCTTCCCTATGCTTCCCCCCGCTTTCCCTCCTTCTCCAGAAGCAGGTTCACCGGCCCTTGCTGCGTGCTCAGCAGCAGCTGATAGGAATAGAAATGGGGGCGGCAGCAGCAAGAGGAGGAGTTCGTGCCAGTGTGTAACAAGTTTGGGTTGCCCTGCAGTATGGCGGCTGCTAGAGGGGGAGGAGAAAAAACTAGCAATGAATGCAACAGCGAGCTGCACAGAAGCGTTATTGCCCTGCAGCCAGCAGCTCCAGGGGGAGGGGATGCCTGGGCTGTGCTTGGGGGCGGGGAGATTCAAAAACCATCAGAGAGAAAAAATCACAGAGAGGATTTTCCCCCCTCCCTTTTATTAAAAGCCTGGGGTTCTCTCTGTTTGGTTTTTCCTCCTCCAGTTAATACAAAGAAGTCCCAGGAAGGCACTTTGCAAAAACCAACCACTTACCAGGAACGCGTCCAAGCTAGAAAGTACTAGAGGAGGCGCACATTAACTCCCCTGCCCCCCCCCGCCCCGTTTTCTGCTCACCCTAACTGCAGATTGCGCCAGACCTATTTGTACATAGAAACCGTGGAATTTTTCTGTCCATGTACTCCTGCTGCTTGCTGCTCCTTCTCGAAATAGAATGGAGAAATCATTTCTCAATTTCACTGTGCGAACAGTCAGATCTCCAGAATACCTTTTTCCTTTTTAGAGGTATTTTTACCTTTTTTAAAAAAATTGAATAATGGTCACCCATATGAAAAAAATAGTTTAAAAAAACAAAACATTTTGTGCTATTTCAGAAGCAGTACAAATCACTTTAGTTATTTACACTTATAAGAGAGAAGTAGACTTAGTTTAGAAGACATGTATTCTAAAACATCCTAATTTATTCCGCTTCTTGCAAATTGAAGAAAACTTACCACAAGGGGGGCAAGAACCATGGTAAGAGTAGTGAGAGTAGTGAATTAAGGAAATACAGTGAACATATTAATCTAATTTAAAAGAAGCATCTGCTCATTAAACTACCAGCATCAATGATAAGGCCAACTATCCCTTGCACCAGAATTGTGCTTTATGTATTTTTCAAGCTGAACTTAGTAAAAGCTTTATTTACACACAATTAAAGTCAATTACCACCCAGAGAGATAAGTTTTGGTATAAAAATATGTTTAATAATAATAATTACAGACTTGCAGAGTCAGTGGAATCTTGTGCAGACAATACATCATGTAAACCACAGTAATCCCATTAATTTCATCGGGTCTGTTCCACTGTAAGTGCTACAGTGGACTTCATCTTTATCCTTTATATTCTTATAGAGTAACTTTATCCCCTTATATTCAAGTTCTCTACCAAAGGAGAATTAAAGAAATGAAAATTTCACTTGTGAAATCCAAAGTCATTGCCCTTGTGCCATTTCAAATTACTGGAAACCACAAGTGAAATCCGCTATCTACATGACACATAACCTGCTGAGCAAAGATTTCCCCATGTTGTAGTCCAGTTCTTGACACTGCTCCTAAAGTCACTTTTACTTGCAGATTTCACTCTTTTCCTAGGACAAACAAGTTCACATTTGCGGAGGTTTAATGCTGACTATTTAGAAGTCTCCTGACAATTTGTAGTTAAGTTTCTGCCCCCTATGTCTGACACAATTATCATGCCAAGTAAGGCTCGCCATCCCCCTCCCCCACATTTATCTTCTTTTAGCAGCTGATGGGAAGAAATTTAACTGCTAAATCTTTTCCCAGCATGAAGTTGTAGTGATGGTAAGAAAAGTGCTTCACCTGCTGAGTTTTTCAGAGTTGCTGGGCCCAGACCTTGGGAGTTCTATACTTTCACAGTTACATATAAATGTGTATGTACTTAAGTGTGGCTTCCCCCCCCCCCCCATTACTGTATTGCAGTGATACACTACGAAAGGTAAAGTGTGCATTCAAGTCCATTTCGACTCCTGGCGCCCACAGAGCCCTGTGATTTTCTTTGGTTGAATACAGGAGGGGTTTACCATTGCCTCCTCCCGTGCAGTATGAGATGATGCCTTTCAGCATCTTCCTATATCGCTGCTGCTCAATAAAATACCAGCGGGGATTCAAATCAGCAACCTTCTGCTTGTTAGTCAAGCATTTCCCCGCTGCACCACTTAAGGAAATACACTAGGCCTTTATAAACCTATTCAAAGGTACATTGGCCCTGGCCATTCAGCAGTAAAAGGCACAGAAACCCTACTGGGGGGAACATAGGAAGCTGCCATATACTCTGTCAGAGCATAGGTCCATCTAGCTCAGTATTTTCTGCACAGACTGGCAGCAGCTTCTCCAAGGATGCCGGCAGGAATCTCTCTCAGCCCTATCTTGGAGATGCCAGGGAGGGAACTTGGAACCTAGATGCTCCTCAGGGAAATATCTTATAGTGCTCACACATCAAGTCTCCCATACATATACAACCCGGGTGGACCCTGCTTAGCTAAGGGAAGAAGTCATGCTTGCTACCACAAGACCAGCTCTCCTCAGGGAAAGCTGGCAACCCTATGCTGTCCTGGTATCGGCCCAAATTAGCATCTCTCCATTACTAACTCAGTAACTCAAGCCTTTGTTGACTCTCTAGTAATTTTCAATAATCCATCTCTTTTCTGTTCATGTGCTTTTTCCAGGGTAATGCAGAGAAAGGGAATATATCTGTCAAACCCAACTCTCTTTTCTCCCAGCCTAGAAAATAAACAGTTAAATGATGAAGCTAGCAACCTCTCTTGTGTGCAGCTGCTGGTAATTGTGTATATCAGTCAATGAATGATTACATGACTGTGTCAGTTGAGGATAACTGGCCATGCATTTGTATAAGCAGAACAGAGTTGGTGGTATCCTCATAAACTATAAAACCGTACAGATAATTGCCATAATAAATAAATCAGCCTGAGAGTTTATTTTGCTTGTTCCTTAATTTTTTATATCACTTATGACATCTTGTACTAAACTACCTGACTATGATTTGGTAGAAATCAACCGTTCATTTCTTATAGAAGCATAGGAGTGCCACTACACTTAAGGTGTAGAGGCACCTTAAGCTATTTTTACTGAAGTTTTTCACATTTTCTGGCTCATGAAATTGTCTTGAAATGTAGTCAAAATGAAGCTGGTAGGAGTTTTATAATCTTTTCAAAATGGATGGAGATTGTTAAAACAATGGTACAGAAATTTAAAACTTCAAACGATAGCTTAAATATGCAATCTAAAATCTGCCCAATTGTATGAACCCTTGTGGGTCCCCCCCATTTCCTTTATAATCAAAAATTCACATTTATTGTCTACTGCAGTACAGTATATAGGTTTGCTGTAGTAGTAAAATAATTATGTATTTCAACGCTTATTAGGCTTTGAAGTTCCCATTCTAAGTCCTTGTTTCAGTCTGAGCAAAATATTACACTACATAAAGAAAAGAGGTCTGAAGTTCATCTTATCATTGTGCCCATAACATGGTGCCTCTGTGTGTCTCATTGTGATTGGTTATTATGCAGATTTACTGGGAGGAGTTTCCCCTTTCTTATTAGCCCTACTATCATGAGTCTAAACCAAGGCTGCTCAACTTCAGCCCTCCTGCAAATGTTGGCCTACAACCCCCATAACCCCTGGCTATTGGCCACTGTGGCTGGGGATTATGTGAGTTGTAGTCCAAAAACAGCTGGGAGGAGACCAAAGTTGAGCAAGCCTGGTCTAAACTCAGCAATAGTGCTAGAGGAGACTGTGACAGCTGCTACTTACCAGACTCCTGTTGTAGTGGAGCAGCAGGAAGTGTGGAGGACTAATATGTGTTGGGTTTTGGGTTTTGTTTATTTTGTGGGGAAGGGCTGCTGAGACAAATATGAGCAAAAGAGAAAGCAAGAAAGCAAAGCCCAGCTACTTAGATGGTATTTTTAAATGGAAGATAATATGGCAGTGTATGAAGTTTGTCACAGTGATAGGAGGCATAAGTAAAGGTCGGCATCCGAATTCTGAATTTCCATAGCTTTTAGACTATGCTTAGAAGTGGGATTAACTTGTCATCTTAAGTTGAAACTTTTTAGATACTGAATGTCCTACTATGTAAAACAAAACAAAACCACAAGTTGTTCTAGTAAGAACTAATCAGCCTACTTTCCTTTCACTGTCTCTACAACTGGACTAAATTTGGTTCAAATTGGACTAAATCTGGTTCAAGTTAGATCTCTTGCACCTCAAATATTCATGCATCCACCATTTTGGATCAGGATGGATGACATTATTACAAACTATACCATTGAGGTGTCCCTTTGTGTCACTCAGTACAACTGTATCAAATTTGGTTCAAATGGGTTAGACATTCCTCAAGTTAGTGCACTTCTGCCTCAAATGTTTACATGTCCACCATCTTGAATTGGGTTGGATGACATTGTCACAATCTACGCCGTTGAGGTGTCCCTATGTGTCCCTACAGCTGCAGCAAATTTGGTTCAGATCAGTTAAGTGATTCACAAGTTAGCCCACTAGCGCCGCCAAAGTGAATGCATCCGCCATTTTGGAACGGGGTGGATGGCATCATCACAAATTATGCTATTGAGTTGTCCTTGTGTGTCACTCACTGCAACTGTAGGCAATTTGGTTTAAATCGGTTAGACAGTCCACAAATTAGACCTCGGATGTTCATGCAGCCGCCATCTTAAATTGGAGTGGATGACATCATCACACACCACGTCATTTGGGCTTCCCTATGTGTCTCTACGGCTGTAGCAAATTTGGTTCAAATCTGTGAATCAGTTCACAAGTTAGCCCACTTGCACCTCCAAAGTTTATGTGTCCTCCATCTTGGACTGGGGTGGATGACATCACAACAAACTATGCCATTGAGGTGTAACAGTGAGACACTCACTGCAACTGTACCTAATTTGGTTTAAATCATTTAAACAGTCCACAAACTAGCCCACTTGAGCCTCAGATCTCGCAGCTGCCATCTTGAATTGGAGTGGATGACATCATCATTCCTATGTGTCACTACAGCTGTAGCAAATTTGGTTCAAATCAGTTAAGCGGTTCACAAGTTAGCCCACTTGTGCCTCAAAAGTTTACCTGTCCGTCATCTTGGATCAGGGTGGATGACATCACCATAGACTACACTGTTGAGGTGTCCCTATGCGTCCCTACAACTGTACCCGATTTGGTTCAAATTGGTACAGGCATTGCAAAGTTGATAGTGGGGGACACACAGACACACACACAGAATGCCAGGTGATCTCATAAGCCTACTGGAAAGTAGGCTAAAAATAGGATGTGGACACTTACTTCAGACACTTATAAATCTCAATGCAATTTGAAATAATACCTGCTGTGCAAACAATGCCTGCAACTTTCTCCATGTGACGAAGTAGAAAACCAATCAGTAGGTCTTCTCTTCCTTCCCAATTTGCAAGTAGGTCAGAGCAAAGAGCAAACTATTCAGATGTGTCATTTTCTAGTAGAAATACTATCTACAGAACCTGAGTTTCATTTATCAGACAATTTGTAGGATCAGTTTGCATTTATGGCAGTGGTGTGGCAAGTCTAGCCTGCATTTATGACCCAAGGTGCTTTTGCTGTGTCACTGATGAGCTATTGATTACCATCATACTCTCATTGCAAGATTGTGGTGAACACTTACTTGCATTATAGATTACTTATTGGCTAACACACATCTGCACTTTTTTTTAATGAGAGTGGAATAAAATATCAGCATCAGTGATCGGTCTAGACTGACTATAAGAATTGAAGTTAGCATCTTTCAGTAACAGTGGAACCTATCTATCTATCTAATGCTCTAAGGCTTACCCGTGGCTAATCCTGTTTGTGGCAGATCTCACGAGAGTTCGCGAGCAGAAGCACTGTGGTTATTGGGCAGTGGAGATTCCATATGAAGATAGGCAGGAGGAGCCTGTGAGAGCAGAAGCACCATGGTGATTGGGCAGTGGGGAGTCCATATGCAGATAGGGAGGAGAAGCCTGTGATGGTTAAGGTCAGTTGGAATGCAACTGTTACTGGTCAGAAGATGTTCTTGATTGTAGAGGAGCAGAATCTACATATATATGGAGCGTGGGCAGGGGGGTCTGCAAAGAGAGGGGTCACGAGGGAGGAAATAGCCCCTTCAGGAGAAGGAGGTTGCCGTTGTGTGAAGGAAACAAGGTGAACAACATCTGATAAGTCAGGAAGGGAGAGAGAGAGAGCAAGAGAGAGAAAAGAAGGGAGGAGAAGAAAGACAGAGGGAAAGAGTGAGTGGAGGAGAGAGAAAGAGAGAAAAAGAAGGGAGGGGAAGAGAGAAAGGGCGAGGGATGGGCCTGAGCCTGTCACTGGCCTGAGGGGAACGAGCAGCCATGGCGGTGGTGGCAGCGAGGAAGGGCCTGGTCAACTGCTGCTGCTCCTGTGGGGAGGAGCAGGAGCGGGGCTCAGGTGAGGGTGGGGAGGTCTCTGGGGATAGGGGGCTGCAGCTTGACCAGTAGGCGCCAGCAGTGCTAAAGCCATGACCAAGAGGGGTGAAGGGGATGGAAGCAACGGGATGGAGGAGGAGGAGCAGGAGTGTGGCTCAGATGAGGGTGGAGAGATCTCTGAGGTGAGGGGGGCTGTGACGGGGTGAGGGGAGCAATGAAGTACTGGTGCACAGATGCTCTGTGTGGGTTAAGCTAGTTCTATAGAAAGCATGGTGATTATTTTTGCCCCAAATTTGATTTAAAACAGTCAAATGAAAAAGGTAGATCACAAACTGGGGGTAGGAGGCAATAAGAAATGGCTCCTGCCCTTCCACTCCCCCTCCCAGGCCACAAATTCACCCCAAGCAGAATTATTCATTAACTATTTTATTATTCAAATCAGGCAATCAGATGTGGTTTGCAATTTATTTAATTTAGTCCAGGTTACAAGTGGTGTGTTATCCCATTTTACCCTTACAAAAACTCTATGCAACAGTTTATATTGCGAGGGACATGCTCAGGATGAGCTCTTCAACTGAGTGAGGAAATTCTGCTGAGAATCCCATGTCTACTGTTGCACCACACAGGCTAAGAGAAGCACTAACTGGAATCAGCAGTGGTGATAACAGTTTACTTGAGATAACACAGGGCCCAACCTTGCTCATGTCCTTTGACTTAACTACTAAACAATGTTATTAGAGGGGGAAGATGACTAAGATACAGAGTTCCAAAAGAAAAGGGCGATTTGGGAGTGGAGACCATGGGGAGCTGTAAAAAGTGAAAAGGCCTGCCCCTTGGTAACTGCAAGCCTTTCATAAAACACAAAAAAGACAAGTACCTAATAGCTTTTAAAGTATTATAATATAATATAAAGTATTATGATATTATAATATCAATGGTAAGAGAATATATACATAAATAAGAGGCACATTTTTTTCTCACTTAACTCAGTGAGCAGCATTGCCTTGAGAACAAGAAGTTTGGAGATTTACTTAGTTCTTGTAATGGAATCTATCAGACATATGAGAGCTATTGGAGGTGCAAGACATTTCTGAGCTCTGCTCTTTAAATAGATAACAGAAGTCTATTTGAAAGTATTTGGAGATCTAGGGACACATTTCTAACTGAAGAAGCTTTCAAAACCTTGCATAAGTGCGGCAAGTCTCAGCCATTTGTCTCTTGCAGCGTTCTGATAACTGTAACTCATTGGGTTACTTTACATCATTCAGCTGTTGTCTGTTTCAGCACTCTGATTTTTGTGTTATTGCCCATTGGGATATTGTACATTGAATACTTATTCCTCATTTATGTATATATTCTCTTACCATTGGTGTAATAATACTCTTTAACATCTATTAGGTACTTCTCTTTTGTGTGTTTCGCAACTGGAAGGCTTTACCAGACCCTGTCTTATCTCCAGTCTTACTTCTGCAAATGGCTAGAAACTTGTACCATTCAAAAAACTGAAGCTTGAATTTTCAAGAAGTGGATAATGTAATACTATGCTAGAAGCCAAATTCAGCAGTTCAGTATAATGCCATCATGATCATACTGAACTGCTGGATTTGGCTTCTAGCCAAATCTCTTTTCAAGACTTCATGTAGCATTTGAAATAATTAGAGCAACCTCAGGTGGCTCCAACACACACCAGAATGTTGTGGGCAGCTGTTTCTGTTTGGTATGGAAGGGGAGACTCATCAAAGCATATTGTAAGAGCTGGAGTAGCATACAGAATATCTTCCAAGCGCTATTCACTTTGAAATCTGTCTTGATTAATTATTGGATAAGGAATGTGTAAATATGCTAGATAGGGTGTGCACGATCGAAAAATACCAGATAGGGTCAGATCCAGAACCACAGGTGTCAGGTCGGGTCCTTTTGGATCCTTCATAATTTGAGTTGGGAAAATCACCAATTTTTTTAAATTGTCAAGGATCCCCATAAGTCTATGGGGAAAGGAAAAAAATTTCCAGGGGAAAAAAGTGGTTAGCTCAGGATCTCTGAACTTTGGCACACAAGGATGGAGGGACTCACAGAGAACCGTGGAAGAAAAGTGATGTAAAATCAGAGAATCTCATGGGAAGTGATGTGAAATCCAGAAAACCAACTACTTAATTTTTTAAAACTCTGAGTAAAATAACTGGGTAAAACCCAGTTATTGAAGAAATAAGAAGAAATAAATGTGTGGGCAGGCAGGTGGGTGGGCAGATAGATGCCAGAAATGGCTTTTCCCCAGCAACAGTCTTAAGTGTGTGTGGTGGGGGTGAGGGAGGGGGGAATGTGTACTCCTGTCACCATTTGGAGCTCTGAAATGCTTTGAAGTTTCCTGAATGGCATAAGAGAAGTCCGACCCAAACAAGGCTTCCCTAGGTCAGGGTCAAAGTATCCCCAACATCCTCTAGCCTGGCTCTAGTTGGTCCCCGTCTGACTTCCTCAGTCTAACGTTGCACAGACCTAATGCTAGATGAGGTCCTGAGCAATTAATGTTGTACCTTTTATTATCTAGTGGAAGAATTGCATCAACTGATTCTTCAGGAGAAATATTATGACAATGATTCTGTGCTTCTACCCTCCCTCACTGATACAACTGATTCAATACAAACTTCATCTGGACCATTTAAAAGGCTTTCTGTCTATGATACATATTCTATCTATCAATACGTATTCTACTTTTGAACTGTTCAATATTTTAATGTAACAGAATTGTTTGGGGAAGAGAGACAGCTTAGTGAAGAGCACATGTGCATTCAGAAGGTCCCATGTTAAATCCCTGGCTTCTCCACGGAGGACAGGGCAAGATCCCTGCCTGAAACACTAGAAGGCCACTGTGAGGTGACCCAGATCATAAGTAACAGCCAGGACTTGGATCCTGAGGGGGAAGAAACAGGCAAATCCCAAGCAATACCACCAGCTGCTGAGGTGCAGGCCACAGGCCCAATCAGCAAAGATGAACCAGGCAATGAAGAGCCCCGGAAACCTGTGCCTGGACCCCCAGAGATGGTTCACCTATGCTGGATTCACTGGTCTGGTTGGCCCAGATGTATCGGGACCCTCTTGTCTCATCATTCAATGCCTGCTCACCAATGCAGGGAACACATCAAGCAAGAGGTGACTGAGAGACAGCGGAGTATTTGGCTCCAAGCCCAGGGACTTTCCCTTTAAAGATACATACTCTATAGCAGAATGATGGACACTGAGGGAAGTAGTCATGGCCAAGAGACATAACTGGGCTCAGTCTTCTTATGTGCAACCAGGATAGGACACATATTCAGAACAAATACAGAATGCTAGAATCAACTGCATTCAGTATTATTTAAATAATAGTTGGCCATTTCATTGTCGAATCACTGCTGGTATGTTTCCCAGACTATGGGAAATGGGCAGCAGCGATATAGGAAGATGCTGAAAGGCATTATCTCATAGTGCGTGGGAGATGGCAATGGTAAACCCCTCCTGTGTACTACCAAAGAAAAACCATAGGGCTCTGTGGTCTCCAGGAGTCGACACAGACTCGACGGCACACTTTATCTTTATTTCATTGTTGATCTTGCCGAAGATGACACACCATTGATACTAGAAATAATTGCTTCAATTAGACTACTGTATTTCAAGTTGTCCAACAATGTTGTAAAGTTTTCAGACCTGTCTAGAATCAGGAGATTCCGAAAGACTTAGATCCGGTCCAGTTTAGAATAGAAGCCTTTGCCCATCCTGCCTCTTTTATAAAATGTTCATTCAGACTTTGATTCCTAATAAATGGGGGATTGAAGAAGGGGAAACTGTTATATGGCTCTTCCTGGTTTAGACTGATCAGTCAGTGAAACATAGAAGTATTGCTAACAGGATAGTGGAGTTCATGGTGCATGCATGAGAGAAAATGCATGATGGAAATGAATATCATGGCTTAACAGCAGCCCTGCACAACATTCATCCAACATGGAGCCCACCAGCCAAGCACAGTAACTTGCCAGCCGATTTTAGGTTCCTAGACAGGCAGCAAAAACAGGTCTGTGTGCTTGATGCCTCACACTGTACATGGCTGGTGGTCTGCGTTCATCTTGGTGGGTCACAAGTTCTGCAGGCCTGCCTAAGCGACATAACAAGTTGGTATCACCTCAGTAGTAGTATATTAATTACGCTTCATATTTCCATAGCAAGAATTATTGGTCACAGTTAATGAAGGTTTGTATAAGATGCTGGACTCGCAACACACTCAGTCGAGCTCTGCCATTGCAACATCTCCATTCAGTGTCTGGTGAAGTGTGTTCTGAACATTGAACATTTTAACCTGCAAGACACTCTAATGTCAAAGCCAAACAGATTCAGAATTTTGCCCTTAATTCTGTTATAATTTTTTTTTAAAAAATGATTTCCATCTCAAAAGGAAATGGTGAAAGTTGACTTGCCGCACACATCAAATCCAAACATGCCTCTCCAGACCATCATATCCATGATTCAGCCAACCTGTGACTGTCTAGTGATAAGATCACTAATAACGTGTGATGTAGAACTGACTACCAACTTATTCTTTACAAACCACAATCCTTTACAGCATATTGGTGACTGAAGTCTGGACCAGACCAGTCAGACACAGGGAGAAGCAACCATAATTCATTGCTTTTCTGCTGAATCATCCAGACCCATGTTTTGAAAGTTAGCTTGGTTAATTTCAACTCTAGCAAGAGCTGCTATAGTGTGGTTTTCAGTTAGAAGCCTATGAGACATAATTAAGCACCATTATAAGCCATGTACATCCTTTTAAGTAGACATGAATAAGTGCCTCAAAGAAATATTCAAGTCTAGTTCAGTTTGAACATATCTTCTAATCTGATACCAGTTTCAGAGGAGTCTTACACCCCAAGGCATGGCAAAAAAGGTATTTTAATTAAACACTGTTGTTCAACAACATCAGAATGAAAATAAATTGAGTAGCAAACTGAATCAAATGATCTGTAAAGCCTGATTGTACTCTCACACAAAAATACTCACTCCCACTGTAACAACTGTTCAAAAAAAGTGAATAAAAAGGAAAGATTTGAGTGGATTTTGACATGTGGCTGTGAGGTTAAAACAGTGATAAAGTAAAAGGAAGTGCCCTTAACAAATGTAATCACCAGGAAATTTACATCATTATAGTTCTTCATCTTACTGATTTCTTGGAAGATGGTTTCAAAGAAGTTTGCATTTTCACCATTGACACAGATGTAGTAGTGATGGCAGGGTCCTTTCCCCAATAATTGTAAAGGAAAGGTCTGCAATCAATTTGGATTTATTTCAGGTCAAAAAGCACTACCAGAATTATACCTGTGTTGTGCAATTACCTAGGTGGTGAACAACATAAATACCAACAACAATCAATTAAAAAAATTATTAAAGGGCAAATGCCTGGCGAAACAGGTGGGTCTTAAGAAGCAACCAGGGAGGGGGCTAAACAAAGGGGGGGGGGAGAAATCTGGGGTTGAAACCCCTATAACATTTTTTAAAGTTGCTAATCAACCTTAAATTTCCTTGCAGTGTGAATTTCTTTAGCAGAGGCTATCAACCATTATAGATGGGCCATTCAGTCCTCTTAGTTTGAGCACTGATCAGTGTGTAGACTTCAAATGAAAATCATGCATGGCCTCTGATCAGTGCCTATACTAAGCTCTTTTAAAAGCACATAAAACATTTGAAATATGAAAGGACTGCTGCCCAATGACCTGGAGGTTATTTCTTTAGAAAACAGATGCAATAATTACATCATTTCTTGAGAAATCCTGCCAGTTCTTTGGTAGGCATCATTTTATTTTACCAGCCGTGAACCTCCAGAACCTCATATTGCTAGTGTGCTAAATATTGTACTAACTTCATTGCAGGTGTCCTACACAAGGTCTACTATTGGTTTATTTATTTAGTTAGCTTTTTATACTTCCTCACCCAGATGGCTCTAGGTGGTTCACAAATATAAAAAGAGATAAACAAATAACTCATTAAAACAAGTTTAAAATCATTTCAGTACTCACTAAAGGCCAAGCAAAGGCTAAAAAGATTTGTTTTAGGGCTCTTTTAAAGGCTGCTAAAACGCTTAAGCCTCTAATATCCATAGGGAGCACATTCCAGAGCCAAAGAGCAGCTACAGAGAGGCCCGATCCCAAGTTGCTGTTAAGCGACCTGGTGGCAGCCGGAGGTGGACCTCTCCTGGTGACTAAAGTGCAGTGGGGATCATATTGAAGAAGATGTTCTCACAAGTAACTGGTCCCTAAGCAGTTTAGGGCTTTGACGGTAATTACCAGCACTTTGTATCTTGCCCAGAAACACTGGCAGCCAGTGCCACAGTTTTAAAACACACATAATATGGTCTCTCCGAGAAACCTCAGAGACCAATCTGGCTGCTGCATTTTGAACTAACTGAAAAACATATAAAGGCAGTCCCATGTACATGCATTGCAGTAGTCAAGCCAAAAAGTTACCAGTGAGTGCACCAGTTTTTAGATCATTATCTGCAAGGAACAGACGCAGCTATCGTATCAGCTGAAGTTGATTTAAAGCGTTCCTGGCCATAGCCTCAACCCGAGACACCAGGGTGAGGCCTGGGTCCAGAAGCACTCCCAAGCACTGTTCTCTCTAACAGGGATTCCCAGATGTTGTTGACTACAACTCCCAGAATCACCAGTTGCAATGGCTTTTGCTTAGGAATGGGAGTTGTAGTCAACAACATCTGGGAATCCCTGTTAGAGGGAACACTGCTCCCAAGATATATGCCTGTTCCCTTAGGGGGAATGCAACCCCATCCAGAACAGGAAGTTATATTATATCCCTTGAATTATGACTCCTCACCGTTAGTACCTCTGTCTTGTCTGGATTCAGCTTCAGTTTATTATCCCTCTTCTATCCCATTACTGCCTGAAGGCAGGCATTTAGAAAAGCTATGCCATTTCCTGATAATTATGTCATGAAGAGATAGATTTGAGTATCATCAGCATACTGATAACATCCTGCTCCAAATCCCTTTATGATCTCACCCAGTGGTTTCATGTAGATGTTAAAAAGCATCAGGGATAGGATGGAGCCCTGAGGGACACTACAATCACTGTCGTTTCACAGAGCAACTATCCCCAAGTGACACCACCTGAATCTGCCTTAGAGATAGGAACGGAACCACTGCAAAGCAGTACCCCCATTCCCAAATCCCTCAGCCTATTCAGAAGGATACCATGGTAAAAGATATTGAAAGCTGCAGGGAGATCCAATAGAACCAGCAGAGTCGCAATCCCTCTGTTGATTCCTTGGTAGAGATCATCCATCAGGCTGACCAAGGCTGTCTCAACCCCATAGCCCACTCTAAAGCCAGTTTGGGTCTAGATAATTAGTAACCTTCAAAACTACCTGGAGCTGATCAGCCACTGCTCTCTCAATCACCTTGCCCAACCAAGGGAGATTGGAGACTGGCCTATAATCATCCATCACCAAGGGCTCTAGGCAGAATTCTTAAGTAAAGTTCTCACAATTGCTTCCTTCAAACATGGAGGCATCCTGCCCTCCCCCAGTGAGGCTTTATTTATTTATTTATTTATTTACACAGTCAGACAGGTGTTATTGACTGGTTTGTTTGATCCAGACATCGAGTCCTTCCCAAGGACCTGGGATGGCTGAATTTTATTGTCAATGTTGTTGCTGTTATAGATATCGTCACAGAATATAGGCTGTTCCCAGTAAAGTTGCTTTTTGTAATTGGCTGATGGTGATTTCTATGGCCCCTATGGTGTTGAGGTGCTCTTCAAGGTCTTTTGGAACTGCACCCAGAGCGCCAGTTACCACTGGGGTTATTTTGGTCTTTTTCTGCCACAGCCTTTCCATTTCAATTTGTAGATCTTTGTATTTGGTGATTTTTTCTTTTTCTTCTATTCTGCTATCCCCTGGTATTGCTATGTCAATTATTTTAACTTGTTTTTCTTTCTTCTCCACTACAGTTATAACTGGTATATTGTGTGGCAGATGTTTGTCTGTTTGTAGTCGGAAGTCCCATAATAGTTTTACATTTGCATTTTCTTCAATTTTTTCAATTGTATGGTCCCACCAATTCTTGGCTACAGGTAGCTTGTATTTTTTGCAGATGTTCCAGTGTATCATCCCTGCTACCTTGTCATGCCTTTGTTTGTAGTCAGTCTGTGCGATCTTTTTACAACAGCTGATTAGGTGGTCCACGGTTTCATCTGCTTCTTTACAAAGGTGGCACTTGATATTTGTTGTTGACTTTTCTACTTTTGCTCTTATTGCATTTGTTCTTAGTGCCTGTTCTTGTGCAGCCAGTATTAAACCCTCTGTTTCTTTCTTCAAGTTGCCATTCTTAAGCCATTTCCAGGTCTTGGTGATGTCTGATTTTCCACTTATATTGTGCAAATATTGACCATGCAGGGGCTTATTTCTCCATCTTTCTGCTCGGTTCTTGACTTGTTCTTTCTTGTAGACCTGCTTTGTTTCATTGGTGTTGAATAGTTTCGCATTATTGACCATTTGAAGTGCATCTTCTTCACTAGCAATAGCAATAACAATAGCACTTACATTTATATACCGCTTTATAGCCGGAGCTCTCTAAGCGGTTTTACAATGATTTAGCATATTGCCCCCAACATTCTGGGTACTCATTTTACCGACCTCGGAAGGATGGAAGGCTGAGTCAACCTTGAGCCCCTGGTCAGGATCGAACTTGTAACCTTCTGTTTATAGGGCGGCAGTTTTACCACTGCGCCACCAGGGGCTCTTTATATATTCTTCAAGGCCTCTTTTCTCCTCCTCTACTGTTTGATGGACTTGCAGCATTCCTCTTCCACCTGAGCTGCGAGGGAGGTATAGCCTATCTACATCATTGCGGGGGTGCAGAGCATGATTGATGGTCATTATTTCCCTGGTCTTACGATCTAGCATCTCTACCTCTGCCTGGGTCCAGTCTATTATTCCTGCAGTGTATCTGATAACAGGTATAGCCCAGGTGTTTATTGCTTGTATGGTGTTCCTGCCATTGTGTTTGGTCATGAGGATTTTTCTAACTCTCCTGATGTATTCATTTCCAATTTTTCTTTTAACTTCAGTGCGTGCAATGTTATCAGCCTGGAGAATGCCCAAGTATTTGTAACGTTCTTTCTCTTCCAGGTTCTTGATGTTGCTTCCATTGGGCAGTTCTTTTTTTGTTATTTTCCCTCTGTTCATTATTAATGCAGCACACTTGTCTAGTCCAAATTCCATTGCTATATCGCTACTGAATATACAGACAGTGTTTAGCAGTTATTCAATTTCTGACTGGGACTTTCCATATGACTTCAGATCGTCCATGTACAGCAGGTGGTTTATTTTACTTGATATTTTAGTAAACATTTACTTGATGTTTTAGTAAACATGATGTTTTATTATTATTATTTACATTTATATCCCACTCTTCCTCCAAGGAGCCCAGAGCGGTGTACTACATACTTAAGTTTCTCTTTCACAACAACCCTGTGAAGTAGGTTAGGCTGAAAGAGAAGTGACTGACCCAGAGTCACCCAGCTAGTATCATGGCTGAATGGGGATTTGAACTCGGGTCTCTCCGGTCCTAGTCCGGCACTCTAACCACTATACCACATCAACTAGGCCATCTCTAACAGCGTCCCTACTAGATGATATAAACCATGTTGGGCATGGATCCAGTAGGCCAAACACCTCCAAAAACCTGTCCACATTCTCAGGAGTCACAAACTGAAACAGATCAATTCTAATCAAACGACGAGGAATTACACCTCTACCACTGACTCTGCAGTAACGGTAGAGTCAAATTCAGCCCGAATCTGAGAGATTATAGCCTCAAAAAAGCTATTAAATGTATCACAGCAGGATGATGAAGACTCCAAATTCAAGTTCAGAGAGGAAGGGACCTGAATCAATCCCCTCACAATCCCCTCTGAACAACTCCATTGGACATGAACTTTTGGATGCAATACGTGCAGAATAGAATTGCTTCTTTGTTGCATGTATTGCCACAGTATAAGTTTTTAAATGGGTTTTGTGTTGTATCTTGTCAGATTCAAGTTAAGTTCTCCTCCACTTACACTCCAGTTTTCTCCCGTGCTGCTTCAGGTCCTGTAGCCGTACTGTATACCATGGGGCTGATGGGGAGGATGCTTAGGGGCGATTGTGTCTAAAGCCCTGGTAAGTTCCCTATTCCAGGTCTCCACCAGGACATCAGAAGAATCACCAGAAAACCAGCTCTAAAACTTTCCAAGGCCTATGGGATCCAATAGCTTTCTCAGGTGAACAGTCCTAATAGGTCCTGCACCCCTGCAGGGGTGGGTTGTGGCTATAAAACCAACCTTAACCAGATGGTGGTCTGTCCATGAAAATGGAGACACTCTAAGAGTCCCTACCCTTGGAACACCACCCTTTTCTGAGCAAAAATCCAAACTGAAGGTGTTACCAGTGTACCAATGTGTTGGTGCTATGACCAAATGGAATAAGCCCATAGTTGTCATGGCTGCTATGAACTCCTACGCTGCACCAGATAAGCTAGTCTCAAAGTGAACATTGAAGTCCCCCAGCAACAAAAGCCTGGGCAACTCCAACATCAACTCCACAACCAGTTCTGTCAGCTCAGTTCGGGATTATGTTGGGCAGCAGGGTTCTTGATACACCAACAGAATTCCCAGTCTATCTCCGATCCCCAGGCCAAGGTATCCGATCCCTAGGCCAAGGCATACACACTCAATATAGGCCATCTCTTTCACAGGAATACTGGTAAGGGAAGTGTTATTCCTATGGATCACAGCCACTCCATACATACACCCACACACACCACACACTTCACCATACCTGCTCCACAACTGAGTACCCAGCAGGGAGAAGCTGAGCCAAAATTGAGGCACTAGTCTTCCCCAAGCCAGGTATCTGTTATATAAGCCAGGCCAGCTCCCTCATCCATGATTTGACCATGGATTATTTCAATCTTATTTTGAACCGATCCTGCATTGCAGACGAGCAAGGTCAGGCTCTGTGGGTAGCTGGAACAATTCACAGAGGCCTGGAAACTGACAGGACAGCCAGAAGGGGAAACAGCTATTAAATTTCTGATGTCCCTTTCCCTGTAACATCCTGCCAACACCAAATCTTCTATTCCTTGCCACTGCTGAAATAGCTGCTCCTGACACACAGACAAACACATCCCTAGAGCCCAAACACATAATTATAACCAGCCCAGCACCAACCAGTGAGAGCTACAGGCCCTTTTTGCTTTCTACACTGACTGCTGTGTGCCTCCCTGCAAACAGCTGGAGAAAAAGTCACGCCTCACACCCATAGCTTCCTCCAGCAGGTGTAACACATTATCCAGTTAAAGATACGCAGTCAAAAAGGGTAAACTGAAGATAAATCTTCTTCTTCCCACAGCCAGAACAGACAGACGGCCAAATGGGAAAATGTTCAGCCTCACTTCCTCTTGCTCTTTGCAAGTTTCATTGCATGTTAGTTTACATTGGGCAACATCCAGAAGTTAATGAAACTGACCTTAGATAGATAGATAGATAGATAGATAGACAGACATTGTTTCATTGATTTCAATGGTGCTTAGTCTGGATGTTGCCTGGCAGTTCCAACATACTTCTCGAATAAGTTAAACTACTCTGAAAACTTTGCACAGACTTTGATTCCGAGATACAAATAGTCATTGGTCTGTCATATATTATGACATAATACTGACAAAGTTCCCCATGTTGAAAAGGCTCTGTATGGGATGGAGAATTAACTGGATTTAGGTCATTCATGCTCTTCATAGGTGTTGAATCAATTCCTCTTTGTTTTCAGTTTCTGTCTCATCATCCTTAGTTTGTGAAAGGACACAGAGCAGAAAATGTACCTTGTGCACTATGCAAAAGGATGTGTGACTTGTCTAAAAATAATAATAATAATTTTAAAAGAGCTCAGCTGACATATGCTTACTGCAGGTAGCTGGGAAGCGGGGGTGGGGGGACAAAAACAAAATGGTAACTGCACAGGCAGCCATACAGGATTTGGTGGACACTTTGGTTTTCTGTGGAAAAACCTAATTGACTCAATGTGAATTTGAAAGAGGCAGCCAGCATAGCATAGTGGTTAGTGTGTTGGACTAGGACCAGGAAGACCTGAGTTCAAATCCCCATTCAACCATGAAACTCACTGGGTGACTCTGGGCTTGGGATGTGCACGGAACCTGACTGGACCAATTCAGTCCGGCACCCCTTAGAACACCCCCCGGTTCGGTCTGGGGGGGTGTAGTGTTTTTTCTATGTTTTTTTAAACCTTTAGCTCCTTTGGGGGGTTTCCTCTAGGCCATGGGGGGTGTCTGAAAAGGTTCCCCCTCCCCTGCCAGCCTTGTTTATCACTGCTGTGGCCCATATAACCCTCTTTTCCTGCTCCGTAAATCGGTGCGGTGGCCATTTCCCCCACCGCCACACATGCGCAAATGGCCTCTGCGAAGCCTAGCATGGCCCAGGGCCTCGCAGAGGCCATTTGCGCATGCACGGCAGCCATTAATGGCCTCTGTGAGGCCCTGGACCATGCCAGGCTTTGCAGAGGCCATTTGCACATCCGTGGCCCCGGGGAAAATGTGCCAACTTACGGAAGCCTGAATGGGCCGGAAAAGAAGGTTATACGGGCTGTGGCAGTGATAAACAAGGCTGGTGGGGGGAGGGAGAACCTCCGCAGACCCCCGCCACCCCAACGAACTGCCCTAAAGGGGAGAAGGTAATTTAAAAATTAATGTGTTTACAAAATCGCAACCCCCCAAACCGTCAGTGGGGAGGTTTGATCTGAAGTCAGATCGAACTGGGGAGGGTTCAGTTCAACCCCAAAGGGTCGAACTGAACCGGTTCAACCTTGAATAGATTCAGGGTCAAACCTGTTTGCACGTCCCTAATCTGGGCCAGTCATGTATCTTGTTACCAGCTGAGCTTACTCTGCCTGCTCCTAGAAGACTCCCTGGTTGCAACTGCATCTCCAGGCTTGGAGACTGCACTTTTGCTATGCTCAGGAGCTGCACCACAATGTGAACTCCCAGTTTACATGAGGACAAGTCGCTTAGTTGGCAGTGGACTGGTTGCCCCTAGATTTGGGCTGCAAGTAACACAAATTGCAAAGGGGATTAGCTTCACCCTCTCCCTTCATGGGGGCCCAGTTAAGCAGACTTCAGAACTAGCTATTGCGAGTTATCTAGCATCCAATGTCATTTTGGACTTAGGATGAACTCTAAAACTCCCCCCCCCCCCATCTTCTCTCAAGAGAAGTAACACCTGTTGCAAATTGAGCAATTAGGCTAGGAAGGGAAAGCAGATAAAGACAAGTGCAGCAGCAGACTCCATCACAATAGGGATGAGTCAGTGAGGTAACTTTGAAAAGGTGCACATCAAAACCTTTGATAGAACTATTGGGAAGCAAGCTGCCTGGAGGCCCAGGAACAATGTTCCATGCCCCCCTTCATCTGCGAGGTCCCCCTTTGGTTTTTTGTGGGGGTGGTTACTCACTCCACTGCTACCCTCTGTGCCACCACTGCCCACCGCAGCCCCACCGCTCATACTGCCTATAATCTTCACTGCCAGAGGGAGCAGGACACCCACACGGCTGCAGCAGTGGTGGCAGGCGGGCTTCTCCCCCCACCCCGCTCCCTGCTGGCCCACGGCTTCTCTCCGGCCTGTGTGCCTGTGCACTCCAATTATGGATAGTGCCGCGTGTCGTGACGTTGGCGTGGAGGGTAGCAGCGGCGTGCAGGGCAGCAGCGGGCAACAGGGTAGCAAGGGCACCGATGGGGGCCCTTGTGGGCCCCCTGACCAGCCTAGGCCCAGGGACATTTGCACCCCTATGTCCAATGGATGCTACTCCCCTGTTGGGAAGCCCTTCTCAGCACAGGATACTCTTGGATGCTCCTGCACACTCCAATTGTCCTCAAAATCAGCCTTGAATAAAATAGGCAACTCACACCCTTTCCCACCCAGGAAGGACACAATGCATTCCAAAAAAGTCTGTCTAGACCCCCCTATTCAGCAGAGCATGACAACAGCAAAGTGCCCCCACGGCCAAGTATCCTTAACCTCATGACTCAGTGTTCTTCCTCATGTATTATACACCTGGGACTCCACTGCAACAAAAACTCCAGCAGACCACCTTGGTGTGCCCTTCTCTAGTGAGGCCACCTGAGCTGAAATCACTACCTGCATTGATTCGTGTACCAATGCAGCCAGCTTACCTAGCAGGTGCAGGAAGCTGTGTCCACCAAGAAGCCATTCTCGTGGACATCCTTCCAAACTAATTCCTACAACTCTCCTGCTTTCCACTTTACCTCCCTGGAGATATGATAGTCTCCAGCTGCCTGAGTCGGATCTTGGTGAGGACCGGTGATATAGCCGCTTGCCTGGCTTCTTCACGGCTGAATCTATCCCTTTCTCTAATTTCTTAAACCTTATTGCCCTATCTTAAAGTAAATCTCTCTATTCCACCTGGGAATTTACACATAATTTGGAACTTTAAGCTAACTATGCCTTACAATAGACTGTTTTAAAACATATTTGTAGTATATTTATGCTAGGGCCACCTAGTAGCTTAGTCTTATTGCTTTTATTTGTTTTTCTTACAATAAACTTTTGCTAATTAAAACCTCTCTCTCAAGCCAATTTTATTGAGTTCAGAAGCTTGTACAAATTAAGGCTGATTGGAACTGTCTCCCCTTTTGAGCTAAATTCCTCACATTCGCCTGAACTGGGCGTGTTGACCAATAATCCCTGAGGCAGTTCCATCAACAACCTTTCAGCCTAGCCTACCTCACAGGGTTGTTGTGAGGATAACAATAACCATGTACACTGCTCTGAGCTCTTCAGAGGAAGAGCAGGATATAAATGTAATAAATAAATAAATTTCTTCAGTACCATATTACCTATGTTATACTTGTTTTAAACAGTACACATTTCCTTGAGGATGCCACTCAACTATATTGTGTATGTGGCTAGATAAGGAGCTTAACATATAAGCTTCTAACAAGTGCAGAGTTCCAAATTCACCATGTGTTGAAATGCAAGGCTAGCAAAGCACCCTGAGCCATTTTTGGAAGAGCGGTATATGAGAGAGAGAGAGAGAGAGAGAGAGAGAGAGAGAGAGAGAGAGAGAGAGAGAGAGAGAATAAAATCATATGTGGCATGTTAGGTTGATTTCTTAAAAGGGCACAGTGAACTGAGAAGCAGAGTTGTCATTTTTTACCAGAGGATGTTAAGGGGAGAGAATAATACATATAGTTTGAGAATCTATAGTAGAGTTCACCTAGACTGCACCATTAAAAGCTTTGCTGGGGGAAAATCACATTTAAATGTTTGCCTGGATTTACAATGCAGATAGATAACTAGCATGGGTTGGAAGGATCAGCTAAAATTCTTGACCCAGAATATATCTGTGATATATTCAAGGAATATTATAGACATAAATGGTGATTCCCCATTTACAGTTCAAATAGTACAGCTTGCAAAGAGCTGGAGCACCACAACACTTCTGGCTGCTTGTTTTAGTTCTTATTCACATGTTTATATTGCATTTATCTTATATATATATATATATATATATATATATATATATATATATATATATGCCATAAAGGTAAAGTGTACTGTCAAGTCGATTTCAGCTCCTGGTGCCCACAGAGCCCTGTGGTTTTCTTTGGTAGAATACAGGAGGGGTTTGCCATTGCCATCTCCCGCGCAGTATGAGATGATGGCTTTCAGCATCTTCCTATATCACTGCTGCTCGATATAGGTGTTTCCTTTAGTCTGGGAAACATGCCAGTGGGGATTTGAACCAGCAACTTTCTGCTTGTTAGTCAAACATTTCCCCACTACCTGTTGCTAATCCCATGTGTGGCGAGCGTTTGCAATCAGCTGCCTGGATAGCAATTGGGACGGGGGAGAAAACAGCGATGGTGGCTGGCGGCAGGCCGGAGGAAGCGGCCGGGTGGCAGGCCAGCTGAAGGCGGCCAGCAGGAGGAAGTGGACCTGGCTGGCTGGCAGGGAAAATAAGCGAGGGGGAGGGGAGGGGAGAAAATGGCTATGGAAAACTAGAGGCACAGATGTTCTGTGCCCGGCCCAGCTAGTTTAAAATATTTGACCACTTTTTGACCAAGTTCACAAAGCAGCTTACATAGTTTAGAAATGGGGAAAAACTTAAGGTAGCACTGTATATGTATAGGCCAGTCCTATACATGCAGAAAAATGGAGTGGAAGAATTCTGATGGTACCATGTCAGATGGCAGGTAGGGATGCCATTTATGAATGCGTCTCTACATTATGTAGAGCATTATGTAGAGAAGCATTCATAAATGGCATCCCTACCTACCGTCTGACATGGTACCATCAGAATTCTTCCACTCCATTTTTCTGCATGTGTAATAGGACTGGCCTATACATATACATTGCTACCTTAAGTGGCGCAGCGGGGAAAAGCTTGACTAACAAGCAGAAGGTTGCTGGCTTGAATCCCTGCTGGTATGTTTCCCAGAAACAACTATATCAGGCAGCAGCGATATAGGAAGATGCTGAAAGGCATCATCTCACACTGTGTGGGAGGAGGCAATGGTAAACCCCTCCAGAATTCTACCAAAGAAAATCACAGAGCTCTGTGGGCACCAGGTTGATTTTGACAGCATACTTTACCTCTACCTATACAGCAGAATGAGATGGTAAAGTCCTGAATAAGCTGTACTACTTCAGTCTATAGGGGGAGTTCATATATTGGAATACTTGCCTACATTTTAAAGCACCTTGCTTTTCCCCTGATGTGCTTTTCCTTTTTCCTTGCAGGGAGGTTTTTACACAGGGGAATATTCAGAAGTGCTACACCTGACCTGCAGTATAAAATTGTGTAGTCCCCTCTATTGCCTGAGGATTCTAACCATACATTATGTTTTGTGTTGACCAGGCCATAGAAATTGAGTGGGTGGTGGGAGTTCCTGTGGGCATATAGTAAAACTCTTCGATATCATTTTTTCTTGTAGTTGCTTCTCACATGGCAGCAGTGCTTAAGCTGCTGAGTTCCTGTAAAAATCCATTCAGCCAACCACTCACCCACAAAGCAAAAAGTCATGGTCCAAAATAATCCTGTGAATTTAATAAGAAAGGAGACACTTCCTTTTCATCCATCCCCTCCTCTTAACCTGCTTTTGTTTTATTGGCAAGATTTCACTTGCCTGTGATCTTTGTCCTTCTCAGTCTAGAGGCATGCAAAGACCTGATGTAACTTGCTGCTCCATTAATTGAAATCCCTTTTGCCAGAGCAAAACCAGGTCATCATTCCCTGAAGTATGAAGTTACACAGGCTTCCTTTTCTTTCCTTTTTCCTTTTTCTTTTTCTCTCCCATGCAGGGAGATTTCAGTTTCCCTCCCTTTGCTCCTATTGGATTTCTGTTATTTCAAAAGGCAAATAATAGTGGGAGATCTGATTACTTCTCAAGCATCAATTAAACAAAAGGCTACGTGGTCGTGTGGTAAAGGGTGGGTTTTTCGAAGAAACATTTTCAACAAACAAGCCTTTTGGGAACACAGTTCTGCCTTCTAAAGAATGAGACATAGACTCATAAAGAATAGGCTGGGAAGGATAAAGATCAGGGACATCCTTTGATTATTAATCAAAGTCTATTAAAAACCATGAAAGAACATTTTATTGTGGCATAAAACTGAGAAAGGTAAATGTTGACTGAATGTCAGTCATGCATAAGAAATGCAGGGGGAAGAACAGGAGAATATATAGAATTTATGGGGCACATATTTTTATTTGTTCAAGATCACTTGTAGAAACAACATTTACCTTCCTCAGTGTGCCTTCAATTAGATTTGTCAGCTGTGGCAAACTAGGCTCGAATCCTGACCATAACCACTTGCCATTTTGGAGGGGGAATCTGACCAGACCCAAGTTATCTGGCCTGGAAGGGGTAGCATAGTATGTACATTTGGAGCTTTGTGATGCTCCCCTGTTTTCAGTCAGTGAAATGTTTGGATTATTTAGTTAGTTAGTTATTTTTATTTATTTAACATATTTTTATACCGCCCAAAACTTATGTCTCTGGGTGGTTACAACAAAGTCAAAACAGAAAAAGTAAAACATTAGTTAAAACAAAAAACCAAAAAGTTAAAATGTTACAATTAAAAATTTTTAAAATAATATTTTAAAACAGTATTAAAACTATTAAAACAATATTTAATTAAAAGTCTGGGTGAACAGATGTGTCTTTAAAGACTTTTTAAAAGCTATCAAGAGATGGGAGGATCTTATTTCAGTAGGGAGTGCATTCCAAAGCCTCGGGGCAGCAGGGAGAAAGCCTGTCCCCAAGTAGCCACCAGACAAGCTGGTGGCAACTGCAGACAGACCTCTCCTGATTATCTCAATGGGCAGTGGGGTTCATGACAAAGAAGACATTCTCTTAAATACCCAGGGCCCAAGCCGTTTAGGGCTTTATAGGTTATAACCAACACCTTGTATTTTGCCCGGAAACATATTGGCAGCCTAGTGTTGCTCCTTCAATACAGGAGTAATTTGGTCCCTCCTAGATGACCCAGAGACCAACCTGGCTGCCGCATTATGGACTAACTGTAGTTTCCGGACTACATACAAGGGCAGCCCCACATAGAGCACATTGCAGTAATCCAGTCTGGAGGTTACCAGCATATGTACCACTGTTCTGAGGTCGTTTATCTCAAGAAACAGATGCAGCTGGCATATCATCCATAGCTGATAGAAGGCACTTCTGGCCACTCCCTCAACCTGGGACACCAGGGAGAGGCTTGGATCCAGAAGCACCCCTAGACTGAGGAAATTAAAAATTCATTGGTTTGTGATAAAGTTTCCTATTTACTAAAAAACAGCTCCAGTCAATAATAATAATACCTAGCATTTGTATAGTGATTTTTGAGTGTTCAAAACAGATTCATATCTATTAGCTTCTTGTAACCCTTACAATAAGCCTTTTAGGTTAAAAAAAAAAGTGTTGTCACCCTCATATTGCAGCTGAGAACATGAGGCTAAGAGGAAGTTGCTTGCCTTCTGAGTTCATGGCAGATGAGAGATTTTGAACCAAGGGGTTCCTGATTCCGAGGTCACTCTTAACCACTATGCCAGGCTAGCTCTTATTTGTCCCATATTTAATCATTTTAATCAATAGATTATTTAACAAAAGCTTTAGTTGATCCACTGATGGCAGCCAGTTTTAATTGGCAGAGCTGGGAGTATGAACAGCATATTCTGTGTGTAGGCTATTGGCGTTCTATGTGTTGCTCTAGAGGGGAATGTAAATAAAAATACTGAAGATAACCTTTCCATCTAACAATATTTTATTATTTATAGATATTATTATATTATATTGTTACATTGTTACATTATGTTAACACTAATTCCTGTACTGCAAAAAAGGACATATATATTGAGCTTTGGAAATATGCAAATATTATTAGTTGATTATAAGATGGTGATTAAGTAATTAAATGTAATTGATTATAAGGCAATGATTAATCAACTAAAATTACTATTGACACATTTTAATTTGATCCAGGCAGGACACTTAGGTGATGCTCTCCCCAGGAGTACTTTGTATTACCACAACTAAACAATGTGCCAAATCAATTGGGGCACATCCCTACAATATGATAAGCTTCACACAACTATGCAATTCAATCAACCTTTTCTCCTCCTGCTTAGATCACTTAAAAGCTCTACTTGTTCCCAGCAAATTCAGTCAAAATAAAAACAATTACTTAATATATAAAAAAAAATCTCAATATTAAAGCTGAAAAGTCAAGTCTCAGAAGTTAGAGGGGAAAGACAATGAGAGGGAGAGAGGGAGACAAGGAGAGGGAGCAAGCGAGTGAGCGAGAATGCCTCTCAAAGAAGCTTCCCTTCATCCTGAAAAACTATTAGTCAAATACAAACCTAAAGGCCCTAAAAGGATTCCTCAGCATACTCAGCCTCCAGCCTTTATACCTTAGCCAAATTACCCCAACTTTTTCTGGTTGCATTCTCTTGGCAACCTAGCAATATTCATATTGATTAATAAAATCAGTTCTGTATCGAGTAGTGACAACTCAGGGTATTTTCAAATACTATCCTTTTTGTTCTCAAATTTTCCATTGTGGGTACACAAGCAAGCTCAGATCAAGCTCTATCAAGAAAGTTTGTTACCTGAACCCCATGATCCTCTGATGGTAGCTTATGAGGCAACAATGAGAAAGTCAAGGTCTTCCCACTGGCTTCTCTTGAAACATCCAAACACCAAACGTCCATTTGGATGGTGTTGACCCATCCAAAAGCAGCAAACTACTCCATCAAACTGCTTACTTGGCTTAAAAGCAAATAATGGGTGATAACTGTCAATCTTAACTCAGGCTACCTAAGATGGATCCTTGCAGGTCAAGTCTTATTTCAGGCACGCCTGAAATTGACACCTTATCTTCAGGGTCTGACCCTATATGGCATTTTATGCTGAGGGCCTCATAGCTCAGTCATAAGGATCTGTAGGATATTTTCCAGGGGTGGGACAGCATTCTTGGGCAGGAGGTAGGCAATACCTGGGGGAAGTCGCATGGCAATATCTGGGGGAAGGTGCCACAATTTGAATCTGAGGCCATCTGCATGCAAAACTATCTCAGATTAAATCTGTGGCATCTTCAGATGTCTTCAGATATTGGAAAATATCTGCTTGAATCCCTGGAGAATTGCTGCCACTCATTGCAGTCACTGTTGAGCTAGATGGACCAATGGTCTAACTTCGTATAAAGCAGCATCCTATGTAATTTAAAATAGTGAGTAATGTTCAGTTTTTCAGTGACTTCTTTGTACAATCTGCCATTCTCCTTTTGGGAATAAACCGGCCTTGATCTTTATCTTACTAGTTTTAAGTACTTTGGCTTACAAGACAATAAGAATGTAACAGTGCTTCCATCCTGATTAAGAAGGAATATAGGGTGATAGGATGCCACCTGCATCACAGCCTTTCCTGGTTGTGGTAGCACTAATTTGTGGGAGTGTTCCCTTTTTGCAACATCATTTTGAATAAAGTTGCAAGAGGTTGGGCTAGGCTTGTACTACATTTTCTACAGAACTCAACAGGATAGGCATCTCTGCCCAGTGCTGTGTTCATTGCTTTTGTGATGTTTGATGGTATCCTGCACCTCATGTAGTGCAACTGGTTTTTGCAATTATTGTTGTGTTTGTATTTATTTGTGTGGCACAAAACATTTATTGTAACATAGACTAACAAACAAAACTATTGGGATAAGGAAATGGATTAAGACAACAAGGTAGAAAAAAGATATTTATTATTATTATTATTATTATTATTATTATTAAATTTGATTTAAATAATAGAGATAGACTAATACACAAACTAACCAGTCTTGAAGACTACCAAAGAGTAAATACCACCATTTTCATAAGGATTAAAAATAAATGTGTGATTGTCTCCAGTTCTGGGCTTTCATCTATAATAAGTGTGTTTTGTATAACCCAGCTGCACTCTAACTAGCAAGCAACATTTGCCAACAATATAATAGCTGCCAGCCTCCCTTTTTAACTCTATACAAGTGAACAGTTGTTTTGGCTTCTTCAGCTATCTCCACTACTACCCATCCCCCCCCCATATACAAATGTCATTGCTTTTCAAAATGTCAACACAATAAAAACAACAATGGTAAATCTGGTTTCTTTAGCTTTCCCTCTTCCCCATTGTTTCTGGAAACCTAGCAGATCTTGTATTGCTTCCTAGTCCTCCCCTTCTTATTTTAGATTTGTGGCCTTTATAAATACATTGACTAGACAGTGAAACCTGTGGGCATTTTATATAATACCACATGCTGACAGTGGGTGCACTACTGCAATTTTACTCACAAAAAGTGATTTTATTCCTCAAACAAAGGTGCTGGTTAAACGTGGCACATTTCATCATGTTCCAGGGAAAGGCTGTGAATCAGCTGACCAGCTTGTTGCTTCTGTAAACATAAGTTTTGTGGGGTCAGTTTGTGCTTTGTTGAAAGTACTGTTTATCATTTAATGAAGCATCATAGGACCATACAGTCATTAAAATGGCTGGCTCTTGCCCCAAGGTCTATGGTGTGTAATGTCACTATAACATCCCATGTGCATCTGAGCAATTACTGTTTGAACCACATTGCTGGATGCTCAATTTGTTCCTAGCTCACCACAGCAGAGGCTAAACTGGTTGCTGAGGGGACAAAGGGCTGGATCCAAACTGCTAAGTCCTCAAGAGGCCCATCTACTGATCAATATGGTGGTGGGAAATGGAGTATATAGTTTTTCTGCTGTGCAAGCATTTTGCATCTCAGCACTTAAACCTTCATTTCCAAAACATTCTTTCATTTACTTTGGGTTTAGCCTCATACATACACACAAAAAAGCATTTAATTGTTGTTGTTATGTGAAGACAGCATGCTTCTTAAAAGTGTTCTGCATTTTCTTTCCAAAACGGTGTTGATTGACATTGGATCAAAAGAAAGGTTGCTTCTGTGGGTTGGCATCTTGACTGTCAACCAACCCTCACCCAAGCCCACTGGCAACTCCTTGAAAAGCATGCATCTCCAATTGCCTTGGACTATATCACCAACTGCCTTGGGCCAGAAGAGATTGCCATATGCACACCCACATAGGCCTAACATAACCTTTATGATGGATTTGAATTGTAAGCTGCTTTAGGACCCGATCTTGTCTTAAAGGCAAAGTATACATTTCATAAACAAAGAATATAGGAAGTAAAATCACATATTAATATTATCCCCGTAACTGCTAAGACGTTAAGGGTGATCTACTAAGAACCAGGGTAGTCTGAATACACAAAGTGGTTCCAAACGTAGCTCAGTTATAGGCCAGACTTGTAACCACCAAGCTGAATGCAGCTCATCAGCCATGTATGAAGGCTCGCCAGCATCTAGTAAAACTCTTGTTTTTGCTGCCCGCTAGAGAAGCAAAAATTAAAGTACAGTGTGCCATCAAGTTGATTTCGACTCCTGGCACTCAGAGAGCCCTGTGGTTTTCTTTGGTAGAATACAGGAGGGGTTTACCATTGCCTCCTCCTGGGCAGTATGAGATGATGCCTTTCAGCATCTTCCTATATTGCTGCTGCCCAATATAGGTGTTTTCCCATAGTCTGGGAAACATACCAGTGGGGATTTGAACTGGTAACTTTCTGCTTGTTAGTCAGCAAAAATTAGGGGACTGTAAAACTAGGTGTTTGCAAGCTACAATCCAACCCATGCAAGCTACAATCCATGACTGCATTCACATGGTGGGTAACAAATTGCGCAGGCCTGCTATAGATGTTAAGAGGTGGCCTTGGAAAAATTGCTATGTAACAACCACGACAGATATTTATATACCATTTTCCAACAGAAGTTTCTAAAGCAGTTTACATCGAGAAATAATGAATAATTAAATAAGATGGCTCCGTGTCCCCAAAGGGCTCACAATCTAAAAGGAAACATAAGATAGACACCAGCAACAGCTACTAGAGGGATGCTCTGCTGGGGGTGGATAGAGCCAGTTGCTCCCCTGCTGCTCAATTAAAGAGAATCACCACTTTCTTGGAAGGTGGGGAAGGAGAGGTTGCTACTGTGTTTGCTGATGGAGAGTGAGGCGAAGACATCACCACATCTCCTCAATAGAAGCTACCCCCTATGAAAGAGAAGGCCCATAGTTCTTACTAATGCCATGGGTCTCCATAGACCTGGAGGCTCTGATGATACTATCTCTTTAAGAAGGTTGGACTTGAAAGATTATTGCCAAGTAACCCAGCAACCCCTCAGTTAGAATTAAACAGGCAAACAGAGCAGACCTAGAATTTCTCTCTAAGTATAACATGGACTCCTTAACAATGTAAACAGTTAAATAAAGTTGTGTTGTTTATTTCATAACTGAGAAACTGGAAGTTATTCATACTAGGATATCACAGAAGCTAGAATTAGCCCTCCTGTTAACCTCACTTTGCCCATGCATTTCCTTGCACGATGGAAGGAACCCCAGGTTGGTGGAAGAGACCTGAAAGTGAATTTCCAGAGCTGTTCTAGCTCTGTAAAGTAATTGTAGTTTAAAAAGGGGCAAGGGAAAGATAGCTATGCTGTTCTATGAACTGTTAAATTGTGCATACTTTTGTAAATTTTATATTTCTGATAAGTTAAAAAAAAGATTACTAGGACAGCTTTCTTTGCTATAGTATATTTTTAGACACAGTGTCTGGTACTGGCAGAGAACCAAGCTAAATCAATGGACATGGAACCACTGCTCTTAGTCCACACTCTGGCTGCATTAGCACAAAATGTGAAACTGGAGGTTGCCGAACCCGCAGTTAATTTTTCAAACCATGAATCGCATTGCAGATGTCCGTCCAGCCGCAGTCCAGCAACTTCTGTTTTCAGGGCAGGGGCCCCCTCCCTCTTCCTGGTCTGCTGAGGCTGCATCCCAGCAAACTCTGTGGTGCTCGTGTCACAAGACTGTGGGCAAGGTGTCAGCATGTCACCAGGGCTGCAGCCATTGGCCATGATCTTCAAGGGGGCATGCAGAGCATGATATTGCCCTTTCAGAGCGGTCCACCCACCATCAGCAGGGAAAGGGCATTTAAATCTCTTTAAATGTCATGCCATGCCAGCCCATCTTCTGACAGTGATTGCACTGCTGCCCTCGTAAGAGCCCCCGAACAAAACTGTCTCACAGAAGCACAATTTCTGGTGCGTGTGGGGATCTTAGGGGGCACTATTTTCCTGTTTCTCAAGAAATGGAAGGGAACATGATGACTTCCTGGGAAGGGATACGGATATGAGAGAGGACAAACGATCCTGGGGTCTGGTCCACTGTGATCAAGGATGCACTTGTGATGGCTCAGCCTGGCAAAGCAGTCAATGGTGACCAAACTACACTCCCCCCCCCCCGCCCACGGTGGCTTGACAGGGGACCTTTAGTCTTCCATCTGATTGCATGCTCATGAATTGAGCTAACCCCCCAAAGGGGGCCCCACTTGTGTGGGTCCCCTGTTCTCTCTGGCTAATGATATAACTTTTGCACAGCAATCATGTGAGTTATAAATAAGTCAATCAGAACATTTTCAAGGTTTCTGAAGATTTCTAGATTAGCAGAGTACATCAACCAGAAACATAAAATGATTGGTTACAAATAAAATAAACAGTTTAATTGTTTAACAATGATAAAACTAACAAAATATCTAGCAAGATAAGAGATTGATATGCAATTCTGTCAATCAGCGCCAGGTTAATGATTACCCAATGTACAGCCAAGGTTGATGGTACAGGAGTGGTAGTACCATATTTTACGGACTATAAGATGCTACAGATTATAAGACACACCTTAAATTTTCATCCAGTTTTTGAGTTTTCGAGCTTTCCTTCTCCTCTCGCCTCCATCTCCCCTCCAAGCCCTCCCACCGAGCCCCGCTCTGTCCTTTCCCTCCTGCCAGCAGCAGTGAGCCCACGTTGGTGACCCACAGCAGCTGCTGCTAGTTGTTGCTCATCCGGGACCTCCTTCACCTTGTGCCTCCGGCAGCTCCTGCGGGCTGGCGCTCGCCTGCACGGGCTCGTGCCGCCCCTTTCCAGGTTTGGCTGCAAAAGGCTTTAAGAAGGCTTCTTAAAGCCTTTTGCAGCCAAGCCTGGAAAGGGGCGGCAGGGAGGTATCCTGCTGCCCGATTTCTAAAAGGAGCCCAGCGGGGAAGGGGGCGGCAGGGAAGTATCCTGCCGCCTGATTTGAACAGAACAAGGAGAAAGGGGCGGCAGGGAGGTATCCTGCCGCCCGATTTGTAAAGGAAATACGGCGACGGAGTGGGGAAAGCGCGGGAGGGGTAAGTAAACCCTCCCCCACCCTTAATGGAACCCCCCACCCCAATCCTTCCGAACCCTTCCTCCTCCTCCTCCTCCTTCTCCCCCTCTCTTTCCCGACAAGCGCTAAACTTTCAACTTCTCCCCGGCCAATTGGAGTATAAGACACACCTGAATTTGGGGGGATATTTTTCAAGGAAAAAAGTGCATCTTATACTCCATAAAATACGGTAACACAGGAAGCTGCCTTCTACCAAGTCAGACCATTGGTCCATCTAGCACAGTATTGTCTACACTGTCAGAAGCTTCTACAAAACTTTAGGCAGGAGTCTTTCCCAGTCCTACCTGGAGATGCCAGGGGTTGTACCTGGACCTTCTGCTCTGCCATTGAGTTATGGCCCCATCCTCAAAGATAGCATACATGGGCCTCCCATAGCACTGACCATTGGGTAGTTCAGAAATTATTACCTCATTATTATCTCTCCCATTCTTGGAAAGGGCATATCCACTGATTAGGGATTCATACTCTGCATGTAGATTTCACCTGATTTAGAAAATAGCCTTACATGCTTCCTACTCCAGTTCCAGAAGGAGTTCCAGAAGCAGCACCACTCAGATCTGGCTTGCTTGGTAGGAAAGATCACTGAAGACTTCCAGGTAATATTTGGGCTTTTTACAGGTATAAGGTTGAGCATCAGTAAGCAATAGGTACACTCTTATAAGTCAGAAATAGATTACATCAGATCAATAGCAAGACACCCTGAGCCCTACGGTGCCTCCAGCAGCTTTCAGCTCTGCCTCAGCTTCTGCCTCAATTCACGTTTTTGTCTCACACAGATGCTGCTACCAGGGGTGGCCTGAGACATTTTGCTACGTGAGGCAAATACGACCCCCTCCCCTGCAACTGTGGCAGATGTACCCATGATGGTGGGAGGGGCAGTGTTTGCCACTCCTGCACCACACCCATGCCTGAGGTAACTGCTTCACCCTGCCTCATGTATGGGCTGCCCCTGCTTACTTATTACATGTTCTTGGCTGTGGGGAAGGCAGGAAGGTCAAAGAGTTCTCTGCAAACTCTCAACCATTAACTCCCCTAACCCTAACCCTAACCCTAACCCTAACCCTAACCCTAACCCTAACCCTGCACCACACCCATGCCTGAGGTAACTGCTTCACCCTGCCTCATGTATGGGCTGCCCCTGCTTACTATTACACATGTTCTTGGCTGTGGGAAAGGCAGGAAGGTCAAAGAGTTCTCTGCAAACTCTCAACCATTAACTCCCCATTTAGGATACTCCAGAGCCATTTACTGTCCTGTCAGAGGCATCCATTGGCTTTCTGGTCAGCAAGCAATCTGTAAATAAAGAGATGACTAGCTAGCATTCATAGTCATAACCTCTGATTGGTCCAAATAGAGTTCCCCTAACCGGCCAAGGCTGGTTTTGTGGGTTTGATTACACTTGCTGCTTTATCAGCGTTAAACGGGGCTGGTGCTGGGAGTGAGACCAGCGTTTCTGGGGCAGCTATTACTGTTATGGTGGGGAATAGAAGAATTGGTGTTGGAAGAGCAGCTGGCTGTTACAGGGGAAGGGAAATTAGTAATTTAGTAACTGTTTCCACTTCCAACTGTTCTGTCAACTCTCAGGCCTTGGGGAGCTGCCCCAACGACTCACAGAGTCTGGTCTTGCTCCTCTGTAATGCCAGGTCAGTTCAGAATGAGACCGAAATTGTCCATATTTGATCGTGGATGAGGGAGCTGACCTGGCATGTATAACCGAGACCTAGTTGGGGGAGGCGAGTGGTCCTGTGTGGGTTCAGCTTCTCCCACCAGGTTATTCTGTTGTGGAGCAGGCTAGAGGATGTGGGCAGGGGGGGTGGAGTGGCTGTGGTCCATAAGAATACCATTTCCCTTACCAGGGCCCCTGTGAGACAGCTGACTTATATTGAGTGCATATTTTTGTGGATGGGAACTAGGGATAGATTGGGGATTCTGTTGGTGTACCGTCCACCCCGCTGCCCAACCAACTCCCTAACTCAGCTGACGGAGCTGGTCACGGAGTTGGTGTTGGAGTCTCCTAGACTTTTAGTGCTGGAGGACTTCAATATCCACTTTGGGACTGGCTTGTCTGGTGTGGCTCAGGAATTCATAGTGGCCATGACAACTATGGGCCTATCCCAGTTAGTTTCTGAACCAACTCATGTTGCCAGCCACACACTTGATTTGGTCTTTTGTTCAGATCAGGAGGGTGTTCCATGAGTGGGGGATCTTGTCATTTCCCCATTGTCATGGATGGACCACTACCTGGTTAAGGTTGGTCTCACAGCCACAATCCTCCCCTGCAAGGGTGGTGGACCTATTAGGATGGTCCGTCCAAAAAGGCTGCTGGACCCAGTGGGATTTCAAATGGCCTTGGAGGATTTTGACATTGGTGTGGCCGGTGATTCTGTTGATACCCTGGTGGGAACCTGGAACAGGGAACTCATCAGGGCAGTAGACATGATTGCTCCTAAGCATCCCTTTCGACCTGCTGCAAAAATGGCCCCTTGGTATACTGAGGAGTTGCGGGGGCTGCGGTTGGGTTGCGGTTGACTAGAGCTCAAGTGGAGGAGAACTTGGTTCAAATAGGATACAGCATGTGACCCATTTGAAGAGTTATGCGGTCGCAGTGCATGCGGCAAAAAAGAGCTTTTGGTCTGCGCGCATTGCAGCTGCAGGTTCGCACTCAGCAGAGTTATCCCGGGTTGTGAGGAGTTTGATTTCTGCTCCTTTTACTTCAAATTAGTTCCCGGGGTCGTTCTGCTGTGATGTTAATGGGTTTTTTGCAAACAAGATCTCCTGTATTCAGGCTGACATGGACTCCACTGTTTTTGCAGGATCTATGGAGGAGGTGTCCAGCAATTCCTCTTGCAGTATTAAATTGGATCAGTTTCAATCTGTGACTCCTGAGGATGTGGACAAGCTGCTTGGGGTGGTGAGGCCTACCACTTGCTCTCTGGATCCTTGCCCGACTTGGCTGCTTCTATCTAGCAGGGAGATTGTTGGAGATGGCCTAGTTAATATCATAAACACATCACTGAGGGAGGGTAGGGTGCCCCCTTGTTTGAAGGAGGGATTGATTAGACCACTCCTAAAGAAGCCTTCTCTGGATCCCTTAGTGATGGACAGTTACAGGCCAATCTCCAATCTCCCTTGGTTGGGCAAGGTGATTGAGAGGGTGGTGGCTGACCAGCTCCAGGCAGTCTTGGAGGAAACTGATTATCTAGATCCATTTCAAACTGGCTTTAGGGCTGGCTATGGGGTTGAGACAGCCTTGGTCGGCCTAATGGATGACCTTTACCAGGGAATTGACAGAGGGAGTGTGACTCTGCTGGTTCTTCTGGATCTCTTGGCGGTGTTCGATACCATCAACCATGGTATCCTTCTGGATCACCTGGGTGAGTTGGGGATAAGGGGCACTGCTTTGCAATGGTTCTGCTCCTATCTCTCGGGTGGATTCCAGATGGTGGAGCTTGGTGACAGTTGCTCCTCAAAACGGGAGCTGCTATATGGAGTTCCCCAGGGCTCCATTCTGTCACCAATGCTTTTTAATATCTACATGAAACCGCTGGGTGAGGTCATCAGGAGATTTGGTGCTGGGTGTTATCAGTATGCTGATGACACCCAAATCTACTTCTCCTTTTCATCTTCAGGAAATGACACTCATTCTCTAAATGCCTGCCTACAGGCAGTAATGGGCTAGATGAGGGATAACAAATTGAAGCTGAACCCAAGCAAGACAGAGGTGCTCATTGTGGGGGCTCAGAATCGGAGGGATGAGTTAGATCTCCTTGTGCTGGATGTGGTTACACTCCCCCAGAAGGAGCAGGTGCGCAGCTTGGGAGTATTTCTGGACCCAGGCTTCACCCTGGTATCTCAGGTGGAGGCGATGGCCAGGAGTGCTTTCTATCAGCTTTGGCTCATTCGACAGCTGTGCCCATTCCTTGGAGAGGATGACCTCAAAACAGTGGTGCATCAGCTGGTAACCTCCTGGCTTGACTACTGCAATGTGCTCTACGTGGGGCTGCCTTTGTACGTAGTCTGGAAACTTCAGTTAGTTCAGAATGTGGCAGCCAGGTTGGTCTCTGGAGCAACCCGGAGAGACCATATTATGCCTGTTTTGAAACAGTTACACTGGCTGCCGATATGTTTCAGGGGAAAATACAAAGTGCTGGTTATTACCTTTAAAGCCCTGAATGGCTTAGGTCCGAGTTATCTAAAAAAGCACCTTCTTTTACATGATCCCCACCATACCTTAAGATCATCTGAGGAGGTCCGTCTCCAGTTGTCACGGGTTCGTCTGGTGGTGACACAGAGGCGGGCCTTCTCTGTAGCTGCTCCTGGGCTGTGGAATGCACTCCGGGCAGAAATTCATAATTTGAGATCATTGCAGTCCTTCAGGAGAGCCCTTAAAACCTACCTATTTTGTCTGGCCTTCTAGGGTTTTAAATGATTAACTGTTTTAAATTGTTTTAAATTGTTGCCCTGATTTTCAGGGCTTTTAGTTGTTTTATTGGTTTTATTGTGTTTTAATCATTTGATTGTAATTGTTAATTTGTTTTAATTGTTTTTATCATGCTGTGAACTGCCCTGAGCCATTTTGGAAGGGCGGTATATAAATTTAATAAACAAACAAACAAACAAACAAACCTCTGCCCACTATAGATTAAGGCCTCTCTTTCCAATCTGCTGATGGGCATCCTTGACCCTGTTATTGATGTCCTTTCTGTCTGTCTCTCTGCTTGATATCTTGGTGTTGCATATAAGTGTAGATATAACATCACTTTTAACCAAATTTCAGGTAATATGTCAGTAAACTAGCTGTGGAACTTTAGTATGGTGATATTCAAAACCATTTCTCTCTTTTGAAAGGGAGTTGTTTCATATTCTGAAGTTAGATCTTTGTTTCTACCACCTGACTCATCAGCGTACTGTTATCCTCCATTTGAGGGCTAGATCTTTCATCATAGCAAAGCCACATACAGATTGGCAGCAATCAAATCGGCAGCATTGTTCTCCTCAGAATGGCTGAGATATCTCCAAGCAACAATCTGCATTTACACAGGTGTGTGTGTGTCTGTGTCTCTCTCTGTGTGTGTGTGTGTGTGTGTGTATATATATATATTCTATCTTGTGAAGTCTTCACTATACATCTGCAATATATAAGGGGTGAAGTTGAAGGGGGTAATTAAATGATCTATCAAATATAAAATCATATGATATGATTTTATCAATAAAAAAGTAGGTTGAGGCTTATGATGAGAATAAGACTATTTCAACACTCAATAGACAATTGCTGTTGTAATAGGAAGATGATATCTTTTATTGAACCATTGTCTTATATTTGCATTAAGAAATAAACTTGTGGCTGAGGACTGGCTGCTTTCCCATTCTGCCTGAAGAGTTCTGTGTACTTTGAAAGCTTGTATAATCATGTTTGAAAAGTTGCAATACACACACAAAGAAGGGTGCAATTTGAATAAGGGGAACTGGACTGAGTTTTCTTTTATGTTTTTCATCTGAATAACAGTGCTGTGGCTCAAGCCTCCCAGAATGCCGTTGTGAACCTACCCTTGACTCAGAAACCATGTTCTCTTATCACAGATGCTTGAGGATCAGCTGTGTGGTGACTCAGGTTCTTCAGGGAATAGCACACTGTTCTCTTGTCAGTCAAATGTGTGTAAAAAAAACCAGTGTCTGATATTGTTTAAGTATGGGAGAGAGTTGATGGAGAGTGGGTTCACATGTTCCTGGGATATGGACAAAAAAAGCAGTAAAATATAGATTATATTATTTTTTCCTGTATATCCCACTAAAGAATAGAAGGAACCATGAGGAAAAATGTGCTAACTGAGGTTAACATATCTCCTTATGCAATGCATATATGCTTCCATTACTTGGGCTTAAGCCCATTTGCCCTTACTCAGTGTAAGTCCTTTTTATAGAACAGAACCAACCCCTGGAAAATGAAGGGAAAGTTAAATTGTTATATTTGTTTCCTTGCCTTACTGTGAATGTCCACTCATCAGTCTTTGGTATGTATGTATTTCAATTTTATTTATTTATTTATTTATTACATTTTATATCCCGCTCCTCCTCTAAGGAGCCCAAGAGTGGTGTACTACATACTAAGGTTTCTCCTCACAACAACCCTGTGAAGTAGATTAGGCTAAAAGAGAAGTGACTGGCCCAGAGTCACCCAGCAAGTATCATGGCTGAAGGGGGATTTGAACTCTGGCCTCCCCAGTCCTAATCCAGCACTCTAACCACTACACCATGCTGGGTCTCGTAATGTACTTATTTACTTAAATAAATAAAATATAGGCTGCCTTTCCTGTTCTCAAGACAGTGCTCAATCACAAAAGAAAATCAATCAAAAGTCAATCCCACAGCACAAAAGAAAGTCAATCAAAGCAAACAAAACCAACACAATGCAGAAAACAATGTGTCGGCTAAGAACTGAAAAAGCTAGACTGCTGCACCAAATGCCAGTGATAAAGGTCCATTTACACCCCTATATAACAGTTTCAGTTTTCAGTACTGCAGAATTATTTGCATATGGAAACACGCTCGCTCTACTTCCAGCACTATTACTGAACACATGCTTCAGATACAAAGTGCAAAGCTCTAAAAGCATTATGTGAGAAAATAAAAGTCAAGTGAGTAAAATTGCATGTGACAGTGCAGGGAGACTGTAATACCAGAACTGCAGCAAAACAGCACAGAACAATTAAATAGCATTTATGGGAGACTCCCATGAATTCCATTAAAGAGATAGACCTGTTGTTTTGAGAGCTGAATGTTGGTTGTTTTCTTAATCACTGGTAGATATTATCACAGTTGCCAGTGCAAATTGGGAATTTCCATAAGCAGGTGGCTGGCTGTGAATCAAACTGACATGTGAAATGGCTCTGTATATGTTTCTATAGTAAATGATCTTGCAAATGAAGCCATTCACCCTTTTTTCACTAGGATGGTTCTGTTGCACAGAAAGGTCGATTGTCTAAGGGACAGATATGCTGCTACCTGCCTGTTTTGAGAACCTCAGTCTGAAGGCCTCCAGCCACGCTGGATTTATCCAGACAATCAGGGAGTGAGTGCCCCAACTGCATTTCATCCTTCGCCCAACAGTCTGTTCGTTGGAATTTGCAAACAGAAGATCAGTATCCACATAGTTTGTGGGCTGTTATACAATAATACACTGAAGCAAAAACAAAACAAGAGGTTTATGCAATAGCAGGACACCGTGGGGACAGAGTGCAGCTTGCTGGTATTGCCTTACCAAAAAAAAAAAGCTATATGAATGCTCCTACAATAGAGTGGTACAGTAGGAACATTGTTTTGGGATTTTTTAAAGTTACAAAATGGCACAGGTTTGGAGTTGGTGGGCGGAGGTGAGTGTTTACATTGCCTACATTCATGTCACAGACAATATCCGACAATTGCCTGGGACTCTCACACAAGAACACAACAATTACAATAACAGCTGCTACACCTTTTGAGAAAAGAATCAAATTTCCCCAAGAACAAAATATGATGTCCTGAACAAACAGAAAATATGATGTATCCCTGCAATAAAAGGTACCGGCTTTTGAAAGACATCTAGATCCTGTGGAACAAATGAGGGGAAGGGGGGAACCTTGCACATTTGTTATGTTAAAAACAGCACAAAGAAAATGTATACAAAAAGCCATGAAACTCACTGGATGACTCTGGGCCAGTCATGTATCTCTCAACCCAAACTATCTCACAGGGTTGTTGGGAGGATAAACAGAACCATGGGTCTTCCTCTGGACTCCTTGGAGGAAGAGCGGGATATAAAAGTAAAAACAAAACAAAACAAAACAAACAAACAAACCCCACACACAATGGTGCAGAAAGGCCCTTCATCTGACATGACCCAACTGAAATGTAAATAATTGTTCTCCAAATCACTTCAACATAATCAGAAATCTCAAGTTGCTTCTATTTCTGCCTATATTCTCTCTTCCTACTGTTTTGCTCTGCCATGTTGTAGTACAGTGGTTTGAACATTACTAGTATAAACAAAGATTTTGAAAGGAAAAGAAAAATGAATGAGAGAGCGAGAGAGCAAGCGAGCATGCACCCAGAAAAGCATGAGGAAGAAACTGTTTAAAGAAGAGGTCTAGAATATCGCGTATTTTTGTATTGTGTCCTTGAACCAAGGGCTTGCCTGTATGTCATGCAGTTTACCTCATGCCAATGCCAGGTTGAGGCATCTGTAACATGGTTTCTGTCACATACATGAAGAGCATTTGGGAATTGGTCGGACATAATGTTGTGCAGTGTTCCTATGCTGAAAATTGTACTGGTTCAAGAGGAACATGTTTCTCCACTTCATCTTACCATGCTAAAAAGCTATGGTAATGAAATTGCCTCTAATAATCAGACAGGGTCACAGCTATAATTGGTCAGGTGACACTTGCTCTTGCTCTTCACTGTTGATGTTGTGTGAATATATTATTATTATTTCTTGTTTACACAGTCAGACAGGTGTTATTGACTAGTTTGTTTTATCCAGACATCGAGTCCTTCCCAAGGACCTGGGATGGCTGAATTTTATTGTCAATGTTGTTAGATATTATAGATATCATCGCAAAATATAGGCTGTTCCCAGTAAAGTTGCTTTTTGTAATTGGCTGATAGTGATTTCTGTGGCCCCTATGGTGTTGAGGTGCTCTTCAGGTTGTTTTGGAATTGCACCTAGGGCGCCAATTACCACTGGGATTATTTTGGTCTTTTTCTGCCACAGCCTTTCAATTTCAATTTGTAGATCTTTGTATTTGGTGATTTTTTCTGTTTCTTTTTCTTCTCTTCTGCTATCCCCTGGTATTGCTATGTCGATTATTTTAACTTGTTTTTATTTCTTCTTCTTCTTCTTCTTAATAATAATAATAATAATAATAATAATAATTCGATTTCTATACCGCCCTTCCAAAAATGGCTCAGGGTGGTTTACACAGAGAAATAACAAATAAATAAGATGGATCCCTGTCCCCAAAGGGCTCACAATCTAAAAAGAAACATAAGATAGACACCAGCAACAGTCACTGGAGGTACTGTGCTGGGGGTGAATATATGAGCTAACTGTGGTACCTATATATTGTATTCTATCCAGTAATCTTTTGTATTTAGTTGTTTGGACACTTGTCCCAGTGGGGATCATGTAGAGTGTGGGAGAGGAGTCAGAAAGGAAAAAGGAGGGAAAGGAGAAGGAGAAAATGGAATTGTTGCTGAATAAACCGTTAGTTGAATCTACATAAGGACTGCATTTGCGTATAACACAGAACCGAGGTTCCAATGGGACTGTGCTTCCATCCCCATCCCCCCACTCTCCCATCTGAATTCAGACATACTGGAGAACGGTCTCTCTGTAGTCAGCAAGACTGCAGAGAGGAGGTGGAGCTGGCTGTGTGGGCTTCCTTCTTGACTGAAGGAAAGCCCACGTAGCCAATCACGCTTGAACGGCTTTTCAAAGGATTAGACAGAATTAGACAAATTCATTAGACAAATTTAGCCATGATAGCTAAAGGGAAACCCCATGTATGGAAGCAGTATACCATACCTCAAAACAATAGATGCTGGCAACAAACAGGAGAGGGAAGTTATTGCTGTTATTATTCCACTTTTCAACAAAAACCATCACAAAGTGTTTTGCATAGAAAAAGAAATAAGATGGCTCCTTGTTCAAAGAGGACTCACAACCCAAAGAGAAACTTAAGACATATAGGAGCAACTACCACTGGAAGGAGCCATCTAATGGTGCAATGGGGAAATGACTTGACTAGCAAGCCAGAGGTTGCTGGTTCAAATCCCCACTTGTATGTTTCCCAGACTATGGGAAACACCTCTATCGGCAGCAGCAATATAGGAAGGTTCTGAAAGGCATCATCTCATACTGTGTGGGAGATGGCAATGGTAAACTCCTCCTGTATTCTACTGTGGGCTCTGTGGTTGCCAGGAGTCAACATCGACTTGACGGCACACTTTACCTTACCACTGGAAGGATGCAGTGCTGGGGTTGGATAGGGACAGTTGCTCTCCTCCTGATAAATATAAGAGAGAGCCAACATGTTAAAAGGTGCGGCAACATTTCTAATTATAGATTTTGCTGAATTTGGGAGTTTTAAAAAGGTGTAAATGTATTTGGCAAGCTGGTAATACTATTGCCTTAAATTTCAGCAGCAACATGAAGATCTAAGGCATCCTTCAAAGTAAAATTTAAAAAGTGAAAAGAAAAATGTTGAGGATTAAAAAAGAACAATTTGAATTCTGAGATTGTACAAGATTGTAACTTTGCCCAAGATTCCATTTCAGCTCTGCTCTGGAAGGATTTGAACTTTAGGAAATACTAGAAGCCCAGTTAGATTGTATACCCAAAAGGAGGAAAGGTACCACTAAGTCCAGGAGAAGCCCAGTTAGATTGTATACCCAAAAGGAGGAAAGGTACCACTAAGTCCAGGAGGATGCCAGTATGTCTAACAGGTACCATCAAAGAAGCCGTAAAAGGGAAGAAGACTTCCTTCCGAAATTGGAAGGCCTGTCCAAACGAAGAGAACAGAAAGAAACACAAATTCTGGCAAAAGAAATGCAAGGTGACAATAAGGGAGGCAAAAAGAGAGATTGAGGAACATTAAGCCAAAAGTATCAAGGGGAATAACAAAAACTTCTTTAAATACATCAGAAGCAGGAAACCTGCCAGGGAGGCGGTTGGACCATTAGACAATGAGGGAGTGAAAGGGATTATTAAGGAGGATATGGAGGTTGTAGAGAAGCTGAATGAGTTCTTTGCGTCCGTCTTCATGGCAGAGGATACTGAGCATATACCTGTTCCTGAACCAGGCTTTTTAGGGATGGAGGCTAAAGAACTGAGACAGATAGAAGTGACAAGAGATGATGTTCTAAACTGTCTGGAAAAATTGACAACTAACAAATCACCAGGGCCGGAAGGCATCCATCCAAGAGTCCTCAAAGAACTCAAATGTGAAATTGCCAACCTCCTTGCTAAAATATATAACTTATCCCTGAAACTAGGCTCTGTACCAGAGGACTGGAGAGTAGCAAATGTAACACCAATTTTCAAAAAGGGATCCAGGGGTGATCCGGGAAATTACAGGCCGGTTAGCTTAACGTCCATTCCAGGCAAATTGATGGAAAGCATCCTCAAGGATAAAATTGTAAAGCACAAAGAAGAATAGGCCCTGTTGGAAGTGAACCAGCATGGCTTCTGCAAAGGTATATATTGTCTCACCAACCTTTTGGAGTTCTTTGAGAGTGTCAACAAGTGTGTGGATCAAGGTGATCCAGTTGACATAATATACCTGGACTTCCAAAAAACTTTTGACAAAGTTCCTCATCAAAGACTCCTGAGAAAACTTAGCAGTAATGGGATAAGGGGACAAGTACATGTGTGGATTGCTAACTGGTTGAAAGACAGGAAACAGAGAGTAGGTATAAATAGAGAGTTTTTGCAACTGAGGGAAGTAAGAAGTGGGGTCCCCCAGGGATCTGTACTAGGACCGGTGCTTTTTAATTTATTCATAAATGTTCTAGAACCAGGGGTAAGCAGTGAGGTGGCCAAATTTGCAGATGATACCAAACTCTTCCAGGTAGTGAAATCCAAAACGGATTGTGAGGAGCTCCAAAAGGATCTCTCCAAACTGAGGGAGTGGGCGACAAAGTGGCAAATACGGTTCAATGTTGGCAAGTGTAAAGTGATGCACATTAGGATGAAAAAACCCAACTTCAAGTATATGCTGATGGGATCCGAGCTGTCGGTGACTGACCAGCAGAAGGATCTTGGGGTCATGGTGGACAGCTCGTTGAAAGTGTCGACTCAATGTGCGGCAGTTGTGAAAAAGGCCAATTCCATGCTAGGGATCATTAGGAAGGGGAGTGAAAATAAAACTGCTAATATTATAATGCCCTTATACAAAACTATGGTGCGACCACACTTGGAGTACTGCGTACAGTTCTGGTCAGCACATCTAAAAAATGACATTGTAGAACTGGAAAAGGTGCAGAAGAGGGCAACCAAGAAGATCAGGGGCCTAGAGGACCTTTCTTATGAGGCAAGATTACAACACATGGGGCTATTTAGTTTAGAAAAAATACAACTGCGGGGAGACATGATAGAGGTCTATAAAATCATGCATGATGTGGAGTAAGTGAATAGAGATAAATTCTTCTCCCTCTCACATAACACTAGAACCAGGGGTCATCCCATGAAACTGATTGCCAGGAAATCTAGGACCAACAAATAGAAGTACTTTTTCACACAATGCATAATCTACTTGTGGAATTCTCTGCCACAAGATGTGGTGACAGCCAACAACATGGATGGCTTTAAGAAGGGTTTGGATAACTTCATGGAAGAGAGTTCTGTCAACGGCTACCAGTCAGAGGGCTGTGGACCACCCCCAGCCTCAAAGGCAGGATGCCTCTGAGTCCCAGTTGCAGGGGAGTAATGGCAGGAGAGAGGGCACACCCTCAACTTCTGCCTGTTTTCTTCCAGCAGCATCTGGTGGGCCACTGTGCGAAACAGGATGCTGGACTAGATGGGCCTTGGGCCTGATCCAGCAGGGCTGTTCTTATGTTTTCATGTTCTTAAAACATGCATAGGATGGCGCTATAAGGCAGTTTCCAGCTCCTGTGTTGCTGCAGGATACCTGGGGGCCAGTAAAATAGTCCTTGTGGGCCGAATCCAGCCCCAGGGCCTTATGTTGTGCAGGCCTGCTATAGATGCTGAAGCCTCCTCCTGTCCATCGGTCTTATGACCCAGGCAATCCCGCCATCACTCCCCACCACCCGCCTGCAGTTGGGTCCCAATCTAATTGGAAAGGTAAATCCAAATCTTATTTGCTGGGAGAAAAACTCCTAGAAAAGTGGCTGTGGTATCATCCACAGGGAGGCGGGGGAATGGTAGGCAGAGGAGGGTTCTACACACCAGGGCTGTTGTTAGAGAGCTCTGGCAGGGTGCAGGGCCCGGGACAAATCAGCCACTGCAGGGCCTCTTCCAGTTAATTTTAATGGGGTGTCAAAGAGTGGGGCCTGGGACAGTCACCCTTGCGTTAAGGACAGCCCTGCTACACATTCACCCCTTTGGTAGTTTAAATTGCATGCTCATATTGTCCCCTTTAGATGAGATTAGAGAAGATGCACATTTAAAGAAATGGATCTAGTTTGGCTTATAGGGAAGCACACATTCTTGGTGGAATTCTCTGAGGATTTCTTGAAGTAAACTACATATTTAAGTAAACTACATATTTCTACAGAAAATTAAACCAAATATCCCAAGGCTAGGGAAGCAACTGGATAAAGTCTGTAAGCAAGCCCTGGGTTAGCTTTTGTAATAAATAAAACAGAGGAGAAGAAACATTGCCTGTAAGTAAAAGACAAATATTAGATGTACAAGCCTTTGGGGGACAGTTAATGATCAGTTGTGGAACATACTCTCAGAGGAGTCCTGAAGAAGCATTAAAACTTAGGAAATCTGCATGTATTTGTCTCTTCTTCACAATCCATAGGAGGTACAGAATGGGTTGTGGTTGGTTTGCTTGCTATTATTTTGCAAACGCTCCTAATTTTATGGAGCTCTTGATTTTCCCCTGCCATCTAGAGTCTGCTACAGAAATCCATACATCTGCTAGATCAAGGGGTGGAGGGAATAACAGTATAGCTTGGAGAATGCCTTGTTTAGCATGAACATAGGAGGTAGTGAATTTTGGCTTGTGTTTCCCATGCTACTCACTCCATTTTTATCTCAGGCTAGAAATACTGGAACCTGTGAAACAGGAGCTGCAGCTGGGTGAGGAAAATTTGCAAACCCCATCATAGGCAGTGATGTCTTTGGATTAAAGCCAGTTAAAATATGTAAAATCAAAATTATTGAAATTAGGCAGCCAAATTGTATTGAAATGTACAGCAAAACACTTAGGAGCAAAATTTACAGGTAACTTCTCCAGCAAACCCCACCCTGCTCTTATTCATTCTAATGCTACCTGTGCAGGATAAGTTCTCTGTGTTTTAAACTCAACATTAACACAAAAGCCAAATGAGGGAGCCTCCCTTCAAGTGAGGAAGATCAGGATGGCTTGTAATTAAGGTTTTGTGTTGCTAAAATCCCAGTCCCCTTAGTCTGAAAAGGAATATCACACACAACAGATAACACTACAAAGGAACTTGGAAAGCAATTGACAAGTATTTGCTGAAAAATTCACTTCCTTTTCAGGTCCCCAGAGTTACAGAAGTGTTATCTTCAAAGCAATGGAGATAAACCAACACCTTCCTTAAAAGTCTATAAACATGTAGGAAAAGTGGGTGCTTACTCTTTATTCTGGTATCGTTTGTGGAATAGTCCTTTTAACCAAAATCTCTCTCTCTCTCTCTCACCAAAATATATGGTTCACTGTTGCAAACTGACAGCCTGAGGATAGATGGGCTCCCTTAGCCCCGTTTGTCTCCATTGTGAGGACAGCCTCAACGGCTGCCAACTTTTTTCCAGCCATTGTTCTCATGCCATTAACAGCAGCTTGATCTGCAGACATTAGCAGATTATAATGCTTACCTCTATGCCATGAAAAAATTTACCTGCTGATTTCTGCAGATCAAGCTGTTGTTAGGAGGACAGGATTAAGCCAAGCTTCCGCCACCCTCACCAATTGTTGACAACCTTAATCTCAATAGCATCCTTTATTTCTTCTCTGGTCCAGAGGTAACAGTCGGGGCTTTACAATTGAAACAATTCCCTCATTACCTCTGAGGGAATGTAAGCATAATTCAATGTTCTTCTTGTGGTATGCAAGGAAATGAGCTTGGTATTGTTAGCTCAGCCCCTGCGGATTTCACCAGATGGCACCAAGCACAGATTAGAAGCAGGAATGGGAGTGCCACTACAGCAAGCAGTTGTCTTTGCTGGGACTACATCATCTTTTTAAACATGATTATAAGCTGCACATGGGACCAAAATATATGCTAGGGGAGATAGTTGGTACTTTACAATGTTAAACAACTATGCTTTAACTCAGTCACTTCAGGGCTGTCATCTGGTCTGTAATAAGCACTTTGCTTTCCCCAGGGGAGGATGCAGTATTGGAAGGGAGGGATAGAGACCATCAGGTCTCTGGCAGTGCAGTAATTGGAGGAAGGGATAGAGGATGACCCATGGCTGCTCTCACTGCTGATGTGAAGCTTGCACAGACTGCAAATTCAGTAAATGGGGGATTTCAGCCCCTGCATTCTTTAAATATCACAAGCATAAATTATTCATTCAGAGGACATTAATCAAATAATAGATGTAATAGCAGATCAAAAGTGGGATGTCTGGAACTGCTAGAAATTAGCTGGTTGAAGCACAAAGCACTCGAGTGATACACTGGCCCCCGGGGATGGACCAGATGACCTAAGAGTCTATTAGTGTTCCTCTGATTCTATTAGCTTAATTGCAAGAAGGCAGATCTTTTGCTAATGGAAATCCATGTGACTCCATGCAAGCAAATCTGCAGTTATGTCAGCCAAGGCTCTGACCTTCAATCACACCTTAGTTTTTAGGAAATAAGCAGTTTTCCAGAAAGAGATTACCCTACACCTGCATTTCTTTCATACAGTATTCAAGGGTTGAAAGAAGCAGACAAAAGAAAAGAAAATGGAAATAAAATAAAAGAATTCATCAGCTACAAGACGGCTCTAAAATAACAACAGGATCCAGTACTCTATAATATAAAAGTTGTTGTTGGCTTCAGAGAAAACCTCCTTAGGCATTATAGTGCCCAAACATGGTCTTTAACTTTGTGGAATGAGGAAACAAAAGGCTGGATCAGAGGCTAAAAACAGGAGAGCAGTTGGGTTGTCTGGCTGAACTTGTCAATATTCTCCCATCTGACGGATAGCCCTTCTGGCCAAGTGTTAAAAACGGAAATATCAAAAGAGCTGAGCAATTCTATAGCGGATCACAAGGATGAGAGTTTTGCCACTAATTTCAATGGGACAACGATTTGACAGGGGGAACATTATGCTGAATGCACATAGAGCAGTACACATCTGATCTGTATCTGCGTTTAAGGGGGTTCGTACTCAGGTGCACTTTTAAAATGAACACATGTACAGTCATTCGCGGGGGGAGGAAATATTCATATGTGTACAAACATCTAGAGGCACATAAAACACAATGAGGCACTTCACAGAATTAGTGTGAAGCGCTGTCAGGGTTGGTGCAGGGAGAAACCCGCTCTTAATATTTTTCTTGCAACAGACTACCATGGCTACCTCTCTGGAGGTTTAACTTGGGTTTGAACCAGGCAGGCCTCTAAAACACAGGCCTCGTAGTACTCCAAGAGAAGGTGGAAGGAGAAAGAGTCTGGCGGTTGGGCTATACTTAAGGGGACAGGGCACAGTTAATCAGCTGTGCCTGAATACAACATACACCGATGCAATGCCTGTGGGAATCATGGTAAGTAATTTTCAAAAAAGTCTTTCTCAGTTTAGGAATCAGGCAGTGATCAGGAGGTGCAGTGAGGTCAAAGGCAGCTCTGGGATGAGATTTGGGGATGGCTGCCTGCCCTTGCAGCCCTGCAGCCAGCTCCTGCCACTTGCCTTCATGGCCCTGTGGTCCCCTCCCACCACCTGGCATCATGGTGCCACAGCTGCTGCCACCTACCCAGAAGCCACTGGCAACAATGTCTACCTTTGGGGGCTGAGCAGCACATTTGCCCCACCTTTGTGCCAGCTGCGCCAGTACAGTCGGATGATGTCGGCATGACCATGCTGCCACGGATTAAGTGCAGTGTGACAAAATCTGCTGGCCAGTGTCTCAGGGGTGCCACGGAAGGACACACAATGCAGCATGGGCCACAGGCAACCCCAGAATCTGGCAGCTGAGGGACATCTGCCTACAACCCATTCAGTTATACCTGCATGCCTGGAATACAAGTCTTGAGTGGAGCATGTAGCAGTAGTAGTAAGCTCTTATAAACTCCCCAAGTCCTTTATCTGACTTTGTTATGGCTCTGCCTGGGTGAGCAATTATAATGATTTTTTTTAGTTGCTAAAGAAGCATATACTAAAATAGGGAGCAGACAACTCATGTCCTGAATGCACACATTTTATCCTCTTGCTATGTAAACCTGTTTCTTTTCACTGTTGATGCACTTCTGCGCGGGGTGGGGTGGAATTAGCCCCTAACTTACTTTTAGTGCTCCCCTCTGCAAGGATGGATAAGCAACGGTCATGGAATATTCAAAGGAAATGCTTTTATTACATTGAACACCTCGGCTTTAAACCAGCACACAGTTATGTGTGAGTTTGAAGTCTAATCGATTTCAATAGCGCTGCTGTGTGCTGGTTTGTGGCTCTTCATTGTTGTTGTCCTTCTTTCCTAAGAACATCTATTGGGGCTATTCTCACGACCAACAAAAATCGGGCTAGCAGAGGCTAGCCCAATTTTTGTTGGTCGTCAGAACCACTGGCGCTTGTGCAGGGCATACTGGGGCTTGCGGGGGCCACACGGCCCCCTCTCCCCCCACCCCCACCGGCTCCGTCTCAGAGCCGGCCATCGTGTGGGCGGCCAATCCAGCCGCCCAGGGCTCCCTTCCCGCTCACTGGACAAAACCGGGTCTCACTGATCGTGAGACCCGGTCCATTTTTTATGAGAGCAGAAGTGTATATTGAGTTCAAAAATCAGCTTAAAATATATTGAAGTATTTCAAAAATCATGTATGCAGGTCGGCTCCACATTTTGCATATACAGTTATCCAGGTATTTCTTCTTTTTTAATCCCTAATGGACAGCAACAATAAAACAGAGTCACCAAAAAGGAGGAGATGGAAAATGCCCATTAAAGAATTTTCTTGATCCTCTGCCATTATGGGATTATTTTTACAGCATAATGCTGAGAGCTTTGTCTAGACTAGATTTACAGAACCCTATTAAAAATGGTGAGAGCTTGCATTTCAACCCATGATACATTTTCTCCTGTTCTGTTCAAGCTCTTCACTCCTTACTGTACTCACTTGTTCCACTAGACTCATTTCTCCCCGTTTCTCCTTCATAGTTGCCACATATTTCGTAAGGAGTCATTATACCCATTCTTTAATTACCACCCCACCAAATGATATCTGTGATGAAAGATGAGAACCTATTTCTGCTATATATTTGTGTACTGGCAGAATTGCTGTTAAGTTCAAAGAAAGCAGGACCAGTTTATTTGTTCCTATAACCTTTCCTCGTATATTATTTATTTAAGACACTTTAAGGCTTTATATCTTTTTTAAAAATATGCAAATTGGTGCACAATAAAAGCAAGACGGGGCAGAATCCCAACTAGCACTTCAACTTGTGGAAGATATTCTGCTCATGCAAGTGATTTTCACTGACCCCCCCTTCTCTTGGCAACCTGCTGTGACCCCAGAAAATGTATCCCTGAGGGTTGCGGGGAGGCTCGAGGCTAGAGAGCTCAGCAGAGAAAGTGGGAATCTGCAAATATTGCCCCTCTTTGTACAAATGGAAGTACTAGCTGGGATCCTGTCCATCAGTAGTTAAAATAACAAAAACACCAATATTAGACACAACAGTTTAAAACAGCACTAAAAACAACTGTTTCAAAAAGGCCTGGAACAACAGAAAGGTTTTAGCTTAGTAGTACCAGGAAGAATGAAGGTGCAGGGGCGTAGGGTGCAGGGGCGTAGGGTGCAGGGGCATAGCAAGGTTGGAGGCCCAGAGACAAGATTTTAAAATGCCCCCCCCCCCCACTGAAGCCCAGCTCATGAAGTAAAGACATCTTAAATGAGGCTGAATAGTGGTGATATGACTTCATGCTTTCTCATAAACTTTTGCACAAGTACTAGTGGAAGGCTACTTTCTAAGTTTGGCATTTTAATTCTCATAATGTTTTCAATTACTTCACTCATACAAAAATGATGGGGAGTTTATTTTTATTTCCAAAGATACATTTGAGCTGAACTTTAGTCTTGGGAGAAGTTTATATATTGGTCTAAGCCTCAATTAACATTCTTGCTTTGGATTTATCGAAATATTGAAAAATTTGTGAAAATAGTGAAAATTTTGGTCTGGTGCAGGTTTCGTACTCCCGTCATATCAGGGAGAGTGCTTTTTCATACCCTCATAAGAACATAAGACCAGCCCTGCTGGATCAGGCACAAGGCCCATCCACTCCAGCATCCTGTTTCACACAGTGGTCCACCAGATGCCTCTAGGGAGCCCACAGGCAAGAAGTATGTGCATGCCCTCTCTCCTCCAGTTGTTCCCCCACAACTGTATTGAGAGGCATTGTGCCTCTGAGGCTGGGGGAGGCTGGAAGTGGTGATGACCACCAGACTGGATGGCATTAAAAGAGGCTTAGACAGATTCATGGAGGAGAAGTCTACTATTGGTAGCCATTGATAGACTTCTCCTCCATGAATCTGTCTAAGCCTCTTTTAAAGCCATCCAAGATGGTGGCCATCTCCACACCCCATGGCAAAGAATTCCATAGATTAATTGTGCGCTGTGTGAAGAAGTACTTCCTCTAAATTTTCCGATATCGCTAACCAATATCACTAGTTAAAATAGGCACATGCCCCATATATACGGGGTGTAGCCAAGCAGCCTGGAAGGCACAGCATACAATACTGACCACAAGCATGCCACAAATGCAAGAAGGTGATACATTGCATGCAGAGCACATTATTTCAGATTGCCAAAGCCAAGCCCATACCCTCCACCATTTTGCAGATGAGCATAGGAATACACTTGGAACAACTACTTTACTAGTCCTCTACCCATTATTACACATTGCTAGAGACGAGAGTCCACCTGCTATATCCTGTGCACTGCGTAGTTCTGTACTGTTGTGCACCCATTTACATGCAGGTGAACTGGAGACATGATGTAGTCACCCACTCACTTGGAGATTTCATTTCTCGAGATTCTGGGGACAGAGCTATATCCTCAAGAATGACAACCCTAGCAACTCATTTGGGGTGGGGGCGGGGGCGGGAATGAACAAGGCATCCCTGAGAGGCGAAGCCAGGGACAAAACACAGGGAGAGTGGTATGCCAGGGACCGATTCCAGAAAACAGGACTGTCTGTGGTAAATAGGACAGTCTCTAAGCTTTTTAATGATCCCTGTGTTTTTAACTGATATTATTTATATGCCCTTTCAGTGGTTAAGACTGGGCAGCCAAAACAGTTTTAAGTTTAGAGATTCCTGGAAGACCTCCCCTCCATAGATACAATACACTTCAAGCTATGTGCATGCACTGACACACAAAACTCCAGTTGACTTAGCCAAGGTGTGGCTAACACTGCAGGCAATAAAAATTTTTAATTGCATACCGTCTAGCTATAAAACCAAGGACACCAAATGGGCGAGGTAGGAAATGATTTTAATGATAGAATTTGGTTTCTAGCTGACTTGGAACTAAAACACTTTGTTGCTTCCAATAAATTGTGTGCCTGCCTTAGCAAGTGTGTACTTGCTCCCACTCCAGCCTCTTGCTTTTACTGAGGGCATGCTTCAACTATTACGAGGTGTTTCAGGCTGCATTCTGCACTGGTTTGCTAGTGCAACTGTCAACATACAGCCCCAATAATATTTACTCAAAGCCACAAGCTTTCAAACTATGTTCTTGGGGTTCTTCCATTTGAAGGTTGGTAATGGCCAACTAGCTTCCCTCAAAGATAGTGTGCTCAGTTCTGCTGATCTCCCTAGAAGTGGACAGCCATAAGAGAGCAGTGGGTGTTTTTAAAGCAACTTCATTTCGCATGGGGAGTGGCTCTCTCTTTGAATGTAGCACGTGCTTTGAATGCAGAAGGTTCCAGGTTCAAACTTGGCATCAGATAGGGGAGTGAAAGCTTCATCTGAAACCCCTGGCCAGCTGCATGCATGGCAGGCTCCAAAATGGCCACTGCCATGTCAGATAAGGCTGGAGTTTCCATGCCCCCCAAAATTCCGAGTTTAACCCGGATTTTAAGCATTCAACCCAGATTGCTTAGCCCACCCAGATTTGCCCGGATTTCAACTTTCATTAAAAAAGAAAACAAAACAAAAAACTAAGCTCTCGCCCTTGTAGAAGTGATGGAGCAAAACATGTGGTCATTATTCTGCTCAAAAATTATTTTCAAGCCAATTTACATAATATGCAAATTAGGCCCCCGGATTTGGAAAGCCAGGAATTGGCAACCTTACAGCCTAAAAATGGCCCCAAACAGCCCTTTGCCACCCCACCCCCCCATTCAGGGGGAAAAACCGAACATGCCCAGTCTGGTTTGGACTCAAACCAAACTGGGCAAACCAGTTTTGTGCACCCCCCCCCAATTATTATTATTTATTCAATGTTATTTATTGATTGAAGTGGATCTAGATAATCCATTTCCTCCAAGAGTGTCTGGAGTTGGTCAGCCACTACATGCTCAAGCACCTTGCCCAGGAAGGGAATATTGGCCTATTCGGTAGTTTACATTCTCTGGGTTCAGACTAGGTTTCTTTAGTAGTGGTCAAATAATAGCTTTCTTTAACAAAGTTGGTTTCACTCCCTCTCTCAATGAGGCATTTAGAACCTGCTGGATACAGTTAAAAATTCCCTCTCTACTAGATTTAATAAGTCATGAAGGGCAAGGGTCAAGCATGCACATGGTTGGCTGAACTCAACTGAACACCTTATCCACATCTTCGGGCACCAATCATTGATTTGAAACTCTTTAAAAAAAACTGGAACAGGTGGTATTCTGGACACCTCTCCCAATGACACTGCAACAGCTGTAGAGTCTGTTGTGAACTACACCTGATTTCGCACTCTGTACATGCTCAGAGGGAAAGAGGCAAAGTCACATCATACACACACTGAGTTGGTTCTTGGAGATGATGACCATGTAGGATCTGGGCGTGCAGACAGAGAGAGACACACTCAGAAAGTTCAATGGGCTTTATTATAGAAAGTTGCATCAGGATAAAATAATCCACATTAAAAACATGTTTCCGATTCAAAGTATAGTGTAATGTGCCTAACTAACATATGTGTGTGCAATCAGTAATTACAGCTATCTAATAATCTAACAAATCCTAATAAAACATTTAGAGAGAAGCAGAGAAAGAAGGAAGAAGGGAGGGCTTAGGATAGGGATGGCAGTGATTAGTAGGGAAGAAGGAAGAGGGATCCAAGGCTTGTGGAGCAGCATATTACCAGGTTCAGAGGCTTGAGAGCAGTGGGGCTTACAGCTGAAGAAGAGAGGCTGTAGCTGGGAACAGCAGCTTGGGAGAGATGCAATCTTCTAGCAGTCAAGCAGCCTGGTCAAGCAGGCAATTTGCTCAGAGCAAGGCAGAGAGTGAGAGTACCATGGCTAGGGAAGTCTTGACTTCTTACTGCGTAGCAGTTGGCAGCAAACTCTGAGATGGCTCTTGAGCAAGTATGCTTATTAGGCAAGGTTGCTAGGAAGTATCATGGCTGGGTAGTCTTGACTTCTCACTGTGTAGCAGAAGTCACAAATAGTTCCTTCTCCCTGGAAAGAGTTCCTGCCCCTAGCCCCGCGGCCAACAAACCTTTGGATTGCTCATGAGCAAGTCTTGCTTGTAGGCAAAAAACTGCTTGTAGGCAAAAAAAACTGCTTGTAGGCAAAAGACTGCTAATCTGCCATGTCCGGAGACTCCTTCTTATATTGGTTCAATCCTTTGATGTCCATTTGAGTTTTCTGGTTCACAAAAGGCATCCATTCCTGTTATCCTCTGGATATTGTCTTTTAATTATAGCTCAGGATATTTGGTCAGTCCAGGGTAATCTCAATCCCATCTTCTGTTATCTGTTATCTTGGGGAGGGGACATTCTATTTTGCCCAAAGCAAATCTGCATCTCTGAGCTGCAAATGGGCATCTTCTCTTGTTCCCAGATTTGGGGCCTGGTGCTTGGTCCCAGTAGGTATTAAAAGGTGTTAGTAAAGTAAGAACTAAAATCTATAGGTGTTTTCTTTGTGTGCATTTACCTAGAGTGGAATTTCTATAGACAGCAATTGAGTATTCTCTTTGGGCATAGCAGAGCAATCATTGACAAGGATTAACATAGACCTTGCAGGAGGAAGTGAGAGCTCAGCTTCTCACTTCTTCCAGACATTATCTGATAATGGGTTAGATTTTAGCATTTGGATCTCTCTGGCCTGGCCTTTGTGTTTCTTTGAGTATCCATTTCACAATACAATGCTGGATTGCCTCTTCCTTCACAGAGCAGGAAGCAGAGGCAGTCATGAGACCTGGGTGTCAGTTCACCTTGAGTTCAGGCATTTAATTGAACTTTTAATAAAATGGAATCAGACACAGGCCTGAATCCTACAGAATTCTGGGTTGGTATTCTGGGTTTAATGTTGGGGGGGGGGGTCCACAACAAGTCGAACTCCTGGCGAATGTGAGTGACTTTACCCTCAAAGTGCTGTGCAAATGTGTCACAGTATGCTACTAAGGGCTCTAACATATCTTGCTTGGGGCCAGAGTTCAAGAGGCCATGCACCACCCAGAAAAAGCCTGCAGGACGACACTGAGAGGATGCAATTGTGGATGAAAAAAACCCCATTTCTTCCGTCACTTCCACAGAATAGGCTTGATAATGAGCTCTAAGCTGTGTTTGCTCAGACTCACCCCAAATTTTCCTCCACTTGCATTCCAGCTGTCTCCCAGTTTGCTTCATCACCCTCAGCTCAGGTGTATACCAAGGTGCTGCATGGGCTCTGCTTTGTGGGAGAGAGCACTTGGAAGTGATTGTGTCAACCGGCCAAGCTATCTCTCCATTCCAGAGAGCAACTAGAGCTTCGACAAGTGTGCATGCCATACTGGCTGGAAAATCCCCCAGGGCCCTGAGGAATCCATTGGAGTCCATCGGTCTCTGCTGGCAGACCATTTTGATAGGTCCCCCACCCTTGTAGAGTGGTATAGCTGCTGAAACTCTAATCCTTAGAAGGAAGTGATTTGATCATGACAAGGGCACAGATAACACATTCCCCACTTTCAAATCACCATCCTCCTGCAAAGTCGGGGTGGGTGGGAACAGATCCAGAGTGTGCCCCAATTCATGTGTTGGGCCAACATGTTGGGACAGCCCCATGGTTGTCATGGTGGCCATGAGGTCCTGAGCAGCCCCAGACAAGGCAGCCTCAGCATGGATGTTGAAATCACCCAGAACAATCATTCTGAGGGTCCTCGACAACAAATCTGAGACTACCTCCATGAACTCAGGCATGGAGACAGCTGGGCAGTGGGGTGGGAACCCCTACTCTGTCCTGAGAGCCCAACCCCAGGTACAAACACTCTGAACCAGCACTCACTTGGACAGGGGGCCTAGAGAAGAACATAGAGCTTTTATAAATTACAATGGCCACTGAAAGGTGTACCATATTTCAGGAGGGATCCACTTAGTACCATCCTCTTGCCAGCTTTTCTTCATTGTCTTTGCTTGCCCATCAGAATCACTGATTTGAAAGCATCACCATATCAGAGGATTCCTGAGAGGATGCTAAGCTAGAAGATTTCTTCCTGAGCAGCTTTCCACATTTGAGATATTTTGCATTCTCAGCTCATAGTCCCAAAACATATGCCCTTGAATAGGAGAATGAGCTCTGTGATGATTTTCACCTTTCAGGGCAGTCCTTGGGTTCCATTACAATGGTGGATGCTATGTCAAGACTGACATTGGTGTAACACAGTTGTACCCTGTGCTCAAAATCAGTAGCAAGATAATAGCTGCAATTACCCCAGGAGGGTAATTACCCCTATGAGGGATGTTGTTTGAGGACACAAAATCCCTCATAGTCCCACTACACCCATCAGCCTCAATGTTGTGCATCAGTAATGCACCCTCGGTTGCTACAGAGGTACTGGTAGGAGAGGGGCTGGCTAGGTGCAAGGGATCAGGACCTTGGTTAGTTCCCAGTGAACACAGCAGCAGAGGCTGACTTCAGAGCAGCAGCTAAAGATGATGCTCCAGCAGTTATCAGGAGCAGAGTGAGAGCTTTGATTGTTGTACAGTTAAAAGTGTTGTCTCTAGGATTGTGGAAATGTTGATGAAAGTTGTTACAATTTAAATGGCCTCATGTGTCAACTCTAGTGAGGCTAGGGAGCTTCTTGCTGGTATCAGCTGGCAGTATGGGGTGTTCTCCAAGAAGGTTTCAAGGAGGAGGAACCGTCAGAGTCCTAGGAAGGGGGCAGGGTAACATTCTAAGGTAAAGCAGGTACTGGCAGTACTGGCTCCTGATACTTCTTTCCAGTGGGAATCTCTGGGAGGTAAGTATATGATAAGGGCCCTATATGATGGGGGCCCTCCTCATAGACCCAGCACATGATATGCCCCTTCCAATCAATCAATCAATCAATCAATCAATCAATCAATCAATCATCTTAATTACAGTCAAAGACCAGCACAGATCCTTCCCCTCATCCTCAGCCCCATTGCAGCAGACTCAGGGAGCAGAACCACATCCATATCTACTGCAATACACTCTACATGGAGCTGCCCTTGAAGATGGTTTGGACGCTTCAGCAGGCCCAGAACACAGCTGCAAAGATGCTTGTGGGCACAAGTCGCTTCATGAATGTCGCATGAACGCCCTCCCCCAAGAGCTTCTCCTTGCTCTCTCCTTTAGTGTTTTTAAAATATAATTTAAAATACATCTTTTTCAATAGGCTTTTTTATGCTTTATCTGCTGCTTATATCTGGTAGGTTTTTTAGTTTTTATAGTTCTTAGTTTTTTAATTAATTAATAACTTTAAATTTCAACCTCCTTTTTTGTTGTTGAAAAAATTGTAATTTTAAATGTGGTTTTAGCCTGGTCCCTTAACTTGTTTAACTTTATTAATCTTTTCTTTTACATTGTATCTATTTTATTAATGTTGTGAGCCGCCCCAAAGCAGTAGTGTATTGGAGAGTCGGGGTAAAAATATTTTAAACAAACAAACAAATAAAATGATTGCAGTACCTGTTTCCCGCAAAGCACCTCATTATCAAGTCCCAGAAGCAGCAATTTGTCTGAGCTGCCCTGCCTAAATGTGTGGGTAGTGGGGTGATGGTATGAAAAGCCTCCCTACTTGATTTGGAGGAGCCAAATTATGCACCAGGACATGCACATTCATGTCCCTTGTTTCATCGTCTGATATAATAACCAGCCTGTTGCTTGGTTATTACCAGCTGAGGGGGAGAGCAGTCAGGAGGATTTTGGGCTGCTAACACTTCTCCCCTTGCCCTTATTTGTGCTCTACATAGCAATTCCTTGTAGGACCTTGACCCTGATGCAATGCTGTGCTGAACCCTCTTCCCCACCCGCTAGCCACCGGCAATGCCTGTGCCTTTTTGGGAAGGCTGCTGAGGAAAGCATCAAACCTGGAGCTGCTACCTCTACAAAAACTGAGTCATCACTGACACAATGGGCTTGAGAGCCCTGGTTTCAGACGTGGTCTCCTCTCCCTTGATAACCTGTGTCGCGTGCTTGGTCCTCGAAGCCCCAGTTGTAATTGTAGAGCAGGGTTTCCTGGTGGGCCTTTGTATCCATAGTCTCAAGACCCCAAGTAGCAGGACCCCAAGCTCTGCTACCCCAAGCTGGGGTATTGCCACCGGTAAGGGTTTGAAAGTGACAGGTTAGCACTATCCCCTTCCCACTTTGTTGTGGGCCTTGACTGTTTGTTATTTGTGCAAAGTGTCCTTTTACTAATGTACTCATCACCAAGTTTCCACTTGTGTGTGCTCCATGTTCTATAAGGGAAAGAGTGATGGAGCCCCATGACGAGCCCTTGGTATACAGAATCAGAGTTTTCTATCTGCACCTTGTATATTCCACGTGCTAGGCCACTTGCCTATAGAATGATTCTGTGGTACTAGTGGTGCAGTGGTGGTGCTTCATCACTAGATGCCTTATGTTGACATGTCCTTGGGCTCTGCAGGCACCGGAGGACTTAGGAACAGTCCCATCTTGGAGTGAAAGTCAAGTTAGGAGTGCTCAGTAGGCCTTGCAAAGAAGCCATACTTTGCTTCAGAGACCATCATGGAGTTTTGGAAGGGACCCTTATTTGCTTCAAACCCACTGGTGGGGGGGGCACCCTTCAGAAAAAAGCATTGGTACTTTGACTCCACACCCTAAGCTACTTAGGAGGATCAAGAAGGGGGCAGGAGTCAAGCTACTTTTCTGCACCTTTGCTTTCAGCCACGAGGGAGCAGGCAGCCGTTCCTTTCTTGACTTTTAAACTGACTTATTTCCTTCTCCAGGAGCCCTGGGAATGATGTGGGTGCTCCTGGGATTTGTAGTATTTTTGGAGGCAGAAGCAACAACCTGGTTTCTGTAAGTGGTTCTAGGGGTGGTAGGTTAATGGGGTAGGGTACGGAGAGGCCAAAGCAAAGATTTAGAGGGCTGTAGGGTTTGACCTGATTTGCTTCATTATAGTTCTACATTGACACTAACCAGATGGTGCTGTACTTCAGGCCAAAGCCACATAAGTCCTGAAAGCTTTGTACAGCCTTATTGCCCAGCTTTATCCTACAATGTCAATAATCAAGATTGTTTCAGACCTACTGTATAAAGGAAAGCAGTAGCTGAAGGTGGAAGACTAGGCTATATGGATAGTTGGGTGACGGATTGTGGCATTTCTCTGGGGGACTGGTTGTTTCAAAGGTGAGTTCATTAAACTGCAAACATGAACAGGAGAGCCCTAGTAGCACTTAGCACAGAAACAAAAAGCCATGAAAAACTAGCCAGGTGACATGTATCTTGTCTGTTAAGGATGTTTTCTATGAAAGCCATAAAATAAAAAGGCGGTTATTTAGTAGGATATTTTCACCCTTAAACAATACCTATGTTTTAAAAATGTGCAATTCTGCTACTACTACGACTACAAATATTTATATACCACTTTTCAACAAAAGTTCCCAAAGCGATTTACATAGATATAAATGAATAAATATGACTCCCTGTCCCCAAAGGGCTCACAATCTAAAAAGAAACAAAGTTAGATGCCAACAACAGCCACTAGGGGTGTGCACAAAACCACCTGGCCTGGTTCTGTTTGAGTTCGAACTGGACCTGAACCAGACCGGGCCAGTTTGGTTTTGCTCCCCATCGAACTGCCCCCTGTTTGGTTTGGTTCAGGGGGGGTTGTCAAACTGTTTTTTCATCCCCCCCTTTTTAACATACCCCCTCTGGGGGGCTTCTGCAAGGTGGTGGTGGAGGATCTGTGGAGGTCCTCCCCCCACTGGCCTTCCTTTATGTAAAAATCACCCAGTTCAGGCGTCTTTGGCCCTTGTCAGGCCTATTCCTGGGTGCGGTGGCCATTTTGGAGGCTGCCGTGCACGCGCAGTGGGACCCTGAAGAGCCCCAACCTCCAAAATGGTTCAGTTTGAACTGTGCATGTGCAGCAGCCTCCAAAATGGCCACCGTGTCAGGGAATAGGCCCAGAAAGGGCCAATGACTACCAAAACCAGGTGATTTTTGCATAAAAGAAGCCCGGCGGGGGGAGGGGGAACATTCACGGACCCCCCCACCTCAGAGAAGCCCCCCCGGGGGGGGTAAGTTAAAAAAGAGATTTTTTAAAAAAAATTGCTTGATGAACACCCAAACTGGGGGTTGGTGTTCGGTCTGTGGTTGAGCCGAAATCGAGGTGGTTTGGCTTGATCCCAAACCTTCAAAATAAACCGGTTCAATATCATACCGGTTTGGATTCGAACCTGTTTGCACACCCCTAACAGCCACTGGAGGGATGCTGTGCTGGGGTTGAATATGGCCAGTTGCTCTGCCCCTGCTCAATAAAGAGAATCACTACTTTAAAAAGGTACCTCTTTGCTCACTTAGCAGGGGATTCTGCTAACCTTTCTAACAATTGTGACTTATTAAAAGAATTTAAAACTAGCTGCTGAAAGATGTTAAAACCTTTCCAAGTTCATTTATAACCCTGTAACAAAGTATAATTTAAAACTGCATTTATAAGAACAAAAGATGAAATCATAGAATCTTTCAGACATTTTATTAATGAAACTTGATGGTTAACACCTAATTGCAGGTATCTGAGACTCTCTGACTGCTCTTGGGATGTGAATAACCTGCTAATGGCTTTGGTGGGATGTGTCAGAAAATTGCCCAAATTTTCTTTCAAATAAAACTCTGGGAAGAAGCAAGGTTTTGGTCCTGATCCTGATAATGTGAACACTTACCTGATCTCATGCCTTTGAGCAATGACATAGAGGTCAATTTTCACAAGCCATAATGTTTCACTATTGCTAAGTCAGCAGGATTTCAAAGCCTTACAGTGTGTAGGAAGTTTGATACATTTGACTAATTCTAAAACATACGTTTAGACAGAGGTGGCTCAAGGTACTGTGGTGCCTGAGGCAATACACAAAATGGTGCCTTGCCCCATATCCCTAATGGAGGACAGCCCCCTCTCAAAACTGACATTTGCAAGCTTTGAAATTGCATGGGGGGCGGGGCAGGATGAAAGGAAGGCTGCCAACAGCTATCTCTTCTTTCCTTGTGTTTCTTGCAAGTTTTGCAAAGAGTGTAAGGAGGGGCACTCCTGGCAAAGTTTGCAAGGGTCAGATTGGTCCCAAAGAGCTGTCTTGATGGTGGCAGCTGAGACACCTTACCATCATTCTGGTGAACATAAGAACAGCCCTGTTGGATCAGGCCCAAGGGCCATTAGTTCCAGCATCCTGTTTCACACAGTGGCCTACCAAATGCCTCTGGGAAGCCCACAGGGAAGAAGTGAGGTCATGCCCTCTCCCCTGCAACCGGTATTTAGAGGCATCATGCCTTTGAGGCTGAAGGTGGCCTATAGTCACCGGTCTAGGAGCTATTGATAGACCTGTCCTCCATGAAATTGCCTACACCCCTTTTAAAGCCATCCAACCTAGTGGCCATCACCACATCCAGTGGCAGAGAATTCCATAGATTCATTATGCATTGTGTGAAAAAGTACGTCCTTTTGCTGGTCCTAAATTTCCTGGCTTTCACTTTCATGGGATGACCCCTAGGTTTAGTGTTGTGAGAGCAGGAGAAAAAATGCTCTCTGTCTACTCTCTCTACTCCTTGAATAATTTTATACACCTCAGTCATACCTCTGATTGATTGATTGCTGTCAAGTCGGTGTCGACTCTTAGTGAACACATAGATAGATTCTTTCCAGGATGATCTGTCTTCAACTTGGCCTTTAAGGTCTCTCAGAGGTGAATTCATTGCTGTCGTAATCAAGTCCATCTACCTTGCTGCTGATCATCCTCTTCTTCTCTTTCCTTCAACTTTCCCCAGCATTATGTACTTAAGGGAGCTTGATCTTCGCATAATGTGTCTGAAGTATGATTGTTTGAGCCTGGTCATTTGTGCCTCGAGTGAAAATTCTGGATTGATTTGTTCTATGATCCATTTGTTTGTTTTCCTGGCTGTCCATGGTATCTTCAAAAGTTTTCTGCAGCACCAAAGTTCCAAATCATCAATGCTTTTCCTATCTTGCTTCTTCAAAGTCCAGCTTTCGCATCCATAGAGTGTTATGAGAAAAACCATTGTCCAAATGATTCTAATCTTTGTAGGTATTGACATGTTGCAGCATATAAATATCCTTTCCAAGGCCTTCATTGCAACCCTACCAAGTGCTGGTCTGTGGCGTATTTCTTGATTGCTGTGTCCTTTACTGCTGATGGTTGATCTTAAAAGGCCGAAGCTATCCACCACTTTAGTGTCTTCATTGTCAATTCTGAGGCTGGTTGCTGTACCCAGTGTCATTAGTTTAGTCTTCTTTACATTTAGTTGTAGTCCCATTTTTTCACTGTGCTCCTTGACTTTCATTACTAGAGCTTGCAGGTCATCCACATTCTCAGCTATCAGAGTGATGTCATCAGCGTAGCACAGGTTACTGATGTTTCATCCTCCAACTTTAAAGCCACGCTCATCAAGTTCCTTCCTGAGGTCTTTATCTTTCTTGACTTTGGCTTCTCTCCTCTTCTTGGCAATTTCCACCATCTGTTCTGACATCCATTTTGCTTTCTTCTGTTTCTTGGTCTTTGGCAGTCTCTTCTCACATTCGTCCTTAACAACTTCTTTGATTTCATTCCACAGTTCCTCTAGTTCCCTATCAATGAGGTTCAGAACTTCAAAGCGGTTCCTGATGTTCTCCTTGAAAATGGTGGGTACATTCTCAAGATCATGTCATGGAAGCTGGATAGCTTTGTTTTTCTTCTTTATTTTGACTTGGAATTTGTACATGAGCAATTTGTGATCTGTTCCACAATCGGCCCCCAGCCACGTTTTTGCTGTTATAACTGAGCTCTTCCACCTCCTTGCTCCAATAATGTAATCAATTTGATTTCTATGTACTCCATCTGGTGATGTGCATGAGTATAGGTGCTGCTTTGGTTGTTTGAAGAATGTGTTAGCAATGAAGATATCATTATCTTGACAGAAACTAATAAGTCGTTCTCCTGCTTCATTTCTGTTTCCAAGGCCAGATAGGCCAACTGTGTTTTCCTCCTTCCCTTTTCCAACTTTGGCATTCCAGTCTCCAACCACCAGCATCACATCTTGCTTGCATGTTCTGTCAATTTCAGACTGAACTTGAGCATAAAACTCATCAATATCCTCTTCTTCTGCATCAGTTGTTGGGGCATAGACTTGAAGATCTGTCATGTTAAAGGGTCTTCCACAAAATCTAATTGATATTAGTTGGTCACTGACCGCATTGTACCCAAGTACTGTCATTGCTATATCCTTCCTGTGAAAGCAACACCGTTCCTCCTTTGGTTTTCGTTTCCCGAGTAGTAAACGGTATGATTTTCTGACTGAAAGTGTCCCATTCCAGTCCATTTTAATCCACTGATGCCCAAGATGTCAATCTGTAGTGAATTCATTTCATCTTTCACTGTGTCAGGCTTTCCCATATTCATGCTTCTTACATTCTACGTTCCCACTGTAATTCTGTCTTTGCAGCTTTGGATTTTCTTTTCCAGCACGACAACATCAGCTGCTAGACATCCAAAAGGCTTTAGTCTAACTGTGTCATAAACACCATCAGTTCTCTGAGAGATCCTTAGCTCTTCCTCAGTAGCATGTTGAATACCATCTGACCTGAGGGGCCCATCATCCGGCACTACATCAACCATAATTCAATTTTTTCTAACCATGTGATTTTCTTGGTAAAATACAGGAATGGTTTACCATTGCCTTCTCCCGTGCAGTGTGAAATGATGCCTTTGTCGTTGTCACTGAAGTGATCATCCACCTCCAGCACCTTCCTGTGTCACTGCTGCCCAATATAGGTAACTGCTTGCTTTAGCTGGGCAGCTGGGATGACCTTCACGCTTTGGGTGATCCTACTGGGAGAATACCTCCTGGTGTACTTCACTCATCCCTAAGCCTCCCCTTAGTCACCTCTTCCATACTAAAAAGCATCAGATGCTGTAGCCTAGCCTCATAAGGAAGGAACTCCAGGCCCCTGATCACTTTGCTTACCCTCTTCTGCACCTTGTCCAGTTCTACAATGTCCTTCTTAAGATATGGTGACCAGAACTGTACGCAGTACTCCAAATGTGGCCGCACCAAGTTTTGTATAAGGGCATTATAATATTAGCAGTTTTATTTTCAATCCCCCTCCTAATGATCCCTAGCATGGAAATGGCTCTTTTGCGCTGAGTCAAGACTTTCAATGAGCTGTCCACCACGACCCCAAGATCTCTCTCCTGGTCATAGACAGCTCAGACCCCATCAGTGTATATGTGAAGTTGATGTTTTTTGCCCCAATGTACATCACTTTACACTTGTTTACATTGAACCACATTTGCCATTTTGTCGCCCAGTCCCCCTCACAAAAATGAGGAAATTCCTTACAATTTCCTTTCAATTTCCTACCCTATTCCTTATTCCTTACAATAAATTCCTTAAATTCCTTACAATTTCCTACCCTAAATAGTTTGGTGTCATCTGCAGATTTGGCCACCTCACTGCTTACCCCAACTTTTAGATCATTTATGAATAAATTAAAAAGCACTGGTCCCAGTACAGATCCCTGGGGGACCCCACTTCTATCTTCCCTCCATTTAGATAATTGTCTATTTATACCTACCCTCTGTTTCCTGCCCTTCAACCAGTTACCAATCCACACATGAACCTGTCCCCTTATCCCATGACTGCTAAGTTTACTCAAGAGCCTTTGGTGGGGAACTTTGTCGAAAGCTTTTTGGAAGTCCAAGTATACTATATCAACTGGTTTTGTATTGATTGTTTTAAAATTACCAATTCGTGGGTTTTGTTTTATTGCTGTGCCCAGAGCCTTTTGGGTAGGGCGGTATAAAAGTGTAACAAAGAAACAACAAACTAACAGGATAATCTATAGCCACATGCCTGTTGACATTCTCAAAGAACTCCTAAAAGTTAATGAGGAAAGGCTTTCCTTCCAGAAGAAGTGCTGGTTCTCCTTTAGTGAGGCTATTTTTCTATATGTTTAACAATTTTGTCCTTGAGTATGCTTTCCATCAGCAGCTGAGGTGGCACAGTGGGGAAGCAGCTTGCCTAGAGTGCAAGAGGCTGTTAATTCAAATCCCCGCTGGTGTGCTTCCCAGACTGTGCCTAGTAAATACATTTGTAGTCACCTATATTGGACAGCAGCGATATAGGGAGTTGCTGAAATGCATCATCTCATACTGCACCAGAGGAGACACTGGTAAACCACTCCTGTATTCTGCCAAGAACATCACATGAAATGTGATCGCTAGGAGTCAACACCGACTTGACGGCACAATGCTTTCCATCAACTTACAAGTTAAGCTAACTGACCTGTAGTTTCCCATATTTCCCCCAGATCCTCTTTTGAAAACCGGAGTTACAGTAGCTACTTTCTAGTCCTCTCTCTGGTACAGAGCCTAATTGTTGGGACAAGTTACATATTTTTGCTAAGAGATCAGCAATTTCATATTTGAGTTCTTTTAGAACTCTTGGGGGAATGCCATCTGGCCTTGGTGATTGGTTAATTTTTAGTTTTTCAAGACAGTTTAGAACAGGCTTGCATAACATGTGGCCTGCAGTGCCTTTTTTCTTGGCCAGCAGGGCCATTCCGTTTACCCCCACTGCCTCCCTCCTGACCCGAACATCTATGTATTAATTTTTAAACTTTTCTTTAAATTTCTCCTGTGGTATGGCCGAGGGATGGCTGCTGGGGGTTGAGTCAAGAGTAGTCCTTCTCCCCCTGCCTCGGTGGCGGCAGCTCCTCCTGCCCTAGCCATTCCCTCTTTCTCCCCCCTCTCGCCAAGCCTCCTGCCCCATCCTTTCCCTCTTTCTTTCCCCCACTCCTTGCTGCTCAAAGTATAATATTCTTATGCAAAATTATGTGGAAAACTTCTCTAATTCTTTTCCTTACAAGAGTTCCATGTTAAGTGTGATGATTTGGCAGAGGTGGAAAGGAAGAACAATGCATTTTATTATGTATTTTGTACAGATTGTATTGTATTTATTTTATTAGAATGATTTTTAATTCAATTTATATTAATTTAAATTAATCTTGGCCTGCCAGAACTTCAAAAGTTAAATTTTTATTAAATTCATTTGAATTAATTTCACTTTAATTTGATTTAATTAATTGATTAATTGATAGTAAGTGTTACTTTAATAATCAGCACCCTAAAAATTGACCTTGGCACCCATGAACCAAGTCACGGTTGGTTTTGGCCCACCAGGTCATTTGAGTTGTGCATACCTAGTTTAGAACAAACTCTCTCATCACCTCAAATTAGAGAAGCTCAGTTCTGGAGTGGATATATGGTCAGTATCCTCCTCTATGAAGATAGATGTAAATAACTCATTCAGCTTCTCTGTAATCTCCGTATCCTCCTTAATAATCCCTTTCACACCGTCGTCCTCTAAAGGTCCAACTGTCTTCCTGGCAGGTTTTCTGCTTCTGGTATATCTAAAGAAGTTTTTGTTATTCTCCTTGACACTTGTAGATATATGCTCCTCAAACTCTCTTTTTGCATCCCTTATTTTTTCCTTGCATTTCTTTTGCCAGAGTTTACGTTCTTTTCTGTTCTCTTCATTCCTTCTGGGCAGGACTTCTATTTTTCTGAAGAAAATCTTCTTCCCTTTTATAGCTTCCCTGACTCTACTTGTGAGTCAGGCTGGCATCCTCCTGAACCTGGTGGTACCTTTCCTCCTTCTTTATGTACATTTCAACTGAACTTCTATTATTGTGGTTTTGAATAAATTCCATGCTCTCTGGAGTAATTTGACTTTCCTGACTTTTCCTTTCAATTTTATTTTTACCAGTCCCTTCATTTTTGAGAAGTTTCCTCTTCTGGACTTGGTTAGCAATGTCCCATTCATATATAAGAGAATGGGTATTTAAGAGAGAGTCTTCTTCACTATGAGCCCCACCGCCTATTGAGGTCATCTGAGCAGGTCTGTCTCCAGTTACCGCCAACTTGTTTGGTGGCTACACAGAGATGGGCCTTCTCGGTCACTGCCCCGAGATTGTGGAATGCGCTCCCTTCTGAGATACGATCCTCCCCATCTCTGGCAATTTTCAAAAAACACCTGAAAACCCATCTTTTCACCCAAGCTTTCTCAGCTTCCTAAATGGGGAGGGGGCGGGGTTAATCTCTGGTTTATTTTTAAATTGTTAAATTGTTTTAAAGTTTTTTGTATATGTTTTTAACTGGTTTTATGCTATTGTTAACCGCCCAGAGACGAAAGTTTGGGGCGGTGTACAAATATGATAAATAAATAAAAATAAATAAAATAAAATTAATAAGCTGAATTGAATCACACAATGGTTACTGTTCCTCAATGGTTCTGCAACTCTGACATCTTGCACCAGGTCTTGGGCACCACTCAGGATTAAGTCTCAGGTCGCCTTCTCTCCGATTGGTTCCATGACTAACTGTTCTAAGGCACAGTCATTTAGCATGTCTAGAAATCTGGCCTCTCTGCCAGTACCTCCACATGAATTTGCCCAGTCTATGTGAGGGTAATTGGAATCACCCACTATTACAGCTCTGTCTCTCTTTGATGCCTCTCTGATTTAAGTACATAGGAACATAGGAAGCTGCCTTACACCAAGTCAGACCATTGGTCCATCTAGCTCAGCAATGTCTACACAGACTGGCAGAGGCTTCTCCAAGGTTGCAGGCAGGAGTCTCTCTCTCAGCCCTATCTTGGAGATGCCAGGGAGGGAACTTGGAACCTTCTGCATGCAAGGATGCAGGTGCTCTCCCCAGAGTGAACCCATCCCCTAAGGGGAATATCGTACAGTGCTTACATGTCTTCCATTCAAATGCAAACCAAAGTGGACCCTGCTTAGCAAAGGGGGCAATTCATGCCTGCTACCACAAGATCAGCTCTCCCAGATTTGCTTCTCCAACCCCAGATCACTCCCAGCATTTTGACCTGGAGGGCAATAGCACATCCATAGTAACACAGTTCCTTTCAGTCACTTGTCACTGTGGAGGACTCTGGTCCTCCTAGGTTTTCTAGCTTGTTGGATTCTATCCCTTCTTTAACATACAGTGCTACTTCACTCCCAATCCTCCCCTCTCTGTCCTTTCTGTAGAGTTTGTATCCAGGAACAACAGTGTCCCGCTGATTCTAAGCATTCCACCAGGTTTCTGCTATGCCCACTATCTCTATGTTTTCATTAGCAAACAAGCACTCGAACTCACCCATCTTGGCTTGGAGGCTTCTGGCATTGGTCTATAACCACCTATAAGCCGAGTCTTACTGTCATTTGACCTTTTTGGCCCACTGTCATGTGCTTCCATTTGTTCTACTCCTAGTTCTACTCTGTCCCCTTCTGGTTTATCTGATAAGTTTGCACCCTTGTACCTTAGGGGATTTTGCTGGCCGAACCAGATACTACCCAGTTCCTGTCAGTAATCAACCAGGTGCCCCACTAATCCACCGCCGAAGGTAACTGTCTCTCATCTTGCCTCATGAAAGGCTCTGTGTTTAGATATGGAAGCATAAATTATATTTATCTTCATGCTTTTGAACCAGCACCATATAATTTAACTGCTCACTACATTTTTAATTCTTAGAGCACTGGTTTATAATCTTTTGCCTAAAGGGACTCACTATTATCATCCACTATTAGAAACCTGTTTGTTGCACCTTTTAACTCAGAACTATCCCCTCTCAGTTGTTCCTGATGGAGGACTCTTAACATCTACTTCTGCAGCCAAACATCTCATCTAAAATGGTCTCCTAACCCTTGGCCATTTAGCCGAGGAAGAGATAATTCACACAGGGTTTGGGAGGGACTCTCTGTTTATGTATAAACAGTTTGATCCAGATGGTAAGCAGATTGCAGATGTTATAGACTGCTGCATTTTTTGCAGTCTCCAGATGGGAACCATAATGTTTAGGTGACCCTACGATCAAATGTTTTTTGGGGGTGGGGTGGGGTGGGGATGGGGGACATGAGCCTCCAAGAGCTGAAGAATGAATCTGCTCCACATCAAAGTGTTACAATGCAGAGGAAATTTAATATACTCAACTAAAAACAACTGCCGTATTTTTAGATATATGGGAGCACCAACACTGTATTGTTTCTTTGTTCCACAGCTTTAATTCAGTCCTGTGAGACCAGGAAAGGAGCCAGGAGTGGGGACCTCAATATTTGGGAAATGGACCTTGGATTGCTTGTCTCCGTTTCCCTGTCTTGGTGTGACTAACTGGGCTCAGGTTGGAAGCAGATTTCAACCTGATGGTGTTTGAAGCCTCTGGAAATAAAATGCTGCATTGTGGAGCGAGGGAATGATAATGGATACAGGCATGTTATATTCTGTAGATTAAATGTAATAACCTCATGTATGCTGTTAATGGAACTATTCTGGAATGCTGGTGGAACATCCTGAGACTACTTTTGGGCTTGTGTGGGGAATTAGCGAAACTAGAATGAACAGTCCATTACAGTATCAATTTGTGCAAAGCTTTGGTCTGGAAATAAGGATTTGAGAGAGGAAAATGGTACAATCAGATATATTCAAGAATTAGTGGGGTATAGGAAATGAAAAATAGTTAGGTTGATGGCAAAAGGCGATAAAAACTTGACTAGCAATATCAATTAGAGACTCACAGAGAGGCGTTTTAGCATAAAGATCCAAATTGCAATTAAATCAGCTTAAGGCTTGCCAGAAAGAGGGGACCTGAGTGCAGAGTTCAGATTTAGGAGGAACAGGAGAGAGACTAGAGAGAGGGAGAGATTATTAGCAATACCTCCTCAGAGGAGTCCCTCAAGGGCCCACCAGCCCAAGTAGGTCCTCCAGTGCCATTGAAGCCAGTGCTTAAAAACTTGGGCACACCCCTTTAAACAGCAGAGCTTTCCTCAGGGGAGGGGTGTGGCCAATCCACTCTACTTAGGTAGCAGCCATGAAATCCAGCAATCAGCTCCAAGTGTCTGCTGGAGCAACATCTATCTCATGCCTCTTGTACCCAGCTCTTTTGACTTCCTGCTTGGAGCTATATAAGGTCCAGATTATCTTTTCCCTTGGAACTATCCCAGATCCTTGTTTGGGTGGAGGCACAAGGCTAGGCCTGCAACAGAATACTGAGCAGAGTTTGGAACCTGGGTTTCTGTCATGCTCTCCCTGCCTCAAGGCCCTGCACATTGCTGCCCCTTCTGGCAGCTCGCTACATTGCAGCAAATTCGGAGGCTTCTGAAGCTCCGAGAAAGCCCTGCACTAGGGAATCATTCATTGATCATCTGCTGTTGCAGGAAGTATAAAAGGCTTCTGAAAATAAGACCATAACAAGAACAACCCTGCTGGATCAGGCCCAAGGCCTATCTAGTCTAGCATCCTTTTTCACACAGTGGTCCACCAGATGCCTCTGGGAAGCCCACAGGCAAGAAGTGAGGGCATGCCTTCTCTCTTGCTGTTGCTCCCCTGCAACTGGTATTGAGAGGCATCTTGCCTCTGAAGCTGGAGGTGGCCTATAGCCACCATTGATAGACCTGTCCTCCATGAATTTATCTAAACCCCTCTTGAAGCCATCCATGCTGTTGGCTGTCACCACATCTTGTGGCAGAGAATTCTGGGCCAAGTGAGGCAGGCTTTACCTCAGTAGCAAGGTCCTCTTACACTGGTATGTTGTTTCTGCTGCTTCTCCTGACTGTCTGCTTGATGTGACTCTTGACTCACAGCTTCTTGTTGGATGGTTTGGAGGTGCCAAGGAGGGAATTTGGAGGTGCCAAGGAGGGAACTTGGAGCCTTCTGCATGCAAGCATGCAGGTGCTCTTCCCAGAGTGGCGCCATTAACATCAACATCTTGATTAACATCTTGATTAACATCTTGATTAACATCTTGGTGTGACCTCTCAGATGCTGGATCCACCCTTTGGCTCTAGACTGTTTGTTTGGCTTGACCCTCCATATGTTTATGAATCTCTGGCTTGACCTTTGGTGTGTTCCTGGCTCTTGATCGTATGACACATCACTAACTTGCCCAGTTGTGGCCCCCCCCCCAATACTGAATATTGTGGAGTATTTGGCCACTTAAGAAGGATCTCCTGTTGTGCAAGAAAGATTTCAAAACCAAGCCTTTAGGTGGTGTGCAGCTGCACAGTCTTAGGCAAGGCTAGAGTTGGGTAGGGAGAGTTCTCTGATCAAACAAGATATGATTTGTCTAATTAGAGGCTGTGGCTGAATGCACAAAAACAGGGTGACCTGATCTAACCAAAGAATGTGCTTAAATGCTGCACTGTTGAGTTTGGTGGTTTTGATATTAAATATCTTGTTTATAAAGAGTGTTCTGAAAGAAAAGAAGCATTAAATATTAATCTGATCTGTCAGTGTTTTAGGCCTGGAACAGTAAACAATGGTTGTGCATTATGTTTCTGATGAAAGAACAATCCTAGGTGTGTTGTGCCACCTAATGGTGAAAAGTATACTGAAGGCATTTATGTTTCCAGAGGAAGAACATCCATTGCTCTTTTTTGTATTGCTCTATTTTGTATCATCTGTTCTAATGGTCAGCTGCACAACTTTAGCCCTCTGCAGATGTTGGACTACAACTCCCATTATCCCTAACTATTGGCCATAGTGGCTGAGGATGATTTTTTAAATTTTAATTTATTTTTACATTTTATATCCCGCTCAAGGAGCCCAGAGTACTACATACTTAGTTTCTCCTCACAACAACAACCCTGTGAAATAGGTTAGGCTGAGAGAGAGTGACTGGCCCAGAGTCATCCAGCTAGTTTCATGGCTGAATGGAGATTTGAACTCGGGTCTCCCCGGTCCTAGTCCGGCACTCTAGCCACTACACCACGCTGGCTCCCATGATGGAATGATGGTTGATGATGGAATGATGGATGATGGAAGTTGTAGTCCAAAAATAACTGGAGGGCCAAAGTTGTGCAGTCCCAATCTAATGAATGTTTACTGGGGAATTAATCCCACTGAGCTAATGGAGCTCACTCCCAAGTGTGCATTGGATTGCAGCCTTAGTCTGCAAAACTCCTCACCCATTCCAGCTTAAGAAGACTGTTAATTTGCATATTGGGAGTTTCCTATCTTACCATCAATATCTCCCCTGCTTTGTGGGTTTTTTGTTTGGAACATAGGAAGTTGCCTTATATCAGACCCTCGGTCCATCTAGCTCAGTATTGTCTACACCGACTGGCAGCAGCTTCTCCAAGGTTACAGGCAGAAGTCTCTCTCTCGGCCCTATCTTGGAGATGTCAGGGAGGGAACTTGGAACCTTCTGATGCTCTTCCCAGAGCGGCCCCATCTCCCATAAGGGGAATATCTCACAGTCAGAGGCACTCTTACCCCTGGACCTTGGGGCCCCATCCATGCCGCCACCCCACACCCGCCCTGCAGCTGCCCTGCCATGCCGAGCCGCCAATCTTTCCCATAATTTTAGCCCCCATATGCGTTGCTGGGGGTGGCAGTGAGCCAAGCAGGCCTCCCCCCACTGTGGCAGAAGCAGCAGCGGGCAGAGTGGCCACTGGGCCTCTCTGTCTGGCCCAACAGCCCTTCAGAACTGCGAGGGGCTCCAGCGCACCTGCGCAGTTGGAATAGATCATCACAAGCCCATGATGTCAGCCCCCAACCCCCAAGCATGCACATGGTGGCTAAAATTATGGAAAAGGTCAGCAGTTAGGCACGGTGGGGCAGTGACGGCACAGACCCCCCCAATGCAGGGTTCTTTTTGATGGGGGGGGCCTCATGGCGGGGGGGGGCTCACGGCAGGGGCAGTCCGGGCGCCAAAATTACCTAGGTGTGCCACTGCTCACAGTGCTCACATGTAGTCTCCCATTCAAATGCAAACCTGGGTGGACTCTGCTTAGCAAAGGGGACAATTCATGCCTGCTACCACAAGACTAGCTCTTGTTGTCTGCAGACGTCTTGGTCTGAGGACTTGTAAGCAGCCCTGACCAGTGGCGGCCAGTGAAGGCAGCACGGCGGGGGGGGGGCGGTCGGCAAGAGGTACCTTTAAAACTCCTTACCAGCCATACCACTGGCACTTGAAAGCCGCGGGGAGCTATGGTGTGCCATCCGCCATCCCGAGTGGTAGCTGCCCCACCTACAGCACTCACCTGGCATGGGTGGCAACCATTTGCGTAGTTAGCAACACCATGCTGACCACCCAAATGGCCTCTGCACATGCACAGAGGACAGGTGAGTGAGTCAGGGCAGCTGCTGCTCGGGCTGCCAGACGGTGCACTGCTGCTCCCTGCGGCTTGCAGGTGCCAGTGGTATGGATGGTAAGGAGTTTTAAAGGTACCTCTTGCCACACCCACGCCACCGCACCACTTTCACTGGCCGCCAATGGAAGCCACCATTGTGCAAACGGGTTCAAAGAACCCGGGCCACCAATGGTAGGAGCTGCCAAAGCCCCTGGGGGAAGCATGGCTTGGGTTCTGGAAGAGCCCCAAATGAACCCCCCCTCCGCGTGGCCTACCAGGAGCCCCGAGTAAGCACTTGCCTATCCTTTTTCAGGCAGCATTTGATGCCTGAAAGCATCTATTTCCCAAGAGAAAGGGGAACAGATGCTTTTAGGCAGCAAACGCTGCCTGAAAAGGATAGGCAAGCATTCGCTCGGGGCTCCCAGTAGCCTGGGTGGGGGTGGGGTTCATTTGGGGCACACGCCATGTGTGTGACGTCACACGCATGGGATGCCTTCAGAGGGGCTGCTGGGCGGGGCTGGACCCAGGCTGCCGCTCGGCTGGCTCCACGCCTGCCACTGTTTCATGCACTGTGCTGCGCTGCTTACAAGTGTGCTGCACCCCTGGGGTGGAGAGTTATGGCTTCTTACAACTGCGCATCATGTAAGTCATTACCCTTAACAGGCAATTTCAGCCCTTTCTTTCCTAACTCCTTTCCAGTGCTTTCTAGTCTATCAATATATGTGTAACCAAATAGGAGAGTTAACGGAAGCAGAGTGTGGAGACTAGTATAGAGAGGCAGAGGGAGCACTCTGAATGAAGGGGCAGCGGATAGAAAGTGGCTCAGCCCAGCAGCAAGGAAAGAGTGCTGGAGTGACACTGAGTGGAAGAGAAGCTAAGCCGGATTCTTCACTAAGAAACTTCATCCCTTTTCTCCAATCGGATACTTTACCGCATTACTACTACTATTTATATACCACTTTTCAACAGAAGTTCTCAAAGTTCTTACATAGAAAAATAAAGGAAATTTGTGAGCTCACAATCTAAAAAGAAACCCCAAAGGGCTCACAATCTAAAAAGAAACATAAGGTAGACATCAGCAACAGCCACTGGAGGGATGCCGTTCTGGAGTTGGATAGGGCCAGTTGCTCTCCCCCTACTAAATATAAGAGGCTCACCACTTTAAAAGGCACGGGACTTTGCTCAGTTTGCAGGGGATTATAAATACCACTTGGAAATATTCAATTGGCTGACCTGGACAATATGTCTCCTTGCACATCCTGAACATGTGGGGGAGATTCATGGATACAGACATCTCCCCCCACCCCCGCTCCAGTGTGCCATTCTGCTTTTCCCTAATTGTGCAGAGGGGAAGGGGGAGGTTTGTTCAAACTAAATGCCAAAGTAATATTACATTAGTGTAGTATTTGATGTGCACATTTAGAACTACTATTTTGTCAGCGGAAGAATGCCCCAGAGGGAGATGTGTATGCCCATGCTCCTCTTTGTGTGTTTAGGATGGACTGGGAGATATAACATCTGAACCAGCCCTGAGTTTTCTTTTCTTTTCAAAAGAAAAAAGAGAAACACGTTATTGAAAATAAAAAAAGTGGTGTGCAGCTAATAATCTCATTCATTTTCTGCTTTCCCTCAGCTTGCTAGATGTAGTACCAAAATGTCTGCCGGCTGCTTTAACAACTTGTAATCACTAGAGGTCCTCAGTCATACCCACAAGCGCACCACAAAGTTCCTGAGTTTAACTTTCGCCAAGGTTAGTTGAGCAAGCATATAAACAAAGCCTGGGACCAGGCCCTTTCAGAGCTCCAGAGAGGCCTGGGCCACTTTCAGCGTTTGAGGCCCCCAGGCTATAATAAAAACTAAAAATGATGACACATGAAAACAAAACAAGGTACCAAAACCACCACCACGACAAAATGAGACATAATTTGATTATTTTTTAATTTAACAAATGCTTTTTTAGCCTTTTCTTGTACAAATGCACTAATTATTGGTGAAAAATCTAGCTTTTGTGCAATGTCACAATTGATTTAAGCATGGTAAGTCCATTCAAAGCTTCTTGTCTCACAGCTGAATAGTGATAGTTCTTTCCCTGCTTCAGCATGTTGAAGGTGTGTTCACCAGAAGCCAAAGATGTAGGCAAACTGACAAAAATATACAATGCAATTGTGATATTAAGGAACACCCCAGACAGTCCAAGTATGAATATTCCTTGAAGCAATTCCTTTGGCTTGCTATCCAATTTAAAGCTCATGGAATATATATTCATCTAGGCTGACATTGTATGTCACATTGAGGTCCAATAGGGATGCACATAAAAACAAGTTGAGGAACTTATCAAATACTAGAAAAATGAACATGTGTCTAAATCTGAGGCCCGCTTTAAGCTTGGGGCCCAAGCCAAATGGCCCTCCTGCTCCACCTCCCACTCCCACCCCGCAATTGGCAGGAACTGGGGCAAGGATTGATTCTGCCCCAGGCAGCTCCCCTGTAGATTGCATTGTGAGGCAAAGATAGGTTTTGATATAGGACTGAGCAGCAGTGCCTGAAAGGTAACCATAGGCAATGACACCAGGGAAAACTGCTTCTTGCCTCTGTCTGGCTTGCCTCTGAGACCTCACAGTGGCTAAATAAGCCTCTGCCTTCTAATTCTGTTATCAGCCTTCCAGAGGTCCTCTTGTGAATCATCTTCATCTTGCTTATCTGGAAGTTGCAAATAGAGATCCAAAATTAGTGGGTGGCATCCTTTTTCTCCAGGAAGTGAGATCCTTATGATATTTTGAGAAAAACAAATGAAAGTGGGAACCCCTTGTACATTTCAGCTCTGCCTTATTCATATGTCACCTTCTCTTTCTTTTTGCTAGGATCCTTTTGTTGTTGCTAAGACACCAACTACAGAACCAGAGGCAAATAAGAAAAAAGATATATGCACATTATACTACCAATAATTACAGGTGAAACTCGGAAAATTAGAATATCGTGCAAAAGTCCATTAATTTCAGTAATGCAAATTAAAAGGTGAAACTGATATATGAGATAGAAGCATTACATGCAAAGTGAGATAAGTCAAGCCTTAATTTGTTATAATTGTGATGATCATGGCGTACAGCTCATGAAAACCCCAAATCCACAATCTCAGAAAATTAGAATATTACATGGAACCAAGAAGACAAGGATTGCAGAATAGAACAATATCGGACCTCTGAAAAGTATAAGCATGAATATGTATTCAGTACTTGGTTTGGGCCCCTTTTGCAGCAATTACTGCCTCAATGCGGCGTGGCATGGATGCTATCAGCCTGTGGTACTGATGAGGTATTATGGAAGACCAGGATGCTTCATTAGCGGCCTTCAGCACTTCTGCATTGTTTGGTCTCGTGTCTCATCCTTCTCTCGGCAATGCCCCATAGATTCTCTATAGGGTCAGGTCAGGTGAGTTTGCTGGCCAATCAAGCACAGTACACTGTATACTTTTCAGAGGTCCGATATTGTTCTATTCTACAATCCTTGTCTTCTTGGTTCCATGTAATATTCTAATTTTCTGGGATGGTGGATTTGGGGTTTTCATGAGCTGTACGCCATGATCATCACAATTATAACAAATTAAGGCTTGACTTATCTCGCTTTGCATGTAATGCGTCTGTCTCATATATCAGTTTCACCTTTTAATTTGCATTACTGAAATTAATGGACTTTTGCACAATATTCTAATTTTCCAAGTTTCACCTGTAAATAACATTGTCTTGACTGCAAAACCTCTTGTAGGTATACACACCAGAACTACAAAATACAACTCAGTTTGCAAATCCCAAAGGTCTCACTGCTGTATTATTCCTCTTCTTTAGATCCTCAACAAGTACTAATGAGTATTCTTGCAACCACTGTCCAGATCTGCATCGCTTTCTGTCCATATCCTCTGCACTGGGAATGGCACCGAAAGGTAAATTCTAAATAACTGAAACAACAAATCAAAATGAAATTCTAAATAACTGAAATAACAAATCAAGTTTGTATTAAAACCAGAGGTGCTCATTATGTGGCCCATGAATGGCTTCTAGTCCATATGCTGTTTTCATGCAGTCAGCTGACCATATACTGAATGATGCTGTTTTAGACTGGTGGCATTAAATCCAATAAACTGAAATGCACCACTATAAAGAAACAGAGCAACAACGGCTTTCTTTTCTACTTTATGGACTAAAATGATTAAATGAAGGCTTTTATTACATCTGAATAATACCAATATGACGAATATTTATATACCACTTTTCAACAAAAGTTCCCAAAGTGGTTTACATTGATATAAATAAATAAATAAAATTTATTTGAATATTGGTCTGAATAACAATCCAATATTTATTTCTAAGAAAAAGCTGAAATATAGGAAGATGCAAAGTAAATGGAAAAAAAATTCCCTGTGTGGCCACGAGATGTCTCTTTCATACAATTTTTTCTTTTCACAAATCAAGGAAGTGATAGGGTCTGAATTCCAACCACTTGGTTATCAAGCTCTATTTAAGCGCTGTATCAGTAGTTCTAGCATTTACATTGTGGTACACATCAAATACTCAAAAAAATTCTTAAATTTCTGAATCAGGATTCCATGTAAGTATTATTGAGTTGTAGCTTGGTTTGTTCCAAATAATTTGATAAACCTAGTGAAATTATTTTTCTTTCTCTGGATCTTCCAATCAAGAATGGGGAGGCACAAAATTCCACCTCACCCCAGCTAACTGAGTAAAAAGGCACCTTTTAAAGTGGCGAATCTCTTCTATTTATCATGGGGAGAGCAACTGGCCCTATCCCACCCCAGCATAGCCTCCCTTCACTGGCTGACGCTGGTGTTATCTTGCATTTCTTTTTAGATTGTGAGCCCTTTGGAGACAGGGAAGCATCTTATTATTTATTTTTCTTTGAAAACCACTGTGAAACCTTCTGTTGAAAAGCGTTATATAAATGCTTGTAGTCATAGAGAACAGCAAGCGAGTGGGAGACCAGGCACACACCACTGTGCCAGCATGCACAGCTAGTTGTCCGCCCTGCCTTGAGCCAAGTTGCTGGCCTGGCTGGGGAGAGCAGGCTGGGTGAGCTGGGTGGGAGGTGGACTGTGAAAACCTCACCAGGACATGAATTTACGGTGAAGAAGCAGAGGCCTCGAGAACTCAGCACCTAGACAGCAGACCCAGCAGACATACAGCTCACCTAGTCATCAGCTTCACAGTGGTGAGCTGTATTTATTCTCAATATTATCCAGTTTTTAAAATCAAAAATATGCATATATAATGCCAATAAACACATGCAAATTTTATGCAAAGTGGAGACTTCCGGGAGACTTTTTTGGCGCAAAGCGTCCTCTATTCCCACGTCTTTGGTGATGGACTTTTTTCAACATCTGGATCTGGCAACCCTACGAGAAAAAGCTGCCAGCAGGCAGACTCTGTCTAGCTGTCTGTTCCTCCTTCATTCCTCCTTGCATGCTGCTGACTTCGGTGAGCACTGCCTGGGCCTGAGCCAGAGCCGGAACCAGGGCTGGGAGCCACAATTTGCAGTGCATCAGCTGGGAGGGAGGAAGGATGGGCAGGGGGATACCACCAGAGAGGGAGGCTGCAGCACAGTAGGACCAGCTTGGGCACTGCATGAGTTGACAAGCTGCTGGCCACATCCCCTCTTCATGCAGAGCCCTTGTAGAACCTCCTGATGTGATGCTTGCAAAGGCCATCAGGTGTGAAGGGAGGGACCCCTCCTCCCACAATGCCTTTGCATAGGTTGGTCAGTCAAAGGTCAAATGGGAAGCTCCCACTCCAACCCTTGCAAAGCTCATAAGGATGCTGCATGAGGGTTGCTAGCAGCACCCCCCCAATACTTATATTGAATTATAGGCTTACTAATCTACTTCACTGCGGGGCCCCGTTTCATTGTCTACCTGGAGTGACTTAGTTGCCATTGTTCCATGGTTGCTCTTGTGCCAGTTTGCATCTTCTGCCCACATAATTAGGGTGGATCATATGGTTACATACCATTCTAGATAGATCAGCTAATGAGGCAGGCATCACTGTTGTGATACATAGTCATGTGATCTGTGGTGAGAGCAACCACCATGCCTCTCCTGGTAAAGCATGACTATATGGCAGGTCTAGGCTATCAAACAGACTGAGCTACACCCCATTTAAACCAGAATGCTTTTAATTTAACCCTATTCTTGACCACTATCAATGGGAGTAGAGCCCATTTACACAACTATGTTTTCTCTCTGTGTGTGTGTGTGTGTTTTAAAGGGGGGGGGGATTAGCACATATCATCTGGCCCTTTAAAGGGATGTACCCATAAATTAATGTTTTGTGCAGGAAGAAATTTTAGTCTAATTAGATACAAACATTGATATATGGAATATTAAGCTACTGCTACTTTCCATAAGCATCAGAGAAAGAAAATACTACAAAACAATTAAGAATTGATTGTGTCATTGCATTTTCAGAGGCTCAGTGATGCTTGCTCTTTTAGCAGAATTTCCTTATGATTTTCCTCCCCTTCCAGGAAGAATTATTTGAACTCTGACATGTAAACCTTGTTTAGCGGCAGTGATATTCCATGAAGAATTTCTTCTAGGAAAGGAAAAAACATTCCCTCCCCCCTTACCCCAAAGAAGGTAAGGATTCATGATCCACCCTTCAGATGGATTGTTTGCAAACTAGCAGGTACAGTAACTGAAGCTAGTTGAAAAGAAACATATTATTGGAATATTGCCACAGGCGCAGTGGCGGAGTGAGGACGCCGGTGGCCTTTGTCCATTCCTTCACTGCCGGCCCCCACTGCCTAAGCCACATCCCCTGTCTGATGGCAAATGCAGGGGGCGTGGCCTCATTAACAAAAGGGGCTGCACACACCATTTGCAAATAAACTTCGGCTGGCACCATGTTTGCAGTGAGTCCAGGAGTGCCTCTCCCTTCTTGCAAAAGCAGAGAGACGCATTCCCAGCCAAGCTGGGAGCCCAGTGTTGGCTGAAGCCTTTCCGAAATGGAGCTGTGCAGCATTCTAATGGAGCTGCATGCTGGAGCTGCATTCTGATGGAGCCACAAAAACAATCCGCATTCTGCCGTGGCCCCTAAGCACAGCAGCCTGGGTTCTTTGACACACACACATACACACACCCCTGTGCAATGGTGGCTCCGCCCCTGCACAGGCCAGAAACCTTTGCAATCAAGAAGGCATTTAAGGAATGCAGATCTCTCTACATCAGGGGTGCATAACTCAAATACCTCGGTGGGCTGGAACCAACCATGACTTGGTATTTGGGGCTGTGGTCAATTTTCAACACTTTAATTGTTACATTAAGATTAATTATTAAAAATATTAATGAAAGTGAGGGGACATAGGTGAGGGGAAAGAAGGATGGTATCAGTGGACTCTGGCCCAGGTATAGGGGACATCTGGTCTCAAGCAGCCAATGGCATTAAGCTGTCAGCAGGACAGGCCAAGAACTCTTTATGGTTCTTGCTGTTGCTGCAGGATATTCCTACCTGCAGGCCAGCAAAAAAGTCCCCGTGAGTCAGATCTGGCTCCCAGGTCTTGTGTTGTGAAGTCCTGCTCTACATAGTGCTCAAGTATCACCACTCTCAATGGATCCTTTAGAGATGAGCAATTACAGGCTCATCTCCAACCTCCCATGGCTGGACAAGGTGACTGAGATGGTGGTGGCTTCTTAGCTCCAGGTAGACTTATCTATACCCATTACAAACTGGCTTTCAGGAGGACTATGGGGTTGAGACTGGCTTGGGCAACCTGATGGATGATATTCAATTAGGAATTGACAGGAGGGTGATTTTGTTGGTTTTTGGGGGGCTCTTGGCAGCTTTCAGTGGCAAAGACCATGGTATCCTTCTGAGTCATCTGGAGTGGTTGGGAGTGAGAGCCATTGCTTTGCAGTGCATCTGCTCCTGTCTCTCAGGTAGATTCCAAATGGGGTTGCTTGGAGATTGTTGCTCCTCACAATGGGAACTAAAAGCCTGGGTTCCTCAGGGCTTCAATTTGTCTCCAATGCTTTTTAACATCTCCATGAAATACTGGGCAAAGATCATCAGGAGATTTGGTGCAGGGAGTTATTAGTAAGCTGATGACTGTCAAATCTATTTCTTTATGACAACATCATCAGGAAATGGCATAGCTTCCCTTAAAGGCAAACAGGCATTTGGTGCTGGATTGTTTTAACTGACTTAACTGTTTTGTTTGTTTAACTATTTTTAAAGTTTTTCTTTTTTTAAAAAAAATGTGCAGAATGCTTTGCGACATGTTGAATGGGAGGTATTAAAATGAATGAATAATTAAAATATTTCAAAAGGCCATGATTCTGCCTTTTGTGCAGAGAGCAGGAGGCAATCATTTCTCCAACTCTTACCATGTCACAGCTTTCTTGGATGCACTGCAATACACTAGATCACAGTACTGCAATCCAAGCCTATTAGGAGCCAGTGTGGTGTAGTGGTTAGAGTGCTGGACTAGGACCGGGTAGACCCGAGTTCAAATCCCCATTCAGCCATGAAACTAGCTGGGTGACTCTGGGCCAGTCACTCTCTCTCAGCCTAACCTATTTCACAGGGTTGTTGTGAAAGAGAAACTCAAGTATGTAGTACACTGCTCTGGGCTCCTTGGAGGAAGAGCGGGATATAAATGTAATAATAATAATAATAATAATAATATTAGGGCATCCAACTTATGCCCAAAAGATCTTACTAGACCCAGTTACTTTGGTATCTAGTCAGTTCTTGACTTTGCTCCATTGTGGCATCTTGGACTAGCACTGTACCATAGTGTTGAAAAGGTTGCATAGTATTAAAAGGGTTGTAGACTAGCATTACTTAGGAACATAGGAAGCTGCCACATACTGAGTCAGACCATTGGTCCATCTAGCTCAGTATTGTATACACAGACTGGCAGCAGCTTCTCCAAGGTTGCAGGCAGGAATCTCTCTCAGCCCTATCCTGGAGATGCCAGGGAGTGTACTTGGAACCTAGATGCTCTTCCCAGAGTGGCTCCATTCCCTAAGGGGAATACCTTACAGTGCTCACATGCAGTCTCTCATTCAAATGCAACCAGGGTGGACCCTGCTTAGTTAAGGGGACAAGTCATGCTTGCTACCACAAGACCAGACCTAGCTATTTAACATGATGGCTGTAACCTCCTATTTTATCATTTAGCCATTTACACTAGGATGTCACCTTAAGTGGCACAGCAGGGAAATGCTTGAATAACAAGCAGAAGGTTGCCAGTTTGAATCCCTACTGGTACTATATCAGGCAGCAGAGAAATAGGAAGATGCTGAAAGGCATCATCTCACACTCTGTGGGAGGAGGCAATGGCAAGCCCTTCCTGTATTCTACCAAAGAAAACCACAGGGCTCTGTGGGCGCCATGGACTTGAAGGCACACTTTACTCACTTACTTAAAAACAAACAAACAAACAAACAAACAAACAAAAAACTCAGGCTCAAACAAGACAAGTGCAAATTAGCTATTAGAACTAGTGCAGACCAGGAAAGGATTTTAGACTGTCTGTGAGCTTGTCCCACTGCATTTTCCAGACCTTCATAGCCACTTGCCTATAAGTAAAAAACACTCTGGTGTTGTCAGCATTACTCTCAGTCAGACTAAAAGTGAGTCTCTGCGTTAATATGGAATAATGAGAACATTTGTCCTGAAGCCACAAAAAAGTGGCTTCATGATAAAAGTGATAGGAGGTCCTGTGTGCTGAACTGCTCCAGATGAATGGCTTCTCCTGTGGAGGCAGCTGCCAAAGGATTGGTTTGAAATGGGCGCTATGGAACCTACTTGGTCATATGCATTGGCCTTCATTTTTCTGATGCAAATGTGGGAAGAAGCCACTTACATTAAGCATTTAGCAGTAAGCTCTGACCCAGTCAGCAGCACTGATGATGTTAGTAGTGAATTATGCCACATGGCACCATGCCCAACCAGTAGTTAAGCTGAATCAATCCTGGCTCACTCTGTTATAACTGTTAAAAGATGCAATTAGTTAGAATCCCCCCCTCCCCCAGTTGTAAAAAATAACGGCGGCAACTTAGATTAAAAGACACACTTAGATTTAGGTTGAGCAGCTGGCAGATTGCTCCAAGATTGTGTGCTTTGTCTGACCTAAAAGAGATGACACAAAAGAGAGCCTGCAAAGGTCACCAGATTATGTTTGCTCAGTTGGGCACATCTCTTGCTACACAAGTTCCATTAGAGAACATATTCTGGAGATATGAGAGAGGCTATAGATTTAGACAGGGCCACACATCTTCTTTCTCTGTGTAATACGATGCACTCTTGAGCATTTAGGTTTAAAAACAGAGTGAGTTCTTGTTTCACTATAACAGAATGTTTTGTTGAAAAATCGAGGGTCTCATCCTACAAATGCTTGAAAAGTTAATTGTGCTGGATTACTTTCATAACTTAATATGCAAGGATCTTTATGTTCTGATGATTAGTTTGTAAACTGACATTTTGTTTTTAGGGGAAGTGGAATGCAAATTTAACATTGTGCTAATTTAACATTTTTATTTACCACTTAATCACCTGTTAAAAATAATTCAAATAACTGCAGAAACACGGGAAATCACCCATATAAGTTTATTTTATTGTTTCCAGTCTCTTCCAAAAACATTCAGAATACAGGAAAAAATCTGCTCCATTACAACCATAACCCCATAAACACATTTCTACAATTCAATAAACATGACAAATTAATAAAAGAAAAGATGTCAAATTACTGGCTGCGTAATTGTAGGACAGTATGATGTAGTGGGCAGAGTACTGGACTTGGGCAGGAAGTTCTAGGATTGCATTCCCATTCTGGCACAAAGCTCAGTGGTTGGCCATTGTTGTCTGACCCAACTCGCAGGGGTGCTGTGAGAATAAGCATGGGATAGCCACTAGAACCAGCGGTCACCCCATGAAACTGATTGCCAGGAAATTTTGGATTGACAAAATAAAATACCTTTTCACACAGTGCATAATTAATCCATGAATTCTCTGCCATGGGATGTGATGATGGCCATCAACTTGGATGACTTGAAAAGGGGCTTAGACTCATTCATGGAGGTCAGGTTTATCAATGGCTACTAGTCTTGATGGTTATAGAGCCCCTGGTGGCGCAGAGGTAAAACTGCCGCCCTGTAACCAGAAGTTTACAAGTTCGATCCTGACCAGGGGCTCAAGGTTGACTCAGCCTTCCATCCTTCCGAGGTCGGTAAAATGAGTACCCAGAATGTTGGGGGCAATATGCTAAATCATTGTAAACCGCTTAGAGAGCTTCGGCTATAGAGCGGTATATAAATGTAAGTGCTATTGCTATTGCTATTGCTATTATAGGCTACTTACTTCCAGCCTCAGAGGCTGGATACCTCTAGATACCAGTTGCAGGAGAGCAACAGCATGAGAGAGGGCATGCCTTCATCTCTTGCCTGTGGGCTTCCCAGAGGAATGGGCCATCTGGTGGGCCACTGTGTGAAATATGATGCTGAACTAGATAGGCCTTGGGCCTGATCCAGCAGGGCTGTTCTTATGCTGTTCTGAGCTTTTTGTTGGAATGGGATGCAAAAGTTTGGCTTCTCTGGCTTCTTTTTCCTCTGACATTCAACTTTTCCTAAAACAAAGTGTCCCCAGTACATATGACACATCATTCATATAGTTGTTCTTCAGAGGTCCAAAAGTTTCATGTTAAGAGTTGAACAGCCCATTCCATTCATATAGCTAAGCAAGCATTAGGAAGCAAGCATCACCTAATACACATAAATGATTTTTCCCCTGAAAGCTGGTGTATACAGGAGAAGAAGCTCTCTGTACTAGAACATACTTGAACTGTGAGTAAAGGAAGAACTATTAACCATGGACCAAATTTTAAATGGAAAAGAGAGAGAACTTTTAAAGCAGGACATTTAGTCCCCTAAACTGGAGCGTGAGGATCATTCTTTGCCAAGCTGCTCATGTGCTGGCCTCTCCCTTACCAGATTTGCAACGTATGACTATATTGACTAGCTTGGTTGGCTTTGAGTGACTACCCAGGGAGGATAAGGACTTCCTGCTTGTGCAAGGACAGAAGTACAGTAGTGTGTTCATGTGCAAATGCATGTGCTCTATAGAGCAGGGATTCTCAACGTTGGGTCCCCAGATGTTTTTGCACTTCAACTCCCATAATCCCCAGTCCCAGTGGCCTTTGGTTGGGGGATTATGGGAGTTGAAGTCCAAAAACATCTGGGGACTCAACATTGAGAATCCCTGCTCTGTAGTATAGTGGGGAAGGGTTTCAGGAGGGTGGGAGAGAAAAAAAGGTGTATTTCTTCCCCTCCCTTTTCCTGAAAACTTCCTTTACCCAAGAAGCTCCAAATAGCACTACAAAACTTCTGTTCCAATCTGGCAGGAGTCCTGGCAAGAACACTTCTGTAAATAGCTGAGTGGGGATTCACAACAACATTTTGTTGCAGTCTCTACTTGCAATTTGTAACATCAGTTCTTGCCTGTTATATATTTAGTGCCTAGAAGTTATAACCGATCACAGAAGACATTGTACTTAGATGCCACTCATTGAAGGAGCATATTGTCTTTTAATATACCCAGGCAAAAGATTAGCACAAGAGAATGGGAGACATCAAGTTCAATACTATGCTGAAAGTCACCAAAGAAATATGTGGAAGAGGTCAAACTAGAAGGACATTAAGAGGTCATTACAGATTTGGATGTCCTTATATACTTAGTAGAAGAACTAAAAGAGCTGTCTTGATTTAAAATGGCACTTATAATTTAGCTAATAAACCTAAGGCATTGCCAGGCCAAAGTTATGCACTTTTAAGTATGATTTCAGAGGGGGGAATATTAAACATACACTTAATTCTTCTTTAAATAAATGGGACTTCAGCATCCAGATTCCCATCCCAACCCCAGTCACAGAAATGGGCTGTAGCATATACTTCCTAAGTGATTTCTGTTCTTAACATTCTGAACATCCTGAGCATTCAATTATATATATATATATAATTATATATATATATATAGGCATTCAATAGTACCATAAAATGCCACTTCATTTTCTTCATACAGTATTCTGGGGGCAATGGGCATGCATGCTTTTAAGGTCATGATGCAGCAACCTTGATAAGGCTGAACAAGGCTGGTCAGGTGCTTGGATGGAAGGCTACCTGGGAACCCCATCTAAAACTTGATGGGAAAAAGGCAAGATACAAATGAAATAAATAAACATGACCCTAGAATACACAATAGTCTAAATTTGCTTACCTCTATGCAAGAAATGTATAGAGTTTTCTCCAGAGGCATAACTATAGGGGGGGCAGGGGGGGCACGTGCCCCGGGTGCCATCTTTTCTGGTCACGTGGGGGGCGCCGCCATGACAAAAAATTAGTTTTTATTTTTTTTAATTTTTTTTTAATTTTTTGTTAATACAAATGTTTCCTGCTCAGTGCAGCAGCGCTGCAGCAGTCAAGGGAGCGCGTCGGCGCCCCCTCCCCCACGAGCGGGCCCTTCCACACCGCCCGTGCCCCCCCCATTGCTTTGCTGGCGCCTGGCGGCCAGTCAGTGGCCTGGCTTGGCGGCGGCGGGCGCTTGTGAGGAAAAACCTATGTATAATGTAGTATGTGGGGGGGGGCAGGGGGGGGCGCCATTTCAGTGCTTGCCCCGGGCGCCGTTTTCCCTAGTTACGCCTCTGGTTTTCTCGGTAGCTACAAGTTAAACTTTTATGTTTTAGAACTTGTTCTCTCCCCCCACCCACTTCACTAAAAGCACTTTCCCCTTTGTCCTCATAAGGGGGTGTCTTGAAGTTGGAAACGCTACTATGGCAAAATCAGAAACAGTGTTTTGATTTTAAAAAATCAAATCATTGTAGATTTAACAGGTTTTGGATTAGGAGCAAATGGTTTTAAATGGCTAATGCTATAAGTAAAATCCATGCACATTAAAAATCCCTAGCTTAGTGCTTGCTTCACAGATGTGCTATTGACGAAAAGAGCAAAGGGCAACATGCCGCCTGTGTTAGGTTCTCTTTAGGAACAGATGTGTTTCTGCTTTATGAACAGCCATTATGAAAAAATAACATAGAGAGAATGGACTGTGGGCCTGTCCAGGGGTGGAGCTGCAATTGTGTGCATGGGTTCCAAGGACCGTGCTGGCTGCGATGGCCATCCAGTAGCAGGACCTCTTTTCTCCCTCCTGTGCACGCAGCGGCAGCAACCTCCCTGAGGGAGCAGCCTGCCATTCAGCCACCACCACGGCCACGTGCGGCGGAGAGAGAAGGGGCTTTCATAAGAACAGAAGAACAGCCCTGCTGGATCAGGCCCAAGGCCTATCTAGTCCAGCATCCTGTTTCACACAGTGGCCCACCAGATGCCTCTGAGAAGCCCACAGGCAGTGGGTGAGGGCTTGCCCTCTCCCCTGACGTTGCTCCCCCGCAACTGGTATTTAGCGGCATCTTGCCTCTGAAGCTAGAGGTGGCCTATAGCCACCAGACTAGAAGCCATTGATAGACCTGCCCTCCATGACTTAGCATGCACAGAAGAAATAGAAGGGGTGCACGGTAGACATAGAAGGGGTGCTGCAGGCAAGGGGCACCTCAGAGGGAGGGCTGCTGCCAGATTAGGGGGACAGGCAGCCAAACACTCTACTATGCCCTCCCTACGCTACTGCTCTTGTCTACCTGACAAGTTTATTACAGGTCAATGCTGGACTGAAGCTGGTTTAACCAGCAGTTACCCTGCAGCATCAATACTGAAAGCTTCTGGGCTGGGCCGGACTGAGGGCACTGAGAGGGCGGTGGAATGTATGTGTGGAGGGCGATGGGTTTTGAGCAGAATGAGTACTTAAGGGTGGGAGTATTCACTGCTACCAAGTGCAGTGGGGTGCAGGGGCGCCCCGTGGATGAGGCGCACTGGGAATATGCCCTGTTGCCCTGTGGGCTAGTCCGAACCTGCTTCTGGGAATTAATGAAAGTGCAACCAGAATCTGGGTTTATATGAGTCTTAGCCAGCCCTTGTCAGTCTGCTTGCAAAAGCTTGTACTTTTGTAGAAGCTCCTGCAATGGCTGGGTACTGGCCACCAGTTCAGTAGAAGAAAGCAAAAAGGGCTATTGCATCAAACAGAATAATTTTCTCTCAAAGGTGGTATCATCAAAATGTACCATCTCATTGGTTCAGGCAACTAGTTGCGACATCGGGTAAAAATAGAGTACAACTCATGCAAGTAAGAGTCACCACCAGGGAGGGCAGCTTTTCTGATCTTGGGGAGAGTTTATTATGTTAGGGCCAGATTCAGGAGTGTAGCGAGGTTGGAGTGGGTCAAGTTGGGACAAAAAGTGAAGATGGAGCCCTGCCCCTCCCACCTCTCTGCCTTCTTCTTCAGAAAGGCAAGAGGGGCAGAGCAAAGAGCTGGCAGGTCCCGTCTCCCTCAAGAGCCCAGGACATTTATCCTCCCTTGTTGGATTACAACTACACCCCTGGCCAAATTTATTAGCTCTGATGGACTTCATTTTTCTTTAGTCAATAGCCAGATTGGGACCACATCAGGGAGTTAAGGGGCTTTTGCCTATCCCTCTACCACTGCCCTAATGTGCATGTATCCCAGTCTGGTTGCTGGATGCCACAGGAAAAAAGGAGCTCCCACTGATGACAGAATTAGTACTTTGTGCTGGAACAGCAGTTCATTTTTATCTATATCCCTCTGTGGCTCAAGTCAGCATCCAGTGGAGCATATGGGAGAGCAATGTTCTTCATTAAGTGTGAACAGGTGTGAATCCCTTTGGGGTTTAACAGTTTCATGGCAGTTGATTGGGATGTGTTCATTTCAAATCCTGGGCTGAAAGATACTTTGGGAAATCTACATTATAAAATGTGTTTTAGGAAGTGGTCTGTTTTGAAATGTGGCATCATTAAAATAGAAATGTGTTAGTTTAATTAATTAATTAATTAATTAATTAATTAATTACATTTGTACACCGCCCCAAACTTTAGTCTCTGGGCGGTTTACAATAGTATAAAACAAGTTAAAATATATACAAAAATTTAAAATTGAACAATTTAAAATCAGCCATGAATTACAACCTTAATATTTTAAAGAACAGAAAAGGCTTGGGTGAAGAGGTGGGTTTTCAAATGCTTTCTAAAAATGGTCAGAGATGGGGAGGATCGTATCTCAGTAGGGAGCGCATTCTACAGTCTTCCACAGTCTTGGGGCAGCAACCGAGAAAGCCCGTCCCCCGTGTGGCCAGCAGCTGAGCTGGTGGCAACTGGAGACGGACCTCTCCAGATGACCTCAATTGGCGATGGGGATCATAATGAAGAAGACGTTCTCTTAGTTCCTAATCCTGATCATGTTTACTCAAAAAGGAAATCTCATAGATTCCAATTGGATTTATCTTCAAGTACTGTATGTTTAGATTGCACTTTGATGGTCCAAGTAAAGCTCCATAATATACTCCCTTCAGTCCTGCAAATATCAAGTATGGTTTGTGTCAAACCAGGATCACAGAGAGGGAATCACAGCAGAGGAGAGGAGGGGTATGGTTCTGAGATGCCTCAGTGCTCATTTGCATAATGCCAAACAAACCATGCTTTGGGGTTCCATCTAAACCACTCCTTAAAGGCATCGTGTATGGGAGGGGAGCACAGCTCTCATATGTAGCAGCAACTGCCTTCCAATTCGGCTGGCCCTGCAATGCACTCTGCTTGGCAAACCAGAGCACACTGTAGTATGGATGTGCAAACCAGTTCAATACTGACAGCTCAATATCAAGCTGACCCCCCCCACCTTTTTGGGTTTTAAAACAAGTTTTAAAACAACAATAATAATAATAATTAAAAAACACTTACCCCCACTGGTGGGTGCCACCACAGCCGCAAGGGGGTATCCAAAGGCTTCACCTCTCCCTGCCGGACTCCATTACAAACCCCAATCATCTGGACACACTGAGGCCCATTGGGCATGTGTGGCAGCCTCCAAAGTGGCCACCGCGTAGGAGGACAGACCCGGAACGGGCTGAGGAGTGCCCGAACCAGGCAATTTGGAGCTGTAATGGAGGCCGGTGGGGGGAGGGGGAGCCTCCAGAGACCCTCCCCCATGCCCCCTGATGATAAAATTCAGCCATCCCAGGTCCTTGGGAAAGACTCGATGTCTGGATAAAACAAACCAGTCAATAACACCTGTCTGACTGTGTAAACAAGAAATAATAACTGAATAAGTGGACATCATTTGAATGTACAAGCATTTGTTCCTAGCATCTCTCATTAAAGAGATCTCAGGGAGTAGGGCAGGGAAGGACCTCTGTTTTTGGAAAGTCAGAAAAGATAGTTCTTGACTAAACATAAAACAGCTGATCAGCAGTTTTTATGCAATTAGCTACATGATACTTATTGAAGTATTACAATCCTACCTCCACAACTGATTCAGGTTTTTTTGTGGTGGTGTTTTTTTGCGGGGGGACAATTTCAGTTTACTCCAGTAACAGTAAAATATAACATGTCATATCTTGTTGTACAGATTTGGATTAAGCATAGTTTAATAGTGATGGAAAATTCCAAAGCTGATTAATATGAATCTGATAATGATGGATTTCGTTCGTATGGATGGTTTGCTCTCAGTCTACAGGCTCCTTGAAGTGTGGTACCTCTGAATCCTTGTCTCTTGATTGGTGCATGTGGCTGATGTGGACTATGTACCTCTTGGGTGGGGATGAAAGATGTAGTATCAATGGCCTGGTTTTGCAAGGTTTCATGTGTACAACACAGGCAAGTTGACAGTATCTGATTCTTTAGCTTCTTGGAATAGGAACTGCATTCCTACGTCAAGATTCAAATGGATTATCTCGAGACATATTTTGAAATCTGGCTGAAATATATTTTAGTTAGCTAAATATTAGATTTTGTTTTTTAAGTTAGTTAAACTTGTAAGATTACGGTATTGCATAGTGCAATCTTAACCCTCCGTTTTGATTAGGAGCCTATCAAGTAGCCACGAGGTGGCGCAAATCTACTGGTAACATCCAGGGCCACTCTCCTTGTTTCAGAGGAACCAATAAAATATGCAGAGAAACAGCGTCCTCTGTATGCCAGAAGAAGCCGACTTCAGAAGCCGAGAGGAAGAGAATTTGCAAAAGGATTAACGCATAGCACATGCCTCTTACTTGATTTGCAAGCATGTTCTGGAAGGATCTCTCCCCCCACGCGGTCCTTAGATCTTTGTAATGTTTCTGCACAGTAACTTTTAATGGGGGAAATGCACGCTAGCATCCAGTAGGTAGCGCTGCTAATCAATAATTGCTCACTTGAAATGGGACGAGTTTTTCGTGATAGGCAGTGGCTTGACTTTTAACATGGGATTCTTTTAGGCAGCAAAGGCCCCTCTTAATTCACAATATATACTAGTGTCGGTGTCCACACGTTTCCGTTTCTACTGAAGTTCTGGAAAACAGAGGGAGAAATGGGAATCTCTCTATTGCCTAAGAAGAATTAGCTGCATGCTTCCTAACGTGCTCTGCTCATTAATCACCCAAGCAGGCTAAACTTTATGACTCCCGATTCGCCTGGAGAAGTTGGCCACATGCCAAGTCTGCCCAAGTACTGTCCTGCAATGTATTAAAGCGTGGCAGAAGGGTTAAAACAAAGAATGAAGAATAGAGTCTTTTAAGAAGGAGACGATCGCGTGCTCCAAAAGCCTTCAAATTCAATTGCACTTTGGAAGCGTGCGCGAGTGGAGACATTCATCAGCAATAACAGATTGGCCGACACAAGAGTAATGCAATTGTTCCCCCCGGCCCCCCCTCCGGCCTAGAGCAAATCCGCACCCCAGTGGCAGGTGGACAGTGCTGCTATGAAGAGAAAGAATCGATTGTCTGAGCTCCAAACTGCCACACGCCAGACCTCCGCTATTGTGCGCTCTCCATAGAAATGCAAACTAGCAGCGTGTGCCATCCACAATCTGCTCCACGCAGCAGCTCATTACGCATGCAGGACTTGTGCCCTCGTTCTGGGGAACTTTGCCGGGACATTTTTTGCAGCAAGGCACACGTTGGGGTGCTTCTACTGCCAACCCCAAGTCACTCTCTCTCTTTGTGTGTGTGTGTGTGTGTGTGCGCGCATGTGTGTGCATATATATGCGGGGGCGCGCACGCCGCACACACAGGTTGCAAAAGTAGAAATGGGGCCATACAGTCATGCATAAAACTATTTCGTATTTATGATGCACACATCAGTGATTTTACAATAAAGCCCATTACAATGGGGTAAGGGGAGAGGAAACGTTTTCACAAAGTTCATTTAAAAACACGCTGTTCCAGCGCAGTTCGCAACACATACGCCGAAAAACCACAAGTTGCCCATCTCAAACAGCATTACCTCTTTGATTTCCCCCCTTCCCCTTAAAGATCAAATATTCAGGCTACAGTCTGCCTAGTAACATCACAACAAAGTAGCAGATCTAAGGCATTGTAATCCCCCGTCCCCCTCCTTCCTACTACGAGCCCCCCCCCCGCTTCCCCCACGTGGCCTCCTGGCACGAGCCGGCTCTACCTACTGTCTCCTTAGCATAAGAATACACTCCTAGCCTGGCCAATCAGAGCAGCAGAGATTCCAGCAGCTGCCGGCACGGTAGGTCCTCAGACTATAAATACCGCGAGCGAGTCTCTGTACAGCTCATACTTCGCTGGGCACTTTCGAGAGAACGGAGCAGAGCTGAGTTACGGTTTTCCGGGGATTTTTAACGGCTGAGCAAGCTCTGTGTGTGGATAACCCTCGTAATTTTGTTTTCTTTGCCTCTTGTCTCTTTGGAGCATTATGACTCTGGAGGAAATCCACAGCCAGGAACCAATGCCTGAAACTAGCGACAGGTAACTATCTGCCGGCGGCGGCGGCGCCTTAACCCTGGGAGCGAAGCCTGGGGGAGGACTGCTCGAGAGTGGATTTTGTCGGGGAGCTTGACTGCCTTGCGCTCGCGGGGAGGGTGTCGCGCGAAGGAAGCCGCTCCTTACTTCGGAGCCTAATAGACTGGAGGGGAGAAATCGAGGAGGCGCGGGCGCTGCGGGGCTCGGGGCCGGGGGACAGCAGGGGGAAGGGCTCGAGGCAGGCAGCAGGGAGTGAGGCGCGCGCGCGCCTGGTTGGGGCGGCGCTTGGTTCGGGACTGTCTGCTTTGAAGTCTGTCTTGGTGGCTCTCGCGACTAACCCGCCCCCCCCTTTCTCGCTTGCAGCACTGCTAGCAGCGCCACGAGTGGCAGCAGGATGCAGAGCGCCGGCAAAGCCCTCCAGGAGCTGCTCGTCTCTTCGCAGCGCCGCGGCTGCCTTACCGCTGGCGTCTACGAATCTGCCAAACTGATGAATGTGTAAGTATCCGGACCTCTGTGTGTGTGTTGCGTTTTTTTGTTTGTTTTTGGGTGGGTCGCGGTGAGGGTCGAGTTGCAGAGTCTCTGCCCCGCCCATCCCCAAATATGTGAGATCCCACTTCTCCTTACTGTAGCTGCAACCTTCCTGGGTGACTAATAACCGGCGTTTTCTTCTTTGTCTCTCTGCAGAGATCCTGATATTGTTGCTTTCTGCGTGCTGGCGGCAGATGAAGAGGATGAAGGGGACATTGCCCTCCAGATCCACTTCACCCTCATCCAGGCTTTCTGCTGCGAAAATGACATTGACATTGTGAGAGTGAACGACACCCAGAAGCTGGCTGCTATTGTGGGGACCAGCGAGGAGGCCGGGGAGCCCAGAGACCTACATTGCATCCTCATAACGGTGAGTGTCTACTTCTTTGTATTGGATGAGGTCGAAGTAGCAAATATTGGGTTCAGGTGTCTCTCCCCCCACCCCCACGGGGTTATTCTTCCTCACTACACAAAGCCTCCAGTGTCTCTCCTGGTATTTGGGCAGAGGGCTTTGCAAAGTGTGGGGTTTTCCTGGCTTGCCATTATCAAGATCACACTTGATATAATATGTGTAGTGCTATGCTGGAATCTTTTCTGACAAGATACTGGCTGGAGCAACCAGAAGCTGCCAAATAGTTCTCATGACATAATTTTAAAAGTGCTTTTGCTAGTGGCTCATTTTCCATGGGAGCAGCTCCCATAAGCATATTGGCAGCTCTGGGAAGGTTATATAAATTATAAACTTACTTCTACTGCTCTTATGAGAGTAGTTGGGGTTTGTTCTTAGCAATGATGAACACAGTAGCTTGCTGTCATAAGGGGGAAAGTATTGATGCTGTTTTGACTCTGGCTCTGCAATGTTCACTCATGAATTTTTGCTCTTCTTTCCATTGTAGAATCCCAATGAGGATGCCTGGAAAGATCCAGCCTTGGAAAAGCTGAATTTGTTTTGTGAGGAAAGTCGAAATGTCAACGACTGGGTGCCCAATATTACCCTGCCTGAGTGATGATGAAAATCCATGCATAGGAGAGGCTGAAACCTTTTGTTGCATTCTCATCGTGGAGTTCCACACCTGGGCAACCCAGCAAGTGGCTGATTCTGGGGATTAGCCTGGTCAACAGCTTGGATTAAGTCGCTCAGACAGCACGTGGTGGGTTCTTGTGGAGAAAACAGAAGCAAAGGAGGAAAGGGGAATGGGTTATGCCAATTCTGAATCCCCACTATGGTGCAGCACTGGAGAAGCTGGCATAGCTATGGAGCTGAAGAAGTACTGCAAGTTTTTTAGGAGCAGAAGGGGGAAAAAACTGTTGCAGGTTTCCAGGTCAGGTGGAATGTTTGTGCTAAAAAGCAGAGGAGAAAGTTGAAAAACTGGACACAGATGGTGGCATAGGAAAGTATGGACATCGTTGTAACCAAGAACTGTTGGTGGGGGGTGCAAAGCTCCCCCCTGCCCAAGAGACTGGAAGCTTAATAGACATTGGTACTATGATATTTCTACAATATTTTGATGCTGCCTGACTTATCAGAGGCCTTTGGACTATATTCTGCATTGATAACCAATGTTGCAATAATCCTTTTTAATTGAAATTCATGCTGCTATTTAAGATCTTCTACATTTTTTAATAAAAAAATTGACAACTAACTTTCATGTGGTGATGGTCTTGCTTGTGAAGTGATAGTGTGGGGAGAAGTTGAAGCAAAGCATGTGAATCGGCAATAAACTTCAGGCTGAAGATCTACAGGTTTTAAACTTAATTACTGTTAATGAGGTGCTACAAGTAGGCAATGCTTGTGCCAAAATCCATTAAATGTGCTTAAAGGTGAAGTTTGCCTTTGAGTCAGTGTCGACTCCTGGAGATCACAGAGCCCTGTGGTTCTTTGGTAGAATACAGGAGGGGTTTGCCATTGTCATCCCCCACACAGTATGAGCCAAAGTACGTTGAATTCAGTGGGCTTCATGAAGCAATTGTAAGGTTGCAGTCATGTTCAGATTTGAACAGTTTATCTAAACCATATATCTGCTGTCTGAAGCGTCTAATGGTTGAATCCATACATGTCATTGCACACCACAAAAACAAGAGTCAGAGGTAATTGCAGCTTACAAGTTGGGGGGGGGGGGGGAGATTAGCAGGTCTCTACAGTGTTGTTAAAAACTGTGGTGGCCCCACAGATGGGGACCCTTGCATTGTATATATTCAACCACAGGGTGATGGTGGCTGGACAACGGGTATGCCTTCCATTTGAAATGACTTGACCTTTCACCCGTTCCACTGCAACAGCTGCTTATCGCAACAGCTTGCAAGACTGAAGAGCTGCATGCCTAATGAGCTCTGTTATAGTAGGTGGCCTTTGTCATGCACTAACAGGATGTTGTACATGTTCCTCACCAGCTGAATTTCCAGAACTGAAGGAATAAAAACTACAAAAATGATCTTACAGTTTTAGGTGCCTGGCACTAATATTGAATGCTACACAGTATTGAATTGGTAGTTAAAGGTTTTGCAAAAACACACTTTACAGTATATTTCATATGCATCTCCTTTTCATTCTGTTCAGTAATTATTCCATTCTGTGTAACTACAGATTTCATTTTTGCTAGGGATACAACCAGACTTTCAGCCTCACATCAGACACAATTGTATTGGAAATATGCAGATGGAGTGCCAATAGCTTGCATTTGCTTCAAGCTGCCGGCTTGTTGTCTGTCTGCCATATGCTGGAACAATAGAAGCTGTCTTTGCAGTCTCTCAATTGTCTACAAGCACTAATTCAATGAATAAAAGAGCATTTAAAGGTGGGGGGTATTTTTAAAAAAGTAGTCCATGTGGACAATTTTACCTGGCTTCTAGAAAAAGTGGTCCTTTTACCTTGGCATGGGGTTTTGAATTCAATGCCACTACATCCATTCTAATTTAGTAGACCAATTTCTATGACAATCTCAACCTTATTTTCTAACCACAAAGAATCCTGTTGAAGACACCAAACATTTGCACACAATCTGCATTTTTTTATTTTAAGTGTCAACAGGAATAGAACATTCTGTAGCAGGATGAAGATGACATTACAAATGGTTTTAGATGCCTTTAGGAGAAGAACCATTTATCTCAGTTTCTAGTCTCCCCCCACTCCTGACAGTGCTATGATACAGACACTGAGGCTTTGTGCCTTTGCCACCTATGTCTTGTCTAATATTTGAAAGTCTGTTGGGTCTTGAACATAAATGAATCATTTGCTGCCCAGACAATGGAATTTGAAGTTCTGTTTCTGTCGTGGTCCTGTGGGATACATTTCACACATGCTATTTGCTCCAGCTGTATAAGGAATGTTAGGGCAACACTGACTATGCAGAACAACTACATTAGTGATGCAGTTGACATAAGAAGCAGCAAAGGCCTTGGGTCTTATAGGACAACCTTTAGCCAGAAGTTGTGGTGTAAACACATGCTGGTGTACTTACTGTAGCTATGCTATATGAAATTACTTTGTGATGGCAACTGGAGTTATTTACATCAGTTAAATAACATCATTGTAATTAAATCCCTGTTGATTATTGACACACATTCTCAAGTGAAACTGTTATCAGCTATTATTGAATCGAATATTCTATGCAGTGCCAATGGCTCATGTCTACAATGAAGAGTGCTGAGACTCAAACCCACCTGGAAGCTTTCTCTGCTAATACTAGAGATACAGGGATTGTGGTTACTCATTGGTGAACTTGTGAGTAAAGCATACCTAAGGCTACTGTGAATGCCCCACAGAACACAGCTTAAACCATGATCTAGGATCACATTATAGTTCAGGCATTAACCACACAGGGAAAGAGGGAATGGGAACATGCCAACTGTCCCTGCTCGCTTTGCTGATGCATTCTGTGGCCATGACCCCCTCCTCATTTACTTTTTTAACTTACGTACTTATTTGTTAGTACTTGTTTTTGGAATCCTGCAATGCTGGCCATTCGGGGTTCCAAGATGTGAGGAGAGCAGGGGCTTGGGCATGACCACGGAATGCATCACCACTGGGGGACATGACCAGCTGGTGCACTCCCATCTCCACACTTTCATCTGAAGAAGGCTTCAGTGTAACATTAAGCAGGTGCTTAAACTAAATGAAGCCGGGTCAGCCCCTGGCAGGACTCAAGACCGTAGTATACGAGAGTGGGGATTCAAACCTACACTCCACCAGCGTTCTGGACCTCAGGTCTCCCACTACTTCCTGCCTATAGTTGCTTTTTGTCATGGAAAAAAGCCAATGAGAGTTTTATTTTCTCATGCCAAAAAGCCATTTCTGTCTAGACTGGAAACATTAATGTCCCCTCCCCACATATCACTTTTAGAAATCATGTTAAGCATGAGCTTAACACAATGTCTGGTTAGAGTAAACATGGTAGTCATGTTTAGTCATATGTAGATAAATTCTTTGGAAGAGCAAATAGGCATTCCTGCATTTTCAAGGAACTTGAGAATTTCTATAAGCTTCCCGGGAACCTTGCATATTTCACCTGATCAGTTTTTAAGGCAAGAAACACTCAAGAACAAAAAAACAACTCTCTTGGAATAAGCTTTTTTTTTTTTTTGGCAAAGCATGAACTGTGTGCTATGGCCTTGAATGACTTAATAAACTGTTGAGCCGATAAAATGGGAGCAAACAGGTCCTTAGAACAAGCATACCTATTGTATTATAACTGGAGAACTAACTTGGCCAGTTCATCCAAAATGATGCATACACGTTACAGTTGTCAAGAGAAAAGTTACACTTTATTCTTCTAAGCAGGAAAGCAAAACAACATTCCAAGGAGCACTAATTGCCATGAAGTGACTCTGCTTCAACCACATAGCAAAATGTACTGTAAAACAGGTCAGTGAATGAAGAAAGATCAAAACAATGCTTGTTTTTCTAGATGACACATTCCCAAATGTTGTATTCACGTGCTAATCACTGAATACATTTACTTGGTAGGAAATCCAGGGAATAGTACAAAGATGCCTTATTGGTGTTGGTTGGTTAGTTTATAAAAACATTATTTACAGTATAGGCGGCTTTTCCACAGTTAAATGGCTCAGAGCAACTTGCAACTTAAAAGCAAATAAGGCAAAAACAGAGCACTGGTCAGTAGAGTCCAGAATGGGAGAGTCTATGAAAGGCCCCAAAACCAGTTGAAAAATAAACATCTTCACTGCATTGTGGATAACAAGGGGGCTGCGTATCTTAGGGTGGAGGGTGGGCAGAGGAAGCTCATGCTGTCACCAAAAAGGCCCGATCCTGAATCACATCAACTGAACTTCTGTAGGAGGTGGAACACAGAGCAGAGTTATCTAAGATATCTCTGAAGTTCATCAGATCTAAGTTCTACATGGATGAGACACCTCTTTGGAGCCCTTGAAGAAAGGGCATCATACAAAATAAAACAAGACAACGTAAGTCCTATTGGCTGTTTAGGATTATAAACCAGCTCCATGGTCTTTGGAACACAGGATGCTGCCTTATATGGAACCAGACCATTGGTACATCTAGCTTAGTATTGTCTGCACTGATTGACACCAACTCTCCAGGGTTTCAGGCAGAAGTCCTTGCCAGCCCTTCCTGGAGATGCCAAGGCTTGAACTTGGAACCTTCTGCAGGCAAAGCAGATAGATGCTCTGTCACTGAGCTATGGCCCCATGCCCAACACATGTGTATTCCAGACACATGTAACTATAACAATGTGCAAAATATCATGTGAAGTGTGTTCTAGTGACACTCCTTGCATGAACTTTGTGTGAGTGTGTGTATGTGTGTGTGTCTGCTTGCTTTGGTGATGGTGGTTGTTGCTGCTGCAGCAATGCCAACTGAAATCCTTTGTCAGTGCAAAATCCTAGCTCACTGTGGGCACTTCAGGATGGGGTGTTTAGTCTGGGATTGTTCACTCACTCTTTACAGGATACGGGTTGTTCACACAATATTGTCATCCATTCATTGTCCACCTGTATTTTCCCTTTGCTTAGTTTGGCATGTTTATTAAAACCTGTTTATTAAAACCTGCATTAATAAACATAACATGCTGTGCAACATAAAATATAATAAACATTATATGCATTTTGCAACATAACATCGGCAAAGATGCATAAGTGCACTCTTGTGCAAGTGCAAAACTTGTGCAGAGATGCAGAGGTGTGCATCGATATGGCTATTTGAAATGGCCATACAATTGTGCAACTGCATTTGTGCATTTTTATTTCCCTTGCTCAAGAGTGCACTTGCTCACTTATGCAAATTTTATGTCGCAATGCACATGTAATGTTGCCCAGCTATTGGCCAGCACTACAAAAGCATGTCTGGAAGGGTCCAGAGTCATGGATTGTGATCTATCTTCCTTGCCTTTGAACCAATGCGTCATCCTTTGGGAAACCCTTCTTTTATTTGCAAATGGTTTTTTGATATTCAGGTACTGGGGGAATCTTTTGATATTAGCTAAAGGCAAAATTCAAATAATCTTATCAACAATCATCTTCCACTTCTGCATTCTATTCTGTACTGTGACATGACAAATCCATACACCCTTTTCTTACAACAATGCAACTGTTTCAAATCACAGGACAGAGTGCAAGCATTCCTGTAGCTTAAGCAGATCTATAGGACAGGTGTTTTGGTGTTAAGTTAGCATATGCATGCTAAAGCCCAGGCTGGTTGCTCTGCAACCTCACATTTTGGGGAAATAATCTAGATGGGAGGGCCAAGTCAACCAACAAGTCTGACACAGTGATGGCATGGCAAAACAACGATAGGTTGCCATGTTGTGGCGTGGCTATTGGTTCTGCAAATGCTGTGACTTTTGTTGAAATTGCAGCAGCACATCTGTTCAACCCATCTTTCTAATATTTTTTTTTTTTTTGAGATGAGCTATGATCTCTGCATATGGTGGAACATTAACAACACCCAAATGACAATTCGTGATGGTTTCACTTTGTTGAACTGATTGATTGAAGAGCCCCTTTCTGTCCATCAAAATATGTTCTGAAGAAGACCAGTTGTAAATATGGGGGTGGGGAGCGGCGAGGATTGTTTAAAGAACATGGGGCCCCAAGACAGTCATGGCTTTTTTGCACCAGTTTTTATCCATTTGCCACTACTGTGTAGAGATGTGCTGAAGCTGCTCCTCAAAATGGAACCTGAATTGTGGTCAGTCCTGTAGGATATGATGGAGGGATTACAATGAGACCATTGCAGGAAACAGACTAGACTCCCTCCATGCCAAGGAATTTGCAGGCAATGGAATTCCTCTAGCTATACTTGTGCACAAACAAATTAAATGCACAGATATGTATCAGAATGCACACTGGCATTCAAAACCCTGCAATAGAGACAGACTGTTTCCTTATTTGCATTTGAATAGAATGTGCATCCAACTTAAGTGTGTTGTTCCCAGTTCCCCTTCATACATCCAAGTAATCCTATTTGTGCATGCTGATCTCCTTACATGTGGATTTGGGTGACTTTGGATTTGGAGCCAGGCCACCACCAGCCCACACTGCTGTGGTGGGTGCTGGTGGGGCCTAGAGGGGCCGCCGCCACTGGTGTCAAGGAGCTGTTGGTGCCACCGTCATGCCGACACCATGCCACCATTGGTAAGGTGCCTTCTCACCCTACCACTCTTTGAACTCCTTTAGAGGTAGGGATCCCCTTTGCTTGGGGGAATCCTCACTGGATTCCCCTTTAAAAGTATAGCCCCTCAGGCCAGGTCTAACCGGGCCTAACCGGTTCGACCCAGTTCGACTGCACGAACTAAACTGCCAGCGAGTTCTAACGAACCGGTCTGCAGACTGGCAGTTCAGTTCAAACTCAGTTTGAATTCGAACCAAACTGCCAAGCACTATTCCATGCACACCCATATAGGTCTGCACATGAAAGGATATGAAATCAAGCCTCAAACTTGCACTATGTAGAATGTGACCTGGGGGGCCAATGTGTGTAGATCTGGATGTGTAATGCAAATGTGCCCCAAAGAAGTGGCTAGATTGCATTAGTGGGCATATGTGCGTACAGATTTGTCTGTGTAAGTTCTGTGCCACACACAATGTTCTTCAGCCACTGATCTGTGTGCATGCCTATGTGCAAACACAGTTCAATGTCTTATAACCCACTTATATCCTACTACATTAAGATCTGCATACTAGGTCAAGGTGTCTCTTAGTATAATGGCTAATTCCACTATGATGTATTCTAGAGACCTGTGCTCATGTAGATGAAAGAGATGATGTTAGGTTCACCAGGTTCATTGCTTACCAGTTCTCAAATCCCCTGATCATCGGATGTCAGCAGCAAAGTGCAGTCAGATTACATGCTGTCTCCGGTTCGAAATATATAACATAACTGGAAGCTTGTCAAATGACATGTGCAATCAGGAATGAGATGGGCTGGATTATATCTGTGCATTGTACTCTTTGCATGGATACATTCATGCAAAGATCAGTCACATGCATGCTAATGGAAATGCCTCCTCCCTTACCGCCCTCCTGCACCTATTCAGGCACACCTTTGGAAAACAGGTCTTCTCTATGTGTGTGTGATGGATTTTTAAATAGTATTTTAATTGTTTTTGCATTTGAAATAAATTTTATACTGGATTGCTTAATTGGGTTAATGTTTTCATATATTGCAAAGCGGTTTGAGATTTTTTTCAGCAAAAGGTGGCATGAAAAATAATGACTGACATGCTGCGCAATGCAGCATTGGCATTTCTGATCAGTCAGGGCTGTTCTGAACTTAAAAGGCAATCCCAGCAGTGTTGTGCAAGAGTGAGCATGAACAATGATACAAAATAGCATGTGCACAGTTGTGCAGTGATACTTCTATGGGAAACAATGGAAGCAGTTGCCTAAGTGCGCCCTTGCACACAGCCTTTTACATGCACAGCAGCCCCAATGGGTCAGAAATGCTGACTCAGTGTGCAGCACGGTGGCCACATGTGCTTTGTCTCTTCATCTTAGCTGGAGATAATAGCTGACTGAGGCTGTTCTCACAGCAGCCAAGCCCTATGAGAATCGCCAGGATCTGCACAGATCCCAGCCATGCTGTGGCATCAAACCTAGTGACGAAACCTGCCGCTTAGCCAAGGTTAAGGACACATACGCGCCCTTAACTCAGCCCCTGAGATAGTGTGCCAGTGCAAGCTGCTTGCAGCTCATGCTGACACAGAGATGAGTACCTAGAGTGTCCGTCCCCTGGGGGAATCCCCCAGTGCACTGCACTTAGTGCGCGATGCACTGTGGGATATCGGAAGCCAGGATAATGAATCTGTGCTGCTCTGCGCTGCACAGAGCAGCACTGCTTGTGTGGAAACTCACTCCGCTCTCCCCCCAGTCTAAGAATGCTCACCTGGGGGGAAGGCAAGGTTTGCTAAGCCTCCCCCCCACCTGCCTCCCCCCCCACCTTCCAGGTAGGTTATGAGAACAGCCTCATCATGTAGTATTGTATGATGTACTATGAATATATTGTCTATATCTGTATCTATCTATAGGCTTAATAATGGCTGTTTTGCAATTTGGCAAACGACAAAAGTATGCTGTGGTAAAGAATTACAAGCTCCTCCTACAGGCACATGTCTGTTTTATCCACCCACATATATTTCATACTTTGGGATTGGAAAAGAATGGCATACTCATCGTGTAATAATGCCTCTTCAGATGCTTGCTGTCAAATGTGTGCAGTACACTCCTACTGTCCCACAAATAAGGGCAGTGTGCAGACCAGACAAAAACTATAATGAAAACTCCTTTTTATACTATGCATCTCTTTCCTGCCTTTACTAAGACAATGCACGGAAGCATTAATAGTCAGTCTACCACAGATGATGCTGTTATTTAGCAGTAGCAACACCTACCCTGCCAGACAGAAGTGGTGCCAGCCACAGGAGTGCCTTGAACAGGCATTTCAGGCTCCAACTGCTATCTGCTTACTCTACTGAGTCATCAGGAACTTCAGGTCTTTCACAGCAGAAGGCTTTGTTTATGCTCACAAACCTTCCTGGTTAGCTCCAGGTATGGCTCCCCTGATTGGACATCTGAGACAATCTTTTGCATGAACAACAGTCCATCTACCTCTGACTCAAGCAATTGGCGGGCCTGCCTGCCTCCAGCATTGTGATTCTCCCAGTTACTTGCTTTCTGGTCTCCCTAGGCTGTCTAGCTGGTTGTTCTCCTAGGTATGCTATCTCTGGGCTCCTATTCCTCTTTTCATCACTTAGATTGGACTACTGATTTGGTTCTTTACAGTGAACGTCTATTGACTGCACTCTGCTATGATCACAGAGACTTTTCATCTGTGGTTCACCAGAGCTCTCTGGTTGGTGGAAATTGTCTACCACAACACAGATTCTGTAAGGAATTTCAGGTGTGGGAGGGGGGCCTAAACTTGACAGATTTGGGGGCTGACGATGCTTTCCCAGTCCACATTCCCTTTATCTCTGCCAAAAGTGTATGGGCTAACCAACACTAGGAGCAAACCAAGGGATACAAAAAGGTTCTCCATATCCATGCACAAGAGATAATATTTGAGCTGGTTTTCTGTTCTCTCTGCTGGTCATTTAATTAAAAATACCAGCTAACACTTTGAGCAACATACCATCACTGGAACATTCTGTCCCAAGACTGCTGTGGACTCATAAGCAGCCCTGATGCTGTTGAGAACCAGCAGTTGCGCAAACAGTGCCACTGCAGTGTTTCCCGTTACAGAAAATAGGAGAAGCTGTGGTAGCACTGCTTGCCCAAATACTGGTTCTCAACAGCATCAGCACTGTTTATGAGTCCAGAGCAGCCTTGGGGTGGAGTGTTCCAGTGGGAGGTCCTTAGAGATCCCTGAGAGAGTGTGGGGCCTAGGGCAAATCAGCCAGTGCAGTGGCCCCTTCCAGTTAATTTTAATGGCAGCAACAGGGGTGGGGTCCAGGCAATTGGCCTGCTTGCCCTGCCCTAAGGCCAGCTCTCCAGACTAAATTAGTCCTGAGCAGGGCTTTTGAAATTAGGTAGTCCTTCAACCCCGCCTGTATTTTACCAAAGACAGGCACAGGGCTCTGTGGTCGCCAGGAGTTGACACAGATGATGGTACACTTTACTTTACTTTCATTCAGAGCAACTCCTGAGTAGTACTGTTGAGTAGCTTAGTCTGGATGTCAGCCATTATTCACATTTTGCTCTGGAAAGCTATCTGCAGCAACTCTGTAAAAGTTTCTGTAACTTTACTAATGCGCCATATGAAGGTACATTCAGGACATCTGGGAGAATATAACTATCCTTTTGCTGTTTGGACCAGTATCTTTACATTAGTTATAATAACTGACATGATGAGGAAACTTATACAAAGTAGTCCCATGGAAATTAAAAGAACAAGTTAAACATTGCCTCACATCCTTTAAGTTTCAATGGCACTACTCTGAATAAGGTTTTCTCATTGTGTCAGCCACTATTTACAGAATATAATTATGTTTGGGTGTATGTCTGTGATGGGCACTGCATAAAATGGAACTTCAAAAGAAAAAACTGGCATGGCTTTCCCCTCCCCTCTGGACATTAGTAATAATAATTCCAGTGAATAGAATTGATTTATGTCTTTCACATCTGCAATGTTACACATTACTTCAAATAACTAAAACCATCAATGGGCCAGTTCAAATTGCATAGTCAGCAGCATACATGAACAGGAAGGATATGTGCCAAGAGTGCACCTGTCAGAAACATCCTCTCTGGACACCCCAATGAGATCATTCACATGACTGGGAGGGTGGGGTGGCAGGTGGGCAAGCGGGGGGGGAGGCTTGTTAAACTCGCCTTCCCCCGCAGACAACCAAATCCACGTTGCTGGGAGCGCGGACTATGCTCCCAGATGATCTGCCCTGCGTGCCTGCAGTGCAGAGCTCCAGAGGCCGGGACACACACAATGCACCACAATGCACCTGTGACCTGAGATTCCCCCAGGAGATGGGCACTCGATGGGCTAAACATAGCCCCAGCGAACACAGGATCCCGAAGCCTGATTGAGCTCTAAACCCTGGTTAAGAGTCAGGCTACAAAGCAGGGCTAGGCGGTTCTCATGTGCAGCCTAACCCAGGGCTGGGCTTTCCTAGCCTGGGTTAAGCTGCATGTGAGAACAGCCTCAATGAGGCTATTCACACGATTGTAGAAAATCGGGCTAGCCTCCGCTAGCCCAATTTCCTACAATCGTGTGAACCACTGGGCTGAGCTGCAAGCCTGGTGGTTCTTGAGCAGGTAACCTGCTCGTGTAGCCCGCCCCTTAAACCGGGTTTGCCGAGCGAGTGCTCTGCAAACCTGGTTTTTGGGATCTTGAGTAGCCACGGTGTGGCTCCACACCACAGATACTCATGAGTAGACCCCCTGCGGGAGGCTGAAAAGCAGCCTTCCGGCTCGAGGGTCTCCCCAGTATGCCTTGCGCGCTCATGCAGGGCATACTGGAGCTTCCGGGGGCTGCGCGGCCCCCGAACTCCCCAGCCCCCACCAGCTTCGTCACTGAGCTGGCAGTCATGTGGGCAGCCCATCCGGCCGCCCAGGGCTCCCGCCCTGCTCGTCTGCGGGGAAAGCGGGCTTAGCCTGCTCTCTCCGCAAAACTGGCAAAAGCGGGTCTCACTGATTGTGAGACCCGCCTCAGTGTCTTCCTGATGAATCCCGTAATTGCATGCAGGGCTATTGTTTAAACAAGTACTGGGTGTGCATCTTTAAGTGCCATTCAGGTGCAGTCCACACACACAATTAAGGGATGCACCAGGAGGGCATCAGGACATCCACAGAGGACTTCCTGATGGGCAAACTCTCAGCACACCCACTTCCTGTTCTTGTGTGCTGCTAGCCATATCATTGGAACTGGCCCAGTATAAGAAAGGCAATTATTGCATGGTTTGTACTAACTTATTAAATGAAAGGACATGTTATGTAGGTTAGTAAATGTACTGCTCTCTTCTGATGTGGTAGCAAGCATTAATTGCCCCCTTTGCTAATCAGGGTCCACCCTGGTTTGCATTTGAATGGGAGACATGTGTGAGCAGTATAAAATAATCCAGGGGATGTAGTTGCTGTGGGAAGAGCATCTGCATGCTTGCATGTATAAGGTTCCAAGTTCCCTCCCTGGCAGCATCTCCAAGATAGGGCTGAGAGAGAGACTCCTGCCTGCAACCTTGGAGAAGCTGCTGCTAGCCTCTGTAGGTTATACTGAGCTAGATGGACCAATGGTCTGACTCAGAGGAAGGCAGCTTCCTATGTTCCTAATTTAGAATCAGTTGCTTTTATTCATGTAGGTTGCAAAGTCACAGGCTGGAAACTTGACTTTAACACATATCATGCTTTGTGCTTTGTAATAAAATCTTGCCAGGGACTCTGATCTCCAAGTGATTGATCACTGATTAAGTGCCATCAAGTCTGTGTTAACTCTTAGCAACCACACAGATAAATTCTCTCCAGGATGATCTGTCTTTAACCTGGTCTTTAAGGTCTCTCAGTGGTGCATTCATTGCTGTCGTAATTGAGTCCATCCACCTTGCTGCTGGTCGTCCTCTTATCTTTCCTTCAACTTTCCCCAGCATTATAACCTTTTCAAGGGAGCTGGGTCTTTGTATAATGTGTCCAAAGTAGGTAATGCATCAACGTCTTTGAGAAGACCACTAGTGATGGTATTAGCTGGGATGGATGTGATATATTTGCATCCACATGTGGAAATGGAGAGGAGAGCTGGTCTTGTGTTGGCAAGCATGACTTGTCCCCTTAGCTAAGCAGGGTCCACCCTGGTTGCATATGAATGGGAGACTAGACGCGTGAGCACTGTAAGATATTCCCTTCAGGGAATGGAGCCACTCTGGGAAAAGCAGAGGGTTTCAAGTTCCCTCCCTGGCATCTCCAAGATAGGACTGAGAAAGATTCCTGCCTGCAACCTTGGAGAAGCCGCTGCCAGTCTGTGAAGACAATACCGAGCTAGATAGACCAGTGGACTGACTTGGTATATGGCAGCTTCCTATGTTCCTATGTTCTATGGTATCCACGTGTGCAATAGTTTTTTTCACTTGTTTAAAACTTACACAAGTGGCATGTGCAAAGGTGATCAAGCCACATCTAAAGATCCTCTTTGGCATGCGGATTCCCCAACCTCTTTAGAAGCTGGAAAAGCTAGAATTCATTCTATCTGAGGGGAAAATGCAGGGAAAGTGCTGTGTTATAATTTTAACTGACCCAAAGCCATTTGATCCAGCTTTTGCAGCAAGGTTTTAATAGTCTTCGACCACCTTGTTTACTGAAATGAAAACAGACTGAGCCACAAATTCAAATTACCAAGTGCACTTATGTAACCACTGGGAAAGCTTTTCCGTGCCCTTCTATGTCTTTCCTTGAGCTGGTACTAAGGTTTCTTTGTTTCTCAGCAGCAGATGATTTTCCTCTCTTGGGGCAATAGTGAGGCATAATTGCCTTTAAGAATAAACTCCTTTCCAAGTGGGCTTCTGCCAGCATGTCTATTTGTTAAGGGACCATTTATATTTTATATTTCCAAATATAAAAATATATGCTACCATCAGAGAAAAATGCAAGTAATTCTAAGAGCATCGGATTTACCATCCCATGATTTACCATCCCATGATTACTGTTACAATTATTTCAGCCAGTTCCTGGAAGTAGTGAAAATGGCATTACAGCATCACATTGGTAAGCAATGGTAGCAAGCACAAATTTCCCCCTTTGCTAAGCAGGGTCTGTCCTGTTTTGCTTTTGAATTGGAGACTACATGTGAGCACTGTAAAATCCCAGGGGATGGGGCTGCTCTGGGAAGAGTACCTGCATACTTGCATGCAGAAGGTTCCAAGTTCTCTCCTTGGCATCTCTAATTAGAGTTGAGAGAGACCCCTGCCTGTAACCTTGGAGAAGCCTCTGCCAGTCTGTGTAGACAATACTGAGCTAGATGGATAAATAGTCTGACTCAGTATATGGCAGCTTCCTATGTTCCTATCACTGATTCATAGGATTATCTCCTTTCTCTTAGCAAAGCTTTAGTACCTTTAACAGCTGCAAAACAGGCAGACATTCAACAAGCAAACCCTTTCTTAGCAAGGAGAAGGGAAAGGCATTACCAGATAAATGGCTACTGTTAAAGATGCAGGGCTCTGCCAGAATAAACTGATGGTGGTTATATATGTGTAAAGAAGAAAAGAAAGCATAGTTAATGTGCCGCTGAGGTGATTATGGGCCACAATGTAGATCATGTGACTTTTTACTACACTATGATAGCACATCTCCAAATGTGTGGGCACGGTGAAGATCAGCTGACCTGCATGACGAATGGTTACACATGACCTAGGACTGCCAGTTTGAAAATCCACTGATTTGCATGTTACTTTTATATCCAGCAAGGAAATGGAGTGGCGATTTCTCTGCCATGCCCCTTCTGTCTCCTTTTTATCCTTTTCTCCCTGGCTTGCTGCCTCTTTGCTATAGCAAGTGAGAGAAGTAAAAGACAGAACTGAGTGCTTTCCAGATTAGACCCTGCAATGGGATCACGTCGTATCTTGGAAGTGTGCTTCAACATTTCCTGTGTTGTGATACCACAGTCCCTACGCGCACAGCAGGGTTCCGTTCACATTTCCAATGCCTTGTTTTGAATTTAATTACTGCGATATAGAGCCAGGACGTTGTATATCTGGCGTAAGAAAGTTGCTGTTTTGGGGGGTTGTTAGTTTCCACAAGACTGCTCCCCCTGCTGTTTACGTTTCGAAGGCAACTTGCCTGAATGGAGGCATTTTGCTGCTGTTGAGCAGCTAGTCTGGAAAGTGCCCTGGGTTGCAGAAACACAAAGGAGGAGAAGCTGCCATGTTTTCCCCATCATTGATGATTTAAAGATAAAACAAGCATATCTCTGCATTGCAACCCGGTGACACTGCTATGAATGATTTACCATATTGTAACAGCTACTACATGGAATAATTTAAAGCTGCTTCCATGTGGTGGCTATAATGAATACACCCAACCTAAGTGGACAAAGTTTAAGTAAATAGGCCAGAGGGAACAATTATGAAGTGCAAACAGGTATTTATTGCCGCAATAGTTGCTTTAAAAAAATAATCCCCATCCCCTATAACCTTGATTCATGGTCAACTTCTTTTGCGGGGGGAGGGGGCCTGGTATAGAAACCAATTCATTTCAATACTGGCAAAAACATGGACTTACAGACTTACATAATTTTGTGAACTGCTGCAGTTTTGATCTGATAGTTCTCCTCCTAGAAGACTTGTTAGGAATGTAGGCATGGCACTAGTTACAAGTTACTTCCTCCAGTGACATTTAGCAGGAGTTGTCCTACATGCCTATCTGAATAAAGTGGCAACATATCAAGCTAGAATTCCCTCCTGGTGGAGTTCAGCTGAATTTATTGGGATTAGTTTGCGTGAGCCTTTAAATAGCATTATTCTTCATTGGTATGTGATGCATTGTTGCAACGGCTTAAAAGGAAACCAACCACTCCCTTGTTCATTTGCCTTTGGAGTCATCCATTACATTCCTCCTCTGACTATTATAAGCAATGTTTATTTTAAAATCCATTTAATATGATTTAAAATATAAACAATGTTTAGATAAAATGGCTGCAGCAGAAACTGTAGCTTGGTGGTAGAACACAGTGCCTTGCATGCAGAGGGTCCCAGGTTCAATGCTTTAGCATCTCTAGATGGGGGGGGGGCTGGGAAAAGACCCTGGAAAACCAACGCCAGCCACTGGAGATGATACTAACCTAGCTGGACCAATAGTCTGACTCAGTACAAGGCAGCTTCGTATAAATGATATGCATAATATGGTTGCAATGATGATTTCAATGGAAACAAATCATCCTTGTCCTTGGGGGCAACTGGTCTGTTCCAAACCTGTTTGTTTGCAGGTAGTGCATCCACCTCATACTTTGTGGGAGATGGCAATGGTAAACCCCTCCTGTATTCTACCAAAGAAAAATACAGGTCTCTGTGGGCGCCAGGCACAGCTTTACTTTAGTGCATCTAATATCAATGGGCCTAATTAAGAAGTCACCATAGATAGTATAACTGCACAATGCACATGGATTCCTATGTGCAATACAATCAGTTTTACTGAGTAAAGATTGGAAGTAACGTGCATAGAAAGACCATGCATTTCCCAACCAGGTCCTTTAGTGATTCCATGTGGAAGGGGCATTAATTTTACAGATAACAGAAATGGTTGGCACATTGCCACAAGCCATTTCAGAGGACAGTTGTGGAAGGACTAAAACCCTAAATTAGATTGTTTCAACTATCTGATGGTTTCAGGGTGGAGACAGCAGCATTCTTGTGGTGGCCAGTCAACTAGAGATTCCTTGTGCCTAGGCGAGGTAGCCATGTTACTTCCCCACCAACCCCCAGATAATGTTAGAGCAGTGCTTTGTGCTGTGAGCATGAACAATAAAGCATGGCCATCACTGGAACTCCTGCAATTGGTTGTCACTAAGGTTTACGTATGAAGCAACAGCATGGAAATATTAGGGGAAAGTGCCTCTCACTCAACTATTTTGTTTCAAAGTGGGGAGCACATTGAAAATAACAGTGCTCTCTGTTCAATCAAGTGTATGTAAACATACTGCAGGGGATGTCTACTGGAAATTTCAACAGAAAGCAGCTGATAAAGCTACCACAACATCAAGTTTCCACTCTCTTAAAACATACTAGAAGACTCAAGGTTATCCAAGGCCCTATCACTTTACAGAGCTCCATGGACACTGGCACCATTAGTCATCATCACATGAGTCCTACAGATCAACAAACAAAACTGCACAGAATGGACTCCAAGGGGCTATTATTGCGGTCTGAGAGCAATAGGCAGAAGTCGAGACTTCCCTGCTAGGTTGTTATATTCTACACTGAAACCAGTTCTGTGCTATTCATTTTCTTATGTATTACTACTACTACAAATATTTATATTCTGCTTTCCAACAAAAGTTCTCAAAGAAATTTATATAGATATGATATATGATATGATGACTATTTATATACTGCTTTTCAACAAAAAGTTCCCAAAGTGAACATAGATATAAATAAATTTTAAAAATGGCTCCCTGTCCCCAAAGGGCTCACAATCTAAAAAACAAACCTAAGGCAGACACCAGCAACAGCCACTGGAGGGATGCTGTGCTGGGGACGGATAGGGCCATTTGCTCTCCCCCTGCTAAATAAAGAGAATCACCACCACTTTTAAAAGGTGCCTCTTTGCTCAGTTAGCAGGGGGAACATAAATATATAAATAAATAAATACATAACACACATACATACGTAATAGAAAAATAGTAATGAAAGATGGCTTCCTTTCCCCAAAGGGCTCACAATCTAAAAAGAAACATCAGTTAGGCACTAGCAACAGCCACTGGTGGAATGCTGTGCTTGGGCTGGATAGGAACAGTTGCTCTTTCTCTGCTAAATATAAGAGAATCACCACTTTAAAAGGTGCCTCTTTGCTCAGTCAGGAGTCTTCTCAGTTAGCATATATGTGTATTTATTGCACTGCAGAAGCTGACCATATTGGATCTCTATGTGGGTGGCAAGCATGCCCAATAACTAGATTGGAAAAGCCAGGTGATTTCTGCCCCCCACCCCACCCCCAGATTATTTTCCAGGTCTGTTCATTAAGGAATACACAAGTGGAGATGAAGAAATATTAAGTTTTGCAGAGCTGAAGGAACCTTGGCGCCTTGGTTAGAAATTCCATCATGGCTGTATTTATACAGTGAGATACTGTTTCTTGAGACAAAGAGAAAGGAGCTATTGAATGAAAAATTTCAGATTTTGACTATTTAAGATGCAAGTCTGTGATTGGAAAAAAGGAAAAGCATTGTAGTAAACCTCAACCTGCTAGCTGTAGGCACTAGCTCAATCAATTAATACCCTATTGCCCTAAATAATATCTAGGGAGTTACACTAGTTACATGACACTTAAATATTGTAATATCTATAGGAGAGGAAACACAAAATGGCTAGAAAATTCTATAGAGTGACAAGGTACACTAAAAAAATTATAGAACCTCGGTCTCTTTGTCCCATTCAATGTCCAGGTATCTGTGCACACAATGGAATGTGTACCAGGCCAGAGGGATAGAGAACATACATTGCCTACTCTAATAGCTCCCTAGGCATGGCTTTCCTAAGTTCATGGGGGGAAAAAAGAGTTAAGGTGCCATAAACCTGCCCCCCCGCATTATAATATACTAAAAAGTCTACTTTTCTGGAATTTATACATTCCCAGTACATGTCTACAGAATGAATGAAGGTAATGCTGTTTTATGCAGACTTTTACCCAATCCTGGAGGCATTAAAGCACTCCGACAACACTGCAATGTTGCTTGGGGCTGTTGTGAGAACAGAGGGCTCCTTGGATGAGACTTGCCAGTTTGTGGCCATGGAGAATTCAGTGCAAGCCCTTTAAAACAATATGGGTCACAGCCTGGCAGTGAACCATATTGGCCACACTGGGTCTGGAAGGAGGCATCCTACAGCCTGTGGAGGACAGAAGCACCTCCTACTTTTGCCTGAAGCCTACCTCAAAGTAATGCAAGTGGCCATTCTACACCATACTGGAAGAATGCAGTACTAGTCACATGTTATATTGTGCTGGGAGAGATCATCAGGAGATTTGGTGCAGGGTATGCTGATGTCACTCAAATCTATTTCTCCATGTCAATATGGAGAAATAGAAGAAGAAGGCATAACCTCCCGAAATGCCCGCCTGGAGGTAAGGATGGGCTGGATGAGGGATAACAAACTGAGACTGATTCCAGATAAGACGGAGGTATTTATTGTATGGGGTTGGAACTTGGGAAACAATTTTGATCTGCCTATTCTGGACACTTCCCCAGAAGGAACAGGTATGGAGTCTGGGAGTGCTTCTGGATCCAAACCTCTCCCTGTCATCTCAGGTTAAGGCAGTGGCCAGAGATGCTTTCTATCAGCTTTGGCTGATGCCCCAGCTGCATCCGTTTCTTGAGATAAATGATCTCAGAGCAGTGGTACGTATGCTGGTAACCTACAGACTTGTCTACTGCAATGCTCTCTATGTGGGGTTGCCTTCAAGAGTGGAGGGAAGACAGAGGCGTCCGGGGTTCTGCTGCCGCCGTGGCCCCTTAGCCCCGCCCCCTGCATCTGACATCAGATGCAGGGAGTGTTTGGCCATGTCCACCGTGTCTGATGTCAGATGCGGGGGCAGCTCTCCCTGCCTTTTAAAGGCAGGGAGGCCCACTCCGGCCACATGGCGAATGCAGCGCTGGCCAATCTAACTCCCAAATGGGGCAATGCGAACCCATTTGGGAGCTAAATTGGCCAGTGCTGCATTTGCAGCATGGCCAGGAGTGGTTCATCCTGCCTTTAAAAGCAGCACTGGCCAATTTAGCTCAAAAATGTGGCCATGTGGCCCCATTTGGGAGCTAAATCAGGCCCCCCCACATCTGACATCAGATGCAGAAGGTGCTTCTGGGGCACGAGGCGTGGCCCCTGAGGGGTGGTGGCCCAGGTTCTTTGAACCCGTCCGCTCAATGTAACTCCGCCCCTGCTTGCCTTTGTATGTAGTCTGGAAACTTCAGCTAGTACAGAATGAGGCAGTAAGATTGGTCTCTGGGTCATCTCAGATAGACCATATTACTCCTGCATTGAAAGAGCTACATCGGCTGTCAAGGAGTTTCTGGGCAAAATACAAGGCCCTGGTTATAACCTATAAAGCCCTCAACAGCTTAAGGTCTGTAATTAAGAAAACTTCTTCTTCACCTTGAACCCCACTGCCCATTGAGATCATCTGGAGAGTTTCATCTGCAGTTGCCACCGGCTTGTCTGCTGGCTACTCAGGGATGGGTCTTCTCTGTTGCTGCTCTGAGGTTTTGGAATGTGCTCCCTGCAGAAATAAGAGCCTCCCCATTATTGGTTCACCCAGGCTTTTAATTAGATGTACAGTTTTAATCATTTTTAAAATATTGTGTTAAATTTTAAAATAATTTTAATGTATTAACTTTTTAAATTTTGTTTTAATTTGTAGTGTTTTATTACAAACTGCTCAGAGATGTGTGATTTGGGTGGTATGCAAATGTGTTGAATAAAATAAAATAAAATAAATATTCAACATTTGTACCATCTAGCTCTACAGCACACACAGGTACAGATCTGTATGCAGGTACACAGTTATCCACAGGTTATGTCCAACACAGGAACAGCAGCACACTTCCTATCAGTCCCATGCATTTGAAGGCCCTTTGCTCAGGTTCTCTTTTAAAATGAACACAGATGCAGTCATTCACACAAAACATGTATGTGTGCACACTCAGTACAACCTAGTGACTGGACAGTGCCTGAGTGTAAGAAGTGTAAGAAGGGGAAAGCCACAGTGAGATATGCTTGGTTGGTGGTACTAGGGATTTTTTTAAAAAAAAATATAGGTCATAGTTCACTGTAAGAGCCTGTTGGGATTGAAGAATTTGACCTCAGCTGAGTGATGAAACAGCCTGAGACAACAGAAAGGAGGGAGGTTGTGGTGGGCAACTGTTTTCTGGTTTCTCAAGTCATTTTTCCACAGCATATGCCATCTTCAGATATGTGCTATTCTAAGGGCACAGGGTTTACATGTAGTTGTGAAATATGTGTAAAATGACCAATTAAAATGGAAACCCCCCAGCAAATGTCATGTGTCAGTTTTGAGGTGATTCTTATTAGCCTCTTCTGTTGGTATGAGTGAGAGCACCACTGAGAGTCATAGTTCTGAAGCTTGTTCCTTTAGGCCTAGTCCCCACTCATACAGAACTCAAAGGCTGTGTGAAGTCATGTGAGAGAATGGCTGTGAAAGAATATATTGAGCCTGGGCTTGGCTGCCCGTGCGAACTGCCAGGCTCCACAAGGCACTGTACCCCGTCTCTTCTCTCCGAGACTGTGTGTCAGCATGAGCAGCTTGCAGCTAGTGCTGACACAGAGATGGGTGGTCTAGGTGGGGGAATCCCCCAATGCAGGAGAATCCTCTTGGGGATTCCCCAATGCATTGTGCGGCGGGTTGCATGATGCATTGTGGGATCTCCAGAGGCTGGGATGTGTCATCCCAGCCTCCGGAGCTCTGCACTGCAGGCACACAGCATGGTCCATCTGGGAGCGCAGACTGTCCTCCCAGAAACAGGCAGCAGTCGTCTGGGTGGGGGGAGGTGAGTTAAACCCGCCTTCGCCGCCACCCACTCACCCATGACCCTGCCTGCCCGGTTGTGTGAACAATCTCATTATCTTGTGATACATGCGCTGGTTTCTTAATGTGTGGATCAAAACCAACATTTCATTATACGTAAACAAGGATCTCTATGAAGCAAAAGTAATATGGAAATTATCCTTAAGGAGACGCCATCAATCCCCCGATGGTAATGTTATGGTTTGCTTCATTTCAGCCCCCTTTTCTAAAGCCCTTAGGAGCCCTTTCTAAGCCCTTTTCAGACATCATGTCGTGCGTATGTAAAAATGTTTGTACACAGGTATGTGTTTTTGCATGAATGACTAGAGCTGCAGTCATTTCAGATTTCAGCCTGGGTACAAATGCATGGTACATATAGGAAGTGTACTGCTGTACCTGAGTTCAACATAATGTGTGAATAACTGTGCCTGTGTACAGATCTGTACCATTGCACACTGTACACTCATAGGATTGTTGAACATAATGTGTGCATAGGGTTCTAGCCTACTTCAGCTGCAACAACATTCTAAAATGGAACTGTGCAGGAATTAGTGTGCAGTCGCTATGTATGATGACTACACCTATGTTAATGCAGTGACACACATGCTTGTGTGATTGTCATGTGTAAACTTCTACATATCTCTCTCTTTTTGTCCTTCTCTCATTTAACACTGCCTTAACACAGGAGAGAGGTCAAGCTGACTCAGGATACTGAGAAAACATCCTAGTCAACATTTCCTAAAAACCCCAAGTCACTAAAAGTACCTAGACATGTAAATTCTAAAAACAACCAATCCCAGTTATTTCTGTCTTGTGAGCTGAGGAATGTTTGAATACTGTGAGGTCCTCTGTGGAAATCTATTACCAGTAGTTACCATAAGAAAGTGAAGTATGCTATGCTGTGAGGCATGAAGGAAAGGCATATTTATTTCCATCTTCATATTCCCCATGCCATTCTCATTCCAATGTGCAGCAAGTGATCTGAGGATTTAGCAAGAGGCCATAACTTTAGAAATGTGGAGCATGGAGTTTAGATTCCCTCAGAAAAGCTGACTGCTCAGGTTTGTTTTGGAAGGCCAGAGTAAGAATATTGTCACCACATTGTATGAAGTATACTAGGGAATACAGGCACATTATTCCAGCAATGGGTGGCTAAAATGAGTTTTTATGAGAGGCCAAATTTACTTCAGGGGTTGCCTGAGGTCAGCCCACTGGCTAAATATTTCATTTGTACATGCTGGCTAAATATTTCAGAATCACATGGGTGACTTAGCAGCCAAAGCCCCATTTCTTGAAGTGCATTGGATTCAGCCACAAATAACAGTGATGCTAAGGTAAAGTGTCAGAAATCTTCTGAACGGAAGTTCCTCTTCTACACTACACTGTATTCTACTGCACTATATTATGCTTCCGGCCCAGCACTACCATCTCACCCACAGTTACATGTGCAGAGATACTGGGTTCAGTCTTGTGCCTACAGCCTGATGCTGTGTGCAAGGGTCTGTGGAATGGGTCGTAATCCCAACTGGCATTACAGGAGGGATAGAGCAGGATATCTCTGACCTCTTCCAAAAGTCACATACAGGGAAACAAAAGCAAACACCACACCATTTCGTTCTGAACTCCTTTCTTACCAAAGGATATTGGGGCGATGTAAGAGTAAGAGTAATAGAACCTCAGAGTTAGAAGGGACTTGGGAGGTCTTTGATTATCATCCCTGCTTAGTGCTGGAATCTGCGATTGTATACCTAACAGATGCCTGTCTACTCTCTGCTTGAAAATCCCCCTAGTGAAGGAGAGCCCACCATTGCACAAGGCCGGCTGTTGTTGAACAGCTCTTATTATAGCTGATGAATCCTTCCTACTGTCTAGCCTAAATCTACTTCCTTGTAATTTCAACTCACTGGATCTAGTCCTGCTCTCAGGAGTAGCAGAGAACAAGCCCACTCCTTCTTAAGGATGATCTGGCCAACTCCTATCTACCTGGCCAAGCCCTTATCTTGATAGTGACCTCTTTTCCTCCCTCACTCTTTCCTGCAACATGGTCTTGAACAGGAAGAGAAAACAAGGCTAGAAAGCAAACTGGAAGCGTTGGCATCATACAAAAAGATGGCGAGGGGCTTCACATGACATGTGCGAAGTGTCTGACGGGGTTTTGCAGGGAGAGTGGGCTTAGCCACTTGTAGCAGCCACTCATAGCTGGGCGGCTGGATCGGCCACCCACACAGCTGCCAGCTCCGTCATGGAGCTGGTGGAGGCTGTGGGGATCGGGGGCCCCGCGGGCCCCAGAAGTTACAGGATGCCCCACGTGAATACGCAGGGCATCCTGGAGAGACCCATCATAGACTTTTAATCCTTGGAATGTAAAAGCGACATATAAAAAGGAGTGAGAGACTAGAGTCTTTCATTATCTTCATTTATTGACTTCATTGCATTTCCAAACATCTACATCAAAAGTCAAAATGTGTTTGTTAGCTCTGTACATGATCCCCCTCCCCACCACCTGAGGAGAATTCTGTTCTTCAGTGGGAGGCAAGTGAAACATCTTGGCAAACATAAGAACAATTCAGACACTTTTACTTCCTGCAGTGCATTTACTCACTGAGAATTCAGTGCTGCTGTTCTTTAAAGACCACACTGAACACCATGTATTTTTCAGGGCCTCCAAGGGAAACTTTAATGATACATTCGATGTGAAACTTGTTCAGAAAAGTGTGTGTGTGTGTGGAGGGGGAGGCCAGAGAAATGATGCACTGAGAACACATAAGGAGTTTAGGTTGACTTTGGCTTGTTAATAGTTTTGGCAAGTTCCTGGGTTATCACAACCTTTACTTTGTTCATCTGTTTGTAGACCTAAAGTGCTTTCTTTCCCTCCCTCCCTCTAGGCTGAACTGAAGGCAAAGTTAGGATTACCTTTCTCACTCATTACCCCCTAACCATCTCTGGAATAAATGTTGTCTACCAAGTGGGGTGTCTATATGTTCTTTGGGGGCAACCATATAGAGGGGGATAGTTCTTGCTGAGTAGTACTGAGCAGAGGTGCACTTAGGTAATTTTGGAGCTTGGACCTTAAGGCCTTTGGAGCCCCCCCCCCCCGCGAGTTAAGCATACATTTACCATGACAAACCCAGTATTTTTTAATGTGTGGGTTCTTGAGGGCACAAACAGCAACTGAACTCACAAGAATGGAAGAATATAAAGCAGGCATATTTATGCAAATTGGCAGTAGCAGAAACATTTCACCATACAACGTAATCTGTTCCCATCCCATATAGTTCTTTCCCCACTCCTGCCTCTGTCTCTAAAGCACCCGGCACAGGTCATAAATACACTCGACCACCGGGAGCAGTGTGGGTCAGTGGCAACCACAACACCACCAGGACAGACTGAAGAGCATTAAGGAACCCGAGGGGGTGTGGAGGCCCTGAACTTCAGCCCCAAAGCCCAGGGGTAAAAGCGTCACTGGTACTGAGTATTGAACACAGTGGCGGCCTGAGCTTATGGAAGTTTACTACTACTACTACTACTACTACTACTTCTGCTACTTCTGCTACTACAAATAATTATATACCACTTTTCAACAAAAATTCCCTAAACGGTTTGCATAGAGAAATAAAACTAAATAAATAAAGATGGATCCTTGTCCCCAACGGGCTCACAGTCTAAAAAAAAACCATAAGATAGACACCAGCAGCAGCCACTGGAGGGATGCTGTGCTGGGGTTGGATAGGGCCAGTTGCTCTCCCCCTGTTCAATAAAGAAAACCACCACTCTAAAAAGGCGCCTCTTTGCTCAATTAGTAGGGACTCTAACTGAGCAAAATGGTTACTAATACAGTGAGTTCTATTTGGATTACTCCCATGTAAATACCCACTGGTTTGCAGCAAAGCAATTCACAGAAGTTACGGATGGAGCAGGGAGAAAGCTATTGTAGTGGGAGGTTCTGTCCCCTCTGTGTATGTGGTGATCGTGATCTTTGTACAGGGGACAAAGCTCCCCCTGAAGCTCCAATAATGCACAGTGCTCGTGCATTAATGCAGTGGATTATGGGGATCCCTCTCCCTGAGTCTTCTAGCCACAGCTGCTTGAAACTATGGCTGACAGATGATCGTAAAAATAAATTTAAGGGAGCACTCACTCACTCAAACTCATTTTAAAGGGAGGCTTCACAGAAGGGTTTGCTGCCGTGGTGCTGCTGCGATTGGCTCAATCTCAGTGGTACACACGCATGTGAATAGCCTCACTGTCTTTTTTTGTTCAAACCTTCCTTCCATTCTTCTCACATGGAGCCCATTTAACTGCACTCACCTGGTTGTCTGTTAAGTGCCTTATGAGTTCGCGAATATTCCACTCCATTGAGTTACATTGGGACAGGGGGTTTTGTATGTCGGGTTTTCCCCTCTCCAGATTTTTGTGAAACCAATTGTATCTGCAGGTTACCCTGGGTACCTTCTTCTTGCCTGCAGATGCTCCATTTATGTGTCCATAAGGATAATAACATTTCCAACTCTTTCAGAAATAGATATAAGATGATGAAGTTGCCATTGGAGGACATCTTGCCTTTGAAATGGACTTCAGCTCTGCCAGACTCTTCTGGGCCCATATACATGTAAATCAAGGTCCAAAAAATACAACCTAACATTCATGATGGAAATTAATTAACCTACTATGGAATTAACTAGGGATGTGCAGACCAGTCCAGCTGTCCAGCGGTCCGGAGGTTCAGTGCAGAGGTTCGGGGGTTCGGGATTGAACCAAACTCCTCCCAGTTCTGTCCGGACAGAAACCAAACCTCCAGACAGTTAGCAGGGTTTTAATTTTTTTTTTTTTAAAACAAATTAATATAAAAGTACCTTTAGCCCCTTTGGGGTGCTTCCTGTATGCCGCCCGGGGCGGGGGGGGGGGTCCGCAAGGGTTCCCCTACCCCCTGCTGGCCTCTGAAATCAGCGCCGCGGCCCTGGAATCCGAGCATTTTTTTTTTTGCCCATTTGGGCCTCTGTAGTAAGTGGCAGTGGTCATTCTGGCCACTGCCGTGCATGCATAAATGGCCTCTGCGAGGCCTGGCATGGCCCACAGCCTCGCAGAGGTCATTTGCACATGCACGGTGGCCATTTTGTTTTGGGAATCCAAGCATTTTGGGCCCTGGAATCTGAGCATTTTTGGCCCATTCGGGCCTCCATAGTAAGTGGTGGTTGCCCTTTTGGCCACCACCATGCATGCATGAATGGCCTCTGCGAGGCCTGGCATGGCCCACAGCCTTGCAGAGGTAATTTGCACTTGTGCAGTGGCCATTTTGTTTTTTTCATTTATGAATGCCAGGCCTCGCAGAGGCCATTTACGCATGCGTGGCGGTGGCCAAAACAGCCACCACCGCTTACTACAGAGGCACGAATGGGCCAAAAATGCTCAGATTCCCAGGCTGCAGCAGTGATTTCAGAGGCCGGCAGGGGGGAGAGGAACCCTCGCAGACCCCCCCTCCCCGCACCATACAGGAAGCCCCCTGAAAGGGCTAAAGGTACTTTTATATTAATTTTTATATATATTTTTTAAAAATCCACAATTTGTCCAGACCCGGACTGGGGTGGGGGGTGGGTTTTGATGGGGGCCGGACCAGACTTGGACTCAAATCGGACCGGGCCAGCCAGTTCTATGCACACCCCTAGAATTAACTTATGGAATTTACCATCACAAAATTAGCCTGAATTGTTTTAAAAGAAGTATACGATTTAACAGAGGATGTCTATCAATGGTGATTAATCAGCTATCTAAATAGGGCCTCCTGGTTCAGAGACAGTAAGGGTAAAGTGTGCCGTTGAGTTGGTGTCGACTCCTGGTGACCACAGAGCCCTGTGGTTGTCTTTGGTAGAAAACAGGAGGGGTTTACCATTGCCATCTCCTGCGCAGTATGAGATGATGCCTTTCAGCATCTTCCTATATCGCCGCTGCCCGATATAGGTGTTTCCCATAGTCTGGGCAACATACTAGCGGGGATTCGAACTGGCAACCTCTGGTTTGCTAGTCAAGTCATTTGCCTGCTGCACCATTAGGTGGCTTCCAGAGACAGTAAGGCAATGAATATCAGTTGCTGGGATAACTGCAAGGGAGATTTGTTGCATTCAGGCCCTGCACTGTGGGCTTTCCAGGAGCATCTGGTGGGCCACTGTAGAAAACAGTATACTGAATAAGATGGACCTTTGGTCTGATTTAGCAGGACACGTCTACTCTTAGCAGACAGAGGCTAGGACTTGAGACTGACTTGTCAGTGACTGACCAGGAATTGTCAATGACTGACCAGGAGAGGGATCTTAGGGTTGTGGTGGACAGCTCGTTGAAAGTGTCGACTCAATGTGCGGCAGCTGTGAAAAAGACCAATTCCATGCTAGGGATCATTAGGAAGGGGATTGAAAATAAAACGGCTAATATTATCATGCCCTTATACAAAACTATGGTGCAGTCACACCTAGAGTACTGCGTAGAATTCTGGTCACCACATCTAAAAAAGGACATTGTAGAACTGGAAAAGGTGCAAAAGAGGGCAACCAAGATGATCAGGGGCCTAGAGCACCTTTCTTATGAGGCAAGGCTACAACATCTGGTGCTTTTTAGTTTAGAAAAAAGATGACTGCGGGGAGACATGATAGAGATCTATAAAATCATGCATGGTGTGGAGAAAGTAGATAAAGAGAAATTCTTCTCTCTCACACATAACACTAGAACCAGAGGTCATCCCATGAAATTGATTGCCAGGAAATCTAGGACCAACAAATGGAAGTACTTTGTCACACAACACATAATCAATTTGTAGAATTCTCTGCCACGAGATGTGGTGACGGCCAACAACCTGGATGGCTTTAAGAAGGGTTTGGATAACTTTATGGAGGAGAGGTCTATCACATCGGCTACTAGTTGGAGGGCTGTGGGCCACCTCCAGTCTCAAAAGGCAGGATGCCTCTGAGTACCAGTTGCAGGGGAGTAACAGCAGGAGAGAGGGCATGCCCTCAACTCCTGCCTGTGGCTTCCAGCAGCATCTGGTGGGCCACTGTGTGAAACAGGATGCTGGACTAGATGGGTCTTGGGCCTGATCCAGCTGGGCTGTTCTTATGTTCTTATGAGAATAGTTTTTCTTCTTATCCTGGTGACGAGAACCTTGACACTGGACCCTATGAACTGATGCTTCAGTTCATCTGCCAATAGGATCTGGCTTTAAATTGCTTTTAGTGAAGTAGGCTAGCTCAGGGTTTGTCATTTGTGTATCACAGCCTGGTCTACACAAACAGCAGAAAGAGGTGATAGAGACTTGTGAATGGATTGTCCCATTTCAAAGTGCAGGAGGGGGTTTCATTTTTTTAATGCCTTCCTGAGGGTCAGACCAGATGTGTTGCTAAATGCATAATAATTTAAGCTATATTTACACGTTATGTTCATATTATGTATGATTGCACATGCAATCTCTTGGAGTTCCAGTGCATCGACCTTTTGCACCAACTATCCGAATGACCACTAGGGGCATTGAGATTAGAGCTAGTGAGTAAGGGTCTCCCTAGCTGTTCTACCGGTGTCTACTCTATGACCCCTGATATGACTCTTCAGGTATTTCCTGCACTGAGTCAGAATCCCTTCCTTCCCTCTTAGAGAGCAGAGGGAAACATCTCTCTCCCCACCCTACCTATTCATTCTGTAGTTCTTTAGATTAAGGATTAGGTTTTTCCTTATTTGTACTTCACAAATAAATCTATTTAGTATTTTATTCTACAAGGATCTCCATGTGTCTTCTCTAAATAGCTGCAACAACTAAACTCTGCAATCTACACCATAACTGAAGTGGGTAGCTTCTTTAGTGCTCTGCTAATTAACTGGGGGATAAAAATTACAACCCCCAACACAATCTGTGCATAGAGTACAGATGGCCCTCGTCACCCACGGTTCTAACAATCATGGTTTCTCATATAGGTGGGTGGGTCTTAGAGACCTGGTTTCTTTATCCACTGTGCAAAAACGGTAAAAATTTGCCTATTTGCAGTTGCGGAGTGGCCAGAAATGACTTCTGGTGTCATTTCCCACTGCCATTTTAGAGACCAGAGCCTTTTTGAGGCTTTCTTTAAAAAACATTTTTATGTTGAAAATTTGTCTGATTTGGGCTTGGGGGCAGAGGTACACCTAGGTAATTTTGGAGCCTGGACCGAAAGGCCTTTGGAGGCCCCCCCTTGCTGGAGGATCCTCCTCTGCGAATTAAGCATCATCCCCCTAAGCACATACACACAGATTGTGACACATGCTGTATTTTTAACACATGAGTTCTTGAGGGCACAAGCAGCTATTGGACTCACAAGAATGTAATCATATAAAACAGGTATATTTATGCAAATATGTACTGTATTAGCAGAAACATTTATTCCCATCATACATATTTCTTTCCCCACTTTCCCCCCTCTCTCTAAAGCGGCACAGGTCATAATCACACTCGGCTGCCCAGCACAGTGCAGGCTAGCGGTGACCACACCACCCAGGACAGACTAAAGAGGATTTGGGGGCCCCAGGGGGTAATGAGGCCTTGGACTTCGGCCCTGAAGTCCAGGGGTAAGAGCGATACTGTTTGGTGGGGGCATTTCTGCAGCCCTGGAGAGCAAGGTACTGTCAGTTCTATTTATATTTCTCCCAGCTTCTCAGTTTTTAGCCATTTTAAGGCATTTCCCCCAGAACCTAACTCCTCAGTCCCCAAAGAGTTAAGGTTTCATTATTCACAATTTCCCTATTTGCGCTAATTGGCAGGAATGGAACCCACACGAATACCAAGGGACACCTGTATGCATGAACTATAGATCTGCACAGTTATTCACACATGTTCAACATATGTACAGTACAGTATCTGTACCCTGCATTTGAGGGAGACTGTACACAGACCATTTTTTAATTAATGCATGTACAGTCACTCACACAAAAGCATGTACACACCTGTACACACATGCAACATAGCATCTGAATAGGGTTCTATTTTGGGGTTACTTTCACCTTTAGGGGCCTGATCCAGATTAGAACTATGGCATGGAGGTAGAGGGTGTTTAACCCTTTAATTCTGCATTGCTTTCCCAGGAAAAAATACCCCCTCAAAGCTTGCCTGAGCCCTTGAATGTGTCACTGCAATATATGGCACCTTTGGTAGCCCATAGCAGTTGTGTGTCTGTGTCTGTGTGTGTGTGTATGAATTTCGTTGGGGAAATGGTATGGAATTAAAGGTAAAGGGTTCAACACCCTTTACTTTCATGCCATATTTCCTGCTATTTGAAAGTGAATGCTATTTGAAAGTGGAAAGAGGGCCCCATGACACATTTAAGGTTATATCTAGGTTGGCACTATGTAAAACAACAAACAAACAACAACAACAACAGTTCAGACTCTGCAAGCAGAATACGAATATGAATACGAACACGAACATGAACACGAATATGAATACGAATACAAATAATACTAGGTTTTTAAGTGACCTCTGAAAACGCACCTATTTTATCAGGCTTTAGGTTCATAATGTTTTAAAAGTTTTCTTGATGGCTTTAAAAAATTGTTTTACATGCTTTAATGTCTTAATCATTGTTGGTGTTTTTAATTTGTAAACCATCCTGAGATTTTAAATGGGATGGTATATATATTTGATTGATTAATTGAATGAATGAATGAATGAATGAATGAATGAATAAATAAATAAATAAATAAAACAAGCAGTGAGTAGGCTAGGCTAGAAACTTTCTCCCTGATATGCTAGGTTTTGTTTTTGCTTTTAATTTGCAGGGAGTTTTTACCTGGGACAACATCATTCAGAAATGTGAGTCCCCACCTGCAGTCTGAAGCAGTGCCACCTGAGATACCACCACAATTGCCTCCCACCCATTCTGCTGCATATTTGAGGCATTTAGCTCACAATATGATTAATCTATGCTTAGAAAGTCAAGGTTGCCTCAGTCAAGCTCCCATTCAGCACAGCAAAATATTCTGGATGATTATGTAGTGAATCTCTGCAAGAAATATTTGAACTATATGGACTAATGAAAACACACACTTAGCTGCCTGGAAATGCCATTAGAGCGGGCGTATCTCCTCTTCACACTTCCTTCTGGGGCATAGCTACCTGGTTCTTCAGTGAACTCAGCCCTCAGGATTAAAAGGATGGGCCTGGTACTGTTTCATCAGGGATTACTTTCCTGGGTTTGTTCCAGGCTACTGTATTGGTACACACCTTCGGTGTTTACCAGCTTATCCTGTCCTTGTTGCTGAAAGTGGCTTGTAGTGCTGGAAGCACTCAAGAATTGTGTGGGGGAGGTAATATTCAATGCATTTTCACTGGGAAAAGTGTGTGTGGTGTGTGTGTGTGGGGGGGGTAGTATTCTGCTGTTACAGTTAGGCATTGTGTATACTCTGCATAATATTTCCAAAATCTGCTTTAAAAAAGTGCAGGATTCCACATGCTGAATCAGTTGTGCCAGCCAAGCAAATGTGCATATATTTGCTTAATTTGGACCATACATGCTCTTTTTGTCTGCAATGGAAGTGCGGGGGTGGGGGGCAAGGGCCTGGAGTTGTGACCCACCCTACTGACATTTTGCTAGATTCTGCCCATTTGCTGGGAGCCTGCCTCAGTAGCCACAGAGGCTGGATGCTTGCTAGAAGCTGCAGAGCTATGTTACCTGGGAATAAGCCCTATTGAATACAGCATGACTTATTAATTAATTAATTAACATATTTTATACCGCCCAAAACATACGTCTCTGGGCAGTTTACAACAAAGCTTTTGAGTAAACTTGTATAGAGTTGTGCTGTGTTGGGCCAGTTCAGATGAAGCTTTCAATGCATGATTTGATTCCTCTACTCATTAACAAATGATCTTCCAATTGGAAAATCATACATTTCTAACCTGGATTTAAATACTAGATGTAATGTAGGATTTAGAATGTGGGGTATTCACTATCATGTGATTAGATGATCGTCTGAATTGCAATGTGGTCTTTCTCCCGCTTAACCATAGAGTTCAAATTGCAAACACGACAGACCCCAGCACTGGATCATCCAGAGTTATGTAGGTGGGACTTACTTCTGGCACAATTTTTTTCTCCCCACTTGAGGTGGAGAGTTGTGAGAGAGTACTTTTAATCTCTACCACACTAACTGACATAAGTGCTGCTTACAAGACAAGCTTTCTGTTTATAAGTTTCACCCACTTTCTGGTATAAAATAAATGTGAAAAACTGTGTGTGTGCACCTATGTGTTTGAGATTCAAACATTCAAACATGGGTTGTTTTTTTTTTGCTCTGACAATTACCCACCAAGCCTTAAGGATGACCCCTGGTCCCTTGTTTTCACTCCCCTGTCTTCCAAAGCCCCACTTACAGCCTCTTCGGTCACTTCCTTCCCCCTGCTTTTCTTCCTGTTGGGATCCGACAGAACATTTTGCCCAAGAAGACCCCAGTCAGGTTTGTGAAGGAGAGGATGCAAGAGGAGAGAGCCCAAGTTGGGTGGGGGGAACCAGACCACCAGGCCTGTCCCTTAATGCATAGAGGTCATATGCCTGTCAACACACCCCTATTTTTCCATTCAGGTGAATGGGAAAATAGGGACATGGGAGGTATGGGGTCACCCCTGGTCCCTTGCGGTCTCTTCCCCACCTTCCAGCATCCCACTTACAGTTGCAAAACAGTTGTTGTTTGTTTATTAGATTTCTATCCCGCCCTTCCAAAAATGGCTCAAGATGGTTTACACAGAGAATAATAAATCAATAAGATGGATCCCTGTCCCCAAAGGGCTCACAACCTAAAAAGAACCATAAGATAGACACCAGCAACAGTCACTGGAGGTACTGTGCTGGGGGTGGATAGGGCCAGTTACTCTCCCCCTGCTAAATAAAGAGAATCACCATGTTAAAAGGTGCCTCTTTGCCAAGTTAGCGGGGACTAACAGTGTCTTTTTATTCTCCAACAGATATTGGAGATTGTGGGCTTGCAAATTGTGAGGATCCTTTCTTACAAAATGGCTTTCCCCAGTTTTGAGCCCACTATATGGCCATCCATCCATCCATGATATTTAGATCTTTCTATCTAAAGCTGCTTGGGCCTGACTTACTCACTGACATGAAATTCCCAGTCCAATGTCCAACCCCCCCCCCCCAACACTACCTAGTTTTTGCAGATATGTTCCAGACCTTAGTGCATGGTCAATGAAAAACATGGACAATGAAACCTCATAGAAACAGGAAAGCCTAGAGTCACACACACACAGAGAAGAAGTTGATAATTGAAGAATGCTTGCACGCTGCGAGTGCCTTAACTAATATATATATACCTAGAGTTCACCCTGAGATCTCCAAACATGCCCATTTAATCTGTGTACTTCAAACTAGCAGGTAGTTAAGCATGTCTCCATAGAATACAAAGGAGCCAAAGCTCTCAGTTCTGCCTTGGAAAACAATTGCATCTCAACAGCTGATCACTGTGCATATCTCTGTCATTTTTAATGTAATTATATCTATGAGAAGGTGCTGTGTTTGAAGCAGGAAATACAACAAAGGAAGCCTGGAAGTTATCCAGATATGGCTTCATGCCACAGGTTATCTGAAGAGCGAATCGGCTTTGCAGCAGATTCACAGCTGTTTAATTCAGGGGATTAAATGGACTGTTCACATAGGGTCGGCTCCTCTCCGCATTCCCCGCAGATCTTTTTCTTGTGTGCTTTCCCACAGTGTGCTCCAGTTCTTTTCTCCAACGAATCACATCCCCCAGAGGAGGAGGCGAGAGACCTTTTTTGTTGTTAGTTTGACAGTCGGCGTTCGCAGGATTGACTAGTCAAAACAACAGAACGCTTAACCTGAAGTGTTATGTCAGCGAATGTATCTGTATGGATGTTTATAGAAACCACTCCCAATTTGTGGGGGTGTGTGTGTGTCATTTTTATCCTTCCAGCATGCATAACAACTGAGGGATCTTCTAGGATAATTTATTCGTGTGAACAAAATCAATGGGCCCCACCACACACTCTCAACAAATGGTGGCGGCAGCAGGCGGGCAGGGAGGGAAAGAAAACAGTGGCAGTGGGCAGGCGGGCAAGAAAATGACAGCGGCAGTGGGTGGTGGGTGGGTGGCACGAAGAAAATGGCGGTGGTGGGCGGGAAGTGGGGGGACTAGAGGCGCAGATGCTCTACTCCCAGGGTAGCCCAGCTAGTCCTCAATAATGGCTGAGGGGGCTAGAGATACTTTTCATTTATTATTCAGTCTTTTCTCCCTACTTATATATTGCCTCCTGCATTGTGACTGCAGTGGGGCTTATTGGGTGCAGGAGTACAAATGTCACATTAGCAGGGTGTTACAGTCTGCATTCATGATATTCATTTGGAGGACTCTGTGTGTGTGTGTGTGTGTGTGTGTGTGTGTGTTTGCACGTGCGCTGCATGTGACATCCAAACTTTGTGTCTTCTTGATTTGGGTTAGCCAAATTGCCTGCTAGCAGTTATTTTAAAAGAGGGGAAACCTCTGGCAGGTATTTCTTCAATTAAGTGTAGTGAGAGTGGGCTCCAAAAAGGATGTGTGCATGAAGCTAATTCAGATCTACTTCCCCACTCTTGATATTGATGCTCCCTTGACCATGGGGATACCCAATATATTATGCATATTGATATCCATCTCAGAAGCTTTCCACCCATGAAAAGAGTGATTATTTTCCTCATTACACAGCATGTGCTTGTTCTGTTTATCAAAGCACCTGCAGCTCTCCACAGCTCAGGGCATTCTGTACCTGTTCTATGCTTGGGCTGGTTATGTATGTGAAAGTCACTGAAACAGAGCAGAGAACAGTAAGCAGTTTTGCCCTGAGTTCCCTGATGATAAACTGCCAAAATCCGAGTCCTTGGTGTTTGCAATTCACCTGATATGCATTTCCACTGTACATCTCCATTTGTTTCCCTGGAGAGACTCAGATGGCAGACTGTGCAGTGGTGTCCTCTTAAAAACACAACAGAGTGAGTGACTCTGTGCAGCATCTGGCCATGGTATGACTCAGATTTTAAGTTGTCTCTGTGAGCCCACATTTCCGACTGCTTGCAGAGGCATGGTAAAATTGGCCTCACTTCCTTGCCAGATGCTGCAGCCAACTGCACCTCCATGCAGCTGCAGGCAACATGTTAGGAGTTTATAGGCTATCATTACAGATCTGCCACAAACCTTTGGCTTCTATTAGTACCTGCTGTTCTCAAGGAACTGATATTAGCTGCAGACTATTAGGTGTCCTGTCACTTTCTCATTTAGGATTCTTCAGTCCTTAACTGCTCCCTCTTCCCATTCTTACATCACAGGATTAAGCAAGCACTCACAACTCCACATTGCTGTTGTCAAACCTAAGAGACTACAAATATTTCATTCACTCACTTTAATGGCATTGTTTCTCCTCAAGAAACCTTAGGACTCACAGTTACATTGGGACACAGGAAGCTGCCTTATACCAAGTCAGACTACGGTCATCCCTTGCCAACCGCAAGGGTTCTGTTCCAGGGAAACCTCACGGCTGGCAAATTCACAGTAGATGAGCCATTGAAACCAATGGCAAACAGGGGGTTAGGGGGATCACAGTCATTAAAGGACTGGCTCACTGAGCAGCAGGGCATTTTCCCGGTGCACCCTCGCCTGGTGTGCCCTGCTGCGCTCGCTGGGCTCTCCCCGCGCCAGCTGCCTGGATCCCCTTTCCCCCTCTCCCTGTCCGGAAAGCCCCACCTCCTCTCCTTCTGATTGGTTGTGAGAAGTAGGCTCAGACTGCCCTTAGGGCAACAGGGCATATTCCCGGTGTGCCCCACCCACCCCACCCCACCCCACCTATTGTGCCCCACCCCATCCCTGCGCCCCAACTCCCACCCTTAATTACCCATTCTGCTCAAAACCTGGCCCCTCCCCACATACATTCCACCACCCTCTCAGGGCCCCCAGTCTGGCCCTGATGCAAGGGTTCTGTTCTGGGGAAACCTCACAGTTGGCGAATTCACAGTAGATGAGCCATTGAAACCAATGGCAAACAGGGGGTTAGGGGAATCACAGTCATTAAAGGATCACAAAATACAGTTAAAAATAGAAATAACATCCCCCCTCTTACTCACCAAGAGTGAGTAAGAGGAGTGAAGGGGACTTCCGAAAACAACCCCCGATCCCTGAAAATGACCCCCGGAGGCCCCCCAAATCACAACCCCCCACAATTAAAAAAACTTTGCTGAACTGCAGATACTCAGGTTGTGGTTGGCAGAACTGGTCACAATTTCCCAGTTGCGGATACTCAAATCCCACTGTTGGCAAGGTATGACTGTATTGGTCCATCTATCTTATAATTGTCTGTACTAACTTTAGTAGATCAGATTGTCTGCACTTTCCAGGATTTAAAACAAGGGTCTTTCCCCACCCTAGCCCTAGCCCCATACCTGGGTCCTTCTGCATGCAAAGCAGATGCTCTACCACTGAGGAACAGCCCCAGTTCTGTAAGGCGACTCACTCAAAATATTGAACTGTTCAGTGTTTTGAGTGAGTCGCCTTACAGAACTGGGGCTGTACCTCAGTGGTAGTTGATTCCTAGCACTCAGTTGGCTCCTAGCTCCCTGACAAATAAAACTAGAAGTTTTGGAGGTTCCTTGAGGGGACACCATGTCAAATCAGCCAGTTCAAAACTGGTTTGTTTTTTCAGTAAATGTGCTCTTTGATTTCAGAGATGTTCCTGCCAGGATTAACAGACAATACAAACTCTCCCAAGTGATCTTAACAGCCCTTGCTGGCCAGTGGAACAAGATGACCTTAACATAGGGCTAGGCATTGGCAGAGAGACAATACCTAAAGGCTAGGTATTGGCAAACTGACAGTGATATGTCTCTGTGCCTTTGCTGCTGAGGCTTGCACAACAAATGCAGGCAACAGCAGGCCAAATGAGAGGGAAAGTGCATGAGTAATTTTGTCAGTGAAGCTAATGATTGCAGACTATAATTGCAAAAGTCCCTGAGTAGCCTTGCATATAGCTGACAGCATTTTAAATCCATCCTTGTTTCCTTAATGCCATTTATAGAGTCTTAGAGTAAAACTTCTGTGTAAAAAGTACAGATTCAGATGGGGTTCTTTAAGGAGCTGCATTGGATGTGTGCTACTGAACTAATTTGGAACTCATCCACAGTCAGCAGTGATTTGGGACCTGCCAGATTATTCAGGTTTATGAAATTCAGAGCAGACTGTGAAGAATGCCACTCCCCGCTGCTGCACCGGCATGATGAAGCAGGGTGCAGGGTTGTGCCCCCATCACATGAGGCAGGTATGGGCACCATTTTCCTTCCCCCTCCACGTGACAGGGGTTTGCCAATTAGGCAAGGAGGTGGGCCGATTGGGACCTGGCCACTTCCATTCTGAGCAGTTGCTCTGCAGCTTGACACCCTCCCACCCACTCTGTACTCAGTGAGGGATAGCCGGTTGCCTGTGGGGGCCAAGTAGGAATTTTTGGGTCACACTGGATTGGCAATAGGTGTGGCCTTTTTTCATCTACTTCTCACTGAGTCCTTTGGGTTTGGGTCATAGACAGGCACTGAAGGAACCAGCCACTTGGCAGAAGAGGGCGGGTGCTGGGGTAGGTAGATTGATTAATGGTGTTCGGCTGGAGGGCCATTTGGGGTGAGGGTGGCCAAGGAACAGCCCTTCCGGGTTTTTGCGGCCTGAAGGGTTGGGCCCCGCTGAATGGGCCCCGCTCAGGGGTGGTGCTGGTGGCTCGACTCACCAGCTTAGAGTTTGGTGGCTCGAGTTGGGGGTGGGTTGTGTTTGCCCCCCCTCAGTGGGGGAAAGCCTTGCGGTGAGAGGAAGTCATGACCTGGCGCCTGACCGAATCTGTACCAGGCCCTTTGCCTTGGTGTGGGATGGCCCTCCCTAGGAGGTGGTCCCACACGGAAGGATTACCCACACTCTGGTTAGTTCAGTACATTGTTGCAGGTCTTATTCTGCTGTACATCAATAAAGTGGCCTTATTTTACTCCAACTAAGCATGTCCTGTCTCCCTCGGGGCTGGGGGTGCAATCAGAGGCGTAACTATAGGGGGGGCAGGGGGGGCACGTGCCCCGGGCGCCATCTTTTCTGGTCACGTGGGGGGCGCCGCCATGACCAAATTTTTTAAAAAATTTTTTTAAATTTTATGTTAATACAAATGTTTCCTGCTCAGTGCAGCAGCGCTGCAGCAGTCAAGGGATCACATCGGTGCCCCCTTCCCCACGAGCGGTCCCTTCCACGCCGCCTGCGCCCCCCCCCCCATTGCTTTGCTGGCGCCTGGCGGCCAGTCAGTGGCCTGGCTTGGCGGCGGCGGCGGGCACTTGTAAGGAAAAACCTAAGTATAATGTAGTATGTTGGGGGGCTGGCGGGGGGGGGCACGGTGGGGGGGGCACCATTTCAGTGCTTGCCCCGGGCGCCGTTTTCCCTAGTTACGCCTCTGGGTGCAATGGCACATGGATCTTTCAGAGGGAGATTGACAGCTCTCTCCTCTTGCCTCCCATTTGCTGCTACATGAGTAGCAGCCACATAAATGGAGTAAGTGGGAAGGATAGAGGGACTGGTGGATGGGATTTTTGATGCAGATACACATTATACACAAGACTCTTGATGCAGATACACATTAGCAGAAACATTTCAACATGCAACTTAACATATTCCCATCCCACATATTTCTTTCCCCATGAACCTCCAATTCTGCTGGGGTCTCCCAGTTAAAATTGTGTTCTCCCTGTGCATCACCTGCACAGCAGCTTCCCATGTTTCTAGTTGCATGCTTTTGGGTAAAAATTAACAAATTCACTTTTGGACCACTCCTCAATCAAATGGAACATTACTGCACATTAAAAAAAATAATCAAAACAAAACAAAAAATACCAAACAACCTCCCATGGATTCACACAGTGTTCTTGGGCACACAAACCCCACTGGAAGATATTAGTGCATGTGTGAAAACACAGCACAACCCCCATGCTCGCTCTCTCTCTCTCTCTCTCTCACACACACACACACACACACACACACACACACACACACACACTTAGCTGGAGTGGAGAGCAACAGCAGAAGCGAATGGTCCCTTGAAGAGGGCAAGAGGAGGACTCTCAAGGCAACAGGCCAGCATGGAGGTGTAGCATGGAGGGGTAGCAGAAAGGCCGGCAAAGAGGGAGAAGCGCATGTGCACAGTGCTCTGCCTCAGCCAGTCCGCCCCCACCCACCTGCCAAACTGCCCATCATTGGTGGGGGAGGGGTGGAGCATCAGCCTGGCTGTGCATGCACTCGGGAGAGCTTCCCATGGTGCAGAATTGGCAGCTCACCGGATGCGATCTCTAAGTTGTTGCCTGGCCCATGCCAGGGGAAAATTTACCTGGCACTGGCAGGCTGCAGATCTGCTGATGGGGACACCCATGCAGCACAGTTGTGTGCTTACCCAGCTGCCTGGCACAATACAGGCTGGCGGTGTGGCCACCACAGGGATATTTTTGAGATAATTTGCCCCCCCCCCAGTAATGTTGCCAACATTTCATTGCCAGAATGAGGGACACATGTTTGTGGGGGCTGGGGGGGGCGGGCTGGGGGGGGGCTGGCTGGGGGGACCGGGAGGTGTATGCCATGGTAATCAAGAGCCTGAGTATCATTGATGTATATTTAATTAAATTAAATGCTATTGAATAATGTCAGCATTGTTATTATTTAGAACATATTCAAGTTATAGCACTTTTCAACCAAAGACTTCTCAAAATAAAAAGCTGCTCACCCTGCTACCAAAATGAGGGACAAATGCTGTCCCTATAGGGACCAACATTTCATCCCTGAAATTAGGAATGTCCCACATAATGAGGGACAGTTGGCAACCCTAGCCCCGAGGGAGTGTTGAGGACTGGATGTCCACCCAGAAGTCTGGTCCAAAGGGCACCTCTGCCCAGAAATACAAATCATCAGCATACACCAGTTAAAGTTAGCAGGGGTGCAGCAAGGTTGGAGTGGGCCCTGGGACAAAACATGAAGATGGATCCCTGCCCCATCCATTTCCTTGCCTTCTTCCTTGGAGAGGTGGGAAGGGAAGAGCAAAGAGCAAGCTGTCACCTCAGGGGCCCAGGGACATTCCCCACCCCGTTGAATCATATCATGCTCCTGGAGGTTAGGTGTATCAACAGCAATTAACCTGGATAGACAAACAGACAAATGAAACCTCCATGGCCAGAGGCAGTATACTGCTGAATACCAAATGCAGGAGACATATAATGGGGGAGAGGTGTTACTTTCAGGCTTTAAGAGGTCTCCAGCTGACCTGCTGTAAACTGGACTAGATAGACTTTTAGTGTGATCCAATAAGGTTTTTCTAATGTATGTTTAAATCCAGTTGAAATAATTCTATGAAATTTTATTCAGGAGTAAGTCCCATTTGAGTTCTGTGGGGCGACTCCGAGGAAGGGTGCATAGAAGTAAGATGCTGATCTGCACTAAGCTTCTACAGTGAAATCAAGAGTGCAATTCAGAGAAAGTCAAGATTCTACTATTTGGATGTTGACTTAGTTTCCATAAAATGCTTGACAACCTTCACAAAGCTCATTGTTTATATTTTTATATGGCCACCTGCTAGTTCACACCTGATATACAACCCTTATTTTGGATGGCTATTTTAGCCCTGCTCTTCAAAACATGCTCTCTAATCAAAGAATGAAGAAGACAATCCTGGCTTAGGTGCTCTACGTCAACAACTATAACAAAAATAGTGAGAAGCTGGAGAGCATGGAGCACAACCCATCCCTGGGCTCATGTTTTGTTCACGTGTGAGCCTACTGAGCAAAAATAATGCTTGAAAAGGAAAGACATTTGTAGAAAGTGATATCAATTCATGGATGAGATAAAGAGCTAAATTTGCATCATATGTTATTTACAATGAATCAATTGGCCTCCTCTAATCGGAGGGTATTTGTAAGGCAGAACAAATACATGAAACAATCATTTGTGTTTTCCCCTCTGTAGCACATCAGGCTTGTTTTGCTCTTAGCTGCTCATAGGAGGGGGAATTTCCCCTCCCCTTTGTAGTTTATTTTGCCATTGAATGCCAAAATGATCCTCCACAGGTGTGTTTGGGTCCTTGGAGGTGTTTGCTTTGCTATCCAGCAAACACTGTCGTGCAGGCAGCTTTGAATCTCTGACTTCTTCCATCAGTGAAGAAGTTGCTTTCAGTAGGCACGGTGTATTAAAGAGCATTGGACAGAAATTCACAGTGCTGAGACTTCCTGGGAAGTTGCCCCCCAAACAAGCCAGTGGCAACCATAGACAGAGCTCCCCAGACCATCTCAATTGTCTGAGGAGAAGTTGGCTCCTGTCCACAAAGTCGGTTTCAGTTCTTCACTTGTTTCAAGGATTCCGGCTGATGTAGTGGCGGCCGATGAGGGCGGTACCTGTACGGGGTGGTGGGATGGTGGGGTGGTGAGAGGTACCTTTAAAACTCCTGACTGGCCATACTGTCGGTACCTGCAAGCCGTGGGGAGCAGCACTGCACTGCCCTGCCTATGGCACTCGTCTGACCTCTGTGCATGTGCGGCAGCCATTTGCGCGGTCAGCATGGTGTTACTGAACACACAAATGGCTGCCACACATGTGCAGAGGCCAGGTGAGTGCCATTCAGGGCAGCCACTACTAGGGATGCTGGCCAGCACACTGCTAGTTCCCGCAGCTTGCAGGTGACAGCAGTATGGCTGTTAAGGAGTTTTAAAGGTAACTCTCACTGACCCCCACCCACTGTCCTCACTGGCCACCACTGGGCTGATGACTGACAATGAGAATATGGAGAATGCCAGACAATCTCATGACAAAGATGGCATTTGGTGACTTGCCTCAGGTGCAAAAAAGTCTGGCTCCTCTGGCCACCTGTTACCTTGGCCACCCTGGCCACCCTGGCACCTCTGAGTACCAGTTGCAGGGGAGTAACAGCAGGAGAGAGGGCATGCCCTCAACTCCTGCCTACGGCTTCCAGTGGCATCTGGTGGGCCACTGTACGAAACAGGATGCTGGACTAGATGGGTCTTGGGCCTGATCCAGCAGGGCTGTTCTTATGTTCTTACATTCACAGAACTGCAACCTGGAAATGTTGCATTTCCCTTTAAAAGCTAGAACGTGGTGGGAGATGATGCAGCTGTAGTTTCACCTGCCCTGGTTTCCGCTTGATCCTGTATGGAGCTACCATATACTATGAGGTGAGTCTCACGATCACTGGGAAGGGGTTTGCAGGGAGAGTGGGCTTAGCCCACTCTCCCCGCAGACAAGCAGGAAAGCAGCCCTGGGTGGCTGGATCAGCCGCCCATACGACTGCTGGCTCCGACACGGAGCCGGTGGGGGCTGCGGGGATCGGAGGCCATGCGGCCCCTGGAAGTTCCAGGATGCCCCGCACAAGTGCACGGGGCATCCCGGAGAGACCCCCCCCAGGGCCGGGAGGCTTGTTTCAGCCTCCTGATGGGGGTCTTCTTGTGTGTTGCTGCGGCGCGGATCTGCACACAACTCACAATCGAAAAGATGGGGTTAGCAGAGCGCTCGCTCCGCTAACCTCATCTAAGGGGAGGGGGAATTAGGAGGGTTTGCTGCTGGGAGCCACACAGCTCCTGTGACAGCAGACAACCAGGCAAAAGTGGGCTAGGCTCCCTTAGCCCACTTTTGCCGGATCATGAGAATCCCCTCTATCATTGGTCCATCTAGCTCAGAACTGCCTGCTGTGATAGACAGCTGCTCTCCAGGCAGAGGTCTTTCCCACCCTGAGATCCTTGAAACTGGAGATGCTAGGACTTGAACCTAGGGCCTTGTTGTGCACAGAAGGCATTTGCCCAGCCAATGAGCTATAAGCTTTCCCCTCTCCCATCCTCCTTTGCCTTTGCTGGGCAGAACTGAAAGCGTGCTTGCTTTGGCAATGCACATGTATTGCTAAGCACTATAATTGGGCTCTAAACTGAAAGGCTTGCCATATTCAGTGGTAAACTAGGCCGAGAGAGACAGAGCTATCCTGATATGCACATACCAGTGTGTTATGTCCTGTAACAGAAATCAGGCAACGTCTTAGGAAGACACAGTTCGGGTTGTTTTTTGATTCCAGGCACAAAGGCTTCTACTTGGTGCAATTACAAAAAGAGAGGAACTCATAAGTTCAGTTAATCTCGTCTGATAATAGCAACAAAGGCAGGAAAATGTGCTATTCCTGAGACAAGACTGATAGCTCTTTGCTCCCTCCACCCCAGTCTCTTTATTAGTGACAGCAGTTCTGTATGCAGGCCACATTCTCTGCATTCCCATCATCAGCCATCAGGCAGAGTTCTTGGAACAAGTGGGGAGCTGAAACTGACTTTGTGGACACCGGCCAGCTTCTTCTCCTCAGACTTGCCAGTTCAATGCAGGCAGCACTCCATTAGGATTGGAAGTCTCTTTCTGAGGAGAGGCGGTAATCACATCAGCCCATAATTCTCCGGCTGCATATTGAACCAATAAACTACATGCTGCTTCTCAGCCATTGCTGTCCATATGGGGCTTTATTAAGTGATTTTATGTCAATATTTGCTACAGCAGTGAGCTATCTCGAGCCTCTGTTAGAAGGTACGAGCATGGAGTTTTCCTTCCTTCTCATTATGTGGGGGGTAAGCAGCACAGTGTACTTGCCATTGACTTGTCACTGTTCTAGTTTGGGTTTTTTTAATTACCTTGAAGCTGGAGTTGAACAAAACCTTCTGTAGTTTCAAAGAAATGTTGATAAAGCACACAAAGAGTGCCTAACCTAGTTTCAGATTCCTTGGTGGGAGGTTAGGGAAGAAAATATGGATCCACAGAGCCACTTTCCTGTCAGGATATAGCAATATTTGCAAACACCCTTCCGTTTGATGACCCAGCTAGCCCAAGTCTGACTTCCAGTCGGTCTCAAAACTAGCTGCCCGGATCTTTACTAGGGCTGCCAGCACCTTATGTGGATATTGTGCTGCCAATCCCCTTCTCGAGCAGGTGAGAAGTTCCAGAGGGTGCAGTTCTCCAAGGCTTCTCTGGGAGAAGAGATTGCTGGAGACTTCTGGAGTCTTTGCAATGTTTTGTTTATTTACAAAGACACACCATAAGCATGGAGTTGGAATAGCGGAGCGTTACTGTTAAGTCAGCAACAGGTTACATCAGATCCCAGAGAACAACCCGTACCCCCAGGGTGCTTCAGCTTTCTGCCCAGCTGTGTTCCTCCTCCAGAACTTCTTTGCCCCCTCCCAGTGTTTCCCACAGAATGATCCCCATCATACTATCACAACTGTTCCCCCACTCCCTCATCTTCCTGGTGACTTGAACCCTGGGTGAGTGCATTATTGGAGGTCCATGGAAAAATGCATCTGGCTTCTACGTCTGGGTGCTGGCTCCTAGAGCCAAAGAAAAATGGTCAAGGCCTGCAGTAGAGTAACTCTTGTGTAATACTATTGACTGCAAGGCTCAACGTCACCCCTGATAATTCCTAAGGTGCATCCTCAAACTATTTATTTACACATCCTTATAGTTCTTCTGCAGTAAAGGCATAGTGGGTGGAAGAAGCAGGGGAAGGGGGGCATTTTTACTTCTTTTCCAGGGCCCATTTCACCCTTGGGCTGAGGATGCTGAAATAGATAGGCCTTGGGACTGCTGTTCTCCTGCTTACAAAGGGCCTCTTGTTCCATGGCCTTGCAACGGTCAAGAGAGTGCCTGATTTGACCTGTACCATCTTTGGAGTGCAAAGCCCCACCTTCCTGTGTTCCCTCTAACAGGGATTCCCAGAGGTTGTTGACTACAACTCCCAGAATCCCCAGCTGCAATGGCTTTTGCTTGGAGATTATGGGAGCTGTGGTCAACAGTATCTGGGAATCCCTGTTAGAGGGAACACTGCCCCCTTCCCCTGGCAGCTGCTGGTGTGATGATGATGGTGTGCTTTGCCACTGTCACTATCTTTGTTTCCTTCTACTGTTCCTCGCTGTTTCTTGCCCTCTCCCTTTTCAAAGCTGTGCAGCTCCTGAGTGCTGTGCAATGCCCAGGAACAGAATTATACAAGTGGAAAGGGCTTTTGGAGAGAGAGAGGAGAGATGTGCCAATCAAGAGCCTCCCCATCTCTTACAACTTTTAAAAGGGCAGTCAAGACGCATTTGTTCACCCAGGCTTTTAATTAGATACGGTTTTAATTGTGTTTTAATAGTTTTAACTGTTTAATTCTAATTGTTGAAATGTTTAATTCTTTTATTGCCTGTTTTTATTGTTTTGTAAACCAACCAGAGAACTTGTGTTTTGGGCGGTACAGAAATGCATTAAATGAATGAATGAATGAATCACTCCGCCGATTCCTTCTGCATCTGGTCTGCTGAGCCAAGCAGTCTTCAGTGAAGTATGTGGAAGGCTGCTTATGGACCTGCAACCCTCTGCAGCCCTCCTTCGGGCAACAGAGGGGCTGTGGATCATGCCACCGTGTGTGTGTGTGTGTATGTATAGTGTAGCAGATCTTATGACCTGGTTCATTACACCATATATATATATATATATATATATAGAGAGAGAGAGAGAGAGAGAGAGAGAGAGAGAGAGAGAGAGAGAGAGAGAGTAGCAGATCTTAAGACCTGGTTCTGGGATTTTTACAGGACATTAGTGAGGAAAATGTCCTCACTATTTTAGTGTGCAGTGAAGTCTTGTGGTAGCTGGTCTTGCGGGAGCAAGCATGACTTGTCCCCTTAGCTAAGCAGGCTCCACCCTGGTTGCATATGAATGGGAGACTAGAAGTATGAGCACTGTAAGATATTCCCCTTAGGGGATGGAGCTGCTTTGGGAAGAGCATCTAGGTTCCAAGTTCCCTCTCTGGCTTCTCCAAGATAGGGCTGAGAGAGATTCCTGCCTGCAACCTTGGAGAAGCTGCTGCCAGTCTGTGAAGACAATACTGACCTAGATGGGCCAATGGTCTGACAGTATATGGCAGCTTCCTATGTTCCTATGTTCCTAAACTGAGTGTGTAACACTCGCTATTCTTAGGGCCTAGGGGTGGTGCACAGACATGTATAAATCGGTTCTAAGACAGGAGATTTACACTTTCAGAATAAGACAAATAGTGAATGAGTCATATATTTGATGTCCAGAAATGGCTGTTAATTTTGTGGTCCAGATGAAACACAACTGCTTATTCTGAGCATTTGTGTTGTGGGAAATTCAACAAACTCCATATTTTGCTAGGAAATACAAACAATAAGTGAGTCACAGAACTTGCAGTAAGTGTGGGAAAGTGACTGCAGGAGGTGCTTAGTCCTTTTCAGGTTATGTCATTATTAGCATTCTCCAGTATATTCTGGTTGACTTGAATGTTCTAAAAGATACTAGTGCCAAATCAGTCATTTGCAATGAGCCAACTTGAGTTGTCTCTCCGTTGCTGAATTGCTGCCTGCTTCCTGAATAAATAGACTAGAAGAGTGGGGAGGAAGCCTAGTGTACTGGCATACCTACTGACATGGGTACTAGAATGGCCCTGTAATAGTAGCAGTGTGATTCCACCTTGTAATTCCCTGTTGATCATTGATGTGGACAATAATAAGGTAATACGCATGCACTTCAAATTTAGCCCCTTCCTTCCTTCCTTCCTTCCTTCCTTCCTTCACAAACATAACAGCATTCAGTGGAAATAAGGAATATCTTTATATTTAATGTCCAAAACTAGGGATTGTTTGCCAGAAACGTCTGACAATTCAAAATCTCGTGGGTTCTTCTGTTGATTTAAATCCCAAGTCCCTTCAGAATAGTGTTGAGATATGAGCCCTATTCGTACAGTATATTATGTCCAATGCAATACAATTCATGCACACTGTATGCATGTACAGATCGGTACACATGTGCAGTTATTCACACATTAAGTTAAATGCACCTTTCTCCACTTGTGTGCTCCCCTGATGTACCTGCTTGGCCACTACATGAAGGATACTGGATTAGATGGGCCTTTGGCCTGATCTAGCAGGGCTTTTCTTAAGTTCTTACATTAGTACACTCCCTATGTATAGCCTGCATTTGGGGGACCTGTATACAGTTTACTTTATAAATGAACATATAGATAGTCATTCCCATGTAATATGTACATGTGTACAGACTGTATGCATGTACAGTGTAATGTCTGAACAGGGCTATAGGAACATAGGAAGCTGCTTTATACTGAGTCAGACCACTGGGCCACGTAGCTCCTTATTGTCTACACTGGCTTGCAGAGGCTTGCAGAGGTTTCAGGCAGGAGTCTTTCCCAGATTTCCCCAGCATCAGGAGATGCCAGGGATTGAACCTGGGACCTTCAGCATGCAAAACAGATGCTCTGCCATTAGCCATGGCCCCATTCTGCGGCTAAGGTCTTTTGCTGCTGTCTCCTTTTCTGTTGCAGACTACAGACCCCTGAAATAATCAAATCAGTTTGCAGGCTTAACTATAGACCTTAAACCATGGGCCTTGTCTCTGAAGTTCTCCTGAGATAACCTGGCACTTAGAGCACAGCACAGCCTTGGGGGAAATCTCCTGCACACCCCACCCCCAGTGTTTGCAGTAGATAACAATAGTAATTTTTCGACACAAGGTATTGGAGGCTGTCAGCCTTGCGGCTTGCCCCCTCTGCCCCTTTCCTCTGCACTCCTGCACCTCATGCAAGCTGTATATTCTTCAGAGAGCTGTGCTTTTCCACCCAGCTTTCCAGCCCCCTAGAGGAAAAGTCTGAAAGGTGTTGAGTGGATGTTATGCAACACATGAACCCACCAATTCAGGGGCCTGCAAGCTTTCAAAGAAGTGTTGTTTTTATATTTTGCAAAATATTTTGAGAGCCACTTCACACACATATTAGACACGCACACACGACTGATATTAATTGTGACTGATAAAGGAACAAGAGGGGGAAAATGTATGCGAGCTCACAATAAGCCCCTTTGATTCTGTTTATTACACATTACCAAAAGAGTTGAATAACTACACACAATATTATTTTTGTGTTTTGTGTTCCAACCCCTTTCGCTAGCAGCAACTTCCCAGCTGCCTCCCTCTTAAAGCAGCACTACTTCTTTTCTGCTTTCACTTTCTCTCCCGATGTTTCTTTTACAGTGCTCTCTGCAGCTCTGGCTGGCTTCCAGCTAGGCAGATACCTGTCTCTCTCACACTCAGGGGCATAGCCACCATTGGGTGACAGGGTTCAAAGAACCCAGGCCATCACCCCTCAGGGTCCGCACCTCACAGCCCCGACACGCCCCCCACCTCTGATGTCAGGCACGTGTGTGTGTGTGTGTGGTTTAGCTCGTGAATGGCACCGTGCCCTGATGTCAGATGCGGGAGGCATTGCTTACCACTCACATCTGATGTCAGACTTAGGGGGTGGGGTGAGGGGAGCCGCCACTGACCTCCTGCCACTAGTACTCACACTGTATGTAGAAAGTAAAGATGTGCATGAAATGGATTTTGCATTTAGTTTCTAGGTCAAAACATAACGCAGATGGCTGAATCACTTCATCAGTGATAAAACCAGTTGTTTTGATGGAACAAAACATGAAATGTTTCGAGTGTTTCAGCCATAGGGAACAATGGGGAAATTTGAAAAACCCCATTGTTTCTCATTGGTAGTTCCCAGGGTCACCAAAGTGGGTTGTGTGGTAGGGCATGATGCGTGCTACCTACCACCCAACCCACAAAAAAAGTTGTCAAGTGGGCAATTTTGAACAAAATTTTAACCATACCCCCAAACTCCCATAGTATCCTATGGGGTTTTTGGAGAAAGGTTGAACATTTGTTTAAAATCGCCTGCTCATCCATTTCTTTTGTGGGTTGGGTGGTAGGTAGCACCTATCATGTCCTACCACCCAACCCACTTTGGTGTCCCTGGGAACTACCAATGAGAAACAGTGGGGTTTTTTCAAGTTTCTCAATTGTTCCTTATGACTGGAATAAGTGGCACTCACAGAGTATGCACACAAGTTTTGCATTGCCATTTGCAATGCATTTTGCAACCCTGCCTTGAAAAACACTGCAGAAAACACTGCAGTGAAAGGGAATCTGTCCCTCCCAAAACAGAACACACATTTCAAACACAGTCCAAATATGGCCAAAAAAGACACACTGCCCCAGAATCCACTGCCAGTCACAGTGCCTTCACTGCAGTAACATCATTGGCACAAGTTGCTGTCTCACACATAATTATGGCTTCTTACATTCCAAGCATTGCAACAGCTGCCACAGCAGCACCCTTAGCAGCAAGCATAGCCATAAGTGCAACTAGAGCAGCTTCAGCCACATTTTGATTGTGTGTACCTTGCAATGAAGGCTGCAGAGCAGACCACAGCAGTGAGTGAAGCACAAGTTAGTCTCAAGACCAGACATGGAGCTCATCACAACAATCACCAAGAAATATTACACAGAGAGAGTAAGAGAGCTGACACTGTCCATTTCTTGCCGCGACACTATCTTACAAGCAAACCAAACCACAACCCAAGGAAGGCAGGAACCCAAGTTCTGCCTTTGTCAATCTGAGATCTAGCAAAACCAGGTAGTTACAGCAGCAATAGCACAGCATATTCATGCTGAGAAAGCCAAAAAATTTAAAAAATGAGCTTCCTTCCATCCTGCCTGCCATAGAAAGACAGGAGGACAGAGCAATCATGGCCTGGGCAACTCAGCTCTGAGTTCAGCTGTCTAAAATTCTGACCAGGATGGAAGGAGCAGGAAGAAATATGAGCAAGAAATATGAGCAGATATTCCCCTGGGGGAAGGTGCCACTCTGGGAAGAGCATCTCCATGCTTGTGTGTGTGCAGAAGGTTCCAGGTTCCCTCCCTGGCATCTCCAGATATAGGGCTGAGGGAGAGACTCCTGCCTGTAACCTGGGAGAAGTATGACTCTGTGTGCTGTAGACATAGACAATACTGAGCTAGATGGACCAATGATCCGACAAGAAACAAAGCTTCTGGACTCTTACAATGAGAAGAACTCTTCTTTCTTCTCTTCTTTTCCAGCGAATGTATATCCCATGACACTGCTGCCTGCCTGCTTACCTGTGTCTGAATAACATCATGGCCACAGGTGGGTGCTGGGCTCTGACTGAGAAACTGACAAATGGGTCAGGCCACCAGTCCATCTCATAATGGGCCATAGCGGTGGTGTGCATGCGTGTCTGTTTGTGTTAGCAGCAGTAACGGGCACATTGTGACACATCTAGTATTGGGGTTGGCCAGGGTGGGGCAAACTGCCAGTGCTGTTACAGTGGGTGGGGTTCTCTACGAGTCACTCACCCTCCATGGTCAAGAGTAGGATAGCCCAACAGGGGTAGGTTGGCCTTCAGGAAGACCAGCCACTCCACCAAGTCAGCCTCCAAGCATGAGCAATGGGATGTCACCACATCCCCAGCCATGGAGAACACCCTCTTGTTCTGGATGCTGCTTGGTGGTCATGAGAGGAACTATCCAGCAACAGTTGCCAAGCCTGGCCAGACTTGGTGATGTGTTAACCCATACTGGATTGGCTCCATCTCCTGCCTGCCACCAGCTCTTGTAGGTACTGCAGCACCCACTGCTCAGCACTGCTGAGTGGGCTTTTCCCTTACCCGTGGCAAGGCACCAAGGAAGTCGTCCATGAACCACCAGGTGGAATGCGGAGGTGGGACTTCTGGCTCACTTGGCCCTGCCAGGGACACCACACAGCTGGACCGGGAAGCAGTGGTGATGCTGCTGCTAGGGGTGGACTGCACACTAGCAATAGGCACTCCAGCACCCTCCTCCTGGCCACTCCCCAGCCTCCTCTCCTCAGCTTCCCTAACATCTGCAACCAGGAGGTCCCTCCACTTGGGCAGCTAATCGGAGTGACCGCTTTGCCCTTCATCCTTGGTTCACATAGGCAGGACAAAACATGCTCTGCCAATGCACCCAAGGGTGTCCTGAGCCAATCCACCACTCCAGTCCTCAGCTGACCTGCCAAGGCAATTGCTTCCTCAGTGTTCAGCCTGGATTGGAACTTACCCATCATCTTCTCATGGAGAGGAGCAGTGGACAAAGCCTGACTCAGTGTTGCTGTCTCAGCACACAAGCCATTTGTGGCTACACATCTCGAGTGTCAAGACAACCTCGGAAAGGAGTGCCCAGTCCTGGTTGGACTGGTTGCACACTTCTAAGCCACGCCTCCTTGCCAGGGCATGGATGGTCGGCTCTTGCTCCTGCAGGTGCTGGAGCAAGAGAAATGTGGAGTTTCACTGTATGACAACACTTGATTTGTTTCATAACAAGCCAACCAAGAAGCAAGAATATTGTAAGCCAAACAGAAGAGCCAGTGTGAGAAAACTAATCAGCAAGGGGGAAAGAGGCCTCCTAAATGGCACTTGAAACATAGAAATGTTTCAAATCGAAATGGGGTTTTGTTTCGAGCTTGAAACAGGCCCTTTATTTAAAGGATGTTTTGTTTCGAGCTCAAAACACTCGAAACAGCCCATTTCGAGTCAAAATGTTTCAATGTTGAAACCTGTTGCACATCCCTAGTAGAAAGTAGTGTATTTAATAGTGTAAAGAAGTAAAGTACAAATGCTTGATGATATTATTAAGTCAAGATGACTTTTTATTACCCCTTTCTAGGCTGAGATGGAGCTTTTGCTGAGGCAGGAATCCAGAAGTGATACAAACCTCATGCAGCTCTGAGGGCAAAGGAGTCAGCATGTGCACACATGAGCTAGGTTTAGCAACATGCAAGAGATGTTGCTCCAGCTACTTCTTGGAGCAGACTGCTGGTTGTTATGACTGCTGACCGAGCAGAGTGAGCTGGGCTCAGCTCTTCCCCAGGGAAGGCTCTGTTTCTTAAAGGGGCCTTTCCTGTTTTCTTAAGCTCTAGCTCCACTGGTGCCAAGGGGTTCTACTAGGATTGGCAGGTCCTGGGGATCCCTCTGAGTCCAAGGATTTAGGCACTGCTGTGTCCTCAAGTTGTGACAGAGGTACTTGCTCAAGTTCCTCTGGTTCTCCTATTGTGGGGGGTCCCAGCAGCATGGGGTTTTTGGGGTTTAGGTCATAGGGTCTTCCCAACCCCCTTCACTCCCTGAATTGTGTGCCTTACCCCCCAATTGGGGGGAGGCATCCTGGATCCAAGGTCATGACATTTATTTACTAGGAGTCATATTAACAAAGAGACTCATATATGTACTCAAAAAGCCCCATACAGCTCCAGAGCTGCAGGTTGCAGATCCCTGCACTAGGCCATAAAGCATTTACTGTAGTTATGCTTTATGTTTCATACTAAGGGGAGCTGTGCTGCAGAAGAGCCCGCCATCTTTTCAGAAGTTATGTACCAGGTACAGGGCTAATGCGAGTGTGCCAGCTAGCCCCATCCACATACCCTCTGCTCTCCCTGAATACAGCAGTGGCTCATCCACTGCAGTGGCAAATGTTGTTTTCAGGAAGAGTTACATGGAATGCTATGCCCAGGGTTCCAGATCATGAGTAGAAACACTGTACTGGGGTACATAACTTCTGAAGAGGGGCTGACATACTGCACAAAGGAACAAGGGCAGCTTGTGTACCACCCATGCCCCTGGGTGCATGTAAGCACTGCTGATAGGGTTGTGATGCAGAGCATCAGCACTCCATTGTAGACCCTCTGTGCACAGTTATGTCGTGCAATTGTGCAATGCGGCACCCATTCTTTCCAATGAGCGTTGTGTCACAGATCTGCGTACACAGAGCACTTACAAGGGAGAGCTGCTGTCCTGTAGGGCAACTCCATCAGTGGTGTTTACATGAATGCCGGGGTGTGGGCCGTGCTAAAGCTGCCCACGTTCCCTTGTGAGGTATGTCAGCCAGAGTTATTTTCTGGATAATTTCACAATTACTCATCTGTGAGTTCTCATCATTGCTAACAGTTGTGAGAAGAATTCTGGATGGTTTCAGTTTCTTGTGGCTCTACACAACCACAGCAGCAAATACATAAACAAACATCCCCATATGTTCTCAAGGCAAAATTAAATTTCTTTCTCTGTTGGGGATGCACTTGTCTATCCAAGAGAAGAGGAAGTTGGCTTCTTCCAAGTTCTTCTGGAGCATGTTCTTCCACACGTTGTGCAGGCCAATCAGCTTCCTGCTAACCCCATCAGAAGTCCTTTATGACTACTCTGCTATTGAATAACTACTGATTTAAATTAGTGCACTGTTGATCTAACTCGACAACTGAATTGATAGAGCACATATTAACACCGGTACTGGTGAGCTGCTGGCACACATCTCTGTAATGTCAGATGCCAGACACAAATTCAGCTGTGATCATGGAGATGGCTGCCGATTCTCCCATGCCCAGCCTATTTCACACACACTATTGCCCATGCAGTCCACACTCACAGGGGGAAATTCACTCACGAGACCTGAACCTACACTTCCTAATTGTTCCTTTAAAGAATCCTTTAAAAGCCTTTGATCCTGTAAACTCTGCCTACAAGTGTCCTTGGGGTTACAGACACAGTGACTAGTAGTACTGTGAGGGGCCATTAAGAACAGCCCGTTCTTTGGGGATTTTCTGTTTACTTTCAATGTGATTGTGCAACTCAGAAGCCAAGATATGGTCAACTGCTTGTTTATACTTTGTTTCTGAGCTGGTGCCTTGGATCCTGCTGCTAGCTTACAGCTCAGCTACGGAGACAGACACTGAAGGAGCCTGGCACAGCAAACTTGACTTTTAACTAACGTAATATTTGACACTGAGCCTGCTGTGCAGAAGATGCATGTTGATCTGGAGCAAAAGAAGAAATACATACTGTACAGTACAAGCCGAGTTCATGAGGGAGCCTGATAAGTAATGGGAGTAGCCAACAGCGGATTCTCCTCAAGGCAATGAAGGCAAATCACTGCTCTCAGTGACTAAACACCACAATGTGTTCTCGGCACTCAGGATGGGCGATGGAGGTGGTAGGGCCACCTTCTTCTTCTTAAGGAAAAAACAACCATGTAGCTTCAACCTAGTCTAGAGGCTGCATGTTCATTTTTCTTCGGGAGAAAATCCCCAGCCAATGATGGTTATGGTTTTAAGTAAGTACAGAGGTCATTCATATGACCAGGTAGGTGGGGCAGGGGTGGGTGAGGAAGGCTGGGTGAATTCACACACCCCACCCGAGGAGCGCCAGACTCTTGCTGGGAGTACAGACTGTGCTTCCAGGTGATCTGCACTGCGTGCCATCCCAGCCTCCAGAGATCCCACAATACACTGCGTGACATGTGCAATGCACTGGGGGATTCCCCCAGGAGGTGGGTGATCCAGGTGCCTGTCTCTGTGTCCATTGTGGCTGAACATAGCACCAGTGAACATATGATCACACACACACACACACACACACACACACACACACACACACACCTATGTGCCACAATAGAACATCATCCTAAATTATTTTTTTAAAGGTTTTGTAAATTGTGGATGATGCAAGTCATTTAATGGCACTAGAGAAAGACCTGCTGTTCTGGTAGCTCCAGGTCTCAACACTCACACCAATTTCGGAGGATGGATATAACTGAAGGAAGCCCGGACAGGTGTGCAGCTGGGGGAGTCAGTCATCTGATTTGCCTCTGGGGGCAAGGCAGTGGGCCCCCAGACAACTGTCTCCCCTTGCCCTAGTATAGTTACGCCCCTGATGTTAGTATATAATTCCAGGCAAGGATGAAATATATCTTGACCCTCTTTGACTTTTGTGTATTACAAACCTACTGTCAGAGCCCCCACCGCCAATATCACTGTAAATGAACCCAAACATGTTTGCTCCCTGGGTGGTGAAAAGCCTAGAGATAAAGCAAATAAAGGCTTCTGCATTGACATTTGAGAAAATATTTGTCTCTCCCTTCTTCTGAACAGTGGACACAGAAGAAAAACAATCTCCCGGAATAACTCTGACATGGGGCACAATAAGGCCTAGGCTTAAAGCCTTTGGTTAAATCTGGGCTAGTTTGCAATGTCAGCAGCTAGCTGTGGATGTGGTTCAGCTGAGTCATGCATCAAAAGCATGACTCTGTAGATCTGCAGGGCAAATGCTTTCCACTGGCAGTTGAAGCCTGCTGTTGTATTATCTGAGAAGCAGCCCTCCTATGATATGATGGGCCTAGGCAAGGATTTCCTTGCTCATTTTTCTGCATCATACAATTCGTTGTGTGCATCTGGAATGATAGTTGACTTATCATAGATTTGGCACTCATGTCATGGTGCCGTTGTAAAAGATGCTGAAAATTTTGCTGTGCCTCTGAGCTTGACTTAAAATAGATCAGGGATTCTCAAACATGCTCATTATATGTCAACTCCTGATCCAGGACTCTTCACCTTTGGGAGATGAGACAGACAGTTCAGGGTGGGCAGGTAGGCAGACCCAGATCTAGGGTGACCCTTTGCCATTGGGTGCCCTCACATCAGGAGACCCAGGGGCTCCTGAGCCAGCACCTTCATCACAACCCAAGGACACAATCCTATACTCATCATCTGACTCTAAGGAATCACCTGAGGACCTGCTAGCCCTAGTAGAGGTCTCCCTGTAGCACCAGAACCAGAAAATAAGGCAAGGTCGCTAAACAACAGAGTTTTCTCTAGGGAAGGGGTGTGGTGAATAGCTTAGTCAGCAGCCATAAAAGCTGCTCCAAGCAACTGCTGGAACAACATCCCTCCTATGTTGTTAGACCCAAACCTGTGGATTGCTGCTCATAGTTAGTCAAGATCCCGACCCCTTCCCTCTCAGAGCTGCCCAAGGTACATGTCCCTCCCAGAACCCAGATTCCACCAGATTGGTGGAAACCCAGCTTGGCCTTGAACAGAATACTAGAATACTGTTCCAGGGGTTCTCAAACTTGTGTCCCCAGATGTTCTTGGCTGTGTTCTCTCTAATTTCCCCCCCATCTGTGTGCAGAATGAGTTTTGTTCCGGGTGGCAGTATCAAGGTAGTGGGGCGATTTTCACGATCAACAAAAATTGGGCTAGCAGAGGCTAGCCCGGTTTTTGTTGACTGTAAGAACCACCGGGCTCGCAAACAAGCCCGGTGGTTCTTGAGTGGGTAACCCGCTTGAGAACCCCTGGTAAAAAGCAGGTTTGCGGAGCAAGCGCTCCAGCAAACCTGCCTTTTAGGATCGTGAGTAGCCGTGCTGCACCTTCACGCCACACCTACTCATGGGTAGACCTCCGGCCGGGAGGCGAAAAGCCACCTCCTGGCTCTGGGGGTCTCCCTAGTATGCCCTGCACACTCACTCAGGGCATACTGGGGCTTGTGGGGGCCGCGCGGCCCCTGCTCCCCCCACCCCCTGCTGGCTCCGTCACAGAGCCGGCCATCGTGTGGGCAGCCGATCCGGCCACCCAGGGCTCCCTGCCCGCTCGTGAGTGGGGAGAGCAGGCTTAGCCCGCTCTTCCTGCTCACTGCCCAAAACCCGGTCTCACTGATCGTGAGACCCGGTCCAGTGTGTGCGCACTTGCATTCAAAGTGGGGCCTTCCTGATTCAATCTGAGCAAGATCTAAAATTATCTGAGTAGACATCAAAAACCTTGTGTGAGGACACACATGCACATGCCTTAAAGGGAACATTGGTTGTTAAACCAATTCCCAGAATCCCCAGCTACAATGGCCATTTTGGCTCAGGATTCTGCGAGTTGGTCCAGCAACCAGTGTTCATGGCCATTGTGGCTGGGGATTATGGGAGCCAAAGTCCAACAACATCTGGGGACCCAAGTCTGAGAACCCCTGCCACAAGACTTTCTAAGTAATGACTAGACTATCTGAATCTCCATCAGTAACCAAAACAAGATGGTTCCATTGTAGAACTGACTCTTGTCCATGATTAACTAGCAGGAAAATAAAAGACCAAGGACCTTTCCAGAGGGCAATAAACTGTGGGATGTTCAAAGCTTTTATGCAAGTTCCAACTTACTCCCTGTGTATACACACACACACACACACACACACACACACACACTGCAGCTACTTCCTAGTGCAATGCTACCTTCTGGGAACTTGTGCAATTTTCATGAGCAGGGAACTTGTGCGATTTTCACGGCATCACCTTCTGGCCAGTTCTTACATTCTGGAAACTCACCCTTTTCCTCAGTCGCTACAAGGGTGGGTTCTTATTGGAATGGAAGAGTTGGACAGCAGGTGGTGCTGCAAAAATCATGTGAGGTCCCTGATTGGCATGTGCACAGAAAGTAAGATGGTGCTAGGAAGTAGCCTGGAAGTCTGTGCGTATGGAGAGTAAGATTGTGCTTGCAACTTGGGCAAAAACTTTATAAACTCCAGTTTTTTGTCATCTTGAAAGGTGCTGGGTTTTGCAGAATGGTTGCATAAGAATTAGAGCCATAACATTCCAATAGAATGGCCTGCCAATTTACAATTATAAAAACTCAAAACACATTTCAGTTACTAAATGCACAACACTTTTAATGGGAATGTTCAGTCTTGGATATGTCATTTGAGCTCTATGGCAATTTGCCTCCCTCTGCATCCTGTAGACTGATGAACCAATGAGAGAATCCTTGTCTCCCTGCCCCCTTTCACCCTTTCACTTAACCTTAAGGCTAGGAAGATAACTCTGCTTTTCGTACCTAGCAGCTTTCTCCTCTGTCAGAGCACACACACATTGCAGTTGCTGCTGCCTTTGGCAGAACATTATGTTATGACGGCAGATCAAATGCAAACCTTTTGACGCTGTCATTATAGTTATTCAGTCACATGATAGTCACTGTTAGTTATCCAGGGAAGGGCCCTGGAGAGAATATGTGCCCTTCTTAAAATTGGAATTTGGAAAATTCCAAATTTGGAGAAGACTTTTGAGCAGAATCTATTGGTTTGCATTCAAACAAGTAATGCCATTCTGCATGGCTTCTGTGCAAAATCTTAACTAGGTCCTCCCTGGGCTGCAGCCAAAGAAGCTCTTGGCAAAACGTTACAGACGGTGACAAAGGTGGCAGGGAGGAGAAATCTAAGTTAGGAAAGTCCCCTGAGAACTGCATGACACTGAAGGTTAATTTAGCTGCTTCTTTCCCAGTACAATGTAAGAGTCAACAAAAAACATTATTTCCACATAGAGAAAAACAGATTCTCCACCTCTCTCCACCCTCCAGGCTCCCTCCTGTATTTCATGGGTGATATTTAGTGGCGAAATTCATCCCTGTATCTGCTTCTGTGGAGCTACACAGATCTGTTTACGTACTATTTGTCACAGTCATTTAAAAAAAAAGGGGGGGGGGTAGGTCCCTGAATCAAAGATGGAAGAAATACTTTGAAAATTACACAATGTGCAAACCGTGTTTGTCCTTGCAGTTGGAATTCCTGTGAAAACAGTGTCTGCTGACAGTCACAAGAGAGGGGAGGAAAATAAGCATAGGTTTGCAAGATCTCCATGGGCTTCTCTTGAAGCCAGGGCTTGTTTTGGAACAAAAACAGCCCTCTGTAATTACTTGCAGGCCTGAGCTCTGCCAGTGTGCAGCTCTCAGACTTTGGCTGCGATGACCACTGCCACACTGAGTGCAGCTTGAGAATTGTGTTTACATGGCTGAGACGCCAGGCACAGAATGCCCTGCAAAATGCAAGGCAGAGAGCCTGTCCCCTTATGTTTCCTTAGGCAAGCATTTGCTGGTTAGTGCCCCAATGTTGTTTACCAGGTAAGGACTGCATTATGTAAGTGGGCATGATTATCCCGTGCTCAGGAGCTATTTGTAAATCGGAACTTGGCAGCAAATCCCCCAAAGGCTCAGTGCACCTCTCCACTTGATAAAAGTTATGAGGGAGATTTAACTGGAGCGTTGCCACTGTGTCAAGTCTAGAAACGTGGTTGGGGTCCTTTCATTTTTGTTTCTGCATAGAATTCAATAGCAGGTAGAGGACTATGTGAATTCAGGCTGTGCTTCTTTTGCACTCAGCTCAAGCACTTTAATTTTTTCCTTCCACAGGGAAAATTAATCTGACTCCTAAAAGAATATTCTAGGCTCCTCTCCAGCAAGTCTCACTTTGAACTCAGGAAGCTAATAAAGGCTGACACTCTTGAAAGTGCATCCAGCCAAGTTCAGCACAGGAAGAGGAGGTTTGGAACACAGGAAGCTACTCTATATCTAGTCAGGTAAGTATTGTCTTCACCAGGGCTGCACACTTCAGCCCTCCTGAAGATGTTGGACTACAACTCCCATAATTCCTATTGGACACTGTGGCTGGGGATGATGGGAGCTGTAGTCTAAAACCAGCTGGAGGACCGAAGTTACATAGCCCTGGCTATGCTATAGCTGCAGCTCTCTAGGGTTTTAGATGGGGATATTTCTTTGTTCTACCTGGTGATGCCAAGGACTGAACCTGGGTCCTTCTGCATGCAAAGCATATGCTCTACCACTGTGTGACAGTCCCTCTATGGTTTATGGGTCTCTCCTTGAATGTCTTGAACTAATTGCAGGAAAATGTGCCCTATGTTTCAAATGCTAATCTGCTTTTGGTCTAAGTGTAAGTATGAGCATTTAACATCTAGGCAATTTACTCTATCCATCAACATGTATCTGTTCATTGCAGACACAACACTCCTTATGAATGACACTATTCTACATTCTGTGCATGCAAATTTGCACATGTGCAGTGCACACAAAGCACAAGGGCTTACATTTGGAAAACTGACAAGATGCAAGAGATTTGGCAAAAGCTGTGAAGCATTTTCTGCCTGAAAATGTGCTCATTTATATTCACCCTCTGGCTGCACTTGCATGTAACATGAAACCAGAGTTGAAGGGGCCAGAGGTTGCCAAACCTGAATGTCCAAATGCAGGACAGCCCCTCTGAACTTTGGCTTTGCATGGAGAATGACCTGAGGTTTCACTCTCCAGGTTGAACTCTCGGATTGTAATGAGTTTCGCCACCCCAACCCAAGGTTTAATGCAGCCTGCCTTATATCCAAATGCAGAACTGCAAGCTGTGTTCCTTGAAACCAGAGTTGAGGGAGGAAGCTCCTCCCTCTTTCCAGCTGCAATTGGTTGTGCAGGCTGTCCTTCATGCAAGAAGGAAGCCCACACAGCCAGTTCCCCCTCCTCTTTGCAGTCTTGCTGACTGAAGAAAGACAGCTCTCCGTTATGTCCAAATTCGGAAAGGAGAGAGGGGTGGGGGTGAGAAGCAGAACCGTTGGCCCATTGAAATACAGCCTCTGTCTTTTCATCAGCCTGTGCTCCATGTGTCGATGTTGAGAGAAGCTAGATTGTTGTGCATATGGGACAGGGCCTTCTCTGTTGTTGCCCCCAGATTCTGCAATGCTCTCCCAGTAAACATTCACTCTGTGACAGGTGTGGCTGCTTTTAAAAAAACAACTACAGACTTTTTTTTTAATTTACTCAGGCTTTCCCCCCCTAGAGGCTCCAGGTTTCTCAGCTTTCTTGTGTTTGTTTATTTTTAATTGTTTCTTGGCGTTTTATGGTTTTAATGTTTAATTGATTTTAAGGTTTTAAATATAACTTTTATGGAATTTTATTGTATTTTACCTTAAAAAAAAAAACTTTTGTAAACTGCCTTGAGATGCATTATGAAAGGCAGTATAAAAATTGAACAATCAATCAAGCAAGCAAGCAAGCAAGCAAGCAAGCAAGCAAGCAAATCTGGCCAAACTCTGATCTCTGAGTTAAGCTAATGTAAATTCAGGGTCCCCCACCACCATCACCAGAATTCCTTTCCTTTTATATCAGTATCTTAGCCAGGAGCATGGTTGAACATTTTGTATGCATTTCTTTCAATAGATGATTCTTACAGTTCATGAAATGGCAGACCATATACTAAAGATCATTTTGATAATAATGTAAAAAACTATAGTTGCACATAATTTTATTTATTTATCATATTTTTATACTGCCTGATTGATATGTGTGTCTCTATAAATTGTACACAATTTAAAACAACAAATAAAAACAGAGTCAAAAGTAAAAAAGAGATTAAAATTTTTAAAAAGAGATCTCATGTGATCCTGCTGTTTGGAAACCTACTAGGTATGGTCTTGAAACTGTGTCAGATGCATATAACCTTCCTGGCTCCATTTGATATTTCTCTCTAGGAAACTAGCTGTTGACTTCTAGGAACTGAGTTGAGTGTTTACAACCTTCCAGCTACGAATCCTTGGCTTGTCTAAGTGGAAAATAGGTAAGGATGACCATTTAACATCCATTCATTTATGTATCCGCTAGTGCATGACTACCCATTGCTTTTCTCTCTCCATACCCAAAGTTTGCTTTTGCTCTTTAGAAAATGGTTAACTCTTTACTGAATCTCTAATGGATGCAATCTATTAAGATATATTCTGCATCAGAGACAGCCCAAGGAATTGTGGTACCAGGAGGCAAAGAGCCAAATGCTGCCTCACCTCACACCCCTGTTGGGGACCAGCCCCCGCTTTTGAAACCAGCCCTTGCAAGCTTTGAACATGGCGCAGGGGGCAGCATGGAGGGAAGGTTGCCAGCAGCCTCCTCTTCTCTCCTTATGCATCTTGCAAGCTTTGCAAGGAGTGTGAGGAGAGGTGGTCCTCACAAAGCTTGCAAGGGTCAGATTGGACCCCAAGAGCCATTCAAATGGCAGAACCATCTTCCTGCCCTGCTGGTGCCCCAATCATCTGCTGCCTGAGGTGAAGGCTCAGCTCCTTGAGGAACCAGCCCCATCCCGGGGTGGATTAAGTGATTTGCTGCCCATAGGTGACCGGAGATTTGCTGCCCTAGCAAGGGTTCCTCTTTACAAGTAAAGGGCTTGTGGGGGGATTAAATCTACTTTTAAAATGTTTTCAGCCCATTTTGGGCCTAGCATGCATGTGTGCCGAGGCCCAAAAACCCGACCTGCCATCCAGGCCACTGTCCAGGGGCGTAACTATAATAGGGCAAGGGGAGACAGTTGTCTGGGGGCCCACTGCCTTGGGGGCCCCCCAAGGCAAGTCACATGACTGGCTCCCCCAGCTGCACACCCGTCCGGGCTTTCTTCAGTTGTATTCATCCTCCAAAACTGATGTGAGTGTTAAGACCTGGAGCTACCAGAACAGCATGTCTTTCTCTAGTGCCATTAAATGACTTGCGTCGTCCACAATTTACAAAATCTTTTAAAAAATAATTTAGGATGATGCTCTATTGTGGCACATAGGTGTTATATATATAACACACACACATACATATGCATATACATATACAAAAATTTTTTACTATGTTTTTTGTTACCACTATTCAGCCTCATTTAAGATTTCTTTACTTCATGAGCTGAGCTTCAGTGGGGAGGGAGCATTTTAAAATCTTGTCTCTGGGCCCACTCCAACCTTGCTATGTGCCTGCCACTGTCTCTGCCACCATCCTGCCACATGCATGTACAAAGATGGCCTGACGACCTGTCATGATTTGGGAGGCAGGCGGGCCCACTAGGAGCTCTCACCACCTTTGCACAGTGGTGGTTTAAAAATTTTTCAAAGAAGATCTAACTTTCCCCTGCCCCCCAAGTGCAAGTGACGGATTAACGTATAGGCAATTTTGCCGCTCCTCAAAATTTGCCGCAGTAGGCAAGTGCCTACTTTGCCTGTGCGTTAATCCAGCACTGGCCCTGTCCACACCACGTATCTCATACTTCTCCAAGCCTGCACACCAGCTCTGGTAAGAGGGCAGCATGGACTTGATGGAGTGGAGGAAACGTCAGGCTCGAGGGCTGCCTTCTCCTCTCCAGGCAGGCAGGTGGAGTCTGGGAGGGGTAGTCTGAGCCCAGGCGTTTAAGATCTCATTTGAGCTCTGGCTTATAGACAGAGCAAGTTGCTCACTTGAAGCTCTCTGGGATTCTGCAACCCTGACCTCCTCATCTTCCCTTGCAGGTTTTTGATTGCAGGATAGGACAGCCATGATTCACCAATGCTGGATCTTCAGCAACTGGTATAGTGGAGTGGGTTTCTGATAAGAACTGCTGACTGCCACTAAAGGAATTTCTACCTTTGCCAAAAAGAAACCAACAAGAGGCAGCAGTACACATGGCAGGCTGTGTGTGTGGTGGTGGTGGTGGTGGTGCAAATGTGTGGTTTCTGGCTGGCTTGTCACCCTCACTAATCAGCCGGGCCACCCACCAAGCAAGGCCTCAGGACCTTGGAGAAGATGAAGTGAGCAAATTGACTCCAGGCTCCTTCCTGGGCTCCAGGCTGGCTTTCTAGTGGGCGTGGATTCCAGGGGTGCTCCCCAGGGACCTCAGACCCGAGAGGAGCCGTCTTGGGGGACCCCAGCCCTGGGACACCCCCCCCCCGGCTCCAGTCACAATTTGGGGTTGGGCCCAGTGCAGGTCCTGCTTCCTCAGATTCTAGCCTGGTGTCACAATCCAGACTTGGGGTTGGTGCTGGTCCTACCTCCTCAGCATCCACTTATAGTCACTACTGTGAGTGGGGGCTGCAACAGCCTGGGCCATGGCAGGGGCAGCTAAACAGTAAACAGTTGTGCACTTGCGTGGTGCTGCCTATGGTGCCCCCCTCCTTGATCATTTCCTCGATTCAACTGCAATCAACTCCCCTTTACCCTCAGTCACTCTGCTATGATGGCTAGCAGTTCCTACTAGAGAGCCTCTTCACTAGCCACATACCAGTGACTGAAGAACTAGTGCACGAGGCCCTTGGATAATGTATTTGTTTGAAACATTTCTTTACAGTTGCAAAGGAAGGAGGCCTGAGCCTCCTCCTGTTGTGATACCGATTTCTATATTGCATATGCATTTGCTTACTCCCTGTGTTCAGTGTTAAAAAGCTGTGCGGGGGGTCAAAAGTACACAGCTCCTGTTCTGCAGTTTGGTTTAGGAGGTTAAAGAGTTTTACTGGTTCACCTCTGGAGGGAAGAGAGGGTTTGATTTAATTGGGTATATTTTAAAATAATGGAGGGAAATTGAGTTGACCTGAATGGTTTGTTTAGAAAAAAAATGGAGGGGGAGTGGAATAAAAGGAGGCTTGCCTGCAGCAGAGGAAGTTGCAGTGGCAGTTGGAGTCAGAGTTGAAGTCAGAGTGGAAATTCGTTGAAAAATTGGAGAGCTGAAGAGTTGGTCAGCTTCAGGTTGGAGCTGGAATCTTGGAGAGCCAGGAGAGAAGAGCTGAGAAGAGCTGCTGAAACTAAAGCTGAAAGATCACTGGGAGAGTTAAGCTGGAAACTCTCTTGAGACCTGAATAACCCTCCAAGCAGGTAAAGGACCAGTCTGGAATTGAACCTCCAGAACTGTAAAGAAAGATCAGGACCTGAAGCTGAGAAAAAGAAAAAGCCAGGTTCGCTGCAGAAGCTGATAAGAAAACTCCTGGTTAGGTTAGGGCACAGTATCAGGTGCAGGTTAGATTTATTTTATTTTATTATTTTATTTATTTAACTTGTATACCGCCCAAACTTTCATCTCTGTGTGGTTAACAACAACATAAAAACAATTAAAACAAATATAAAAGGTTAAGAACGTTTAACAATTTAAAAACAATATAACATTAAAACAGTAAAATTAAAACAGTATAAAATCAAAACTACAAATTAAAAAAGCTGAAAAAGCTTGTGTGAAGAGATGGGTCTTCAGATGTTTTTTAAAAATAATCAGGAATGGGGAGGATCGCATCTCAACAGGGAGCGCATTCCAAAATCTCGGGGCAGCAATCAAGAAGGCCTGTCTCCATGTGGCCACCAGACGAGCTGGAGACAGACCTCCTCAAGTGACCTCAATGGGCGGTGGGGCTCATAACGAAGAAGGCGTTCTCTCAAATACCCAGGGCCTACGCCGTTTAGGGCTTTATAAGTTATAACTAGCACTTTGTATTCTGCCCAGAAACCAATTGGCAGCCAGTGTAGCTCCCTCAGCAAGGGGGTAATATGGTCTCTCCGAGATGACCCAGAGACCAACCTGGCTGCCGCATTCTGAACCAACTGAAGTTTCCGGACTACGTACAAAGGCGGCCCCACGTAGAGTGCATTACAGAAGTCAAGTCTGGAGGTTACCATCAGATGTACCACTGTTTTGAGGTCATTGATCTCGAGAAACGGCGCAGCTGGCGTATCAGCCGGAGCTGATAGAAAGCACCCCTGGCCACTGCCTTTGGTGACTGGAGGCATTTCCTCATATTTTAGTTGTTCCTTATGCTCATATGGTTGTTGTTTTGTACTAAATGTTCCAAAAGAACTATTATTCTTTGCAACTGAACTCTTTCAAAGTAAAAAGTATCTCTTTGAATTTAACATGCTGTAGGCATAATCTCATACTGTGCGGGAGGAGGCAATGGTGAACCCCTCCAGTATTCTACCAAAAAACCCCACAGGGCTCTGTGGGTGCCAGGAGTTGAAATCGACTTGATGGCACACTTTACCTTTACCTAACCTCTGTCTGTTTTCTCCACCCCATTCTTAGAAGCCTTTCTACCCTACCTAGCTTTGAAGGAAACAGAGATTTGGAAGGCTGTTTCAGTAGATTCAGCCAGATAAAATATAAAAGTCTACTTAGTGGCAGCGGTGAAGCTTATATTCACAGGGTGAGATTTTAGTTGAGACTGGCTGTGACAACAGTCTTTCAGATAAATGTTTTTTAAAGTGGATAGCAAAGAAAAGCGCACTTAGGAAATCCAGATTAAGTTAGTCATAACTAAATCCCATTGAAATTAATGGGATTTAAGTTGGCCATGTCTGCTGGCCAACGGCCGTAATAAAATTGATGATGAAGTTAGCCATGGTGTACTTGTCTTATTGATCTCACTAGTGCATTGTCATGACTATCTTGTCTGGATGCTGCCCATTCAGTGTACAACTGCAAAAACATCACAGAAATTAAAACCGGCGATTAAAGATTACAGCCCTTAAAAGTCCTGAAAAATTTTAAAATGTAAGACAGCCACCAGCAATAGCCACTGGACGGATGCTGTGCTGGGGCTGGATAGGGCCAGTTGCTCTCCCCCTGCTCAATAAAGAGGATCACCACTTTAAAAAGGTGCATTTTTGCCCAGTTAGCAGGGGCCCAATTCCCAAGCCTATAGGACTTTTCAGAAGTCAGCACCAGCACTTTGAATTGTGCTATGAAATTGATTGGGAACAAGTGATGTACTTTAAACATTGGCAAAATGTGTTCCCAGTGTCTAGTTCCAGTCAGTACTCTAGCAGATGTAATTTGGCATTTCGAAACAGTCTTCAAAGGCAGCCGCACTTACAGAATGAACAAGCTCAATAAGCACTAGCAGTTCCTGAAAGAGTCCAGCACAGATGTGACCACCAGAAAACTTTCCTGGGGGCAGAGGAGTGCATGCTGCTTGCTACAATTTAACCTAGCAAAACCATACCTTCCCCCTCTCTCCACCCAAGCCTTCTGATAGAAGTGTGACAGGAAGGCATCCACTCATGTGGTTTGACTTTGCCCCTTCATCCTCTGTGTCTGTTGCCATGTTTGGCATATTCAGAGCTAGGTCAGAGAGCTAAACCTCCATGCTCCTGATTCATGAACTCAACCAGCAGGGAGTTTCAGGGAGGCCAATGCAGAGAATGAGGAGTCCTGGCGAGAGATTTTGTTTGTATCTCGTGTGTTGCAAGCCTACCAGCAAGTGGTGGGCTTTCAGGAAATTCTTGCTTACGTGGTAGGAAAAAACGGGGACAGCAACAGTTTTGCCAAGGGGGGCTTCTATAAAAAAGTTGCCTTCCTTTGCAGAGGGTGGGTTTGATCTGGGGATTATCACAACTGGGAGCAAACAGTTCCTGGATTCTCAAAACAGACACAGTTAGGAAGGGTGCTGGAAACTGGCCAATTGGCTGGCTGGTTGGAGGCTGCTGCTGCTGCTGCTGCTACAATGAATCCAAGACAAAGTGTGTGGAAAGGGTGCCAATTTTAAAAACTTAAAATTATTAATCATGGCAGGTTTCTTCTCCACTTAGCAAACTGCAAGTACCAATGGGGTACCCATTGATTAGAATGAGGGTTGTTATTCTTTTTATAAATGACTGATCTACTTACTACACACTGATGGAACGGACTGTTCGTGCAATTGCCCAAAAGTGCTGTTTATTATTTATTTATTTGACTTCTGTACCGCCCAAACTTTCGTCTCTGGGCGGTTAACATGCACAAATTGTACAAATGGAGTTACGTGACAGTACAGTGCAACCATTCTATACAGCATATATAAATTGTATATAATGCCCCCCTGCCCCCTCCCTAGGGTTCACAACCCTCCAAGGATTGGACTGTGGAGATATTGGCTGACATGATGCACAGCACTGTGGAGACCGTGAACTGTGCCGGGGCTGTTCCACACTCCTAAGGCAGTCCCAGCACTGCAGGAAGCAAGCAGGTGTGCAATCAATGCTACCAGAATCACGCCCATTGTTGTGAATGGCGGTAACTGTGGTAGGACCAGTTGCACAGCCTCTTGTTTCCTTCAGCTGAGGAGTCCACGGTAGCCCCAACATAGTTCACAGAGTCTCCATAATGCTGTGCATCGTGTCAGTGACTGTGAAAAATACTGACAAATATTGGAGGAAAGAAACCTCCATGAATAGCTCTAATCAGAATTGGCACTCTCACCCCTGCCACAGCCCAGATCTAGATCCATTGCAGCCCCACAGCTGCATTTGGTTAAGGAACCAAGTTCCATGGTGCCAATGAAAATGTTTATTCCTTGAAAAATGATGGGAGTTGTAGTCCCATAGCATCTGGGGACCCAAGGTTATAGGAACCCTTGCCCTAGTGCAAAGGGTGGAAACAAAATGCCTCCATGGTTTTCTTCTCAAAGTAGCTCTTTTTAGGAATACTCCCCTTCCCCCCATCCAGGACTGCAGAATTCTGCCCAGCAACCAGGCCACACTCCATCTGCCGCCTCACATAATGAGCTAAGCCAGGATCTCTGGCACAAGCCAACTTTCATTCTTCTATTCACTAGGCTTTATCCTTTCAGCTTCCCATTGTTCTTTGCTAATGGCCTTACAATGGGCCTCCCTGTTGCCTTTACAGCCACAGGGAGGCCAAACTGGGGGTGGGGAGCAGAAGAGCCCTAATCTCCGCTTCAAATTAAAGGGACTCCTCCTAATGAATAATGCAAAGGGAAAGGCTGCCAGGAATGTCCTGCCTGCCTGGAGAGGATGTATAGCACTCTCCAGCCATCAGCTGCTGTGATTAGCTGGGCCTCTGAGTGTCATGTCCCAATATTTCATCCGGAGCCTCCTCCCCCCCCCACCCCTTGCAGGGTTGCCACATGGCCCATCTTGCGTCACCTTTTCAAGCCTAGTGCCAATCATGCGGCAAAGATGGCCCAGATAGGGTGACAGATGGAACTAGGTTAGTTTAAGGCTAGACTGAGGCCTGAGGGCATGCACTGATAGCTCAGTTCTGGCCTGGAGAGTAAGAGAAGGGGGTGGAGGGCAGGGGTGGGGTGGGGTGGGGTGGGGGAGGGAGGGAGGGAGGGGAGAAGCTTAAAGAGGCTCTGTTTCAACAGACTGCTTGTGCAGAGAGAAGAACCCACCTGTGCCTCTGGTTTATCTGTTCTCCTGCCAGATGCTCCAAATGTACTCAAGGAGTGTGCGGCTTGAAGGCAAGGTGCACTGAGCTTGTATTTACAGCCAGCTTTAACCACACAGGCAAAGAAAAGGGAGTTTGTAGAAGGGAGGAAAGACATTAACAACAAGGGAAACGTGCTTCAAAAGAGCAGCTTGAAAGGCAGCCTTAGAAGAGCGGCCTCAAAACATGATTCAAGAGGCTTCATCATACTGTTGTTTTGTCCTTGAAATGGGAAAGTCTTTGGTAAATGGTTATCTTTTAAGGCAATAGTACTAAATCAGTATCAATGGTTAGGATGCACTCCAGTGAAGGACTGTTGGAGAGAGTGACTTGTGTGATGCAGTCAGTGGGCAGGATCCAGGATACGTTAGTCACAACTAAGTAGTGAGACATGACTAACTTGGGACTTAGTCATAACTGACTTAGCCTGGATCCTGCTCATTATTTGTAACATGACTGCAAAAATGTCCTTTTTGTAAAAAGCCTATTTATCTGTTACCTTAGATTGTTTGTCAGTCTTTCCCCTCATGACTTTTCTTGTGCATTACGGCCTTGAATCCTGCAAACCTACCCACATGACCAGCTCTGGGAAATGTAATCATGAGCATAAATGTTTGCAAAGATAGAATGCAAATTATTTCACTTCACGCCCTACTTATCATGATCTATCTACATCAGGACAAGAAAAAACAAAACATAACAAAACATATATATATTGTGTGTGTTTGTGTGCGCACACACACACACACACACACACCCCTACACCTTACATCTAGACTACTCTGTGGTGCAACTATTATTTGTGTTGTATGTAAAGAAATGAAATGGCTATTAGGCACTATTGGCTAATAGCATCCGATTACAGTTTCTCAAGTCCACTAGCTTCCTTGGGACTGAGCATGCATAAGCATAAATGGGAACAAGACTAGAACAAGAGTCTGTATTAGATGGTTCTTAGAAGCTATTTGCAATAAGGTTGCATAGTTGAAGGCTGAACCATGAAGTGTAGAACTATATTACAAAAACCCTAAATTTGCTTAAAAATGCAGATTCTGAGGGCTCAATACATTATCAAAACAAAGCTATCCATATTTTTTCTTAATGTTGATGTTTCACTCTAGTTGTGCCATTTCACAGCTGGCACAGTTTCACAACTGAAATCACTGGACAGGTTCAGACATCATGCAGAGCTATGATTTATTTTTTCTGTTATTAGTTTGTATATCTAAACTGGTGCAAGTCAACAAATTGTGATTTATTACTGGCAGTCATACCACAATCGGAATCCAAGGTTTGAAGTTTGTTTGTTTGTTTATCCTAACCGTGATGACCCATTTTGGGGAAGAGAGCTGGTCTTGTGGTAGCAAGCATGAAACGGCCCCTTTGCTAAGCAGGGTCCACCCTGGTTTGCATTTGAATGGGAGACTGTGTGAGCACTGTAACATATTCCCCTTAGGGGATATTCCCCTTACGGGCTGCTCTGGGATATTCCCCTTAGGGGATGGGGCTGCTCTGGGAAACACACCTGCATGCTTGCATGCAGAAGGTTCCAAGTTCCCTCCCTGACATCTCCAAGATAGGGGTGACAGACACTCCTGCCTGAAACTTGGAGAAGTTGCTGCCAGTCTGTATAGACAATACTGAGCTAGATGGACCAAAGGTCTAACTCGGTATAAGGCAGCTTCCTATGTTCCTATGTGTTGTGGGTTCAGACTCATGTGATGTCTGAACCTGCAATTGTGTTTTAATTTCGGTTCACACTGACAAATACAAATCTAGATCATGAGTGGTAAGAAGAAGAGGTGAGACCGGAACCATGGTATGATGAAACAAACCAAGATTTGGGGATAGTCTGTGGTGCCAAGCCAGGTTTATTAAATAAACCTTAGTTAAAGTAAACTGTGTTTCTGTGTGATGTCTAAACCTACCCACTAAATCTGTGGCCTACCCCAATCTAGCCATGTTTACCCTGAAGTTAATTAAATCTCGCTGGTTTCAATGGGATTTACTTCCAGGATGATGTAATGTATGGACAGAGGAGCAAGTAATGATGAGAAGAAAGCCACTGGGACGCATGATGAGGGAAGAATCTGCTTCCCATCCATCTCTGGTTGGGTTGAAAGTTTCAGCATTTGTCTCTCAGTATAATATAATAAGCATATTGCCTAGAATTTTGACCATGAGGCTGTGGCTTGTATTTCTGTATCACAATTTCCACCATGCCCAATCCTAGAGAGGAACTTGAACTTTTCATAACAACAGGGATCAAAGCCTATTTACAGTGTGATCCTTAATTATGGGGAAATGCTTGACTAACAAGCAGAAGGTTGCCAGTTTGAATCCCCGCTAATATGTTTCCCAGACTATGGGAAACACCTATATCGGGCAGCAGCGATATAGGAAGATGCTGAAAGGCATCATCTCACACTGCGTGGAAGAGGGCAATGGTAAACCCCTCCTGTATTCTACCAAAGAAAGCCACAGGCTCTGTGGGCACCAGGAGTCGAAATCGACTTGACAGCACACCTTACACTTTAAGAAAACTGAAGGCCTGGGCAACTCTAGTTTTGGCAACTCTAACCTCATAGCAGAATTCATTTTTCCTGCACTGGCTGTAGTGCTGATAACTGATTGCTCTTAAGCAATTAATGCTGATATTCCATGTCTAAAGCAAAACAGGATTTATTGACATTTCTGGCTCAAAAACAGAGTATGCATGCACACAGGAGTCTGCTCTATCAGCAAATGTGTCTGTGTGATGGATGGTCTTTCTTGTCAGGGAAGGCCATTCCTCTCTGCAGGTTTGCTAATCTCGAAATCCCTGCTACAGGGCTGGGTTAGGTCTGCCCACAGTCTAGGCGCGTGGCTGCAGTCCGGCATGCAAATGAGGTGAAATTTTTTTGCCCTCTGGCCCTCAAAAGCTGCAGCTAGCAGCCTGACTCCCGCAGAGCCATTCAGCAGGTGCTAAGCAAGCCCAGGGCAGGTGTACCATTCACCATATGTTGCACTTAGTATAGTGTTTCATCAGAGTTCTTTAAATTACAAGCCAGGTGAGAGGAAGCAAGTCAAAACATGTGCCCTCACAGAGTAGAGCAACATGCGTGCTTTATATGCTGGTAAGACGTGACTATTATGAGCAGTGATTATGACCGCTTCTACAGCATTCATCTAGGTACTGAAATGCACTTGATTTCCACAAAAGAATATCAAGGAAATGATTATTTGCTTGTTCCCTTATCTAGCATGTACATAAAGATAGAACTATCCCCTTACCTTAGTCTCTTTACTGTAAAGGATTTACATATTCCCTCGAGTTACAGTTTCACAAGCTACAGCACAGCTTTTCCGTGCAGCAGGGAATCTAGAGCTTGCTCCATAACAACGTTGAATATATTTGACTGGTCACCACCCTTATGTAAGATCTCAGCACTTCTGTGCAAGGGAGAGTCTGCACTGCAGTGTGAAGTCACCTCCATGCAAAGGAGAGTCTGCAGGATTGATCAAATGCCAGGTTTAAAATCTAGGGAATGTCTTGGTTGCCGAATGGTGCATGTCTGATCTTTTCTTCACCGAGCAAAAACACCAAGGCAAATGTGTCGGGTTTTGCATGCTTTCCCCACCCTGCAAACTGAACTGTCCCAAATGCTCAGGGGAGCTGACTTTGATCTTCGTGCAGCTGCTCTGTGTTGCTGCCAACACAGAGCTGGAGAGAGACAGATTTCAGAAAAGGCATAGCGTGCAGCAGCAGTAACAACAACAAAAGCATATTGAAAGGCCTAATTTGAATCTTTGGGCCTTGCTTTAGTTTCTTTCTTGCTGCAGTTTTCAGAAGTTTAACCATTTATTTGCAGAAAGGGGAGTTTAAATGCCATGGATAGCAGTGGTGCTTGCCAGCAGACACATGCCATATAGCAAAGGGATGTGCAGGTCTCCAAAGCTGAGGCCATCAGAGAGTCATTTCTCTCAAATATATAAAGGACTTGTGAAGTACATGGAGGGCTGCCTCACAAAGAACATATTAAGGACATGCATGTTATAGACAGGTGATATGAACTTGCTAAACAAAGAGTGATGACTGAAACTGCTTAAAGTCTTTAAGTCACATTTGCACATTTTGTGTGTGAATAGTAGTCTGGGAAGAGGCATGGAACAAGCCTGCATAGTAAGATGGCCAGCTATGACCGAAGCTATTCCAATTTCTTTTCACTTGCTTTTCAGAATATGAAGCATTAAGATGTCCAGGATCGCTTAGAACAGTTTCCTGGGACTTTTACACACAGCTGGCTTTACCGCGAGTTTACTGGGAGGCTTTACTGCGAACTCAAAGTTGTCCCCCCAAAATAATGCAAACAGTGGATTTTTTAAACCAGGATATAAATCAGGCTGCACTCTAATGCACAGTGAAAAACCCAAATTGTGTGTGAACTGCTCCCTCATAACCCGCAGGAACTTTGGGGTAAATCTGGCTGATATGTGAACACATTCCAGAGGAGATGCAAGTTAAAGGGCTTTAAAAGCCCCATGTCAATAACTTCCAGGAGATTGATGCTGATTGCTGGAGACTCCAGACCAATTCTGGAGGATTGGCAACCCTAGGAATTCACATGCACTAGGAATTCCTATTCTGCACAGGCCCACTTCACTCTCTGCAAGTGTCACATGTGAAACCGACACAAGGGTTTCATGGCTTTCCCTATGAAGAAGTGCTTTCCATGCAGGAAATGAATGCTTCCCTCACATTAGAACATTTTGCACATACAACAGATGTTGCTGATGCTTCCTTCCCTCTGCTGCCCTGATGGAGTCCTCAGGGCCATATTTTTTTGGGGGGGGGAGCATTTGGAAGGGGTGGGTCAGCAAAAATTATTGTGCATGCAAAACATTTTACCATGAGGGCAGTGTTAGTCTGGATGCTGCCCAATGTTTTCAGAATTCGCAAGCTCCCACTTGATAATTCTATAGGGGTGCCTGCTATGCTACTTTCAGCTTGCCTCTGCCCTAGCCTGTAATTTGCCATTGATCATTTCAGCAGCAAGGCTATAATAGAGCCAGCCCTGCCCTTTGAAGCCGACTGTTTTCGTCTCGAAACAAAGTCCAGGCAAACGTGCCTGTGTGTGGCAAGGGCCGAAAGAAGCCGAGCACGGTGGGGGCGGCATTGCTGGACAATGGCGCGTTGCAGAGCACGTGCTGCCAACTGTTGAAAATATACATATATGTGTATATATTACTTCTCCCTGGCTCGGCTTCTTCTTCCTTCCCCATTGTGCAGGCTGAGGAGGCAGCAGGCCACAGCTGACAGCTGTGGCCTGCACGGCTCATGAACAGCTGCTTTTTCCTGAGGTGAAATTAAAAGCTTAGGGGGAGGTGGGCACGTGCTGGCTTCTGGAGCCTGAGACAATGCTTGATTTAGGGTGGAACTTGTCTGCAGCGGCTGACAAAAGGGCTAGGCTTGCGCTCGCCGAGGGGTCAAAGGGGGAGCGCGCTTTGACAGAGACAAAAAGAGTGGAGAGAGGCAGAGCGGGCTGCGCCTCTGAAAAGGCCGCTTCAGCTCCAGCAACAGCTGCTCCTGCACACGAAATCGGAGACCCTCCTTTCACAAACACAAGAGGCTCGACAAAGAAAAGAAGCAGAGGCCACACTTGGCTCCCAATGCAATTGTTTGCCATTGACAAGGGGGGAATGGAGAGCTCCTCGCGGTTTTCAGAGTTTGCACCTAGAGATGACTAAAGTGGGGGGGGGGGAGTCGAGCAAATACAAACTGCATAACAGGGGAAAAGTGTGCCACAAACTACACTGCAGGAGGTGAACCTCTCACCTCTGCAGTGAAATAGGTGCACGACAGTTGTTGTACAGTACTGTGATTATCTTTCTATCTGTCTGTCTGTCTATTTAATTTGACCAACATGCATGGTCATTACTTTTTTCCAAGTTTAGTTCATTATACTGTAGCATGACTAATTAGAATGATCTGTGAATGAAATTGACAAAGCAATACAAACATATTTGCTTGTATTAGCTTCCCCAAGCTATAGTTAGGGAATATTCTTACTCTTCTCCTCTAATTGCAGTCTTGTAGAAAAGAAGACGTTCAAAATCTGCTCCTTGGTCAAAGGCTACCCTCTGAGGATGTTTCTAATGGAAAGGTGAGGTGAGATTACAGCAGTAAAAACAAATGCCTAAATGCACAAAATCAGGAGATATAGTTTATGCATAGTGCCTAGGCAATACTAGGAAGTTACTGAAGTAGAGCTTGGTAGTGTACAGAAATAGAAACAGGATCAAGACACAGCTTGGCAGATGAATCTAAGGTTAAAGAAGATGCTCAGGGCATCTTTCCTTTTGCTAAAGATGTCTCCAAATGCTTCACTGATATTCTTCACAGTCCAAATGAATCACCGTCAGTGATTAGAGGGTGTTGTCATCGTCGTCATCAATCATCATCATCATCATCATCATCCTAAACTGGCCTTATCAGATCCAGGATACTGATTCAAACATTTCTCCCCTACTCAGCTCTTCACAGCTTTGTATACCAGGCAAAGAAAAAGAAAAAGTAGCACGTGAAGTAAGAACCAGTGGATTTCACGTATGATCAGATCTGCATACTTTGGATTGTTTTATTACATGGGCTTGATTGCAGATGAGAATGTTTGCTTTGTGCAGACTGATTTTTCTGATTGTAGAGAGGGGCTCAAGTGTTAGCAACAAGTCGTGTGTTACTTGTTGCTGTGACCCTGTGATGCAGAGATCATTGATTGATCATATCTAGGGAGGTTGCTGTTATATTGGGCAAACTACTTCAAACTAGGACAAAACTCTATAAACAAACAATGATATTTATTGCAATAGTAATCTTAAAATATCAAAAAGCTATCAAATATCCTCAAATTTACAAAAAAAGTGGTTAAAACAATATAATTCACAATATCCAATATGGAATGTGAACATGAGACCTGGAGATTAACATTAAACACAGAAAAGTCGTAAGTTCCAATCAAAGACACAACTAGGCAGTTTGCCAGAAATAAACGATTGGCCAGATGCCAACTATTGTTCACATTTCATATTGGATATTGTGTATTATACTAAGAAAATGTTTTTGTAAAGTTGGAGAGATTTTATTTTATTGCTTTTGAATATTTTCAGATTACTATGTAAACAAATATTTTGTCCTGGGTTGAAGTAGTTTGTTTATTGTGTTGGGCCAGTCTATAATTGCTGTTGGTTTTCCACTGTTATACTGAACCTGATATAAAGCAGCCATGAGCCTATACATATCTACCCTGAAAAAAGCCCCACTGATTCCAATAGGACTTACCTTCATGAAAGCATACATAGGATCATGGCCTTAGCGCTAAACAATTTCACTGTATTTCTTCACTGCTGGATTGGATTATTTGGGTGTGAAGTTGGACATGTCTCTAATCTGGCACAAAGATGCATAAATCAAGAAATACAAATCTCAGAGGTGTTTGTATATCATGTCTGTGGTACATTCAGCAGAAGGGTCCCAGATTTTTCTACTTGGAATCTAACTGCTGAAATATAAATGAATCTAATGTTCCTGATTTCCATGAATCGACTGACATGAGCCCTAACACTGGTTTTGGCAAAACAATCAGACACACGGAGGGAGGGAGATACCCTGCCCCCACCAGATATGTTGCCCTCAACATTGCTTATCTGAAATGGAGCCAGCAGAGGGAGCATTTTTAGGCAATAAAGAGATTTGTTTTGCACCCACTGGAATGCTGATCATCAATTCTGGTAAATATAGATGTTCAGTTTCACTTGGTTTGGCCAAGAGGTTTTTTTAAAAAAATACTGCTTGCCCAGTCTTCCACTAGTTTTGTGTTAATGTTAGTTAATTAATTCACCAGCATTTCATCGTCATTATATCATCTTATTCGAAGTTAATTAATTAATTAATCATCAGTTGATTGATTAATGTTAAGTATTCATGATATAAACTGTGAATGCCAGTGAATGAGAAGAATAAAATTGCAAGATCTTATGTTTAAGCAAAAAGGAAGGAGGAGGAGGAGGAGGAGGAGGAGGAGAGAGAAATGGTCAGATACCATGCTTTTTGTAAGTTCCTACTATGTCTTCATAGTTGCTGAGTAAAAATTAAAAATCTAATAACAATGGTTTACATTCTGCACAATGTCCCACCAGTCCAAAAGTGGGACATTTGATGGTTCTGTGTGACTCAACAGCTCATTATCACTGCTAGTAAAGGCAGAGAGGCTTTGTGGCTATTAAGGACTGCATTCTTGCTGTGGAGACAATTCTCCCACCATTCCCAATGGAAGAATAATCACTACTAGGGGTGTACACAAAACTGGTTTGCCCGGTTTGCCCAGTTAGGTCCAAGTTCGGTTCCCCCCCTGAACAGAACTCCCTGGCTTGGCTCAAGTTTGATGAGGTGCTGCCATGGCCACGGGTGTGTGTATCTCCAGCAGTTCCCCTCCTCCTGTCAGCTTCCCTCCGCCGGTCTCTCCAGGACGCTTTGGCCCATGTTCGGGCCATTCCGACTCTTTCTGATGTGGCAGTGGCTATTTAGAGGCCACCATGCATGTGCCCTGGCCATTTGTGTGGCCATGCAAATGGCCAGGGAACATGCACCTGAATTTCCAAAATGGCCACCACTATGTCAGAAAGGGCTGGAACAGCACCCAAACACCCCCAAATGGACCAAAATGGCCTGGGGAAGACCGGGGGGAGGCTGGCAGGGGAGGGGGAACCGCTGGAGACCCCCCGCAGCCACGGCAGTACCCCTCAGTTGCAGTGAGTTGGGTTTTTTTTAAAAAGTTTTTTTAAAAAACTATAGAACCTCCAAACTGGTCCTGAGCCTTCCCAGAGGTTCAGATTGACCTCGAGCCTGATCAGTTTGATGGTGAACCAGCTTGAGGTCTAGCCAGTTTGTACATCCCTAATCACAACAGCAATGACCCAATTATTAGTAACCACAGAGCCTCCTCGCCTTCACTAGCAGCGAGGAAGGGCTGTTGGGTCACACATAACAAGCATATGGGCCCTTCTCTTGGACTGGTGCAGTACTGCACAGGATGTAAAGTTGAGAGTTTGAGATTTTGGCTGCAAGTTCTTTCATCTTAACAGTATTACATAATCTTGCAACTTAACCCTGATTGCAGATCACATTTAATATGAGGTGTATTTTAAAAGTAAAAATGCAGTGTCAGGTTGCTTTAACCTTGGCATTCATCGTACCTGTGACCAGAGGCATGGGGAATACGATAGCGGAAATGAAAAGGTGCTTTGAGTAAACAATTCACATAGTATTGAGAATACCGGATTTATTTTCAGTGTTCATGCGTGTCAGTTCTAAAGATTATTCAGTGCTAAACCTTAGCAACAGCAAAATCATATGCATGGACTCTGCATAATACAAATACAGGACAATAATAGAAACATTTTATTGTGGCAAAGCCATGGGATGTAATCTAGAGAAGGGCATGAAAACATGGCGTTTAATGATTCTGACCTAAGGAAGAAGGTTTCTTAGAGGCTCTCCACATGAGCTCTCCACCCTAACCAGGCTCTGCAGGGAGAGCAGGCTTAGCTGAGCAGGGAGCTGTCCCTAGGTTGCCATATCAGCTGCCCACACAATTACCGGCTCCTCACGATTACTGGCTCTGTCATGGAGCTGGTAGGGCTGGTGGGGCTCGGGGGCCGCCTGGCCCCTGGAAGTCCCAGGATGCCCTGCATGACTGCATGGGGCATCCTGGGGAGACCCTCAAGGCTGGGAGGCTTGTTTTAGCCTCCTGGCAGGCTAAAGTTTTAGCCTCCTGGCAGGTCTCCTCGTGTCGCCATGGTGTGGAGTCATGCCACAGCAAGCATCTTGCGATTGGGTAAACGGGGTAAGTGGGGTGTACGCTCCGGCTGACCTTGTTTAAGGGAAGGAGTATTTTTGGAGGCTTGCTACTGGGAGCTGAGCGGCTCCCATTGTAGCACACGGCCGGGAGAAACCGGGCTAGGCCTCCTTAGCCCTATTTCTCCTGGTCGTGGGAATAGCCTCTTAGGTTTCTTATCTCCCAGCTGGAAAATTTGTTTGCTCAAAGGAACAGGGCTGTAGCTACAATCCTCAAATCCAGGGGCGTAGCTATAATTGAGCGAAAGGGTTCAAAGAAAACGGGGCCCCCGCTCCAGAGGGCCCTCCAGCTCCACCCCTCCCTATTTTCTGCATTATCTCCCTCACACTGGGGGGCGCCAGAGAGAGTGCTGAACACGGGCCTCCTCTCCCCTAGCTACGCCCCTGCTCAAATCATCTAGTCGTTGCCATTTCCATAGGTTTTACTGAGATCAGTTCAGACTGAATGGCACCAAGGGCTGCAGCCAAACAGGAGGGATTTTATGAGGACATCTCAAAAGGTGGAAAACTTGTTGGAATGCTGAGAGGTTCTCAATGAACAAAAATGATAGGGTGTCGGCTCCTAAATGTGGATAAGCAAGGGTGAAGCTGGATAATGAAGCAACATCCTTATCTGCTGCATATATAGTGAATGTAGTGACCCAAGTAGGGATGTGCATGGAACCAGTATGGAGGCCCTTCATGGGCCTCTGAACCAGTTTGAAGAACCGGCGGTTCTGCCAGTTCGAAGGCAGCAGGGGTCTGTCTCTAAGAGTGGGGGAGGGTGCACTTAGCCTTCCTGCTGCTTTCCCCCTGCCAGCGTCTGTATTTTGCAAAGCCGATCGGGGCGGCAGCGTACCTCCCTGCCGCCTCGTTGCCCTCGTCTTCCGGATATGACTGGCAACTTCCAGTCACACACACACACACACACACACACACACACACACACACACACACACACTTTTAAATGTTACAGTTATGAGACAGGCTACTACAGTCACCAACTTACATCCAGACTAATTTATTCATAAGTAATCATTAATTTCAATTTAAGTACTCAGTTCTGAAGCCTGTCAGTCAGGCGGAGGGGAGAGATACTCTGAGATTCAGCACATAGCTAGGTGCAAAGGAAGAGGGTCTTGTTCTTCAGATGTGGAACAAATAGCATGGCTGCTGCATAGTAAGCCAGGAGGGCTCTGGGTACCCCTTGAGAGTCCTTCAAGTATCCCTCAGAGTACTTGGTTGGCTACCCCTGTATTAGATGATCAAGGTAAAGCAAGACAGCTCTGTTCAATTAGTAGCTGGCATATTAGTTTGTTTACTACTACTACTACTACTACTACTACTATACTGCTTTTCAACATAAGTTCTCAAAGTGGTTTACATAGGAAAAGTAAATAAAATAAGATGACCCCCTGTCCCCAAAAGGCTCGCAATCTAAAAATAATTAATTAATTAATAGCCTTAATTATGAAATAAACGTTAAGTCTAAGCAGACACTTACAAAGTTATTTTGCCTTATCTTGATACATAAGGAAGGACAATCACCATTCTCAAAAGATACCCAAGTACAGATCTGAAGTAGCCTTGAGTTGAGACATTCTATTTATTATTAGGATTTCTCTCATTGTATCAACCTTTGATTGTTGGAGGCTTTCTTCACCTCCATCTGGCAGCCACCTGAAAACTAGAATAACATTAATGGTTTAGATCTAGACTTGATGCTACATTAAAACTGGCATTTATATTTTACATCTGCAATAAAATTGGGATAGAATTTGGGGTCTGAACACATCACATAATGCTGGAGCTGAACTTTGTGTTCTGCCATTGCAGTAATAATGCATAAGAAACAGCACCAGTGAGCTGGAAGGCTTGTACTGTGTACAGGCACTCTTTAATTGTAGATTCATTATCCGGGTACACAGGCTTTTGAGGATAGCTGGTGTTTTTGCATTACTGCCTGAAGAAGCCAAATCCACACTGGTAATTAAGAACAGGGAGTCCTTTACAATGTGGTAGGAGGACAGAAGCAATTCATCACTGACACTTGCAAATTGTGGCACTCTTCCCTTCCTGCACAAAGGCACAGCTGCCTACTGATAGCATCGGTTCATCCATGTGGGAATCCCATTTGTTTCAGCCTGCCTCTTGTGTTTCTCACTGAGGGAGCAGGTGAGTACCAGCTGACTGGATCAGCTTGACCCTCATGGCTGGTCTCCAGGGAGGCCCAATGCAGAAGGGCCTACCAGCAAAGTTACCTGTTTGCAAGCAGATGTAGGTGAATTAAAACTGGAAGGTATTCCTTTGCTCCTGTGTGTGGATTCGGCTGTGTTTTGAAGCATCCAGAGAGACAAATGAATATGGCTTCAGCCATCATGTTAGTGCAATAAAGCATCTTAAGCAATCAGCTGAAACAATTGTCTCCTGTTGTTTCAGAAAGAAAAAGGGACATTACTAAAGCCAGATCAAGAAAAGTTTGATGGTTTCATTTCTGGTCACCCCCTGACCCCCACAAGTATGTAAGGTGATATTCATAGACCAGCATGATAATGTTTTATGTGGTGGACTAGGATTGCTGCACTATAGGATTGAGCAGCACTATAGGATGGGGATTCGGCTGAACATCTTGAACCATATATCACACCTTACATTAAAAGAGTTCTGCACCAATCCATTTGGCTTAAAGAAAGCATTGTAGACTTCTACAGAACTACTACTGCCACTAAAAAGAGAATGATGAAGATGGCTCAAAAGACCCTATACTTGACATATGAATCCTATTCGTATCTATTTTATTTTAAATATAGATGATTCCTTTTGCCTTTGCAGCTGATGCTTGAAACAGCTTTGTGTCCAAGCCTGGAATGCAGGAACAGTTTTAATGGTGGAACGGCTTGGGTCTAGGGATGTGCACGGAACCGTGGTGGGGAGACTTGAATGCGGTGGGGGTCTCTCTTTAAGAATGGGGGAGGGTATACACACACACACACACACACACACACACACACACACACACACCTCTGTTGCCAGATTTGGCTTTTTAAGGCCAAATTTTGGGTTGCGGCCCATTTGACTTACGAGTATACCCCTGAGGTTCTGGACACACACACACACACACACACACACACCATCTTTATGGGGTACCTGAGCTGAAGGCTTGCCACAGAAGGGATACACTTGTTTAAAAAGATTGGGAACCTCTGGTCTAATATATCTTGAGGCTGTTAACATGAGGATCCCAACCCAGGCTAGGGCAGCTCAGCCTGGGATGGGCTGCTTGTGTGGAGCACGCTGTGGCAGTTGGTGAAGGTGCCGCTGGGGGGTGGCGGTGGCGGCGGGAGGCCCCTTTAAGGGTAAATGAATTGGTGCTTGCCTCTGCTCTCCCTGCACTTGAACATTGCTCGGAGAAGCAGTGTGCAGCCCCTGCGGCAGGAGATCGCCTCCGCCACTCGCCTGGCTTCCACCAAGCCGACCCCCCGCCAGTGGCCAGGTGATTGGCAGCAGCGATCCCCTGCCGCAGGGGCTGCTGGGTGGCATACTGCCTCTTTGAGCAGCGTTCAGGTGTGGGGAGAGGGGAAGTAAGCACCAATTCATTTACTCTTAAAGGTTCCTCCCGCTGCCCCCCCCCCAGCGGCACCTTCACCAGCCGCCACTGGGAGCACTGAGATCACTCCCGATCCTGGAACTTCTGCCCCCCCTGACTTTTAACTTGGTGTTTACCTGTGGTCCGTTAAACCCTGGCAGGTGTCAGTGAGAACCATCACTGCCCCCCGCCCAGCTCGCCACTATTTCCGGCTGCGAGCTGGAGGGAAGGAGTGGCTGTGCCGAGCATGTATCTAAAGGCCATTTAGTCAAACCTTCAAGCATGATATGAACTCCATTACTATTGCATTCAGCCATCTAATGGTACAGCGAGGAAATGACTTGACTAGCAAGCCGGAGGTTGCCGGTTCAAGTCCCTCCTGGTATGTTTCTATGGGACTAGGGTAAACATCTATATTGGGCAGCAGCAACATAGGAAGATGCTGAAAGGCATCGTCTCATACTGTGTGGGAGATGGCAATAGTAAACCTCTCCTGTATTCTGCCAAAGACAACTACAGGGCTCTGTGGTCGACAGGAGTCAACACCGACTAGACGGCACATACTAATATTGCATTATCTAGATTCATTTCAGTCAGGCTTCAGGCTTGGCTTTGGAACAGAAACTGCTTTGGTCATCCTATGGGATGACCTGTGCAGAGAGAGAAATGGGGAATGCAACCTTGTTAATTCTCTTGGGTCTTTCAGAGGCTTTCAATACCATAGGCTGGCTGAGTTGGATGTGGGAAGCACTGCTTGGAAGTGGTTCAACTCCTACCTTGAGGCCCATTTCCAAAAGGTAGTGCTGGGGAATTACTTCTCAACCCTTTGGAAGTTATGCTTTGGGTTCCATCCTTTCCCTTATGCTATTTAACATCTACATGAAACCACTGGGAGAAGTCATCTGGAGATTTGGCCTGATGTGTCATCAATATGCAGATGGCAGTTAGTTGTATCTCTTGTTTTCATCAGACACAAGTGAGGCAGTGCCTGTCCTGAATCAATGCCTGGATGCAGTAATGGACTGGATGAGGGTGAACAAGCTGAGACTCAATTCAGACAAGACAGAAGTGCTGCTGGTTGGTGGTTCAAGTCAGAAGTGCTGCCTGGGTGAAAGATGTTCTGCTTGTTTTAGATGGGATTGCACTCCCTGTGAAGGACCAGGTTTGCAGTTTGGAGGTGCTCATTGATCCAGCACTGTCACTAGAGGCTCAAGCGGCCTCTATGGCTTGGAGCACCTTTTATCAGCTTTGACTGATACACCAACTGTGACCTTACCTGGATAGAGATAACTTGGCCACAGTTACTCATGCTCTGGTAACCTCACGCTTAGATTACTGCAATGCATTGTACGTGGGGCTGCCTTTGAAACCAGTCAGGAAACTGAAGCTGGTACAAAATAGGGCTGCAAGATTATTAACTGGGACTGGACGTTTTGAGCATATTACGCCAGCACTTCATCAACAGCACTGGCTCCCTGTCTGTTTCTGGACCCAATTCAAAGTGTTGGGTTTTAACCTTTAAAGCCCTAAATAACTTGGGACCAGGTTACCCGAGAGAATCCCCTGCCCCATATGTCCCGACCCAGACCTTAAGATCTTCGTCAGAGGCCCTGCTCTGATTACTCCTGCCAAACAAGGTGAGGCTGGTGGCTACAAGGGAGAGGGCCTTTCAGGGGTTGCACCCCATTTATGGAATAGCCTCCCCAGTAATGAAGCCCACCTGGCTTCATCACTTTGTTCTCTTAGATGCCAGGTAAAGACCTGTTCACGTGGGCCTTTCAAATTTTGATTTTTAGAACTGATTTTTAAAAAGTTTTAAAATTGCTTTGTATTGTATTTTGTATTCCCCCCTTTTGTTTTGGTCTGTTGTGATTTAATGTATTATGTGTTTTTATTTGATGTTTTAATGCTGTGTTGTGAGCCGCCCAGAGAACAATTTGTTATGGGGCAGCTAACAAACAAAGTTGTATTATTATTTCTTGTTTACACAGTCAGACAGGTGTTATTAACTGGTTTGTTTTATCCAGACATTGAGTCATTCCCAAGGACCTGGGATGGCTGAATTTTATTATCAATGTTGTTGCTGTTATTATAGATATCGTCGCAGAATATAGGCTATTCCCAGTAAAGCTGCTTTTTGTAATTGGCTGATGGTGATTTCTGTGGCCCCTATGGTGTTGAGGTGCTCTTCAAGGTGTTTTGGAACTTCACCCAGGGTGCCAATTACCACTGGGATTATGTTGGTCTTTTTCTGCCACAGCCTTTCAATTTCAATTTGTAGATCTTTGTATTTGGTGATTTTTTCTCTTTCTTTTTCTTCTCTTCTGCTATTCCCTGGTATTGCTATGTCAATTATTTTAACTTGTTTTTTCTTCTTCTCGACTACAGTTATATCTGGTGTATTGTTTGGAAGATGTTTGTCTGTTTGTAGTTGGAAGTCCCATAATATTTTTGCATCTTCATTTTTGACAACTTTTTCAGTTTTATGGTCCCACCAATCTTTGGCCGCAGGTAGCTTGTATTTTTTGCAGATGTTCCAGTGTATCATCCCTGCTACCTTGTCATGCCTTTGTTTGTAGTCAGTCTGTGTGATCTTTTTACAACAGCTGATTAGGTGGTCCACGGTTTCATCTGCTTCTTTACAAAGATGGCACTTGCTGTTTGTTCTTGATTTTTCTACTTTTGCTCTTATTGTATTTGTTCTTAGTGCCTGTTCTTGTGCAGCCAGTATTAGACCCTCTGTTTCTTTCTTCAAGTAACCATTCTTAAGCTATTGCCAGGTCTTGGTGATGGCTGATTTTCCATTTATATTGTGCAAATATCGACCATGCAGTGGCTTCTTTTTCCATTTTTCTGCTCAGTTCTTGACTTGTTCTTTCTTGTAGGCCTGCTTTGTTTCATTGGTGACGAATAGTTTCTCGGTACTGACCATTTTAAGTGAATCTTCTTCACTGTCCTTGATATATTCTTCAAGGCCTCTTTTCTCCTCCTCTACTGTTTGATGGACTTGCAGCATTCCTCTTCCACCTGAGCTGTGTGGGAGGTATAGCCTATCTACATCACTGCGGGGGTGCAGAGCATGATTGATGGTCATGATTTTCCTGGTCTTACGATCTAGCGTCTCTAGCTCTGCCTGGGTCCAGTCTATTATTCCTGCAGTGTATCTGATAACAGGTATAGCCCAGGTGTTTATGGCTTGTATGGTGCTCCCACCATTGAGTTTGGACTTTAGGATTTTTCTAAATCTCTTGATGTATTCATTTCCAATTTTTCTTTTAACTTCAGCGTGTGCAATGTTATCAGCCTGGAGAATGCCCAAATATTTGTAATGTTCTTTCCCTTCCAGGTTCTTGATGTTGCTTCTACTGGGCAGTTCTATTCCCTCTGTTTTTTGTTGTTTTTCCTCTGTTCATTCTTAATGCAGCACACTTGTCTAGTCCAAACTCTATTGCTATATCGCTACTGAATATATGGACAGTGTTTAGCAGTGATTCAATTTCTGAATGGGACTTTCCATACAACTTCAGACCGTCCATGTACAGCAGATGGTTTATTTGACTTGATGTTTTAGATGTTTGGTCTCCGAGGCCTGTTTTGTTTAGCATTTGTGAAAGTGGAGTCATGGGGATTACAAACAACAGAGGGGATAGTGAGTCCCCTTGGAAAATGCCTCTTCTAATGCTAACCTGTCCAAGTGTCTCGCCATTGATTGTTAACTGTGTACTCCACATGCTCATTGCTTTTTTAAAATAAATATCTGAATGTTTTTGCTGACACCAGTTGTTTCTAAACATTTTAGTATCCATGTGTGAGGCAATGAGTCGAAGGCTTTCTTGTAGTCAATCCATGCAACACTTAGATTTGTTTTTCTTCTCTTGCCATTTTCTAAAATCATTCTGTCAATCAGCAGATGGTCATTTGTGCCTCTGGTGTTTGGGCAATTTCCTTTCTGTTCAACTGGAAGCTGTTTGTTAGTTGCATTATTTCATCTGCTATTATTCCAGTTAATAATTTGAACATAGTTGGCAGGCAGGTTATCGGTCTATAACTACTTGGAACCGCACCTTTTGCTGGGTCTTTCATTATGAGATGAGTTTTCCCAGTTGTGAGCCATTGTTCAATATCACCTCCTTGAAAAATGTGATTGAACTGTTTTGATAGTTGTTTATGAAGGCTTGTTAGGTGTTTAAGCCAAAAGCCATGCAGTTCATCGTCGCCTGGTACAGTCCAATTTTTAATTTTCTTTGCTCTTTCACTTATTAATTCTGGTGTTATTATTAGATCTTGCATTTGTTGCTTACATTTTTCGACCTCTTTCACCCAGCCTGCTTTTTTATTATAATCTATTTGATTGTCCCATAATTTCCCCCAGAATTGCACTGTTGCTTCTTTATTTGGTGTTTCTATGTTTCTTGCAGTTTCTCCTTCTATGCTTTGGTAGAAACGTCTCTGATTTGACTGGAATTGGAGATTCTGCCTGTGTTGTATAATTCTAGCTTCGTATCTGCTAATCTTCTTTAACACTGCTGTTATTTGCTGCTTTATTATTTCCAGGACTTCTGTAATTTTCCTTGAATCTAGGTGGTATTTTTGGATCAGATACTGTTTGGTGTTTTCATTCTTCAGCTTCTTGTCTTTCATATCTTTCAGTTTACTAGCATCTGATCGAAGCCTGGCAATTTTATTTTCTAATCTAATCTTCCATTTAGGTGATGTACTGCTTTCTTTTTTTACAGGTCCACTGATCTTATATCCGAGCTCTTGTGTTGTTCTTGTTGCTGCACTGTACATTAGTTGGTTTGTTTCTTGCAAATTATTGGTTGTTATTTCTGCAAGTGCTTTTCTGCTTTTCTTGGCAGCTCTTGTTGCTTTTCTGTTAAACGGCATTCGGGTTTTTGAGGTGAAGGCAAAGAGGAGGTTGCCTGGTTTTGATTTTTAAAAGTTCAGCAACAGTGGCATCCTCTATTTCCAACACCTCCTCCACCTGCGCCTGAGCAACTTCATCAGTTGGTGGTAATTCTTCTTCCATATCTTGAGCCTGTGTTGCTCTTTGCAGTTCTTCCAGCTCAACTTCTGTCAATACTTTATTTCTTATTACTATCTCTGGTCTGCTAGCCTTTGTTCTGTTATTTCTGTATCTGGATGCTTCTCTTTCCAAATTTGGTACATTCTTTTTAAATAACCTCTTCTAGTTGGACTAGACTTGTAATAGCAGATCATTATTTCCTTCTTGGCATTTTTCATATATTTTTTCCAGTTAAGCGACGTTTCTTCCAGTAACCCTGCAGTCTCCAGTCCTGGTTGCTCAACTGAATTTCCTGAGTCCTGTAGCCTACTTGCCACCAGATTTTCAGAGACTCCAGCACCTGGCGCGGTCCTTGTTGACCCGGGCGATGACTGATTCGGTATAGATTTACGTCTCACCATATTGTTGATGGGAGAGGCACTCTTCGTCTGGCTCCTCTGGTGCGACATGTCCAGTATGGTTGGACCTCTGGCATACCTCTCACCTTTCTCAGAGCACGCAGCCCCACAACCACGCCAAGGTAGTGCCTCACTGGGGGGTGGTATTATTATTATTATTACCATCATCATCACAGATCAATCCATGCCATTTGGATCTATTTGTTCTACAAACACTGTGGTAAACTGCCCTGACTGCAGAAAAATTTAAGCAAGCACACTGGGCTCCAGACAGGGGCGGAGCCACCATTGGGCCAACAGGTTCAAAGAACCCGGGCCGGTGGCCAATCAGGAGCCGCGAGAGTGGCCCCGACACGCCCCCTGCATCTGACGTCAGACGCGGGGGCGGTAGTTTAGCTCCCGAGCGGGGGCCGTGCGGCCCCTTCAGGAGCTAAACAAAGGCTGGTGCTGTGAACGCAGCAGCAGCCTAACTAGCTCCTGAAGGGGCCGCGCGGTCCCTTCAGGAGCTAAGACTGGTGCTGCATTCCAGAAGAGCCAGGAAGAGGGAAGAGCTGCTTCTGGGCTGTGCTGTGAACGCAGCACCAGGCTTCATCTACAGTAACTGCCGAAGGGGCCGCGCGGCCCCTTCAGCAGTTAAACTGCTGCAGTGATCCCGAACGGAGCCTCAAGGCTCCGTTTGGGAGCCAGACCATGCCCCCGCGTCTGATGTCAGACGCGGGGGTGTGGCTATCCCCTGTGTGTGACATCAGATGCAGGGGGCGGGGCTATCGGGGATCCCGCCGCGGCCGCACACAGGCCGCTGGCAGGCTAGCTATGCCCCTGGCTCCAGTTAATTCCCAGCCAAGTGTAAAGGTGAATGCAGTAGAGTGCAGGTCTCAAATTGTGGCTTTCTTGCAGATGTTGGCTTACCATTTTTTTTATCTCCGGCTACTGGCCAAATAAACAAACAAACAAGCCCACTCCCAGTACTGGCCATGCCTGCTGTGTCTGATGTCCACGCAGGAGGCATGGCCACTGCTGCTGCTGCTGCTGCTGCTGCTGCTGCCACTGCTACTGCTACCACTACTACTACTATTACTACTGATTCACTGTATATACCACTTTTCAACAAAAGTTCCAAAGCGGTTTACATAGATAAATAAATAGATAAAGATGGATCCCTGTCCCCAAAGGGCTCACAATCTTAAAAGAAAACACCAGCAACAGTCACTGGAGGGGTACTGTGGTGGGGGTGGATAGGGCCAGTTGCTCTCTCCCTGATAAGTAAAAAGAGAATCATCACTTTAAAAAGATGCCTCTTTGCACTATCTGGAGGAGGGTGAATTCAGACTCTCTCCCAATCCTCTCTTGTCAGCACTTTGTTTCAGTGCTGAGTGATGGGAGGTTCCTTTTCTCCCTTGCTGGGAATGAGTCAGGGAAAGAAGCCCCTGACCAGCCAGCGCTGGAATGAAGCACCAGCTGGGCAGCCAGAAAGTTCAGTGAGGGATGGAGCAAGGCCCTGCAGGAGGGGCAGGTGGTTGCCTTGGTGGCTCTCCCTTGCTCCATTGTCCCCATGCCACTGCAATCACCCCATTGCCCAACAGAATCCTTAACTGAGCTGATGGTGACAGAGTTGGCATTGGCATCTCCCAGGCTTATGGTGCTGGGGGACTTCAATGTTCACTTTGGCACCAGTCTGTCCATGGCTGCTCAGGGGATCATAGCAGCCACAACAATCAATATGGGCTTATCCTGAGTGATCTGGGGACTGATGCATGTTTCTGGTCACATGCTCAATCTGGTCTTTTACTCTGATCAAGGTGGTGTTCTGTGGGGACCCATGAGATTTCCCCATTGTCATGGATACCATCTGGTTATGGCTGGACTTACAAACACATCCTACCTCCGCAGGGGTAATGGATCTATTAGGATGGACTGCCCAAGAAAGTTATTGGATCCAATAGGAGTCTAAGAAGGCTTGGAAGGCTTTAGAGTTGGCTCTGCCAGGGATTCTGTTGATGCCTGTGGAATTCTGTTGATGCCCATGCTTTCTGTGGAATGCTGGAATAGCGAACTCACCAGGGCAGTAGACATAATAAGTCCTAAGCGTCCTCTCCAACTTGCTTCAAAACTGGCCCCATTGTATACAGAAGAACTAAAGGGGCTGAAGTAGCAAGGTAGATGAGTGAAGCATAAGAAAGACTTGACTCGAACCCAACAGATTTCAACATAGAGAACATCTGAAGATTTATCCTCTAATCAAAATATTCTGCTGCCAAATAAGGATAATGAATAGGAACAAACTATTATATCAGAGAAAGAGAGTTCCAGCTCACCTAGATGGAATTCATGTCACAAAATCTGCAGGGTTAAGGAGCCCAGCAGAGCCATCACCCCCACCCTCGTCCTCCCACAGAGGTCTTCTGAGGTCCAGCTGCCTGCTCTCTTTCCTTCTTTTCTCAGAAATTTGGGATGGCTTGAGCCCTTAGTCACTTTTCTGTTTCACTTGTTGAGCTTTTGGGAAACAGTGACTGACATCCAGACTAACACTGCACTAGTACAGACATGTTGCACTAATGCAAAGACATTGTGCTAGCTGGTTCTGCTAAGTCAGGAGCTTGTGTTCCAGGCTAGTGTTGCACCAGTGCAACAGGGTGTGCTTTTGCAACCTGTGGTGTACCCCCTGCTGTGAAACCCTCCTCCTCCTCCATCCATCTATGTGGCAGGGCATGATACAAAGTGATCTGCTCTCCTTGTTGCACAAGTGGAGTGCTTGCAGAAGTGAATGGAGAGTGCAAGAGACTGCGCAACTTTGAGCATCTGCTCAGCAACGTGACGACCTTGTGTGGGTGCATCTATGTTCATCACACGAGTGCAGTGTTAGTCTGGATGTCAGCCAGTACTCTTCATAAATGCACCAGGAAGAAAGCCAGAGCTGCTGTGGTGTGAAGGAGAAGGCTTCAGACACGGTGGTAATACTCACCTGTGAGTTACTGCAACAAAGTAGCCTGTCAGTAATGCCTCAACAATTTGACTAAGTGTCTTAACAATCTGACAGCAGGGTAGTGAGGGAACCAGCCATAATTCATCAGCAGCTCTTTAAAGCTGTGATGTTATCTTTGCCCAGCACAAAAGTCACAGCTGTCTGGCGACAACATCAGAGAGAGGGGAGTCCCATCTGTTTTCACCTTCCGTGCTCGGGAAGCAGGTGACTGCCAGCTGACTGAATCTGCTTGACCCTCTGTGGCTGGTGGTCCCCGGAGAGGCACAACTCACAGAACCAAACAATTCAGCTCCTGCCACCAAGATGTGCCTGGACGGCCAGGCTTTTACTAGCCCAGAGACCGTGAACAGTAAGAGGGTTGGCAATTTCTGTTCAAAAGAGGGCTCCTCTGCTATCAGTAACTGTGTGACAGGAGAGGTTCAGCAGGTGCTTCCCATTCAAAACATTGCAGCAATGATAAAAACAACATCAAAACGTTTCTAAAACCTACTGCACATCACAGTAATTTAAGAATACAATAACAATTGGTGTCAATGTGATATTTACCTTTCATGAAACGTATGAATGGGTCCATCGATTGTCAAAGATCTCTATATTTTTCTCTCCAGTCCTTCAAAGAGATGTCTTTTGTCATTTCCATCACTCCCACTGTTCTCCATATTTTACTTTTTACACGGGCTGGGTTCACACAAACTCAAGGATCCTGGTTATCTATCCTGGTTAAATGCTTAAATGCCCTGAAATTCTGGGTTCAGACAATCAGTTTCACAGGGCTCACTAATCCTGATTAACTTTGCCTAACTTGTCCTTCTAACTTTAGTGGGACTACTTTGAGTAACTTTCCTCATCATGTCAGCCAATGTATACAAAATACTCTGCTGAACGACCAATTCTTATAGAATATACCCCACATATATACTTCAAGCAATGGAATTCTGATTTAGCCAAGCTTCCAGTTAGACTGCATGTCCCTTGGTGGGACTGTGCCACATGAATGCTGCATATGGTGGCTAGCTGCTAAAGAATGCTACATAGTGGCAGAGCTATTCATCTGCTAAGAACACCATTTGTCATTCCAGAGGCAAGAGAGGTATAATGAAAAATGCTTCAGTCATCAGATTCAGACAAGAGCTACAGGTTCTCCGGACTAGCTCTGTCAAATATAATTTCTACAGCAGTAACTTGACGTTGCTGTTTTTAAAAACAAGACTGTGGGTGTTTTTCTCTTTTCCCTTTCTTCCCTTGGTTAAGCAGGAGAAGAAAGAGATGCTTCACCAGCATAACTATCCTGCCTTCAATTGATATAATAGTGATGTGGTAGCAACATTCTGCCTTTAGAATCTGTTAGCATTGATTTTATGAGGGTCTTAGGCCATAATTGAACATAGAAGCTAATCCAGTTTGTGAACTGAGATGTGTCAGCGTAAATCCACTGATTTTATGACTGAAGCAAGTATCTTAATATGAGGCAAATACTGGCGAGGCTCGACACAACCAGCCACGTTAGGCAACAAAATGACCCATTGTCCTCAGTAATGAAGGCCCCCAGCTCAGCACTGCAAGGTTTTCGAGATGCGCTGAAAGGTATTTAAGAGCAGCTTTGTTGGAGAGTCCTCTTTACGTCAAAGCATTCTTTGCTGAGGAAGGTTGAGTTGTCATTGTGAAAGGAAAACCAATAAAAATTCTTAAGCCAATCCAGCCCATGGGTGGTGACTTAGGGAGACCAATAAATATGTCTTTACTATTAATAAAGGGCATGCTTCATCAAAGGAGGAAGAACCAATGAACACTTTCATTAAGAAGCCTTTAATACACATGACCTTTGAGAATAACAGTATCTATTGTGTGGATGGGAGTCTCTACCATGCAGCAACCATATCAGAGCTGCTGCCATTTTTAGCCTGCTTCCAATGGGAAGAAGGCGCATGAGACCACGAGATCTGTGTTTGTATATCTTTTGCATTTACAGTCCAATACAAACCAAATTCACAGCAAATGAGAGGGTCCTGGGTCACCTTAATGTTTCTCTCTCTCTCTTTTTGGTTAATCTGCCATCTTATTTCAAGATGGTGGCCACTCAATCTATAGGCAACTTCCCTTTGTTACCCAAGTGCTGGTAACTGGGTACAGACCAAATGCACCACACATGACAATGGGTCTTTGGTAAGTCACGAGCTGACATGATGTATTGCGTTATGGAGTTGTAAGAACCTCTACAAAGCAAACCACAGATGATGTTCTGAATCAGTGACACTGGGGGAACCTGAGCTTCAGAACACTGTGGGGGTTTACTTTGAAATCCAGACTCTGCAGTCAGGGAAATGCTGGCTGATGCTCCATGACAGCACAGCATGAGGGAGGGTGGGCTGAGCCTAAGCACCTAGGCAGCTGGCTATTGGGACAGGAGGGAAGGATGCTGCCTGACACTCCACCACCTTCCTTCTTGTAGGGGACCCATAGGCTCAGAGGCATAACTAGGGAAAATAGCGCCTCGGGCAAGCACTGAAATTGGGCCCCTGTCCAAACAGGAATAATGGGACTTGTAGTCAACAATATCTGGAAATCCTTGTTAAAAGGAACACTGTACCATCTAGACATGGTTGTTGATCAAAACCTGAAAACATGAGCCATCTCTGTAAAAGACTTAGAACAACAGTCAGGAGTTTTGCGAGGATTCCAAGTGTCATTTTCTCTGTCTCAGCTCATTCTTTTTAAAAAACATGACTTTGGCCTAGAGGATCACCTGCCCAAAAAGCCACTAGCAAAATAGGGGAAAAAGAAGGTGGTGGTGGGGTCTATAAACCAGTGAATGATTCCTGCCAGCCTTTGTCTTATGATGACTGTTGGCTCATGATGGGGTATATGTGCATTCACCACACCAGTGCTTACTTTTGACACCAAGAGGGAGGAGGATACATTACTTTGTCACACTAGACAGAGGCATTTGCAACAGGAGCAGACAGCCAAGTTCTGCCAGGGCCAAAACAAGCCCCTGCCAGACTAAGAAATCATTGTAATTTGCCTCTTCTTGTCACAAGCAGTGTGCTGTTCTTTTATTATTGACTCTAACTCTCAAATATCCCAGTCATGGAAGGAAAATTCAGGGTCAATTTACAAGAGACACATTTTCTACATGGAAGTTTCTTCCGTGCAGGTGTTGTGCAGAAACCCATGTGTAGTGACCTCCAGGGGCATAGCAAGGTTGGAATGGGCCAAGATGAGATTTTAAAATGGGCCCCCAGCCCCTCAAAGTCCAGGGCCTCCACACATTCCAGGCCCCCAAGGATTTAAGTCTGATATTTCAAAATAAGTATGCTGCCTGGAAATACATTTCACTGAATACACACATGCACACTTCACAGTATATAGTGATATACATTGAGTACTATATATTTGTGCTAATTTTACTGCCTAGAACACACTAGCAATGCTAATTATTAAAATGGCCCCCTCGCTGCAGATTAGCAAAGGAGACTTTCAACCATGCAGGGTGAGCCTATGTTTGTATTCTCAGAATTCTGAACAAATTCAGTAAAGTTTGATTCCAGGAGGTTTTTCACACGAGGCTTTTAAAGCGCTTTAACACACATCTCCTCTGGAATGGAGGTGCTGCATTCACATGTTGGCCAGATTTACCCTGAAGTCCCTGCAAGTTATTGGAGAGCAGTTCACACACAAGAAAAATAAAATAAAATAAAAGCACAACACATGCTTCACAGTTCTCACTCAGACCTTCAGGGTTGCAAAACAACTTGAACATAAGTGCATTTATAAATGAATGAATGAAAGAATGAATAAATAAATATTTGTTCCAGAAGCTTTTGTAATTTTCTGACATGAAACAAGCCACTTATAGGCCTTAGATAGTTTTTGTTTCTAAAGCCAGCACATTTTTCAGTCTGTTTTAAATTAAATATTCAGAGACTTCTCAGTCTCGCCCCACCACCCATATCAAAGCCCTATGGCAAGCAGATCCCTATATACGGGGGTAACCACAAAAAGGAATTCACAGCCTACCTTGCAAAGGCTGTGCTGGATGGTCTGGTCTGCTGCAAGGAGGGTCTGCTGCAGGGAGCTCTGCCAGCCTCCTTCCTGGCTTGCTGGGGCCTGCTGAGTTCAGGCTTCAGGGAGGCCTACTTGGAGGCCTCTCTGGAAGCCCCGCCCACCCGCCGATCAGCTGAGAGGCTGCTCCGATCCTAGGCCAGATCTGGAGGCAAGTGGCTGAGGGGCCCTGGGGCTGGACAGGTGGGCAATGGGGTGGGAGTGGTAGGACTTGGCATGGCGCCCCCACCTCAGTGGCGCCTAGGGCACCTGCCCTGCCTGCCACCCCCCAGTTCCGCCTATGCATAGGCTTGAAGCCAGGATGAATCTTGGGATTGAGAGCCCAGTATGCCCAGTATGTGAGTTGGGGAGGCAGAAGTGGGAGAACAAAGAGTGAACTATTGGCAAGCTGTTGGTGCCGCCCTCAGCAGCTCTGGGACAAATGTCCCACCTTGTTCTATTGTAACAATGCCCCTACATAGAAGTACAATATGTTAAGAATAAGGCAAAAGTCTCTGCTGTTCCTGGAACAGGGCTTCCTAAACTTGAGTCCCAGATGTTGCTGGAGTACAATTCCCACTATCTCCAGCCACAATGGATTCCACCCCCTTGGGAGGAAGCTGCCATTACCTAGCCAGTGGCAGCTTCTCTCCTGGGGCAAATAGCAGCCACAGGAGGCTTATCTGGAGGGGACAAAAAAAATTCAAGCTCCTTTAACCCAACACTGTGGTATGGATCTGGATCAGACCCGCCAGCTTCGGGGGGGGGGTGCATAATCCTATCCACACTAGGGCCAAGTTCATGCTTGATGCAGTGTGCAGTTTGGCCTTTCTTTGAGTAGGAATTGCTGCAGCAACAATAGTGAGCAATGCATTGGCTGCACTCATAATTCTCTCTCTCCTGGGCATGTCTCTTGTTTGGAATCCAGACTGTAGCCTCATCCAGATGTTATCCAAAACAAAGCCCCACTGTAGCCATGTACATTGGGGCAAAGGGGAAGGATATTCCACCCCCAGCACATCAATCACCCGCACACCCTACTACTCACGATTATGATGGGGCTTACCTGAAGAGGGACAGGCCCTGCCACTGATGGTGGGCACATCCACGATGGTGAAGGTGGATTGATCCACCCTCATAATCATGGATGTACCTGACATCTCGGGGAGGGATCTACCTGCTTCAGACAAGCCCTGCCATAATGATGAGTGGTGGGGTGTGCAGGTGAGTGATGTGGAAGGGGTTGGACTTCCTCCCCCTTCACTCCAATGTACATGGCTACAGCAGGGCTTTTGGATAATGTCTGAAGGAGGCTTGTGTTATTTGGTAATTTCAATCAAACCAAGCCATGCTGTATTTTTATAATGAGTTTCCCTCCATCTGTATGGATACCTGTGATAATATTATGTAACAATTTAAACACATCATAGCATAAACTGCTTCCCAGATTGTTGAATAAATGGACAGATCCCCCAGATGACTATTATATAATTAACTCTCACTGGTATTATAATTAACATTAAGGAAATGATAGCCTGGCTTTCCAACAGATTGTTGATGGCTTAAAAAAAAAAGTATCGAAAGAAATATTGTGTGGTCGCAGTATCAACCTGCCATCTGTGCTGGATTGAAAAATTAAGAGAGCTTTATGAGGAATCTTATTCTGTGTCTCCAGTCCTCTAGGACCAAATATTGTTTTTAATGGGAGACCCAGCAGCTTTTCTACTGCTTGTAACTTCATTGTTTCCCATACTATTGGCAGAAAATAGTGTAGCCGAAAATAGTGTAGCTGAACATTAGTTATCCTACCACTTTTACATGGCATTGTGCTTGCCAAATACCATAAAGACTGTATGAAGGATTTTTGTAATAGAGGCAATTAAAAAAGATGTGCAATAATTTAAGATTCTATTGCCTTCAATGGAAGTTTTCTGCTACATGTAACTTCTGTATTGATTGATGGATCAATTAAGTGCCGTAAAGTCGGTGTCGACTATTAGCGACCACATAGATAGATTCTCTCCAGGATGATCTGTTTTCAACTTCTGTATTATCTAGCCTTTAAAAAGTATTCTGCAACCCTCCCAAAAGATCAGACCCTGCAAGCTTCAGATTGATAGGATGAAAGGTCCTCATTTTTTGGCAATGACAAAAAGCATATTTAGGTGCCAGATTTACAGTAAGAGAACACTATCAAAGTGGTATCAAAGTGGTAAAAGAGCAGTCCTAAGAAGCACGAGACACACAATGTATGCATTCAGAGGGACTGAGAGCTGCAGAGCAGGCTTGAGTGCTAGCCAGCCATGAGGAGAGGAGGAGCAGGAGACAATGTGCCATGCTGTAGTTTGATCTTAGCTGTTAGTTAGGTACAACTAGGCTGTACCTGTGTGTCTGCTTTGAAGACTTTTCCATATCCTGGTAGTTGAAACCTGGCAGTTGGGTCAGCATAGGGTAGTGATTATGATTAGAGTGTTGGACTAGGATTGGGGAGACCAGTGGCATAGCCAGCGGAAGAGCGGCCCATGTTTCTCCTGCTGGAAGCCTCCATGCATGACGCCTGTGCGCGTAATGTCATGCACAAAGGGGGCATGGCCTGATTGCCGGAGGGCCCACCCCAGCCCTCCTGATCGCATTTTCAGCCAGCATTTCCTGGCTGGCTGCATTTATTTCCCTTCCTCTCTCTTGCTGGAGGGAGGGAAAGGGAAATAAATGCAGCCAGCCAGCAAATACTGGCTACAAATGAGCTTGGTAGAGTTTGCATGGACTCTTCCGAGCTTAGGCCATGCCCCCTTTGTGCATGCACCAGTGGTGCACCCGGAGTGCACCAGTGGTGCTTTTCATTGGCTGTTCAGGTTCTTTGAACCCTACCATGCAGTGGTGGCTCTGGCCACATCATGCACCAGGAGTGCACCAGTGGTGCTTTTCATTGGCTGTTCAGGTTCTTTGAACCCTACCATGCAGTGGTGGCTCTGGCCACATCATGCACCAGGAGTGCACCAGTGGTGCTTTTCATTGGCTGTTCAGGTTCTTTGAACCCTACCATGCAGTGGTGGCTCTGGCCCTCAGGGAGACCCAAGTTCACATCCCCATTCAGCCATGATACTTCCTGGGTGATTCTGGGCCAGTCACTTCTCTCTCCGCCTAGCCTACCTCATAGTTGTTGTGAGGATAAACATAATCCTGTATATCACTCGGGACTCTTTGGATTAAGGGTAAGTAAGTAAGTACTGCTCTGATGTCTAGTACGTAAGTAATTAAGTAAGTACTGTTTTGAGAGTCACTTCATACATGACATTTTTTTTCTATATGGAAGTAAAAATAATGCATTCTGTCCCTTGCAAAGTATTTCCTGAATGCTTATTTTGCTTCTTGTACATGAGCTGATTTTTTGTTTATTTAATTTACACCCTTCATCAGTTTCCTATATTATCTGTATGTTCCCACATCTAAAGAGCTACTTAGCCATGTCCTGACTCAGTTGGAAGTAACAATTTCCACCCTTACATCAAAGATGAAATGTTTAGGCTGAGTCTTTTTCAGAGTGCTGGCCTATAGGACCATCCCATCAGGGCAGGCGCTCAGGAAGTGTTTTTAAAGTTATTTGGCTCAAGGCAGTCAACATGTAATTAATGCTGTGCAACCATGCATCAAGAAATGGTCTTTTTTGGGAAACTGTTCTGAAGCTAATCAAATTCTCCCCCTCCCTCCCCCTCCCTCTCATGCACACACACACATCCTGTGGTGTGGTGGTGACCACCTGGCAGCGCACAGGAAATGGGGAGGGAGAGAGGTGGGTGTCTGTCTCAAGCAGGCCAGCACTGAGACTGTGGATGGAGCATCCGGGCAATATTTTATTTATTTTATTTCTGTACCGCCCACACTTGTGTAGCTGGCTTTTGCCCTGCTGCTCTCTACCTAACCACCCAGTGGTAAGTGAGCTAGCCAGTCCCCTCCTCTTCTTCCTCACACAAGGAAGAGGGAGAGCACACCAGCTGATTTGCTCATCCCTCCTTTTGCCAGCTGGAGAATTAGAGGCGGGGGCAACAGATTGAGGGTGAGCACAGGCCAAATACTGCTCCCCCAAATATGCTGTCTGAGGTGACCATATCAACCTGTTTCATGGTAGGACAGATGGGGATTTCTGAGGCATGTTTTCATGCCAGCGTGGTGTAGTGGTTAGAGTGCTGGACTAGGACCGGGGAGACCTGAGTTCAAATCCCCATTCAGCCATGAGACTAGCTGGGTGACTCTGGGCCAGTCACTTCTCTCTCAGCCTAACCTACTTCACAGGGTTCTTGTGAGGAGAAACTCAGGTATGTAGTACACCGCTCTGGGCTCCTTGGAGGAAGAGCGGGATAGAAAATGTAAAATAATAATAACAACAATAATAACTCTCATCTGCAGACACAGCACAATTTACTAGGGATGTGCAAATTGATTCTTGGCTGAATTGATTCAGCTAGAATATGGTCGATTTGACTGATTTGACATTGAATCACTCTTGGGGACACTGACCAGATTCGAGGTTAAATCGAATTGATTTGGCAATCTGAGCTGCCATTTTGTGTCCCCGCAAATTGCCAGTCCTCTGAACTTCTCCGCCACCGTGCTGTTTGGTTCTTTTGCTTTATCTTCTGATTGGCGGGCGATCTCCCTTGCTTCTTGGTTGGCTTGTTGGCATTCAAATGCTGTGTTGCCAGGGGGAACTGTGCCACCTTTGGCTGGGGAGAAGGACAAAGGAGGGGGTGAGGCAGATGGAGGGACTTTCAAAATGTACTTAAGGGGACAGAGTCCCTGAGGCAGCCATTGCTTCTGCCTCATGGAGAAGAGAGAAGAACTGCGGCTGGCTGCTGCTGTGCAGGAATGGGTTCTTCTTGGAGGACTGCTGAGAAGAAGATTCTTTGCTTGATGCTGGATCCAGCCTGAAGAAGATTCTTCTGCTTTTTGCTTTTTGCTCCCCCCACTCGGAGCTGAGAGAAATCACCACAGCACTGCCAGTGGCTGGCCTGCCTGGTCTGTGACTGCTGGTGGAGAGAAGGAGCCTGTGTGACTATCTCTACCCCCACCCCTTAAAAAAAAAATTAAATTATTTTTCTTAACAGTGTTTTAAAAAAATATATATTTTCTGCTGGCTGGCTTGCTTCCAGGCTCCAGCTTTTAATATATTTTTTAAAATCATTGTTTGGGTGGCTGGGTGCCCACCCTGTGGTACCCAGCCACCCTCCGCCGGCCCTGGCTGTTGTTGAGTTGTGCTGTTGGGCTGCTTGGCAGGAGGCAGCTTCCTGGAGACTCCAGTTGAAGAGAGGAGGAGAGGACTGAGACTCCACACTGCCAGAGCAGACTTGGGAGGGGGAGTAGTCCATTTTGTTTTACACATGCACTCACTCACACGTCGTTTTGTGTTTGCCTTGGATTTAAAGGTTTAATCCTTAAAAAGGATTTTAATTTTTTAAGATTTCCAATAGGGGTTTTGTGGGCGGGATCCCCGTTAGGAAGGTATCAGGAAAGTTTGGTTAGCATTGGTCCCCAACCTCCCCTTCACTTTTTGCATTTTAAATTCTTGCAGCTCATGTGTGCCTGCCCCACAGAGCGGGCACACACCGCTGAAATCAGCCCTTGGACCTTCTGGTGCTCGGCCCCCTAACCAACACCCCCCTTTGCTTGTTGCATTTTAAATTCTTACAGCTCATGTGTGCCCCTCCCACTGTGGCTGCAGTCAGTCCTTGGTCCTTTTTTCTGCTTGGCCCCCAACCCCCCTTCACTTTTTGCATTTTAAATACTTGCAGCTTGTGTGGGCTGAGCCCACTGTGCATGGCACAAACAGCTGAAGTCAACTCTCCCACCTTCTAAACCAGACCTTTAGAAACTAGGTCATTTTGGAGCCTGGACCTAAAGGCCTTTGGAGGCCCCGCTGCTGCAAGTTAAGCATCATTCTTTTTCTTGAGGACACAAACCACAACATCCAGGACAGACTAAAGAGGATTTGGGGCCCCCCAGGCTGTGTGGAGGCCCTGGACTTTGGCCCCGAAGATTGCCGCTGAGCTAAACACCCAACTTCTACCCTCACTTGAGACACTCACCCCACTTGGGCCCATCTGTTCTCGCTCCCCATAAACTCCTTTTAGTTGAGGTTTAAATTTAAAAAAACAAACCTAAAAAGAGATGTCTTGGAGGGTTAGAGGCAGGGTAGAGGAAGAGTGGCAGGGAGAATGGCACATTGGATGGGGAGAAATGCGCATGCCCATGCTTCTCTCCCATGCATTTGAGAAGGCTGGCAAACATATTGTTATCTGATAGTTACACTGAGGTGTAACTATGCCATATTGCATTTCACACAATATGCAATATGGCATAGAGTTTGCAATTATGTCTCCATCTTTGCAGTGGTGGAGATAAACAAAAAACAAAAAAGTGGGAGGTTCTTAATGCTTTATATACATCCTCCTCTTTATATTGTTAATTTGTCACCTGAAGGGGTGAAGCTGACATCCTGAAAACACAAGGCCAGCCCAACCCAAGGCCTTTTTCTGCACCAGCAACAGAATGTACTGTGCAGAACATTCTGTGAAATGCCCTTCCTAGAAGAACCTCAGCCAGGTGTCCATCTAAAAGACACTCGCTCTGCAGTCGCTTCCACATGCCTTTTGAACTCTTATCTGCCAGTACACACAGGTTCATCCTGGATGGACCTATTGCAAAAACAGGAGTCAGCTGCCTGGTCCTCCCAGACCAAGGATTTATCAGTGCAAGGGACAGGCACACGAAGAACTGTGAAGGTGCTTCTAAATAGGACTATGAACTGTTGAGAAACAAAAAGAATTTTGCTTCCATCTGAGTGAAGCATCACACTTTCCCTGCATGGCTGTCTTAGGCACTGAAACCTACAAAGACAGAGACAACCTTTGGAATTAAGTTTTTAACTAAGATGTACCATTAGAACATGCAAATGTTTGTAATGTATAAGCAACTATACTCAGGAATGGTAAGAATAGTTGCAGCACAAAATCACAAAATGCCAAATAATGAATAGATCTGGAAGTACACAGAATCTAGTGAAGATCGAACCCAATGATACTGAAGTTGTTTCTATACATCATTATCAGGAACCAAGCAACAGCAATCTATGGCCGAGTTCAGATGTAGCACAAAAAAGGAGGTTGGTGAATCCATGGTTTCAATTTCAAACTGTGAATTGCACCGCAGATGTTCATCCAACCGCAGCCCACCAACCTCCAGTTGCAGGAGAGGGGAGTGACTCCCTGCTGCCTGGCCACCCAGGCCAATTTCAGCAAGCTCCATGGCCAGACTGTGGGCAAAGTGACACCATGTCAGTGGAGCAGCCACATTTGGCCATGATCTCGAAGGGGGCATGCTGAGTGCAATTGTGCATTTTTGGAGTGCTCCCCCCTACCCTTGGAATGGCAAGGGCATTTTAACCCCTTTAAATGCCATGCCATGCCAGTGCCTCTTCAGACAGAGATGGCACTGCCCCCACAAAGAGCCCTGCAAGGGACCACCCCATCAAAGCAGTCCCTGCAGACCCAAACAGCATCCAGCTCCACTGGCAGCTTGCTGCTGAAGGGCTTGCCCTCTTATGAGAGGGCCATTCTACTAGGGAGGACCATGCAGGTGTGAGGGCACTGGTCTACCCTCAGACTGCGTATTCATGAGTTGAGCGAACCCACCTAAGGGGCCCCCGCTTGTGTGGGGCCCCCAACTCTCCATGGTTAAAGATAGCACAAAATCACTGCAAAACACACAAGCCCCCCCCCCGCCTGTTAAGCCTTGCATGCACCCAAAGGAGTTTTTGACACTCCACATGCCATGGACTATCCATGTGCATGCATGGGGGAGTCACTGGGATAGACCTTTAAACCCATTCAAAATTCCTGGATTCAGTCCAGAATTGCATTGTGTGCAGATCTGCCGGTGTGGGGATTTGTAGGAGAGGGGAGACCCCACTTTCCAGCAACCCCGGGGCAGTGGGATTGCCTTTTTGGGGTATGGGCAAAGTTATCCCGAAAAGTGAATGGGCTAGCATGGGGCATGCTTTGACAGCAACTTGGCCACAGTCACCAAGACTCAAAGAATAGTCTCTGGGGTACCCGTCCCCACCACTTTCTTCCACACAGAAACCTGGCTTGATATTGAGCCCCAATGGCCTGTCACTCTTGCAAGAGTGTGGTCCGTGGGAGAAGGGGATGTTTTGCTGTCGGGCATCATTAGAGATCTTGCTTAGCAATTCTTTCCCCTCCCTTCTGATGGTTTTTCTCATGATTTGTGTGGGGGTGTCCCCAAGTCCTTACACTCTCATGATTGAGTTTTGCAACCCCAACTGGGGAGACTCTGTCTTCACAGTAGTGGGGCACTCTCTTAAGACTGGAGCACTACTGGCCCTGGTGACCAGCCTTGCTCATGAGTAAACCTAGGGAGCGCAAACCCCCCCAAGGAGCGCAAACCCCCCTTCCCCAACCTTTCAGTGAAAAAAATAGAACTTGGCCTCTTGAAAATCTCTGCTTGAGACTGCCTTTTAACACACACCCCCAGTTTGCTCCCCTCCCGGCACTGCAATGGGGTGCCCCACTCATGTTGCTTGCTGATGGCTGGCTAGTCCTCTCATACAATGCAAATACTTGCCTCCTTTCCCTCCTGCTTTCCCAGTGGGGGAGGGGAGCAAGTAACAGAGTGGGAAGAGGGAATGCCCCTGTGTGTCTGTGCTGTTTGAGAGGATGACAAGCCTGCAATGGGATGTGGCGGCATCTCTGTTGCTGGGCAACTCTATAGCTACATAGGTGACAGGAGGGGCGGGGCTGGTTCTCCAAGAGGCATCCAGCGAGAAGCGCTGCTGGAATAGAGCTGCCATGTCCCTGGGTGCGTCTGTGCTGCCTCCTCTATGATTGTGGTTTGAAAATCGGCATGAAACTGCAGTTATGGCGGCATCCGGAGTTGGATTTAACTTTTTGGTGGCCAAACCAGAGGTCTTGGCAGCAAACCTTTGTGCAAACCAAAGGTCCAAACTGGAGTTTGGTGAGGCAAATAGCAGGTTGCTTTCATGAATTCGGATGTACTGGTTTGCCAACTTCTGGCCCATTTAACTCCAGTTTCATGCTATGTCTGAACTCGACCTGTAGGAATCCTCCACATTTCAATATGTGTTTAAATAAATACAATAATAATTGCAGAAACAATTTCAGTGCTAGTAACGGTATCAAGCCTTTAGGTTGCCAACATTCAAGATCTGTAATCTATAGCACTCTTCAAATATGTGAAGGGCTGGCCCAGCCATAAAATGAATTCTGCTGCCTCTCCTAGGCAGCTGCAGCAGAATGAAGAAGAGGTGGCAGTGCAGGTGGCTTGGATGATAGGAAGGAGACAGAGATGGGTTGAAAAGGGAGGAGTAGGAAGTTCCGAACCCCAAGAAAAACTTTCTCCTGAACTCAGGAGGAAGAGATCCATGGCCAGGGTCTGTCAGTTCATTTTGATAACTAGGAGTCCCTGCTAACTGGGCAAAAGGACACCTTTTAAAGATCAAAAGAGTTTACATAGCAAAAGGAATGAGGAAATGTTTATCTGTCGCAAAAGGGGTATCCTCTCTCTCTCTCTCTCTCTCTCTCTCTCTCTCTCTCACACACACACACACACACACACACACACACACACACACCCCCAACAGAATAGCCAGTCCTCATCTTACTTTCATTTTTGTTTTTGAGTGTGCAGTTCTTAGCTGAGCAGTGCAGGAGTTTTCTTGCCCTGTCAGTATTAGCTCACCTCCTGCATATTCACTCATTGTCACAGTAACCTGCTATCTGACAGAAGGCATATGACGTAAGACAGGAAACTCTGCGATACGGAAAGGAAATGTTTTGTTGATAGGCCAGCCAGGCATGCAGCCCCTACATGGTACGGCATGCTTGGTGGCTGGTGCTGAGAATGGAATGTTCCAGCTCAGTAAATTTCTTCTCTCTCAATTGAATTGTATTTTTACTTGTTTATTTACTGAAAATATGTCTAGGCCACTTTCCCACAAATATTCAAAGGGACTTACCCCAAATATACAACTAAAGAAAACATTACAGAACAATTATATATATATATAAAAGCATCCACCACACTCACCAAAATAAGCTGTGGTTGTTGTAATAAGAATAAGAATTATTATCCCACTATTCAACAACAAAGTTCTCAGAGTGGTTTACATAGAAGAAGAAGAAGATGGTTCTTGTCCCCCAAAGGCTAAAATGAAACACCATGTAGACACTAGAGCAGCCACTAGAGTAGGGCTGCACAACTTCAGCCCTCCAGCTGTTGTTGGACTGCAACTCCCATCATCCCCACCACAGTCGGGGATGTAGTCAAGGATGATAGGTGTTGTAGTCCAACAGCATCTGAAGGGCCAAATTCGTTTAATCCTGCACTAGAAGGATGTTGGCTAGAGACAGCTGCTAAATATAATCACCACTTTGAAAGATGCCTCTTTGCCTAGTAAGCAGGTATTTGAAGCCTAGGAGCTACAGCAGTGAAGACCATGCTCCCAGCTGTTGCTCTTCTGATCTGACACCTAAAAGATACAGCAGAGCCTCATTTCTTGATTGCAGCTGGTGTGCAGGCTGTTATCGGGAGAGGCAGTCTTTCAGGTCTAGGGGCCCCAGGCCATTTAGGTCTTCTTTAAAAAGCAGGGAGAAGGCTGGGAGTTAGGTGTAGTTGTTCTGACGCACAGAGGCTATTCTCATGAGCAGCTTAACCCAGGCCTGGGTTGGGCTGCTTCTGGCGCTGCTGCCCTGCCAGGGGCGTAGCTATAATTGAGCGAAAGGGTTCAAAGAACACGGGCCCCCAGCTCCTGAGGGCCCTCCAGCTCCAGCCCTCCCTATTTTCTTCATTATCTCCCTCACTCTGGGGGGGGGGGCTGCCAGAGATAGGGATGAACACGGCCCCGCTGCCCTAGCTATGCCCCTGTGCCCCGCCTAACTCACCTTTTAACCCTGGCCTTTAGCCAGAGTTGAGGGCACCCTTAGCCAGTTGTTGGCACTGTTGTTGTGTGTGTGCTTGGGCTGCAGGATCCCTCAATGCACTGCGCTCCTGCCGCAGTTCATGGAGGGATGCCAGAGGACTTCCTTCTCCGGCTCCCTGCTCTGCCGCTGGCTGCTGCAAGCAAACACTGTAAACAAAAACTCGCCGTGTGCAGGAAGGCTGCAGGCAGAAGCCTGCCTTCCAGCCAGCATTTTTGGACACGTGCACTGTGGTGTTTGGGTCTGATTCTGCTGTGTGTATTCGGTTTATTTCTAGATGTTTTTCACCTTTAAGGTTACCGAGGCTGGTTCACTTCACCTATATCTCTGCTGCCACCATTGGTTTGTTATGAAGCTGCACTTTTTTATCCTGGTAACGTGCCTTTGCAGATGTGGGGAAGTTTGTTGACAGGAATCACTCAGTCAGAAATGTTTCAAACAAAACCAAGAATAATCCCCCACCCCCACCCCTGATTAAAGCTGCTTTCTGAGGTTTCTGTACACTACTATTAAGTAGGTCTGTTAACTTGCTTGATAACAACAAAAAATCCACTCCTTCTCTCTCCACTACTCCCAACTCTCAACTGTCACACTCTAACTGCCACTTGTGATTGACATTTTCACTGTATTCCAGGCTAATTTACATAAAAATCGTTCTGCTCCGTGCATCATTGTATCGTTTCATCATATGCATGACCTTACAGTGTCGTTTGCACAGAACCTCACCTGTGGAGTGATGATGGGCTGGTAAGTGCCATGCAGACAGTGAGTCATCTCTCTTAGGCGTGTACAGTGTCAGCTCTAGGGGGGGGGGGAATGAGGGGGACACAGAAGGGGTAAGGTGCATTTCAGGGTGGTCAGCTATGACCCACATATTAGATTTCTGAACAACAAAAAAGGGGCAGGTGGGGAGCAAGCTATTTGTCTACTGAGGCATCCCCCCCCCCCAGTCCCCTCAGGCACCTTTGGGTATGTGGCTAACTGCAGAGAATCTAAGCTACTGATACAGAGTATCTAAGCATCAACATGATGTAGAATGGGTGAGATCCAAATAGATAAAACTGGTTGCATATTATTATTATTATTGTTGGTTTTGTTTGTTGTTTACACACAGTCTACCAGATGTTATTGACTGGATTTGGTACTTTAATTATTGGGCCCTTTCCAAGGGTCTAGGATAACTAAAGAAAAATTAAAGAAAGTGTCATATTATTCGTGCTGTCCCGAGCAATGTGACCTCCTGGAGTTGATGTGTTGTAATTGTATTGATGCCCAGGGTGTCAAGATGGTGTTCAAGTTCTTTTGGTACTGTACAAAAAAGTGAAAATAAAACAGACTGTGCTCACAGGGTTACAATTTTCAACAAGTTGCCATATTATTAAGACATCACATTTAACTCACTTATCACAAGAAGCAAAGTAAGAGCAAATGAATACAATCCTAGCTCATAAGCTTCAGCTCAGTATTCACAAGCTCTGATTCTCTGTACATAGTGCCAAACTGAATATGTGTACAGTGACTTATATTATATTAATTTTTTTTAACCAGTAGCCCCTTAGGGGGCTTCCTAAAGGCAATGGAGGGTCTGCAAAGGTTCCCCCTCCCCCCCACTGGCCTCAAGGGCCTTGCAGGGACCATTTGAGCATTGCAGTGGCTATTTAAAAATTTTTTTTAAAAAAAATGGCAGCTGAAAACAAAATGGCCACCGTGCATGCTCTAATGGCCTCTGCAAGGCATGGCCTGGCCTAGGGCCTCACAGAGGCCATTTGAGTATGCACGGTGACCATTTTGTTTTCAGTGGCCATTTTTAATTTTTTTAAAATTTTTTAAAATGGTGCCCCCTTCAAGTGGTGCCCAGGTCACATGCCCTGCCTGACCTACCCTAGATATGCCCCTGCTGTACCAAATTGGGTTCAAATCAGTTAGACGGTCCACAAGTTATCCCACTTGTGCCTCAAACATTCATGTGCCTGCCATCTTGAATTGGGGTGGATGTCATAATCACAAACTATGCTGTTGAGGTATCTCTATGTGTCCCTACAACTGTACCCAATTTGGTTCATATTGGTCCAGGCATCGTGAAGTTAATAGCATGGAGGGGCGCGCACACAGACACACACACAGAATGCCGGGTGATCTCATAAGCTTATTTTCCTTAAGGAAAGTAAGTAAAGTGTGCCGTCGAGTTGGTGTCAACTCCTGGTGACCACAGAGCCCTGTGGTTGTCTTTGGTAGAATACAGGAGGGGTTTACCATTGCCTCTTCCTGCACAGTTTGAGATGATGCCTTTTGGCATCTTCCTATATCACTGCTGCCCAATATAGGTGTTCATACCAGTGGGGATTCGGACCGGCAACCTCTGGCATGCTAGTCAAGTCATTTCCCTGCTGCACCATTAGGTGGGTTAAGGAAAGTAGGCTAAACAAATTCTGTGTCAGGGCTGGCAGTCTAGAATCAAACTGAGAAGGCTTCCAAACTATTTATTTATTCATTTAATTAAAAACTCACAATTTTTCATCAGGTGAATTCATGGCCACTTATGAAAAGTGAATTAAAACCACAGTAAACTGTAATCAAATGGCAAGAGCAAGCTAGACATGACGTCAAACACCTATTTGTAGCTCTTCTCCTTTTAAAATATAAAAGCAGCCACAGGGCTGGAGGAGGAAATCTGAATTGGGACTGTGGTGCAGGGGTAGATTTTCTAAACCCTTCCTCCTGCTAAGTTGCTTTTTGCTCCTCAAGTTGCTATTTGCAGCAAATAACAGTTCTGAAAGGGGAGGGGATCTTTGATGAGGGAAATGGCACAAGAGAAAGGTTCACACTGCACCCCATGGCTGCAATCTCAATCAGAGTTCCACAGCTGCTTTGAGGTTAAAAAGGGGAGGAGCCTTCAAAGATGTGTTTGAATTCATGTCTCATCTGGCTTGCCTGTAGCTTGCTCAGACTAAGGAAACAGGCCAGAGTCAACAGCTTTGTAGGGATGCTCTATTGGCATTCTATTGGCTTTTTGTGTTACATGGTCTTGGGTGAACTGCTAGCTAAGAGGGTAAGTAGGTGATGTTCTGGCCATGTGTAGTGGAGGTGCTGAAGCACAGCATAGTGGCACTGGCCAGCTGTTCCCTTCTTTGCAAAGCTACCGATGTGTAGAAAGGAAGGTGGCACTACAAGAAGCTGCCTTGCTTTCTTCATCAGCCATTGCCTCATTGGTCTTCTCAAGCTGTTGCCACTTTTCCTTTCACAAAGTGAACAAGAGAGACAGCCGCCTAGAGCCTTTTGGAGTCAGGTGGTATATAAAATAAAATAAAATAAAATAAGTGAAATCCCTCTGATGAGTAGCAGTAGCAGTCTAGTATTAGCAAAGGGCATCACAAAGTTGAAAGCCTTCCTGGGAACCCTTGTTTATACCTTGTTTGTTTCTTAATAATGGATTGCTGCATAAATATAGGCTTCAAAGGTCTTGTCAACCTGGTCCAGTTAAAAGGTACAACTACCATGTCCATCTATTCCTGGAACGCAGATATGACAACATTGTCTTCAATAAAACAGGTTAAAGGACAAACACAAATAAAATTTGAACAGTAAATTTCATGTTGCTAATCAGTGGGGGAAGCCATGCTATGCAAAATCCTCTTTGTAAATGAAAACAACTCATCTCCTTTCTTTTTAAAAATTGTTAAAACAGTTGAAAAGTGTAATTACTTTATTAGGAGAGATTCCACAGGGATTTACTCATCACTCACTAAAAGCTTTTGAGCTTCCCATGTTATATTTGCACTTAGTATTTTTAACTCTTTTCCCTATTTCTGTAGCACCAGTTATTCAAAACAGTCTCCATCATGAGACACCTGGAGGAATCCATGAGGCAGTTGCTGACATGGGCAATGGAAAACCCACCTTTCTACATTGTTTATCCTGGTTGCATCACTACCATGTCTAAACAGACCTTTCCTCCATGGCTGGAGTTTTGCCCTTTTCTGTTCTTTTAAAGAAACTCTTTTTGATAACTTGCAAGTGTACAAATGAGGTCTATGGGTGGGAGAGCCTGTAATGAACTGTCATGGACAAATTGCTCTTTGGACCACAGCTGCTTTAGATTACTGCAAGGTCGGGGAGAAGATCTTCCCACATAAGCATATTGATCCTGATAGATTCCTGATGTCTCTGGGTGAGTTTCCCACTGAAGTGGCTGACAGTCCTGCTGAAGCCCCAGTCTTTCTCTGGAATGGAGAAATGGCCTTGGTAATCAATATGATTGCTTCAAAATGTGCTTCTGCTGAACTGTAGAGCTCATTGAGCTCCTGGTACACTGAACTCATGACAATGAAGCATTTAGACTGATGGCTAAAATGCAAACAATGGACGACTTGTGATGAATCCATCTGAACACAGACTAGCATCCATATTAAGACCCTGATGGCAGCAAAGAAAGATGGTGGTGAAAATGGTGGCCATTGGATCTGTACAATGTCAGCTTGTGGAACTTTTCCAAGTGGTATGAGGCCTCTTGGAATTGGCCCTGAGAAGCAGCTCTCTGGACACTTGGTAACCTCATGTGAGCAATTTGTGATACATTTTGCAGATAAAATGGCTCACATCTATTCCAGTTTAAGGGCTTCCAGTTTAAGGGCTATGGTAGATGTGAACCATTTTACTTATAACTCTATAGTTATGGTAGAATCTGAATGTAGCCAGTGTGCCATCTGTATATTATTGTTCAACCTGAAGACATGGACTGTCTGCCTGGAGGTTTAAGGCCTACTATTTGTGCTTTGGACCCCTGCCCTTCCTAGTAATTACTGCTCTGAGCCTTTCCTACTAATTACCGCCCTGAGCCTTTCTGGAAGAGTGGTATAAAAATTGAATGAATGAATGAATGAATGAATACATAAATAAAATGACTAGATTAAATGACCGAGCCCTCCTGACCCACCCGACGGCCCCGTGCCCGGCCAGGAGAGCCCCCTGTCGGACCCAGATGGCGCGGCGACCCCCTCCCCCCACCCAGTTCTCTCCGAACAGCGGCGGGCAACCCCTGGACACCCCCACCGGCAGATTTATCTGTCCTTTTGAATGTCAAAGATAGCTAGACTTCAGAAGATATTTTCCCTTCTACTCTGAAGCAGGCTCCACTTGAAGAAAACTCCTCTTACAGCTCCTCTTGAAGAAAAGTACTTTGGACCTAGCTGATTTGAACAATTTACTGGCCAGTATCAAATCTGCCATTTGGGGAAAAGATAGTGGAGTTGCAGTGGCATCTCAGTTCCCAGTAGTTCTGGATGATGCCAATTATTTGTATCTCTTATAATCTGAGGTCTGGCCTGATTTCAGGACAGAAACTGCCTTGATGGCCCTGGTGAATAACCTATGCTAGGATTTATATGGGGGAGGTATGCCACCCTGTTGATTTTCCTGGACCTCTCAGTGGCTTTGATACAATCAACTATGGTATCGTTCTGGTACCAGTTATGACAGTTATGGTATCTGTCTTGCTGGGATGGGGTTTGGAAGCATCATGTTATGCTTGATTTTGCCCTGACAAACTCCATTCAGGACCTGAGATTCTATCTATCTATCTATCTATCTATCTATCTATCTATCTATCTATTTGATTTCTGTACCGCTCTTCCAAAAATGGCCCAGGGCGGTTTACACAGAGAAATAAATAAATAAGATGGATCCCTGTCCCCAAAGGCCTCACAATCTAAAAAGAAACATAAGAGACACCAGCAACAGTCACTGGAGGTACTGTGCTGGGATGGATAGGGCCAGTTACTCTCCTCCTGCTAAATAAAGAGAATCACCAAGTTAAAAGGTACCTCTTTGCCAAGTTAGCAGGGGTCTTCTCAATGGTTCACACAGTTATGCCACCAAAGTGTTCTGCCTGAAGCCAGACTCACCGTGGTTGAACACCCATTTCCTAACTCTATTCATAGAGGCGGTGGCGCAGACCCACCTGAGGATGCGGCTGCTCCATGCTTTTGGCACTTCTTGCTGGTAGCCAGAAAAACCTGCCCTACCACTCCTGTCAGCCATGTAGCTCTGAAGTTGCCAGGCTACAGAGACACCAACACGCTCCATACCAGACTGGCCATCTTGTTAAGATGCTCAGGGAGAGCAGTCCTGGGTGTACACAGGCACAAACACACCAAGTGGAAACACAATCAGGGGAACAAGAGTGGGGAGATGAGAGGTAGACCCAAGCAGGGGAGGTAGAGGACCCACGTTCTATTGGGCACAAAGAAAGGGTGGGTAGGGGGGAATTTGCTCCCTAAGTCTTCCGGGGGGGGTGCTCCCTGAGTCTTACTCATGAGAAGAACCATTCAGGGATCAGAATTCTCATGTGATGCACATGTGGCATCTAGAGATTGAGACTAGGATTGCTCTCTCAAGAGAGTGACTATGGTGGTACATTTGCAGGCCAGAGGGCTGCAGACGCCCAGTTGGAATACAGTGTCCCTGCAAGCCCCAGGGAAGGGTACCCAAGCAACACCTTTCCTGGTCTTGGTGGATGGTGGACTGCAGGATTACAAGCACTCACCTGACAGTCAGGTTGCCCCACAGAACATATGCATGGAATGCTCTGCCCACCACACCCATGTGGCTTGGCAGGGATAGCTGGAAATGCCATCTCCACTTGCCTGGGATTCCCCACAATGGCTCATCTTCATACACTGCGACGATGGCCCTGGCCCAGGAATTTTGATTGATTGGAAGGGTCCGAAAGGCAGACCCGCAGAAGGGATTCCAGAGCAGTCAAGTTCTATTTTTCACCATGTAATGGTGGGGAAGGGAGGGCCCAGCCCCTTCCCCAAGGAGATGATGTTTGCTCCCTAAGTCTTACTCATGAGAAGAACCATCTGGTAGGGGTGGTCAGAGAACTGGCTGGTCCGGTCCAGTTTGGTTCGAGTCTGGACCGGACCCGGACTTGACAGGCCAGTTTGGTCCTGCACCCCGTCGAACCCCCACCCCCAGTCTGGTCGGAGGGGGGGTGTTTCATGAGCATTATTTATTTATTTTGTAAGTATTTTTTTTACTTACCCCTTTGGGAGAGTTGGAGGTGGTGGTGGCGGGGTGGGGGGGGGGGGTCCACAGAGGTTCACCTCTCCCTGCCAGCCTCCTTACATGCCCTCGTTCAGGCCTTCCCCCTCTGGCATGGTGGCCATTTTGGAGGCTGCCATGCCTGTGCAATTGGCCTCTGCATGGCCTGGGTAATCCAAAATGGCAGCCGCGCCAGAGGGAGGTGGCCTGAGTGGGCCGAAGAGCCAGCTGAATGGCCAGTATGGGCATGAAGGGAGGGTGGCAGGGGAAAACTCCATGGACCACCCCCCCCACTGCCTCCAACAATGCCCCCGGAGAGGGTAAGTAAAAAAAAAAGTCCTAACCCTCCATTGACTGCTTCCTTTTGACCACCAGCACAACATGAGAAGTCCATGCTGTGATTCCACCCCATGCCAGCATAACTTGAGTTTCCAGGAGCAGCACTGGTTTGGGAAGAAACGGAATCATGGGATCTTATGCTGCAGTCCAGAATTTATCACGTCACTGGCAGTGCTGGAAGGAGCCACACTGCAGTGGCTTCTATGTGTCATACAGAGTCCTGCTGCACAAACACTGCTTGGCCTCAAGCTCTGAGCATTCTCAGAGTCCTTACATGGGATGGCAGCTCATGCCCTCAGGCCCAGGGTTACTGCCTAGTCTTCCTTCTTTTGATTTGTTTATGCTTATTTTAAGAAGTTTTTTCTATGAATTATGGTATAAAACTGCTAATAATGTTAGAGCAAACAATGGTTGTCCTCTTGTTATTTGTTTGTTATTATTTTCCTCGTGTTTCCTCATTTCTTCCTCTAAAACTAAGGCATTATAAATGAACAAGGAGAGACAAATGTCCCTGGGTCACAGGTACTCTGGCTGGGCAACAGCTTGCTCTTCACTCGCCCCATCCTGCCTCTCTGAAGAAGTGGGATGCGGAGACTTATCTTGAGATTTTGTCACAGGGCCCATTCCTTTCCTGTGGATAGCTCAGTTCAGTATTGCATAGTGAGGAATGTGAAGGATCGGGAGGGTGTGCGTATGTGAGCAGGAGCTGTATCAAAATAATGTAAAAAAAATGTTATTATTAAATTCTGTATTAAACAGGGAATTCTAGACTAATGATCTTTGTGTCACTTTGCTAAAATTCTAGGCAGCCAATTCAAATGGCAAGAGATTATAAGAATCCTGCTGTGAGAAATGGCTAGGGATATGCAAATCGATTCAGGTACAAAATGATTTGTACCCGAATCTAGCTGGTTGTAGACAGAACAAACCACCCCCCTGTGCTCAATTGTCTAGAATTGGGTACAAAACAAATCACCCCCCAAAATTTGGGGATTTGGACCTCCATTTTGTGGCCAAAGTGGGTTGGGTGGTAGTTCCCAAGGAGTGGAAGCTACCACCCAAATGCAAAAGAAATTGGGCAAAGGGGTGATTTTAAACAATTTTTTGAAGTTCACGCATCTTTAAGCTTTCCCCCATAGGGAATAATGGGTATTTCAGTGGCCTTATAACTCCACGTGGGGAGCACCAGGGTGGCCCAGAGTGGGTTGTGGTGGGTGGTAGTGCCCAGAGGATGGAAGGAAGCTACCACTAAAATTTCAAAGAAATTGGGCAAAGGGGTGATTTTTAAACAATTTTTTGGTGTGACTTTGTGGAAGGTTCAGGGCAGAAAAGGGGTTCCGGGGGAAGAAGAATGGGTTGGGTGGTAGTAATTCAATGGGTGCCTGCTATCACCTAGATTTCAAAGCAATTGGTGAAAGTGGTGATTTTTTTTTTTTAAGTTTGTGTGTCTTTAAGCTTTCCCCCCAGAGGGAATAATAGGGATTTCAGCAGCCCCATAACTCCACTTGTGGGTGGCACCAGGGTGGCGCAGAGTGGGTTGTGGTGTAGTGCAAATAGGGTGCCAACTATCCCCCAAACCACAAGCCCATGGGGTACTGGGCTTTGCTGTTTTCAATGTTTGAGGTGTTCTGAGAGTAGATTCTTTGGTGGAAATGAGAGTGGATTCTAAGTTCATTCATCATTTTGCTCCGAAGAAGATTATGAGTGAACAAAAATGAGCAGTGATAGTGGATTCTAAGTTCATTCATCATTTTGCACCAAAGGTGATGAATGAACATCTTTGGCTCATTAAGCAATGTTACTCCAACCAGAAAAAATATGTGTGGCTTATTGTCAACAGTAGGGTGTCCATGAATCAAAAAAGTGGTTTGGTTCAAATTTGAATGAATTTGAACTGAACCACATTGCTCTGAACTGGTTCGGTCAAACCGACCGGCTGGTCTAGTCCGTCTGACCGAACTGTTCAGTGGTTTGGGCGGCCAATATACTTATAAATGGGAAACCAGCAAAGATTCCCCTTTTACAAGCACAGGGGTAGGGGACTCTGCTAAAGATAGGGGGCGGCCAAGCGGAGGCAGCAAGAGAGATAAAAAACTCCTTACCCAGCTGGCATGGCTGCTGCGCTGCCACTCCCCACGGCTCACCCTCTTGGTGTGCCCCCAAGCATGCTCCCCCCTCCTTTACCAAACGGCTGGCTTGGCAGCTGCTTGGTTCTGGCTTCCATGCATACACAGAGTTAATACACAGAAGCACATGCGTGGAAGCCAGAACAAAGCTGCTGCTGAGCAGGCAGCTTTGTAAAGGAGGGGGGAGCTTGTGTGAGGCAGCTTTTTATCTCTCTCCACACCCCCACCTGGCCACTCCTTGCTGTTGTGGAGCTGGTTTGCCTGAACCAGGCCTGGTTCGGTCTATGATCGAATCTATGAACCGGCCCAATTTGATGCGAACCGGTTCTGCAATGAACCATTCGTGCACACCCCTAGTGAAAAGTTCCATTAAACTCTTTGATTGAATTTGTATTAATGAATCTCCGCAACCCTTCCTACTTTCAATAAGCAGAGTGGCAGAAGGCAGGGAAAAGAAGGGAAAGGAAATAGCATGAGTGGGCGGAATACTAAAAACAAAATAAATTTTCAAAAAGGTACTCACTTCCTGTCATAACAAACTGCTGTGTACACATCCTACTTAAAGACAAGATTTTATAGACTGGAAAAGACTTTGAAGAAAACATGTTTCCCCTAAATGTTGTTTGCTTTCTTGTCCCCCAAGTAGTAACCACATCCTCTCTCTCTCTCTTTTTCTTTTCCTGTAGCTGCTTTCCTTCATCTGCGTATCCATGATGGTTCATATGGGTTATGCTGGTATTCAGGATGGCAATCTGTCATTTGAAAGTTAAGAGGAAGTACTTTCTGATGACCTTACTATCAGTACATGTGGACTAATTTATTATTTTTTTAAAAGTTTGCTCAGCTGTTAGCTTTCAGCATATGCATGACTTCTTTCAGCCTAAATATTAGACACTTTCTTTTTGGCTCTTCATGATTCCCTGTCAATCAATTATTCATATTTTATTTATTTTTCACATTTGTATCTTCATCGTTCCTTAAGGCAGGGGTTTCTCAACCTGTGGTACTCCAGATGTTGCTGAACTACAACTCCCACCATCCCCTTGTGGCTGGGGATGATGGGAGTTGTAGTTCAGCAACATCCTGGAGTACCACAGGTTGGGAAGCCCTGCTTTAAGGAGATTAGGACAGCATACATGGGGTTTTCCATGTTTTTCCTCACAACAACCATGTGAGACAGGTTAAGCTGAGTGGCTAGACCAAGAACATTCTTGACTGAGCATAAATCTGAACTCAAGCCTTTCTGGTCCAGGTCCAGCACTACAAAGTGGCTCTCATAGTGGTCATTGGGAGAAATCCAGGCCAAATGCTCTACAGCACAGCCATGACCTGACCTATCCATGGCCAGCACTATCCATGGCCAGCACTATCTATGGCCAGCACTGCCATGACCTGACCTATCCATGGCCATTGTGTACTAATAACTAGCCAACCCGCACAGAGCATCTGTGCGCTCTTTGGGGCCAGCTGTTTTCCCCTTCCTCTCGCCCCACTCTCTCTTGCCCTCCCTCCCCCTCCCACCCCACTCTCTCCTCCCCTCCCTCCCCTCCCTCCTGCCCCACTCTCTCTTGCTCTCCCGTTCCCGCCCTCCCCCCTGAGCATTTTTACCTCACCGGGCGGCCATTTTCGGCCAGACCTCACTGTTGCCACAGGCCCTCCTTACTGGGCGGCCAAAAAGGGCCCTGCTGCCACCGTTCCTCTCCTGGGCGGCGAACAGGGAAGTCCTACCACCTGTTTCCCTCCTGCCCAGCCTCCAATGACCACGTGCCTCAGCGACCGGGTGTACCGCAGCCACCATCTGACCACCGCGACCGGGCCCGCCACTGACCAATCCTCCTGGGTATGCCTCAGCCAATCAGACACCTCCGCTGCCCAGCCAATCAGCTGGGCGCTGGGACACACATTCTAAGGCACACCCAGGAGACTTATAGTTAGATAGATAGATGTACTACGAATGTGTGAACACTACTTACCCCTTTGTTATGAACAATGGCAAGTTACCAAATATGCTTAGAATAATCAGAAGGATCTTGACATGATCGTTGTTTATGCTGGCTCATAAACACACACACAAATTGGTTTTGGCAAGATATGAGGCCTGTCTAAAGACAGGTGCAAAGTTCTTTTCTCCGCACATTTATTGGTGGGAGAAAGGAAAGGAAAGAGTGGATTCTGTATGGAGGTCTGCATGTGACAAGTTGTAGGTTGAGCTCTCCTTATCCAAGCTGACTGCACTGCCACGTCAGCAGTTGTGTGGAGACTCCATCAGCTCCCTTGTTGCTGCACAAAACATATGTGGACAGGTGATGGAGCAAGCCAATAAGCACCTCTCCATGTGGCCACCTTGCATTAGGATTGACCCAAGTTGCATTTGCTCATGCAAACTGGCACATCATTAAGGTGCTGCAGCATCACTGACAATTCATCAAGGGAATATTCATTTTAGGTTTGCTAGTTTGAGATGATTTTGTGGTTGAGTTGGATAGAAACACCACTCTTGGTTGTGTGGGTTTAGTAGCTGACAGTACATCTCTGTGAGGGGCATTGTCCTCTTTTCAATGTATATTGGCTTATATACTGTACAGTACCTCGCTGATGGAAAAGCAGGGTGTGCATGCTGGCTCCGTGTGATTCTAAACCATGGCCTTGCTGCTACTGAGCTCGAAGAACCTCCATCGCTCCTAAGAATTGCACTGCAGCTGTAGCAATGCTGCTTCCATAGATGGACCAATGGTCTGCCTCTGAATATTGCAGCTTTCTATGTTCCTAAATTCCTATGTCATGCTTTGTATTCACATGGAGCCAGTGTGTACATCCTGCTCTTCCATTGGTTGGGTACTGCATGGTATGTAAGCCTTTGTATCTCTCATAGGAATAAGTTGTAATCCCCCCCCGCCCCCCCTGTTTTCAGTTGAATTTTTCTAGAATCAGTAGGAATTCCACACTGCTGAGACTGAAATTCCACATTCTCCTGGAGAAATCAGCATACATCTGGGAGACTATTGGATGCAATCTAGGAGATTTGAATGATTTAATATTGTGAAAAATATTACAGGCACCTGAGTTCCCGTGCTTCTGCCATATGAACAGGCCTCCTTTTCACTAGTCTCTGCTTAGTGGTAGCGGCAGTTGGAATGTATACAGGCTTTCCTCCCTTCTCTTTGATTGCTGCCTAGCTGTGGTAGGCAGGATGTACTGACTTTACTGGTGTCTTTAAACAAATCAAATAACTTATGAAAGCAAGCTTGATTCCCTTCCATCCCAGACACCATATATGTCCCAGATAGCATAGTAGTAGCACCATGTAAGAATAATTATGCATAGAAGAAAAAGAAAGGAGTTTGACATTTCAGTCTTGCCATATGTCATGTTATATTGAATGTTATGAAGCGTGTGGTCACTTTGAGTCTTGTCATCAGCTACCATGGTGCTATAGGAATGGCTAGTTGTAAGACCGTTGCATGAGATGTAAAAGAGAAGCTGACCGGATGTGTGGTGTGCACATACTTATAAGAAATAAGTGGATTGCAAACACATTTTTCTAAGCTGATCATGATACATTTGGAATGTCAGATTTTTTTTGTGGGGGTGGGGGGGTGGCGGCGGGAAGAGGGCTTTTCTTAAAGCTGTGCAGATTTGTAGTGCTTGGGTGTTTTCTTCTCCAGAGAGCAGGCAATGTACAACTACAGGCTGCATATGGTTCCCAAGACATTTCAATGCTGTCTGCCACTCTTCTTAGGAAATCTCACCCCCAAGGATTATGTTGCTAGTCCTTAAGGTTGCAGAGATATTGGTAGCAATGCAATGCGAAAACCGTGTAGGAAATAAAAAAGATACCTCAGATAATTGTTAACTACAATCATTTCTTTTCGTGATAATACTTCTGTCTTTTATTTTAAAATTAATTATCTTTTTTCATTTATTTTAATTTGTATCCCACCTTCCCAGCCAAGATGGCTAACAAGAGTGTTTTAACTCATTAAAAAAACATTAACCTAATAAACATTAACACATGGGCCGATATGATACCATGGGTTCTGAATAGAAGATGACTGAATTTAAGATGACCCCCTTAAAATATAGGTTAAATATAAATATATTTAAATATAGGTTAGGTAATACCCGTATTTACCTGAAAGGAACAGGGTTCTGAATTTAAGATCTCTGATTTCTAACACCAAATAACTTAGAAAAAACCTAGATTCTGGTAAATAGAGCAATACACTGTAAACCACATTGCAGCATCTACAAACCCATATGGCAGCTCCAATGGTGTAGAGAAGACGCAGTTGTGCAAGCAGTGCTGCTGCAGTTTCTTCCATTCATGTCAATGGGAGAAAAGACAGCAGTGCTTCTTGCCCAACCATACATTTTCCATAGTGTTAGGGCTGCCTTACAGTTCTGCAGCAGCCCTGAGCAGATTGCAAAGGCACCATACCACTGTGCCTCATGTCAGCCACTAAATACTAAAGTAGCACGTCAATTCCTAAAGCAGATCAACAGTGTTCTATCTTATTAATAGCTTATTAATTTTATCCTGATTGAGGGAGGTAGGCAGGCAGGCAGGCATGCAGGTGGGTGTCAGGGCTGTCCATGAGCAGTGGCCAGGATGAAGCCAGAACCAGAGAATCTTAGAATGGAAGTGACCTCAGAGATCTTCTGTCTCAATCCTCTGCTCAGTACAGGAACCTGCAGCAGTAACCCTGTGCGCAGTTGGGAAGCGACGCCGGGCCAGGCGGCAGGCCTCGGTGTCGCTCTGCCTGCACTCCTCGGCGGGCGATCTGCTGCCACTCGGGCCGCTACACTACAGCCAATCGCCGCCAGCCACCAGTCACCGCCGCACTCAGCGGGCGACCCGCCGGCGCCCGCCATCGCCGAATTGCCGCCGCACGCACGCCGCTACACTTGGCAGGCGATCCAGGGGGGGGCGAATTGCTGAATTGCCACCACCACCGCCTCACTCAGCGGGTGACCCGCCACCGCCGCTGATCTGCCACCTGGGGCGCCGCCGTGCTGGCGGCACAGGTATGTGGGGGCCGGGGGGTGGGGGGGCCGGGGGGGCGCCATTTCAGGGCCAGAGTTTGCCCTGGGCGCCGTTTCCCCCGATACGCCATTGCTACTGGTTCCACTAGCCCCTGAAATATAGCCTTCTCTCTCTCCCCCACCAGAGTCTTACAATGCAACCAGGCAAATTAGAATGATATGTATTATGGAAATTATATGCAATTAAAATATGACATTATAACTGATATATTTACAATGTGACTCTTAGAGGAGATTCTCATGATCAGCAAAAAGCCAGCTTTTTGCAGATTGTCGGCTGCCACGGGAGCCGTGCAGCTCCCGGCAGCAAACTCTCTTAATTCCCCCTCCCCTTAGCCGAGGTTTTTGATAATGTATTGCCGTGGCGCGGCTCCAGGCCACAGCAGCACATGAAGAGACCCCTGCCGGGAGGCTGAAACAAGCCTCCTGACCCTAGGGGTCTCTCCAGGATGCCCCATGCGTTTGCGAGGGGCATCCTGGAACTTCAAGGGGCTGCACGGCCCCTGATCCACACAGCCCCCACCAGCTCCGTGATGGAGCCAGCAGTCGTATAAGCAGCTGATCCAGCTGCCCAGGATTTCCCTTCCAATCGTCTGTGAGGAGAGTGGACTAAGCCCGCTTTCCCCGCAAACCCCCTAAAGGCGAGTCTCACTGATCGGGAGACCCGCCCCCTGTCTTTAACAAAATGCCCATCCATGCTCTACCAGGAAGTGGAAATGGGTCTGAATCTAAACCTTCAATATGCCCCAGGTCTTGGCATGCTAAATGTAGTATTAGATATAGAGAATCTGAACTCTAAGCTTTATAAATAAAAAACATCCTGCAATTTTCTGCTTCTGAGTCATGTTGGACTCTCTTTTTCTGAAAGGAAACTCCTGCTTTGAAATCTGTTGTTAAAAAGAACAACACACCTCTGTGAAGCTTATTTGCATAGCTGCCATCTCTTGTGAGTAATCCCCCCACATTAGAAGGGAAATTATTCTTGTGGTGATTCAAAAGATATTCTGTCTGTTTTGGTTAAGCACCTCGGTGTGTTTTTCCTTTCAAGTCTGAGGCTTTTTCATGAGCTCACAGGTGGTTTCAAAAATGTAGCACTTTGCTTTTAACTTTTTCCCCTCTGGTCTGTGATAAAAGGGAACCTAGCAGAATCTTTTCCAACTAGCAGTTCAGTGTGTGTGGGTGGGAACTCCATGGAAGAGAAATTTGATTTTGTCTGAAAAACATAATCAAAGACGTTTGGGGTATATTTTTGGGAATTTATCTTCCAGCTGGAAATTCCAAATGTTGCTGAACACTGATAATATTTCTCTGGAGTTGTGTTTACATGCTACATTTCACAATGACCTTGAGGTCAGAGGCAACCAGAAGGTTAATGGTTAATACCTCTAGTTTTCCCTTGGGTGCTTCTGCACCTATGGTTGGGTAAGACGATACCTGGGCAACTGGCAGGAATCTTTTCCAACTTTTGGCACATGTTGGCACCTTTTCCTAATTGTGTTTGGATGTTGTCTGAACCTCTCCTCTATATACACTGCAAATACTAACTTATGCTAGTATTCAGGCCATGTAGAGAGGAATGGTTTGGCCAAACTGCCCTCCATGCAATTAGGTAAGAAAGATGTGCATGTGCATGACACACACACATCCATATTGTGTGTGGTCAGGCTGGTGGAGGTACAGTCCAAACCGGCTCTCTGTGTCTAGCAGAGGCATTTAAGAGCCTACAGCTTTTCTTCAAGTGAGTATAGAGAAATGTTCTTGGGTAGAGGATGTTAGGGGGTGCAAATACTTCTTGTGAATGCTTTGGGTTTTTTAAAGTATAAACAAGTCATTTTGGCTTGAGTCAGTACACTTCAACCACTTCAGACTTGGCATCAACTTTTAACCCAAACCTGGAAAATGGGATCCATTTTTTTTTACTCCCTCCCTCTCAGTTTTTCCTTGTATCTGTCCTTCCCCACTTGCCCCTCTTTCTTCTTTACTGGCTCTTACTATGGTGAAAGAACATTGTGGTTCTTCCATTGGTGTGACCCATATTAGGCTGGTCCTCCATGACCCAGACTGGGATCTTCTTGACCATTTGTTTGAGTGACCCTTCACTGAAAACAACTGAGGTGTACTAGGGTTCATATGAAGACTGCCTGTTGACAACTTCAATGTGAGGACAAGCTGTACTTTTCAATGCCTTTTATATCTTTTACATACAAAGATGTTGCATACTATCTCTAGCTTACTGGTGATTTGAATCAATGGACATAATCCTGTGAAAAAGCCGTCTGTGTAAGATTAAGCCCTGTTTACATGTACAGGAACAGCACTCTTGCACAGCTGCATTTCATTGCAATGGGGCTTTCCTTGAGGAACTTCCCAATGGACTAAGCCAAATATCTCTAACTTGCTATCAGAGAGAGAGAGTAGAAAGGAGGACCAGGGATGTGGATCAATTTCAGTGTTTTCTAAAGGTTCCTGGAATTTGGAAATATTTTGATACTAAATGCCATAAAATATGGAGAAATCAAAATCAGCAGTGAGTTGGCTTGATACAGATCTCCCCAAAGTTACAGAATACACCTCTTATATTGATCCTATAATCATCGGCAACATCAACAGATCTTCATGGGGACTCAGCTAGAATTCTGTGTGGTCTGCCAAACAGATGTTCAGTGCTATCAGCACTGCTAGTGCTAATCACCTGCAGGTGAAGAGTACATGAAGCTGCCTTCTATGAAGAAGAAGTAGGCAAATGCATGTGAAGCTGCCTTATACTAAATCAGACTATCAAACTGTACTATAGTTACAGCTCAGTACTGTCTATGTTGACTGGCTGCAGCTTTCTAGGATTCATACAGGAGTTTCTCCCTTCCCTGCATGGCATTGAACATTATGCATGCAAAACATGTGCTCTATCTCTGACATACAACATGTCCCAAGTCTGGGACTCCCACTCACCAGCCAATCAATTTATTGCCACTATATTTCTCTATGTATTGATTTCCTTGACTAGAAAATGGCATGCCTTCATGAACAGTCATGCTTGGCCTTCTCTGTGCACCCACGGCTACACTTTTCTAGACCTGAATCGAGTACTAGCTCAACCAGTTTCTCTTCGTATACTTGCTTGCATTCAGAGTTGCCTCCACAGCACTGAGGCCCAGACGATAGTCATTTTAAATTGAAAATATAGATTTGTAGGATTTTGTGGAAATGACCAGGTTCCAGGTTAGAAGTTATGGTCCTGTCCCATCACAACAATGTGGGTGACTAGACATCTAGTTCACAGATAGCTCATTTACAGCAAATAGATATGTTAAATTGTGCCAGAGGCAGAGAAAATGAGGACCTTGAATTGGCTGAAGATAATTAAATTTACTAAAAATGATTGTATTTTATAGTTTGGAGTGTGTGGCTGCTGAAAGGTGATGTTGTAAACCTCAAATCTTCCACAACTAAGTTATTCCACTGATGGAACATCATAAAAAGATGCTTTAACATGATGCTTGCATCATCACCAGCTGCTCATGTCTCCTTGGCTCTTCTGTGTACTATTGATTCCCTTGGTAACATGTGTACTAATTTAATTTTTTTTAAAAGACCTCAAAAGGTATAATTTTTTACCTTTAACAGTCAAGCACTCTGAGAGACTTCTCGGTGTGCAGCTGCTGAACAAAGAATTGTGAATCGTGCAACTTCTAAGGGCAAGATACCCCTGAGCAGGTGCAATGGCTTTCAGTGGGGTGGGGTTGGGAAGCTGCTGGGAGATCCACAAATGATGCCTACAGTGAATAGCAGCTGCAAGAGAAAGTTGATGCTGGAGACCATTCAAATATGAGAAGAATGTCAATGAGGAAAAAGCCCTTGCTCTTTTCCAGCTAATTTGTGGAAAGGGCATTTTCGGCACCTCACCCAGGAGTCTTTTGCTGCATACTCTGGCAGCCTTAAATGGTTTCCTGGCATCCATCCAGGGCCAAGCAGTTCAAATTGGCCACCTGCATTCTTTCTTCAAGGGTAAGTTGCGTAGTATTGTCAGCTTACGCAGAACTGAAAAGAGTTTCGTTTGTAGCATTTCCCTCCTTTGCTCTGGCAAATGAAAGGCTGCATGGCTGAGATGCAGCTGCCCCAGGGAGTGGAATGTCTGCAGATATAGCTATGAATTCTGTTCTAAGGGTCTATGTGAAAACTACCTTTTTATGCTTCCAGAAGCACATGCCCATTAACAAAATCTGTGCTGCATCCTGTGTTGGAAAGGTTATAAGGTATAGTCAGTGGATCTGTTTGGACTGGACTTCCAGACGGAGATCCAGTCCTCCACAGGCCTGTGGGGGGCTCCAAATGCTGGCCGGGGGGGCCCTCTCCAAATGCTGAGCAGCCTGTTAATTTAAGTGGCAGGATTGTCCATGCAAAATGTGGTAACTCTCTGCAAGTAAGTGGGAAGGATCTTATTCAGAATCTCTTCTAAAAATATAAAGCGAGAGGGGGGGAGGGAAAGGGAGAGTTCAATCCAGCTTTCCCTGAGCACATTCTGGTGTAAAACATAATGTGTTGCAGCTTATCTGGCAGCAGGGGTAGGGGAGATGCCCCCCCTCCCAGGGCCTTTAGATCCAGGCTCCAAAATTACCTAGGTGTGCCTCTGGTAATAGGAATATAGGAAGCTGCCACCTATTGAGTAAGAGACTTGGTCCATCTAATCAGTTGTCTGCTTTCACTGGCAGCAGCTTCCCCAAAGTTTCAGGCAGGAGTCTTTCCCAACCCTATCTGAAAATGCCAGGGATTGAACTGGGACCATATGGATTGGGAAGTGGTGGTGATGCTGCTGCTAGGGGTGGAATGTGTGCTAGCAGTATGCACTCCAACACCCTCCTCCTGGTTATGCTCCAGCATCCTCTCCTCTGTTTGCCTGTCATCTGCAACAGGAGGTCTCTTCACCTGGGTAGCTTGTCAGGGGTGACAACTTCATCTTTTAGTCAAACAGGCAGGACAAAACATGTACTGTTGATGCACCCATGGGCATCCTGAGCCAATCCATCACTCCAGCCCACAGCCAACCTGCTAAGGCTATTGTTTCCTTAGTGGTCGGCATGGTCTGGAGCTCACCCATTATCTTCTTGAGAAGAACAGTGGGCAAAGCCTGGCTCAGTACTGCTGTATGGGCACACAAGGAGGCGGTTCCCACGATCAGTGGGATCTGCCTAGGGAGGGTTAGTGGGGAGAGCAGGCTTGGCCCGCTCTCCCCGCAGACGACCGAGTAGTCTGCTCTGGGAGGCCGAGACGGCCACCCACACAACTGCTGGCTCCATTATGGAGCCAGTGGGGGCTGGGAGGCTTGGGGGCCACTCAGCCCCCAGAAGCTCCATCATGCCCTGCGCGAGCACGCAGAGGATGCTGGAGAGACCCCCAAGCCAGGAGGCTGCTTTTCAGCCTCCCGGTCGGGGGTCTACTCGTGAGTTGCCGGAGCATGGAGCCATGCCATGGCAACTCACAATTGGAAAACCTGGGTTAGCGGAGCGCTCACTCTAACCCGGGCTTAGGGGAGGGCTACTTAAGCAGGTGACCCGCTTTGACTGAACTGGGATCAATTGTGAGCCCGGTGAGTCTCATGATCAGTGGGAAGCGGGCTAAGCACCTTTAGCCCACTTTCCACTGATTTTCAGAATAGCTTCAATGTGTTTGTGACAACAAAGAATGGCTTGATTGCCAAGACAACCTTAGAAATTAGCGCCCAGTCCTGTTAGGATAGGTCACACATTTCCAAGCCATGCCTCCTTGCCAGGGCATGGATGGCCAGCTCTTGCTCCTGCAGGCACTGGAGCAAGAAAAAGCTGGTTTGGAACATCCTGAGGGATCAGGTGTTCAGGTAGGCTGATCTCAAGGTGCCTCTCCTTGAGCATCCACCTACCCTTTTCACTCTGATGGAAGCAAGTTGCTATCTTGTGGCTGAAGAGCAGCAGTGGCAGCAGCAGGATGGCACCCATCACCTGCCAAAGGGTTTCCCCATCTGACCACAGCCACAGAACGACCAAGCGCATCCCACACGACCAGGTTCAGAGTGTGTACCACTGTTGCTGTTTGCTCTCAAGCTGAATCTGCTTGGCTCCCCTAGTTATGTTCATAGCTTTGTGGGTGACCATGAACCCTTGGCAAAGGTTTGCCTGCCTGAACAGCCATCCCTCCACCTGGTGATCCATGACCCCAAACAACTCCTTTGCTATGTGGTCAGTGGTCAGCACCTGTCCATGCAGCCCAGCCCACCTGTGCTTTGCTGTATGGGAGGGACTGGCCATGCCACCAGAAGCCAATGTCCCCTCATTCTCCTGCTCCCACCAGTGCACTGTGCAGGACAGGAAAACAGCATATCTTCCACTGCAGCTGGTCCACAGATCTGCAGTGAAGTGCATCCTGCTGTCAGGAGTTGCTGTGCACAGCAGCCCCGGCATGGCCTCCATTCATGGGAGAGTTCAGGGAGAGCACAAGCCACCCTGTGTGAGGTGGTGTGTGAGGGGATGTTGTAGTCAGGGGCAAACGGTCGGAGCAGTTGGTGGAAGTGATTGCTCTCCACCACTTGGAATGGCTGGTTGTCCAAATTGATCATCTCAGCAATGGCTCAGGTGATGGGATGAGGCTCTGGGTGACCATACCGCTTGTCCACCAACTGCACCCACTGCGTAGGCAACTTCCCCTGCTCTGGAGCAGGAGCAGGTGCCTTGCCGCTACTTGAGGACATACCAGGCCTATTGCTGCCAGTAGGACCAGAGACTCCTGGGTGACGTTGTCGCAGGTGCTGCAGCATCCTTGTCATAAGACAATTAGGGTCCTTACCTCTGCTGTCCTGTGTCCCACAGTGCATGTAGGCAGTATGGTGTGGGTCACCATGGTGGAGCTCAAAGTGGTGCCACACCATGCTGCTATTAGTATGGAATCATTTTGGTGGTTAATGGTACTGCTGGTTCATTCTGGGGGCCACCACCAGCACCACCACCACCCTTTGTCTGGGGCTGAGAAGCTCCAGGAAGTGGAAGTACTTCCTGTTCCTCTCAGTCTCAGATGGGGTGTGTGTGTCGCACTGCCAGTGAGGATTGGGGAGGAGGATGGAGAGAGCAATCTGGCTGGAATAGGAGCCGATGACACCTCATTCTTCACTGCCATAGGAAGAGCTTCTTCCCTGACAGGGGAGCCCCCCCCCAATTCTATCTCAGTCACCCCAGGTGGATGCATTGCTGGACCAGCCGCCTCTGGAAAGGAGAGCCTGTGCCCAATGAACCAGTGAGGATGAGGATGACTCAGGAAATAGGCCCCTCTTGTCATCGCCCACCAGATCAGCAGCTTCACCCCTCTCTCTGCCTGGCACTCTGTTCCTGGCTCTGCCTTGCAACCTCCTGGACATCTTGGGTTTTTAAAAATAATTGAAGCCATAACACTGATGGAGGAAGGATATGCCTTTAAGGGTGTGTGTGGTTGGGGTGGACTGTTTATGCTAAGTGTTCCACACACACAGTGCTATCTATAGCACGGTAGTGCACATACAGAATCTAGAACAATTAAATTCCCTCCAATGAAGAAGCAGGCTTTATGGGGGTGTGTGTCTTTTTGGAGGAGAGTGAGCAACAGTGATTAAGTTGAGGGAAGGGAAAGGAAAGGGCAACCTGCTCATCCTAGTGAGGTTTTCTCTCATTGTGCCATTTAAAATGGCATTGCTGCTCTTGTCTCATGTGACAGCACTATAAATAAAAATAATAAAATGAACTGGTTCCCACCACTGCCCAGCAGCCCCCTGCATAGTTCCCTAGTAAGCTTACTGGGTCAGCTTTGGTGGACAGCAATAGTGGTTGTAGGTCCCTGCTGGAGTGGTGATGCCATTTTAGATTTCTCAAATGACTTTGCAGGCAGTGGCAACTTGTAGGTAGTGGTGGTGAGAAGGGGGTATAGGTGGTAGCAAGATATTGTGGAAGCTGCAGGTGGTGGAAGTGAGAAGAAGGACTTGACACCTCTGATGCTGTTCACCGTTGCTGCCTAGGAAGCTTGCCAGGGGCCCAGCAGCCACGGGGAGGATGCAGTAGGCCTGGCAGCCACTGGGAGTTGTGGGCCTCGCAGTAGCCATCAAAATACAGAACACTGGCTTACTCCGAGTGTCTGGCAGAACCTGGTGCCTGTCCTGTTTATTATTTATTTTATTTTATTTTATTTTATTTATTTGATTTCTATACAGCCCTTCCAAAAATGGCTCAGAGTGGTTTACACAGAGAAATAACAAATAAACAAGATAAACAAAATGGATCCCTGTCCCCGAAGGGCTCACAATCTAAAAAGAAACATAAGATAGACACCAGCAACAGTCACTGGAGGTACTGTGCTGGGGGTGGATAGGGCCAGTTACTCTCCCCCTGCTAAATAAAGAGAATCACCAAGTTAAAAGGTGCCTTTTTGCCAAGTTAGCAGTTTCCAATCAGATACATCCATGTAATGATGTCACAAAGCCAAATCAGACTGAGGACAGGAAGTATTGCATTTACTCAGGATAGGCATTTTGATGACATCACGGAGCCTAATCAGAGTGAGAGAAGTTCTACCTTCTCACACGAACCTGGTTGCCCAATGGGCAAACATGGTTGTCTGATTTTGTAGGGCTCCCTGAAAAATCCCCCAAATGGATTTATGTATACATTTCACAGGCGTAAAGATTTACATTGATACTCTCCCTTTGGGCACAGACCTAATAACTGCAGAGCTGTAAGCATTAATCAAGTAATAAAATAGACCAGGAAATACCACATTGGTTTTTATGTCCACCACTATGGATATAAAAATACTTGATTTCAGGTTTGTCCAAGCAATATAAATGTTCCAAATGACTACCCACAGACGCTTGTTTGAATCAGTAAAAAGAACTTGCGTGCCACATGGCATAACATGGTTTGCACAGTTTAATGAATTTAAGTGCTCTGGAAAGGTTGGTTTTTAATGGATTCACTTGCTGCCCCTGCACTATGACTCAAAAGTAGGGTATGGAAGAATTATTGTCCACATTGATCATAGATCAATGTTAGCAAATGTTAATGACTATCCAGCCCTTATTCAACCCACCATGGTGACCCATAGTAATTCTTCTTAATGAATGCAAGTAGGGATCATTGATTAAATATATGTGGGAGTTCTTTCCATGCAGCTACGTTTCATTAGAGACCTAGAGAAGTAATTTTCTTACTTGAAACTCTGGCTAATCTTTTAATTTATTAGCTGCCTTTCTTGCCATTGGGGAAAATGCAAGAATATCTGCTCTCTGCTCTACTAACTTATTGCAGTTTTAAAGCTGTCCTCTTGATTGCTGTTTGCTGCCTGCAGAGAATGCTCAGGAGAGATTGCAAGCTTAGAAGTAAGTGTACATTGCTACTCAGAGGGATGTAACAGACTGGCCACTTCCAATTTCCATCTATTTTAAACTGGCCAATGTTATGTGTTTGGCCACAGTTACCACAAGATCAGGAGAGCTGGTCTTGTGGAGAGAGCTGGTCCTGTGGTAGCAAGCATGACTTGTCCCCTTAGCTAAGCAGGGTCCGCCCTGGTTGCATATGAAAAGGGAGACTAGAAGTGTGAGCACTGTAAGATATTCCCCTTAGGGGATGGAGCGGCTTTGGGAAGAGCACCTAGGTTCCAAGTTCCCTCCCTGGCATCTCCAAGATAGGGCTGAGAGAGATTCCCGCCTGCAACCTTGGAGAAGTAGCTGCCAATCTGTGTAGACAATACTGTGCTAGATAGACCTATGGTCTAACTCAGTAAATGGCAGCTTCCTATGTTCCTGTGTTCCCAGTGCATGCAAATGCAGTGAAACAGATGCATTTGTTATTGTCACATATGGAGGCTGTTCACATAACTGAAAACTGTGTTTTTCTCATAGCTTTCCACATAACCAAAAGTGGGTTTGGGAGTTGGGTGCGCTCCCAATTTTGGTTGTGTGGGAGCAAGCAACTATGTAGGAGGAGGGAGAAGTGATTGTGTGGGAGACAGGAGCTGGGTAGGACAGTGCCTTCCTACCCAGCTTTCATACCCAGCATTTGACCAAGGTAAGAGAAAAAGCTGATCTACCCAGCTCCTGTCTCTCACACAGTCACTTCTCCTTCCTCCTAGATAGTTATTTGCTCCCACATAACTGAAAACTGGGAGTGTGTACAGCTCCCCAACCTGGGTGGGACACTTGTCTTACCCAGTTTTTGGCTGTGTAAACAGCTTCATGATGTTCTACATGCAATTTGCCTACTTTCCCCCAGAGATGTAATAACATTGGCGGCAACCTGTGATCAAATCCTGCGGCTGCCACCACAGCCATACATCCAACTCACCTGCTGCCTCCCTCACGCACTGCACAGGTCCCACAGCCACTTCCTCACCAGAGGTCTCCAAGGTGGGTCACCTCTTTCTCCACCACCACTGGGCTTCCTCCTGTTACTGGGTTGTGACATTGTAGTGGTTGGGCAAAGCTTAGGAAGCTGCAGAGGCAGTGGAAGCAGTTGCCTACGGAGGGAGGCGAGGGGCGACAGCACTGGAGTGGGAGGTGGGGATGGGGAGAGGCATCAGGTGAGTGGCCTCTGTCAAGGAGTGGCCCATGTTTATGGAACATATCTATTAATGGAACTGCTCCCAGGAAATTGGTGGGGACACTGAGCTGTGTTTTAGGCTTGGGCAGATTTAGCTAGCTTGGAATGGAGCAGTTCTTAGGCTTGTGCCCGAAACGTTTCGGAGGCCATTGTAAAGGCCTCCGAAATGTTTTGGTGCTGGGGTGCTTTGGCACCTGCGGGGGTAGTACTTTAAGGGCGGGGGAGGGTGTACTCAACGCCCCCCGCCACGTTTCCCCCACCGGCGCTCTGCAAATTTCAAGCCCCTCAGGGCGGCAGCGTTCCTCCCTGCCGCCCAAATCCCCCCGGTGGCCGGAAGTGGCCAGAAGTTGCGTGCGTGTGCCCATCATGCGTGCGCACGCCCGTCCGTCTGCCATGCACGCGCACGATGTGCGCACGTGCGCTCGCAACTTCTGGCCACTTCCAGCCGACGGGGGGAACGTGGCGGCAGGGAGGAATGCTGCTGCCCCAAGGGGCTTGAAATTTCCAGAGCACCGGCGGGGGAAACGCGCCGGGGGGGGGGTGAGTACACCCTCCCCCACTCTTAAAGTACTACCCCCGCCGGTGCCGAAGGCCATTCGGGCACATCCCATTTGGGCACATCCCTAGCAGTTCTACCTTCCGAATAAATTTGTCTAAAGCTTCGGACATGGAAAGAACTGAATTGAGATGTTCAAGTTCAAAATAAAATGAGGTTTATTAAAGGGTTTTTAGGGGTACAGGAATAGAAAACAATGGTTAAGACTAGAGCAATAATATTTAACTTGCAAGAATAGCAAGACCAACAAGTTGCAACAGACTATGTTACAGCTCACAAGGAGATGACCTGTTGCTTCCTGAAGTGGTGCTATCTTGACCTCATCTGCTGTTCCAACATAGGGAGAATACTTGGCTTATTCTTTCAAGAGTAGCTCTTGATTAAATCACATCTACTCTAGCTTCCCACCTGTGAGTAATCAGGAGGTGACTGCATGGGGAGGTCCTCCTGTAGTCCTGTGCTTTAACTTGACTTAAGAGTTCCTTCTCCCAGGCTACGTGCCAAAGTGACATGCCCTTTGAGTTAGCTGCAGGCGAAACAAAGTTAGGAATATTGAAGTGTTTAGATTCTTTGCTGTCTAATAACCTTTCCCCATAATAAATCCCTATGAGGATTCATTATATGCCTTCATTTCTTCTCTTCATTTTGGTTGTCATTGGCCAGTGCCAACTGTCAATTGCCATGTGTCAACTACAACTTCCCCCACCCTGCCCCCACTGGGGTAATCAGTTCCTTTTTAAAGGAATTTTTGAAGTGTTTTGATTCTTTGGTGTCTTCATTATACACCGTCATTTCTTCTGTTCATTTTGATGCCACTGCTTTGAAGGTGGAGGTGGGGAATTAGTGGCATCCCATGTGCCAACTACCCCTCCCCTCAACCCGCAAGCCACTGGGTACTCAGTTTATATTTTAGGAATTTTTAAGGGGTTTAGACTCTTTGGTGTGTAATGAATCCTCATAAGGATTCATTATGAGGAAAGGTTATTAGACGCCAAAGAGCCAAAACACTTGGGGAAAAAAATCCTATAACATAAACTGAGTAGTACCCCACTGCCTTGCGGGTGGGAGGGGAGTATAGTTGTCACATGACAGTTTACAGTTGGCACTGTCCAAAGACAGTCAAAATGAATAGATGAAATGAAGATGTGTAATTAATCCTCATAGGGAGTCATTGAGGAAGAGTTATTATACACCAAAGAATCCAAACGCTTGAAAACTAGTGACCACACATTTTGCTCCATAACTCCACTTTTACAAGGGCTAGAGCTTAGCTTGTTTTTAAAAAAATGAAGCTGGGAACCTGGGGAAATTGATAGGAGTAATCCAAATCTCAAATCAATTCGAATTGAATCTGGCATGATTTGATTTGGACCCAGATCTAGCCAATGGACCACAGGGGCGATTTGTTCTGTCTCCAAATCACCTGAATTAGCTAGATTCAGGTACAAATTGATTTGTACCCAAATCAGTTCTCACAACCCTAGTAACTACAGGCTTGTAGTTCCAAACATAGAGGGGTGCTCCTCGGAGGAGTCCCCAATCAGGCTCTCTTTGTAATATAGCCACTCAATTGTAGTTTCACCAGTGTGCCCCCCACAAAATTATTTCTGTTTAAAGAGATTTTCAGTGCATTAATTTAGAATGCTATCTTATATTTCTTATATTCTTTTATATGCCTGATTGTGCAGTTTTACCGTTTGAATTTTTATTTTTCTGTCAAGAAACCTTAATTTTCTTCAAGTGTGAACTTTGTTTCGGCCTGGGAGATTTAAAAGTTCTGTAATCTATCAAACCCTCTCCTTCTCGCTATAAAGGCATATTTGTGAGTTACTTTGGGGAATACAAAGGAAGACTTTCCAGATAGTCGTCTGGAAAGGCCACCAGGGTATTGTATGAAACTAGGAGTGTATGGAAGTAGGTGAATTATACTCCTGACTCTTTTTGGAGTCCCAAGAATTCCTATTGCCTTTTTCTATATAAAAGAAGCGGGTGAGGCGTCTACCTCCACTTCAGTGCCAGCATATCTGAGCATATGGGGCAAGTATTTCTGTGATACAATGAAGCATTCAGCTATATATTTGCACATACAGTCAGTCAACACCATTCATAGAAATTACTGTAGACTATGAAATCGCAAAATATGACCAAGCCAAGAAAGTACAGTGAATAAGAGCTTTTGCCAAATTGCCTGGTACAGCTTTCCAGGAATACAGTCGGCTGGGAAGTTCTCCTGCCCCATTAAAATGAGCTGTGGAAGAACACTTCTCAGTGGATTCCCAGTGGAACTGGGAAGTTCTCCTGTGCGTACCCCATTAAAATGCGATGTACAGGAGCACTTCCCAAAGGATTATGCTCATATTGGTTAGAATTTCCTCTGCATCATCATCTTCTATTCAGTATGCCATTTTCATTTGTTTTAGCTATGATTTTCAAACCATCCAGTCATTCATTGTGAAACCAAATAGTGAGAACATAAACACCCATTTAATTTGCATTCTGATAAACACCACACAACCTAATTGGGAATAAATGCTGTGAGATAAATTCAGTGCAGGAGATTTCATTACTCTGAATCAAGAGCTGTTGTCAGCTAATTTATTTTGTACAATAGCAGCCTGGTTTATCTGTAGAACTCACTGAAAATTGGTGTGGATTAATTGATATTTGCTCTCCATGCTCATTCTGTGACCATTTGCATCCTGCTGCATTTCTGCTATTGCATTCACTGGAAATTGGCCCGATGTACACTTGCATTGCCATTGTTTTTTGCAGACTGCTTCTTTATATCTGCTCAATTCTTGACCGCCATCTTTAATACATATCCACATAATATCAACTTAGTCCACATAGAATCTGTTGGGACAGTTCTGCCAATTGTGCCCAGAAATCTTTTATTTTCTGAATCAAGTTTAGCCCACTGGACAATTAAAATGTTCCTTTCCTTAAAGACTAGGCTCTTGTGACCATAGAAACTGTACTTGTGACATCAGCAAGAGTAAAAGAGGCACTGGAAAAGTACATCCTTTGTATCCTCTTGTACTTTTAATTCTGATTAGATTGACAGCCCCAGATAATTACGAAATAGCAACTCCCTTTATTTTGCACATGTATTAAGATTAGAGCCCATGGGCACCAATTTATAAACTAGAAGCTCACCCTATTCTCACCATTCTGCCAATACTGCTCCCTTACATTAGCAAGGACTACAGAGCCACGTGTGTCATAGACCCCTTAAAAATAGCAGCTGGGCACAAAAATATCGCCTTTACTAGAATGATGATTGTTATGCTTCTTTTGCTATTAGGTACTCTGTTTGGATACAAATATTTAAAAAGGAAATGGCTACATCTTTCAGCAAAAACTCAGGTGCAGAAGTGAGTCTTCTCTCAGTGAAGGGAAGAGATTTGGCCATAGCACTCACACATGAATTCAGGGGCAGCTCCCTCATAATAAGGTGAACTGAGGCAGGGATGTGCCTCAGGAAGCACATGGGGGGGCCCTTTTTGGGGTGGCAGAATGCAGCCCCACCACCCCAACTTGTCTCCCACTGCCATGTGCCTTCAGACCCAGATGCTGGTTGGGTGGAAGCCAGTGCTGACATGGCCCCACCCCTCTTTGGCCTTGCCCTGTCTCCACCTCTCACACCCAGGTGCTGCCCTTTCTCACATGGTGCTTCTCTGATGCTGGCTGTGTGCAGATGTGTCCAGTGAGAGGAAGTGTGGAGTGACAGCTCCACTCCCCAGGCAGCTACTCTACACTTCCTCCCCTTGGGACGGCCGTGCTCTCTGTGAGGGAGGTGTGGAGTGGCTGCCGGGGTTCTCCACGGCCCAAGCACCCCGCTCCATGGTTCTTCCTACTGGGTGTGTAATGCAAAAACAGCTGGTGGCAGCGATGCGCCCTGTGAGGAAGAGGGCAGGAGCTAGGCATGAGAGGTGAGGATGGGGCAGGGCAACAGTGCTGGCTCTTGCCAAGGGGCAGCTTCATGCCATCACTTCTAGTGACAGATGCCATCAAGCTGGCACTGCATGGATGCATGTAGATGTTCCTAGCAGCAGCTCTTTTAAAAATTCTGTTGCTGGACATACAATTCCTTAATTAGGCTAAAAAATGAATTGCTCTTTTGTTCATACAAAAGGATGGCTTGAAGGCCATGGAATGAGTATTCTAAGATGCACTGGTATTCATGCAGGTATGCGTGACTGGTTAATCTTGAGTAGATTTATTTTGAATAGGAAAACACAGGTGGATATAGGATTACTTGACTTGTCTCAAATCTGCCTTTATTCAATGTACTCTCTTTGTTGCTGTGTAATAAAACAACTGTTCAACCAAATTCAATTTTAGATCATACTGGGAATGTTCCCTGGGCCAGTTGGAGCTTCCTTTTCGGAAGAAATAGCCATGGAATGGGTGCTGATCCAGATTGGAACTGTAGAAGGGTAAAGGGTTAAAATTCCTTGTCCAGATCAGCCCCCAAGTATGTAATTGACTGAGGAGACAAGAAATGCTTTAGCCCTAAAAACCAAACCAAACCAAGGCTGAATATAATGTGTGGATTGGCCCTAAGAGGAAGAGTGGCTGGCATCCTGACTAAGGAAGCCTCAGGGCACCGAGAGGAACAGAATAGGGACACTTCCAGACTAAATTTATTGTTAAATAATTAAATATTATTTATTTATTTATTTATTTATTATTTCTCTGTGTAAACTGCTCTGAGCCATTTTTGGAAGGGCGGTATAGAAATTGAAATAATAATAATAATAATAATAATAATAATAATAATAATAATAATAATAAAATAAAAAAATAAATAAATAAATAAACCCAAGCACTGGGGAAAGGGCAATTTTGACATCCTCCCCTTTCCTGAGAAGTCTTCTCTGCCACTCCAAAACAGGACTGAGCAGTGTGCAGAGACAGGAGGCTCCCAGGAGCTGGGCGGCATGGGTTCTTTGAACCTGTCTCCTCCATTATAGCTCCACCCCTGTGCAGAGACATGTTACAGTAAGTATTTATTACAAATGAATTAATGTTAATTGAATTAATTTGAATGAATTAATTGGAGTGGTTTTAAGAAATATACCCACCTCATTGGATAGAAGTATGCTTATCCAGTGTCCACAAATGGTTTAAATGACATCTTTTATTGGTGACAAATTCCAAAGAGTAGCTGTGTTATCCTGTTAAATGCAAAGAAGAGTCTTATGGCACCTTAAGACTAACAGATTGATTATGGTATACACTTTTATGGACTGGAGTCCAGTTTATCAGATGCAGAACCCATTTGTCTATGATGAAATGGGCTACAGACCATGGAAGCTTATGCCATAAAAAGTCTGTTAATCTTGCCTATCTCTCTTGTTATCTTTTATTGGACTGCCTATAGTGGTAGGGTGGCCAGAACAAGTGCCTTCTTCTGAAGAAGACTGCTATTCTCCTTGAAACTTGTATAAAGGGGCCATGAAACAACATCATGATGTTAGAAAAAAAAAAGATTGAATCGTATTGGATCTTCATTTTTAGTAATAAATACCAAGAAATTTGCCTTCCTCTGTGATTGTGATTGAAAGTTCAGTGGAGTGTAATTTACACCTTATTTTGCTTACCCCAGTGAATATAACCTGCTACATAACTGTAACTTTTCTTCATATTCATAAACCTATCTTCTAAGAAATACTATTATCTGTATGTTTCCTGGGCTATTTTCCCACTGCTTTAATGAAAGAGAGCAATTAGGTTCTTACAGGAAGTACAAATTGCTCAGTCAGAGCAACATTTTCTTAGCTAGTGTTCAGTCAATACTTAAATGAAAGATGCCTGGACCGTTTCACTGTAGGAGGAAGAGCACATAATTTCAGACGTGATAATGAATTGGGATAGGGGCGAAGCTAGGGGAGAGGGGGCCCATGTTCGCCCCTCTCTCTGGCGGGCTCTCGGAGTGAGGGAAATAATGAAGAAAATAAGGAGGGGTGGATCTGGGGGGCTCTCAGGAGCTGGGAGGACCAGGTTCTTTGAACCCATTTGCTCAATTATAGCTACACCTCTGAATTTCGACAAAATAAGAGGGAGGAAATATATGTTGGAAACCACCGCTGTGAGAGAAAAAAGACAGATGTTAAAACATCCAGCATTCTTATATCAGGGCTGCAATATTAATTGTCGAGTATTAGGTCATTAGCTGGCTTTTTGAGGGGGAAAGTTATCTGTATATACTTTATAAAATATATAAAGAGGCAAGTAATCTATGACACACCTCCTGGGCATGTGACAGGATAAGAATGTTATATAATTGTATCATGCTGTGCTGTGTTGGACAGAGTGATCCAGCCTTGTTATCATAGAGGCTTATCAGCAGCTTCCTCAGTTCTGTTAGCTAATTAGAGAAATGGCCAGCATGTAAGTAAAGTTTGCTTTACTACTGTAAAGAATTAATTGTGCAGGGCCAATACTAGTAAAGCTGCAACACTGGGATGCTGGGGCGTGTGGAATTTCCCTTGAGAAATATTGCTAGTCTTATTGAAACTCCTAAGTTCTTGGAAAGTTTCCTCTAAGCAGGAATCTCAAAAGGTACCACAACATTTTTACTGGAAGCTTATCTTGGTTGTAACTTGGGGGTATAAAGAACTCTTCGGGAGTGGGGCAGAATCACTAGTTTTCACAACTTTTTAAAAAAAAAAGTTCCAAAGAATTTATCAGGGTGAGCTAAACGTGATGGCAACAGCAGGAGTGTAGCAAGGTTGGAGTGGGTCCAGGGACAAAGGGTGAAGATGAGCTCCTGCCCCCTACCCAACCTTTATCTCTTCTTCTTCAGAAGGTGGGAGGGGGAGAGTGAAGAGCAAGCTTCTGCTCAGGGGTCTAGGGCCATTCCGCCCCCACCCGCCACCATTCAATTATAATTGCTAGGCTTGTGCACATTTAGAAAATTTGGATTTGGATTTGGATTTGGATTTGGATGCTCCAAATTTGAAAAGGTCACATTTAGATTCTATGGGCTCTTGCAATATTGGAAATCAGATTGGGTTAGAATTCAAATTTGAATTCTGACCTAAATTCGGACACCCCCACCCCAAATTGTCAAAGGGGGAATTTTTTTAAAAAATGACCAAAACCACTAATTGGTTCTAGCAGCTTGAACCTTGCCACACATGTGGTGAAGGGGGTCAGAGCCCCCTGTAGCGAATTTGAAGAGAATAGGTTAATTCTCTGATTTTTGGTGGATTTTTGTTAAATTTCTAATGAAAAATAGTGAAAACTGGCTTGTTTCAAACCAGAACTTTACAAAAACATCTGAAACTGAACACCCTCCTTGGACTATTATTGCACCCCTATGTGGAGGAATCTACTCTTTCCTTTTATGAAATGCGGCAGATTCATGAATTGAAGATGTATATGAATCTGGCCCAGAGGAAAATGGCCTGGGGGAAAGGTTGTGGAGGGGAGATGTTGTGGAAGTAAAGTGGTGGTCGGGTGAAGGGTTTAGTACTTCCTCCTACATGCTGCTTGTGCACTAGAACTCAATCCCTTGTGTTGCTTTGAGCTGGGCTTGACATTGAGCCAACCCGATTCAGGCGGTCTGAGTTCGAAACAGATTGACCCCCGAAGGCGGAAAGTGCTGCTGCTCCAAGTTTGAACTGGACTGGCACCTGGTTTGAAGATATATATCTTCTATATATATATATATCTTCAATATATATATATATATATCTTCAATATATATATATCTTCAAACCAGGTGTCAGTCCAGTTTTGGTTCTTCAATATATGTATTTGAAGAACCACTGGGGATCCAGTGATGATTCCCCTTTACAAGTAAAGGGCGTTCTCTACAGTAAATGGGGAGTGGAGAGAAAAAAGATAGTCTTTACCTTTAAAATTAAGGTGGCGGTGGTGGCGGCAGCCGCAGCAGTGGTGGAGACATCAGAGGTGGGACCAGGAGCTCCTCCAACACCCCCGCCATGGCCTCGCAAATGACAGCCCAAGCCGGCTAATGTTCGGGCCTCTGCTTATTCCATTCATGCCTCTGTGCACGTGCAGAGGCCATTAGAGTGGCCTCTGTGCACACACATGGATGGCAATTTAATGGCCTCACATATGTGCGGAGGCCCAAACTGGGCCACAGCCAGTCCAGGCTGTCATTTGGAAGGCTGGTAGGGGTGGTTATTTGGAGGAGTCTCCACCGCTGCCTCCGATGACTCCGCTGTGGCTGCTGCCATGGCTGCCACCATGGCTGCCTCTGCCTCTGCCATCCTTGCCACCCTCGGTGCCTTAATTTTAAAGTTAAAGACTACCTTTTATCTTGCCCCTCCCCTCCATTTACTGTAGGGAATGCCTTTACTTGTAAAACAGAATCCTCACGGATTCCCCTTTACGAGTATCCCCCCAGAGCCTGCCCGCGAGCCATTCTGGATTTGAGCCAAACCCACAAAACTGGTTCCATGAACATCCCTACCCCTCGCTGCTTTACTGCTAGTTTACTAATGCATGAATCTTTAAAGTTAACTCAAAATTTGGTGGTAGGTGCAAGCCAAGTAGGTCAAAACTTCATGCCATAATCAATGCCACCCACCATCCTCCATAATGTTTGAGTGACCCAATACTGGGTCATGCTTCACACAATAGTAGCAGTGCTTATGATGACCACCTTGATGCTTCAGAAGAATAATTGCTTATGTGCAAATTTTTCTTCAGTGATGGAGAGAAGGCATTTCCATATGAAAGAAGGCATCATATCAGAGGCATTATGTCAATATGTTCCAGATATAGAAAAGAGATTATAAAGTCAGCCCCTCCTCAAATTAAATTCAGTGTACAATCCTTTCCTTATTCTGAGAATCCTTTAATCTTGCAAGGTAAATGTTTCAGAATTGCTCTCGGTTTTTTCATCCCCCGCCCCCACAGTAGAAAAACCTATTCAGTGGCTTGGATCCAAAGGTTCCCTTTACTACCAGAAAGTTTCTTCCATTCATGGAAGGGTTGTTTCTGACCTAGTGGCAAAATGTTGCATGAGAGAGTTATCTTCAAATCCAAAAATATTCTTCTGTTATAAACTCTTGTGGAAGAATTTACAGAAGTTTTTTTCAAGACTTTTCTATAGTCCACTAGAATGCATCCTGCAACCCCGGAGACACTGTGGCTTAGAGCTATGAGTAGTTTACCGCTAGTGCTTGCACAGGGCTTCACAGAATGTCAGTAATGCATTTTCTGCTGCTGCTCATCCTTCTTTGGATTCAAGCCTGTGTGTTTTCTTTGCATGATGAAGGATGTCATGATAAATCTTCTGCAAAGAAATGTTTCATGTGTGTTCCATGATGTAAGAAATTAGGGAATAGGTTTGCAAGACAAACAAAATGTTTACAGCATTTAAACAAGAAACAGGCATCTGTCAGTCATCAAATTCAGGGCATGCAAATGTACAGGCTGACATCCAGATTAATTAAGCACTGGTGCTTCTGAAAGGTTCAACTAATTCAGCTTCACTGCTCATGCAGCAGCAGAGAGAATTTTCTCTCTCCCCCCAGAAGCACTCTGTGCCACCCAGAAATATGTCCCTAAGGGTTCCTCAGTCCTCAGGGACATATTTTCAGATGGCATAGAGTGCTCCCAGGGGTAGAAGAGGTTGCTGAAATTTGCCCCTGCCCCCCCAACCACAAGCATTGGTGCAGCATTGATCTGGAACTTTTCAGAAGATTGGCACTGAAGCTTTGTTAGACTGGCTGTTAGCCATGGACTTTTAAAGCCCATTGATTTAAAGGGGAGAAATCATAGCAGAATTATGGTTGGCTATTGAAATAAACAGGACTAAAATTGTCACTGACATACCACATGTGCACCTTGCAATGTAACATTTGCACAATTGTGCACGAGTGTTATCGCACAAATTGCAAGAATCATGAAACAGCGTTGTTCAATTTTGTGATTAGTGCAACAGTGCTTTTGTGTAACTGTGCAAATATAATGTTGCAAGCTGCATTGCATATAGCTTTGTGCAGTATGTGAGCCAGTTAACTTTGGCTAGATCCTGACTTTCAATCTCCATTTCAAGTTAATTTTCTGGTGAGCTGTTGTATATGTGATTTTTGTTCAAAATGCTAAAAGTTAAATGTCATGGGCCATTTTGAGAATGTGCATGCTAGTTTTAAGAATGTGTGTGCTTTGATGCAGAACTCTCTTGAAAATTGCACAGAAATTAATACTGGGAGAGTTATATATATAGAGAGAGAGCTTATAAAAAGAAAATAAAACATTTAAAAACCACAAGGAAGTCAGATTTTCTTCTCATCCCTTTGACAAGAATCAAGTGGAATGGAATTTTTTTTTATTCCCATAATCATAATGGACAGGGCCTAACTGAAGCAGCATCTAAGAGTCACAACTGTATAAGCAACTAAGAATCATGATGACAGTGATGAAGCCAGAAGAATGGTGGCCTCTGTTCCACCCTGCTACCGCGGCACCACCATGCACGCATACTGCGCACACAATGCATGTGAAGTCATGCGTAAACAGGGATTGTCCAGGGCTTCAAAGAGCCCATGCAAGCTCTCCGCTCTGGAGCTCATTTGCAGCCAGTAATGCAGGCAGCAGGGGCATAGCTTCCATTGGACAAGGGGGGATGATTACACCTGGACCCACAGGGTTTGAGTGGCCCCCAAGCATGGGTGTAGGATCCATTGGACAAGGGTGCCCTGCAGCTGGGATGCACAATTTCTGAGCTTGATGGGAAGAGAAGAAGCGTGCTGGGGCTGGGCTTCCTCCCCCCTCCCTCCACTCTTCCTCCTCCCAGGCAGTGGATCGCCCCTTGCTGCCCTCAATGCCCCTGGCCACTGCGGTCATGCTGCCTGGCCCCAATCTGCTGCTGCCACCCCGGCAGAGGACAGTGATCCCTGGTGGCCCCGCGCCTGGCCCAGCTCCAAGCTGTTGAGCTGGCTTGCATGGGGAGGGTTAGGTTGGCCTGCCCCACACACCTGACATCAGATACAGGGGGCATGGCTTGGGCACTGAGACATGCACATGATAGCTCTGATTTGCCCCCGGCCACTGGGAACCTTACTACTCCCCTGGCAGGCAGCCAGCAAACACTGTCTGGAAATGAGCTCTGAAGAGCTTGCTCGGAGCTCTCTGGACCCCTAGGCACGCCCCATTTGTGCATGTTGTCACAAACAAAAGAGATGTGTCCGGGCTCCAGTGAGCCGATGCGAACTCTCCAGAGCTCATTTCCAGCCAGTGTTTGCTGCCTGCCTGCATTATTTCCCTTTTTCTTCCTCACTGGAGGGAGAGGAATGGAAACAATGCAACCAGCCAGCAAACACTGGCTACAAATGAGCTCCGGAGGGCTGGGGCATGCCCTCCAGCAATCGGGTCACACCCCCTTGCATGTGATGTCATGCACATGGGACATCTTGTGTGGCCCTTTCCATTGGTGGCCTAGGTTCTTAGAACCCTATTGCTCAATGGTGGCTTTGCCCCTGCATGATAGAATCCTAAGTATGTCCAGAAATAAATCCTACTAAGTTCAATGGAGCTTACTTCCAGGTGAATGTGCTTCGGTGTGTTGCACTAAAACAAAATGCCTGGTATAATGTGCAGCAGTATGGCACCACTGCGTACCATGTCGGGGTGGCTGCTGACTTGCAAGGCAGCTCCAAAACAGTGAAGAATGAGCAGTTGTGCAAATGGCTGTGGTAGTGCTGCTTGTGCAGCCACTTTTGGTCTGCCGTATGAGTCCATAGCAGCCCTGACATTGTGCACAGTAATTCCATACCACTGCACATTGTTTCTTCCAATTTGTTTTGACCAAACTAACTGTGCTGTATGTGAATGTCTGTCCCCAACAAACCTCTTCAACCAGTTATTTCAGAGAAGTGACTGGGGGAAAAAATTTCTCTGTATTGCAGCTAATGAACACATAGAATTCTATGAAACTCGGAGAGCGTAGGCAAATATGAAATGACTAAATGACAATTAAAACTGTACAAGACACACTTCCCAATTAGAGGCAGTTTCCAGGTACTCAGTTTGTAGGGGGAGCTTACTGGGACCTGAGGATCTGGCGATGAAAAACTCTCATGTTACTTGGTTCTAAAGTTGGTGTGGTGCTTGCCTAGTATCAGGGATTGAAGGCACTGCTTCACTCCTTTTCGTGAGGAGATAGCCGCCCAGAAGGTGCTGCTGCTGGGGGACTACTGCTTGACTCCTTGGCCACTGGCCTCTGGGGTCCTGCAGGGTTCGGTTTTGTCCCCTGTGCTGTTTAACATCTACATGAAACTGCTGGGAGATTTGGACTGAGCCATCAGCAATATGCGGACAGCACTCAGCTCTCTCTCTCCTTATCATCTGATCCAGGGGTGGGTGGGTGTTGGATATCCTGAACCGGAGGTGGTTGGAGGCAGTGATGGGCTGGATGTGAGCTAGTAAACTGAGACTGAGACAAGACAGAGGTCTTGTTGGTCATCCCATTTGGGATGAAGGGATTTGACCTACTCTGGAGGAGGCTGCACTCTCCTTGAAAGAACAGTTGCACAGTTTGTTTGTTTGTTTGTTTGTTTATTTATTTGATTTATATACCGCCTTTCCAAAAATGGCTCAGGGCGGTTTACAATTAAAACAAACTTGTAAAACAATGAAAAGCTAAAACAAATTAAAAACAATAACACAACAATTAACAATTTAAAAACATTTTAAAACAAGAATTAAACATTGTCCCCAGACCCCAGCTCAAGAAGACACGTAGACTTAATATGGATGAAAAGGGCCACAACTTTATTAACTATTACACAGGCATGGCAGACTGGAACACCAGGTGATTAATCACCCTTAGAGAACAGTGCGGGCCAATAGAAGCAGGTCAGAACTCTGAAGTCCTACCCAGCGCCCTACTGGGCGACACACCCTGGCTCGGGAATGGGCAGGTACGCCCCACTCAATTCCTTCAAAGCCAACCCCCCCCTTCTGTAAGAGGATACTTCTAGGCATTTCTCCACCCCGGACTGCGTAGCCCAAAGGTTGGAGAAGTCCTGAAGCAGGTTTCATGGCAATCATTTTCCCCGTGCCGCACAGGCCACAAAGGAGCAATTAACCAATCACCCTTTTACATATCCAAGGGTGCTCACCGATATTCTAACCCTCAAATTACCACCCCGTCCGCACTGTTACTGCCATTGTGGCCAACCTAACTCTAACTACGCACCCAGGACACAGAACGGAGTAGGCGGAAAAAACCCCAACAGTGGCCAATGCGTTGGGAGCAAAAAATTCCTACTCGGACCCTTCAGGCGACCAGTCGCTAGACCCGCTCTGTACCGGGGAGGGAGGGAGGGATACTCCAGTTTGGGGATACTCCTAAACCCAGCTCCGTATTTGGATACCCAGGTGGAGGTGGTGGCCAGGAGTGCCTTTGCACAGCTTTGGCTAGTGTGCCGGCTATGTGCCTTTCTCAAGAAAGCAGATATAGCCATGACTACCCTGCCTTAGTGGCATCATGGCTGGATTACTATAATGCACTCTCTGTGGGGCTGCCCTTGAAGAAATATTCGGAAACTGCAGCTAGTGCAAATTGCAGCAGCTAAGATTCTGTCCAGAGCTGCCCGCTGGGACCACATCATGCCTATTCTGAAAGAACTACAATGGGTGCTAATTTGTTAATCTTTCCAATTCAAGATGCTCTTTCAGACCTTTAAAGCCCCTGACAGTTTGGGCTTTAGATATCGGAAGAACCGCTTGCTCCCAAAGGTTTCTCCCTCCTGACAAGGTCACCAGAGGGGGCTTGGCTCCGTGTGCTGACAATGAGGGAGACCCGTTTGTCATACAAGCCTTGGTAATGACCCCCCAGGATTTGGGCCAGTCTCCCAGTAGGCACCTGTTCCTCAGTCTCCATCACAGTTTTGAGAAGGCAGGTAGATATGTGGATTTTTACACCAGCTTTTATATAAGAATATTGTTCTCTGTTGTTGCTGTTGCTTCTGTGTGCTGAGTTTTACTGTTCTGTTGGGTATATGTTTTCTATTTTTTCAAATAGTTTTGTATGCTCTTTAACATTCCAATTTAATATTTGGACTCTTTTAATCATTTAATAGATTTGTACTGTTTTAAAATGTGCTGTGAACTGCTTTGGGATTAATTTTAATGAAAGGCAGCATATAAATCTAACAATCAGTCAATCAGTCAGTCAATCAATGGTATTACTTCCCGCAGCTCTGCATTTTAGTCACATTTTACAGTGTGTAAGATTCCACTAACCTTTACACAATTACCCCATGATGCTCTAATGCCCCGAGAGAGCTTTGGCCATAGTTTAACAAGCACCTGGAAGCTTCCCAAATGTCCAGTGAACCCAAAGTCTCATCAGCTGATTGTCAGCAGCTCTTAGTTCTCACACTGACCTCCTCTTCTTAGTGTAGTTCATTCCAATTTATATATGCTATTAAACTGGGAAAATATTCCATGATTCTCTGCCCCCAGTTTTTCCTGAAGAGCTGATAAGGGTGTTGTTTATATCTGATGCAGCCAGATAGATCTAAACAGGTGGGGCTGTAGTTCAGTGATAGAGCATCTGCTTTTCATGCAAAAGGTCCCCGTTTCAGTCCCTGGAATCCACAGGAAGGGCTGGGGAAAATTCCTGCCTGAAATCTTGGAGAGCTGCTGCCAGTCGGTGCAGACAATACTGAGTCACATGAGCAAGGGCAGGCCAGTGTCAGCAGCAGCAGCTTCCAGTGTTCCTGCGTTGTTTCAGGCACATCACTGGTGAAAGTTAAATAAATACAAGCTTTTGCACACAAGTTGCCTAGTTCTTCTTGAATGGTGGTTTTAAAACCCCACAGCTCTATATTGGGATAAATGAATTTGCAATTATGCTACAACAATTCTGGAGGCAATCCTGTTGCAATTTTTTCTTCCGGACAATAATACTCATGGAAGATGATATTGTGCAAAGTGTCTCAATTGACTGGAACACAGAGCCGATGTAGCCTTTGTAGGGAATATGCATGAAGAAAAGTAAAAGAAGTCTCTTCTATTGCCTATCCCCTGGCTATTCCCTGAGTATTTCCCCTCTATGGAAAAATTATGTTGCATAATATTGGGAATCAAGTAGGATTTCCAGAAGCTGAATATTAAACTAGTCTAATTCTCTAAATTTTTCTGACCATCAGAATTTTTTTTTTTAGATTAGTCTGACTAGTGGCAATTACATTCATTCAAATTAATGCTGTCTTTCCTTCCACTCTGGGAAAACCTCCATACCAGTAATGGTTAACTAGAAAAATGCAAATAACTGTATGTTGATCTTCATCACTGCATATACTTTTCTCTCCTTCTTTCCACCGCTGCTGCAAAATATAAACATCCTTCCAAACAGGGTGCAGATAATGACAACATCCTCTGACTTGTTAGTTTTGTGATGAGGCCAAAAGGGCTGGAGTAAATTAGGCATCTCTCCCGATACAAACCACTTCAGTCGAATCGTTCATCAGGCAGCTTCACAGGCCTTGGATCTGAGAGGGTTTCATATTTTTGTTGTTGCTGCTCATTTCACTTTCCCACTATCCAGCTGTCAACATGGACAAAACAGCAGCCTCAGCCTCTGTCGGTGCTGACATCAGGCTTGGCAACAGGAGTATAGCTTAGTATTTGTCTCATGTCCAACATGTGTCTCCGTCTGCTAAGCTGAAGCCAGGCGATGCTGGTGAGCAGCAAGAGGCTTAGTTATTAGAGGCTCCAGAGAGATCCTGTTCTCTGACAACAGAAGACGGGAACACTTGCTGCACTTTTGCCATCCCACATGATGGGGGAAAAAGACTCATTTTGAAAGTGCTTTCAGAACCAGTGACTGCCTTCTGCTACTACTGTGCCTTAACATTACTCCCCCACCCCCAGCGCTTGCAGCTGCTGTGCACTTTACAGTGACACATGGCCTTCCACCAGAGTTGAAGTTGGTATGGCAACGAAATACAGCATCACTGTTTGATACTAGTACAAACAGGATGAAAACTTTTGCTAACCCATTTTACAAGAAAAGGCTAGCTTATTTGTTTCCAATGCCACCTCCCACCATGAAATCATTTTATACATTATGATCTTTGCAGCAGGATACTGGATGCCATGGAGATGAGTCCAATTACAATTTTTTAAGAAGATATTATGGTGGATTATTTTAGCTCTGTTTAGGATCAGCCTGATAGACGTATTTGGTACTGGGAATATATTTTCACGTAAACAGCTCAGCACCAGTGGTTATTAATGATGGGAAGCAAAACCTTAAGAGTCTTCTGAGGAATTCTGAACAATAGGTCTCACATTCTGGGGAAAGAAAAGTATTTCCAAACAATATATCAATCTAGTCACAAGTAAGATAACAACTTTAAATTAGCATAGAAATAATACTGTATATAGAAACGATGGATGGTATTCACTACTGCTCTCTGGTGATGAACATAAGAACATGTGAAGAGCCCTGCTGGATCTGGTCCAAGGCCCATCTAGTCCAGCATCCTGTTTCTCACAGTGGCCAACCAGATCCCTCTGGGAAGTCCAAAAGCAGGAGATGAAGGCATGCCCTCTCTCCTGCTGTTGTTCCCCGCAACTAGTATCTAACATCCTGGACCAAGACAAGGAGCCACCGACAGATTGGTCTATCAGTGAACTTGTCCAAGCTCTCTTTAAAGTCATATAAGCTGGTGGCCATCACCACAATCTGTGGCAAAAACAATGACAGAGAACCGGTTAATATCCACTACCTCAGCACAGTGGCTAGAAGAAAATATGTTGGAGGCCCATACTGTGGGCAAAAAGTCTCACTTTTTGCCCACAAGGAGAGCGGCAAATTCACAAAGAGCCTTCAACGTCCATGTGTTGGACGTTGTGCAGCATGTGCAGCAGACTGGAGATGGAGGGGCAGAGTGGAGTGATTTTTTTTGCATCTCTCCCCTCTTTCCAAAAGCCCTTTCCAATGCTTTAACTCTCAGGATCGCATAACCCACAGGAAGGAACAGATTTATACAACTGGAATGGGCTACTGGAAGAAGAGAAAAGACATAAAAATAGCTCCCCTCCTCCTCTGTGCCCAGTCCACTGTGCAAGAAGCCTTCAGTGCAGGGATGCTGAAGCCTTCTTGAGAAGGCTTCTCCCAGCCCTCCTTCCATTGATAGAGGGCTATAGCTAATGTCAGCCATTAAATTATTTCTATACATATAGAACATTATTTCTATACTGTATGTAGAAATAATATATTGGATTCTGTCTCAGGTTAAACCTTGCTCTTTTTCTAGTGGCCAATGTTCTGCAACACTCCACACCTCTGCAGCCTTCACAAACGTATTTCTGTCAGTGAATCATGCTTTCGCAGGGAGGGGAGAAAACTGAAAACCACTTCCCAATCTCCCACCCCGTGTACTGCCCTGCAAATAGAAATGTTGCAAATCTACCTGGTTAGGAGGTAAAATTTACCCAGCTCAGATGTCAGATCTAGTTATGGATTATTATTTTTTACACCACATTACTGTATTTACCTGAATCCCACACTAGGTTTTCTTCCAAGTTCTTTCATGTTAGAAATCAGGGGGTCCTATTAAATTCAGTGTCCTCTTCCTTTTGGGCAAATAAGGGTATAACCTGTATTTAACCTCCATTTTTAAGGGGCTCATCTTAAATCATCTTGTATTCGGGTAAATAGGGTAATAAGCTGACAGGAGTGTTGACAAAATTCAAGAGGCGAGTGTAGGTGCACACACTCATTAGGAGAGGATCTAGGCCAGGCTTCCCCAGCCTGCAGCTCTCCAGATGTTGCTGAACTACAATTCCCATCATTCCAGCCACAATAAGTTGTAGCTGGGAGTGATGGGATTTGTAGTTCAGCAACATCTGGAGGGCTGCAGGTTGGGGAAGCCTGATCTAGGCAAATCACTGGCAGCCCTTCTCATCAGGCCTGTAGGGCAACTACTCTGGATGAAGCTCTGATTGTGTTAAGGGATTATTGCATGGAATGTTCGCCAGTGACTCTTAGGAGGAATGTTCAAAAAGTGCAAGACATCCAAGCAAAGTAGAAATCTGAAAGAGTGTGCATGTTCTTGGAAATCCTACAACACAGCCTGCACTTGGGGGGACAAAGTATTCTCAGAAGGGACTAAATGCCCCCTAGGAACCAAGCAAAGCAAGGATCCAGGCATCTAAGCAAAACAGACATGTGAAAGGGTGATCAGAACTGGATGAGTTTTGATCCATGTGCAGCCCCACTCTGCAGTTTTGATCCATGTGCAGCCCCACTCTGCAGTTATTCCACTAGTAGTTTGCATGGGTATCCTGTGCACAGAGGATAATTATGAGCTACTTTGAGGGCCCCTGAGGGGCTGAAAAGGTGAGATAAGCTATATCTCCACTTCCCTTACTCACTTTTCCAGACCACTTGCTATATTTCTGCCATCAGTTTGATCAAATTTTGTACTTTAAATGCAACCTTTGGACAATTTAATGAATTCACACTGGCAGCAGCTATTCCTCTGATGGAGAAGACATGCTAAGCAATAAGCAACTCCTGCTATCTGAGCAAAGAAATGCCTTTTTAAAATGGTGATTCTTTTTATTTAGCAGGGAGAAAGCAACTGGTCTATCCATCCCCAGCACAGCATCCCTCCAGTGGCTGTTGCTGATATTTACCTTGTGTTTCTTTTTAGATTGGGAGCCTTTGGGAACAGGAAACCATATATCTATATCTATATCTATATCTATATCTATATCTATATCTATATCTATATCTATATCTATATCTATATCTATATCTATATCTATGTAAACCGCTTTGGGAACTTTTGTTGAAAAGCGGTATATAAATATTAATCATATTAGTATTTGTAAGACAGCTTTTAAGATCTCAACTGTCGTGATCTGAAACATATGATCAGGGAGTGTCTTAATTGTTCCACAAAAATCAACCAGTCAAGTGTGTGCGGCTATCCTTTTCCTCCCCCACATGAGCTCCATGGAATATCTGGCTGTTTCTTGTTTAGGGATTGAAAAACTCAGAAAGCAAGGCTTTGTTTGTAGGACTTCAGAAATAATAATCTGAATGAATCACACAAAGTAGCTTTTGGCTGTTTTTTGCACACAGGTTGATCAACCCCTTTTCTTACAGTGTGCACCTTAGTCATGCTGTGGAGCGACTGGGCAGAATGGAGGCAGGCTGGTGCTGTAGCTGGCCACGCCCCCTTCCCTGATTGGCTGATCCCAGCCACGCGGAGGGGGAGGCAAGATGGTGCCTCATGTGCCCCCCTCCACATTTCCCTGGCACATCGATGGGCACATCAATTCCTTTTGATGTGACATTAATGTCTTGGTCAGCTTGATGGGTGATCTGCAATTGGTGATTGACAGAGGGAGTGTGACACTGCTGATTCTTTTGGATCTCTCGGTGGCTTTCGATACCATTGACCATGGTATCCTGCTGGGTCGCTTGATGGAGGTGGGATTGGGTGGCACTGTTTTATAGTGGTTCCGCTCCTACCTATCTGGCAGATTCCAGATGGTGTCACTTGGAGACTGTTCTGAAAAATGAGAGTTAAAGTGTGGGGTTCCACAAGGCTCCATACTGTTTCCAGTGCTTTTTAACATCTACATGAAATGGCTGGGAGAGATCATCAGGAAGTTTGGTCTGGGATGCTATCAATATGCTGATGACACCTAGATCTGTTTCTCCATACCAACTTCATCAGGAAATAGCATGACCTCCCTAAGTGCCTGCCTGGAGGTGATATTGGGCTGGATGAGAGATAACAAGCTGAAGTTGAATCCTAACAAGACGGAGGTACTGTCTGTAGGGGGTCGGGATCCAAGAGATGGTTTAGATCTGCCTGTTTTGGATGGGATTGCACTCCCCCTAAATGATCAGGTTCATAGTCTGGGAGTGCTCCTGGATCCCAAACTCTCCCTGGTTTCTCAGGTTGAGGGCCAGGAGTGCTTTTTATCAGCTTTGGCTGATACGCCAGATATGTCCATTTCTGGAGACAAATGACCTTAAAACAGTGGTACATCTGCTGGTAACCTCTAGGCTTGACTACTGTAATGCACTCTAGGTGGTGCTGCCTTTGTTTGTAGTTCAGAAACTACAATTGGTACAGAATGTGGCAGCCAGATTGGTCCCTGAGTTTACCTGAAGGGACCATATAACACTGATTGTAGAAGAACTGCACTGGCTGCTGATATGTTTCCGAATGAAATATAAAGTGCTGGTTATTACCTATAAGGCCTTCAATGGCTTATGTCCAGGGTACTTAAGAGAGCTCCTTCTCTGTCGTGAACCCTATTAAGATCATCTGGAGAGGTCCAATTATGGTTGCCAACTCATTTGGTGGCAACTTGGGACTGGGCCTTCTCTGTGGCTGCCCCAGGAGGGCTTTGGAACTTGGTCCCTGCTGAAATAAGAGCATCTGTTTGCTTTTAGGAGGACCCTGAAGACATACCTGTTTTCCTAGGCTTTTAACTGAAATTTTAATTTTAAATTTTAATGTGTGCTTTTATCTACTGTGATTTTTATCTGTTTAATGAATTTTAAATGTTTTAATATTATGTTTTAATTTGTACACCGCTTAGAGATTTCTATACTAGGCGGTATATAAATGCAATCAATCAATCAATCAATCAATCAGTCAATAAAGAGGAAATGTCAGGTGACTGGAAAAGGAAGCAGTAGGCCCTGTCTAGCTTCCATGCCCACTAATTTCAGCAGCAGTGGGGGCTTCTGTTCTTGTTCTGGCTAATCCAGTTAAGCAATATCTAATGTTCTGTTTTGCCTTTTTTGAGGCTGAAAAGTGGCACCCACTCAAATGTTTGTATCACAAGCCAGAAAGTAAAAGGTTTTGTTTAGAAGAGTCCCACCCCGAAGTATTTGGGAAGTGTGGAAGAACAGTCAAGCAGATGGAGAATCACAGAATGAAAATAAAGCTATCAAAGCAAAGAGCCTCAGGCAGATTCACCTGCTGTGTGACATGAGCCTTGTTATACATAAAATGGGCCCCTTTGAGGTGGTAGGAAGCAAGCAAGCATGAGGGAGGGCTGAAAGGGGCATGCAATATGACACCTGCAATGTGTACAGGTACAGGCCTCAACAGCTGGCTTCTTAGCCTTATTTCAGCTTCCCATCTGGTCAAAAACCGTCAGAGAGCTTGACATGAAAGGTAGATTTGAACAAAACACACAACAGTTTTTATTTCTGATTCATAACAGGGGAGGACTGAAAAACAATCTAAGGAGAACAGAAGGTAAATTAATCGCCTCAGAATAAGTTCAGAGTTAATGGACACAATTTCTAAAAATAATTAAGAAGCAAAAGAAAAACAACAGGTCACACTGACATGATTCAGGATTATTGTCACCTAGTGGGCTACACAGAAGGGGAAACCCCTTTGCAAACATAAAGATGTCATAACTTATGACCGCAGGCGTGTCCGCAGGTACAATAGACAGCTGCCTACTTTAAATCTGCGAACAATATATCTAGACTTACCAGATTCCATTTTGGAAAGAACCTCTCTGCTTTCAAGAGTAGTGATGAAGAGAGGATTGTGCTAGCTGCAGTTCCCCCCATGATAGGGCTACAGTGATGGGAGAAGTCATGCTAGCCAATAAATATTGATCTTCTGTACAACTGTTAAAGGCAATAAATGTGTTAGTAATCCAACAGAAATCTTCAAAACTAAATATTTGTAGTGATGGAGCAGCAATGTGTATATTCTGAAGTCTTCTTGCACAATATGCATGCAGAAGGTTCCAAGTTCCCTCTCTGGCATCTCCAAGATAGGGCTGAGAGAGACTCCTGCCTGCAACCTTGGAGAAGCTGCTGCCAGTCTGTGTAGACATTACTGAGCTAGATGGACCAATAGTCTGACTTGGTACCAGGCAGCTTCCTAAGTTCCTAATATAGATTGTGAATGAAATTGTAAGCATAACATGCCATTTTTGTTTAATGAGAGCATTTTCAGACTGTGTCTTAAATATTTCTGCCTTGCAGAAGAAATCATGCTTGGGAAATCATGGGTTAAGGGAAAAGAGTTTCTTCCACTACCTAGAGTCTGAATATTCCAGTAGTGTAATTCATCTTCCATCAGGTGCACAAGACTGATGTCCCCAGGCCATTGTCAAGCAGAAGATCATATTTTCAACCGGGGGCCAGTTTGGATGATACCTTGACTCCATGGGATAAAGACATTTTTGCACCATATTCATGTGTCCTTTCCCCCTCCCAGAGTGCAGGGGCTACATTTGTTAATTCATGGGGTTGGTTTGTCAAACCGCTCCTATACATATGGCCCAAATTATTTCAGTCATGTGTAGAGCAGCAGTTCAAATGAACACTCCTCCATGAAATTAACAAATGGCACCATTGTCCATCAGGAGGGGGAAAGACTTGTGTGCTCACAGTGTGCACATATCTTTATCCTAAGAAGATGGGTAGGCAGATGAAGATCTGAACAAGTCCTTATTACAGTCCTAGTGATCTGGGAGCGTCTGTCTATTCTAGAGGAGAAGAGTTGGACCTTACTTTTAAAGGATGTATCTTTTGTATCCATACAATCATAGAAATTTTGATTTGCAGGTGACCTGGGAGGTTTTCTAGTCTAACCTTCCATGTCAATTAGAAATCTGTTTCCTTTACAAATGAAAGCTGGGATTCCCAGGAATCTGGTGGAGAAACTGGCAAAACCATGGGAAGTCAAATCCAGTTATTTCTAGGGACGTGTGAGCTGGCTTGCTTTGAGCTGGGCTCAACATTGAGCTGGCCTAGTATGAGTGGTCCGAGTTCCAACCAGCCCGCCCCCCCCCCAAAGGGTTCTAAGAACTGGCTCATGGACTGGCTCATGGACTGGTTTGTAAAGGAGAATCTGGCCACAAGTCCCTTTTACAAGTAAAGGGGGATTCCCTAGCCTAATGGGGGTGGCGGCAAAAAGGGAATCGTTACCGTTAGTTTTCCGCTGGCGGGGATGGTGGAGGCAGCAGCAGTGATATCAGAGGCTGGGCCTCCTCCCTCATACTGACTTCCCAAATCACAGGTCGGCCTGGCTGTGGCCTGGTTCAAGCCTCCGTGCATGCGTGGAGGCCATGAGAGTGGCCTCTGCATGTGTGCAGAGGTTTTAACCAGGCTGCAGCCAACCTGGCTTGTCATTTGGGAGGCTGGCAGGGTGTTGGAGGAGCTCCCGCCACCCCCTCCTATGTTGGCACCGCCACCACAGCTGCCTCCGCTGTCCCCGCTGGCAGGAAACTAACAGTAAAGAGTCCCTGTTCACCGTCCACCCTCATTAGGCCAGGGAATCCTCCTATTGGAATCCTAGCTGGATTCTCCTTTACAAGTATTACCCCTGAGCCAGCCTGACATGTCAATTTAGATCTTAATGCTGTCTGTATTTTACTTTTCTTCATGATATCTTAGGTTGTATACCTAACCTGTACATGATAATCCCCATTCTTTCCTGCTCTCTTATATTGTGGTATGTTCATGAAAAGGGGATAGGTAGTGGATGGAAGAGGATGGATGGAAAATGGGCTGGGCAAGGGTCTATTCAAGTTACAATTTTATATACCAAATATTTTGTTAAATCACATATTAAAATAAGAAGTTCTGGTAAGAACTAATCTGACTACTTTCCTTCCACTATAATCTTAATTGATAACTACCACCCTCACAAGTTAGCCCACTTGTGCCTCTAATGTTCATGCATACAGCATCTTGAAATGGGGTGGACGACATCATCACAAACTACACCTTTGAGGTGTTCCTATGTGTCACTACAAGTGTACCAAATTTGGACTAAATTGGGTAGGTAAATCAGCCCACATCCACTTCCAATATTCATGCATCCACCATTGAGAAGTTGATAGGGATACACACCTAGGTTTGGAAAATAATATTTGCCAATGCATTAATTATAATTGAAGAGAATATTTTGGAAAACTATTCAATTAAGCGCATTGGTGAATATTCTTAAACACACACACACAGAGCGAGCGAGCTGGGTGATCTCATAAACTTACTTTCTTTAAGGAAAGTAGGCTAAAATACAATTTCATTAAAATGGAAATGTAGCTGGTCAATTTTCCCCCTTGAAGTTAATTATGAGGAATTTTTCATCTGCTAAATGTCTGTCACAGGCTGCTGTAAAAAACAGAAGTGCAGGATTAATAAAAAGGTAGCACCCTAAGGAGCAAATTAGAAAGTATCCTCTGCCCCTAACAAGGAAACAGGGTATGTGAAGGTAGCTAAAGTGACATCTGGTGGGCCACTGTGTGAAACAGGATGCTGGACTAGATAGGCCTTGAGCCTGATACAGCAGGGCTTTTTAATATTCTTATGCCCTTCTGTAAAGGATGGGGAAGAGAGTCAGCTGGTGTTTTAAAGCTTTCCTTATTGCAAATACTAGCGTAATAATTCCCATCACTTCAGTCATGAATGTACCTACTGAGGGACATATTATTTAGAAATAAACACCAAATCTTTGCACATTGCACCTTCTCTTTCTAGGTTAAAAGCACAAACAAGAGCTCTGTCTCATGATACTGATGCAATTCTGATTATGTCATATGTTTCTTCATCTTGCTATCTAGAAGCACCTGACTGACACCTAGTTAAAGTAGCAGTGGAAGTGGACAAAGCCATAAAACAAATGAATTTTATTCCCAGCTAATTATCTATGCATTGTTTGTTGTCAGCTGTAACCTGAACATGTAGTTCAGCAAATGGTGGTTCAAAGAATTTATAGAGATTGTCTGAGTTTAGCAGCAGTGCAAATGTTTATTTTAGCAAGGTAAGTCAATATAAATGCGTTCATTTAAGATTGTAGGTTTATTTCATTTTAATCATGAGGGTATATGTGCAGATTTCACTTGGACAAACCACATGAGTAAAACAAATGAGACCACCTGTCCATATATTGGGAAACATGTATTTGACAGTTTATACCTGTGGCCCAGTGAACAGCCTAATGAAATGCAATTGTAATATTGCCATTAGTATCTTAGGTACCTAGCTGTGGATTAAACAAGGCATTTTCAATATCCTTTTTCCTGTACCTCTATATAGATCTAATCCCATATAGTAATTTACAGCTAAAGAATCCACAATCCAGTCAAAAAAATCAGTATCTTTTGCCGACTCATCCTTGCTTGCAGTTTTACTAAGGCAAGCCACCTCCAGTAATGCTTTCCTCAGCTCCAGCTCTCTGCTGCTTATTAATTACACTGGAAATACTAATTCCTCTGCAGATTTTCTAATTAAATCTGCAGCTGCTTGAAGGAAAATTAATTAGCACAGCAAGATATTTCCTCTGGGAAACTATCAAGCTATGACCTTCTCCAAGAACTTAGTTGAACCCAGTACTGTCCAACAGATGTTGTAAGTTGGGACAAATCATATTTATCACTGATTGTGGAGTCGTTCCCTCCCTGTTCAGGGCAAAAGTCAAGAGAAATGTACTTGTTTGTGGTTATTCAGTAATAAAGGCTCTGAAGGTTTAAGAGAGCATGACATGCTTTTTTGACTCTTATGTTTGGATTGTACCTTCTAAATATACATAATTCTCCCGATGAATTGCTATCTATGGCTTGAATTGCTATCTATGGTTTTCCTAGGCAATGCTGAAAATTATAGTTCTGTGAAGGGAAGTACTGATTTCTAACAGGGAATTTTCAGCCCCCTCATCAAACCAAAATTCTCCTTTAGGGCCAGCCATATAAATCTAGGATACATTTGTACTGTTGGAAGTGGCTAAAATGTGTGCACTGCTGTTATAGTGTCTCTTGACAGAATAGTTTTATTGGAGCATTTTATTGGAGCTAATCACATGAGTCAAGTGTTGAAATACTAAGAAACATTGTTTCCAACAAGTTATACCTGTTGTGGAAAATTCTAATGAAATGCTTTAAGAAGGTGTTTTCTGGCCCATTATAAACCAAGATAAATTACAGCAACTGCCTTCAGCAGTGATAGGTTTCATCAATATTGGACGATAAGGAGTTTATAAGATGAGTCTCCAAGATCCCATTAAAACTAGTGGGATGTCTGAGCATGAAAGTGGATTGAAGATTAGGGCCTCAGTACTGCAACCAGCATTTTCCAGTCATTTCACTGGGACCTTATTGAGAGATTGGTATGGCCAAAATGTGTTTACACTGCTTACTTGGTTTCTAAATCAGATGATTCCAGATGGTGAAATTCTACTGAAATTGCTATCCGTTATTGCAGCAATAAGGAGACCCAGCCATTCACAATTTGGTGGTAATAGTAATTTGATGAGCATAAAGGAAAAGAAAGACCCTTTAGTTTAGAAAAAAGATGACTGCGGGGAGACATGATAGAGGTCTATAAAATCATGCATGGTGTGGAGAAAGTGGATGGAGAGAAATTCTTCCTTTCACATAACACTAGAACCAGGGGTCATCCCATGAAATTGATTGCCAGGAAATTTAGGACCAGCAAATGGAGGTACTTTTTCACACAATGCATAATCAACTTGTAGAATTCTCTGCCACAAGATGTGGTGACAGCCCACAACCTGGATGGTTTTAAGAGGGGTTTGGATAACTTCATGGAGGAGAGGTCTATCAAAGGCTACTAGTTGGAAGACTATAGTCCACCTCCAGCCTCAAAGGCAGAATGCCACTGAGTACCAGTGGCCTCTGAGAGCCAGCTTGGTGTAGTGGTTAGAGTGCTGGACTAGGACCGGAGAGACCTGAGTTCAAATCCCCATTCAGCCATGATATTTGCTGGGTGTCTCTGGGCCAGTTACTTCTCTCTCAACCTAACCTATTTCACAGGGTTGTTATGAGGAGAAACCTAAGTATGTAGTACACTGTTCTGGGATCCTTGGAGGAAGAGCAGGATAGAAAATGTAAATAATAATAATAATAATATTTACTGGGAACAGCCTATATTTTGTGATGATATCTATAATAACCAACAGTATTGATGATAAAATTCAGCCATCCCAGGTCCTTGGGAAGGACTCGATGTCTGGATAAAACAAACCAGTCAATAACACCTGTCTGACTGTGTAAACAAGAAATAATAATAATTCCAGTTGTCGGAAAGTAACAGCAGGAGAGAGGGCATGCCCTCAACTCCTGTCTGTAGGCTTCCAGCGGCATCTGGTGAGCCTTTGTCCAAAACAGGATGCTGGACTAGATGGGCCTTGGGCCTGATACAGCAGGACTGTTCTTATTTTCCTGACTGTAATACCTTTGTAGCAAAAGGACAGGTCAAAAAACCCAACTAGACAAGTTTCATTTCTATTGTTTTCCTTCCCAAGATATTAATTTCCAGCCAGCAGCCAAGAAATCCCAATCAACTTGTAAGACATTTTCCAGTTATTCATGAAGAGAAAAATGGCATGGTCCACCTCCAGGTACCAAAGCCAATCAGCATTTTCAGTTCATCCTGATGAGCAATCCACAGTGGGAACAACTCTGGGAATTGACTGAATCTGAATTGACTCTGGGAAATGGGGATGGACCAGAGGGAGGCATATGAAGCATTACTGGATTAAAAAGGATTTCCCACCCTGAAACTGGGTGGGGTGGGGCAAGACCATCTCAACAGGATCAGCAAAATAAGATGGTAAAAAGGAAAACTTAAGGATGTCATTTGGAGATCTGGGATTTAGGGAAACCAGGTGACCCATAAACAGGTTATGTGCTGATGATAATAGTCACTATTTAAAATGGTGATGACAGTTGATTGTTGCTGTGCCAGTTACTGTGGTGTAACTTTTGCCAACCTAGCATCACCCATCCTATTTATTTCCATTATTGCTATTGGCTGGCATCCAAACTAAGGGGGCACTGGTGCAGCAAACATGCAGCATGCATAAGAGGGAAGAGGGGATTTTCATCAATCTCTCCTCCCCTCTGAAGCCCACTGTATACTCTACAATATGTGCCTGAGGGTCATACAAACCTTAGGGACATATTGTGGGAGGCCACAGTATGCTTTGGAGGGCAGGGGAAATTGATGAAACTTGCTCCTGCCTGCTAACTCATGCTGCGTGTTAGCAACACTGATGCTTTCTTAGTCTGGATGTCAGCAATTGGGGCCATTCATATGATCAGGCAGGCAGGGGAATGGGTGGGTGGGGGTGGATGACTGGTTCAACTCACTTTCCCCACATATGAGTGCTTGAATTGTGCTGGGAGTGTGAGCCACACTCCCAGATGATCCATGCTGAGTGGTGCAGAGTGGAACTCCACAGCTGGGACAACACATTCTGGCCTCCGTATACCACAATGCACTGCATGACATGCACAGTGCATTGAGGAATTCCTCAAGGAGACAGGCACTCTAGGTGCCTATCTCTGTGTCTTCTGGGGCTGAACGCAGCCCCAGCGAACACACAAGCCCGGGGTAAGGGCTCACTTAAACTTTTAACCCCAGCTAAGAGCCAGGTTGAAAAGCTGGGCTAGCCAACACTGCCCCACCAGGATTGGGCCCAATCCTGGAAGTCCTCACGCACAGCTAAACCCAGGTTGGGCTTCCCTAGCCTGGGTTAGGATGTGCATGAGAACAGCCTCATTGTGGTTTCCAGGGGATGAATGGTTTGTTGACCTCTCACTATTAAAGGCCAAATGAAATTAGGGGAAAGGATGGATGATACTTCCACTGAATTTTGGATTGTTGGTTTGTCATCATCTACTCAGGAGCTGCTGAAATGTATACATTAGCTACATTGATTCATCTGGACTCCACATTCAGTTTGCATTACAGTGGTTTGAAATAAGTGTCACTTGTATGTCACATCCTGTGCTAGTGCTTTTGAAAAGTGTTGCACAATATTTATTCCAGAGAATATTTTGATATATGCTTGTTTTCACCTCTTTAGGCCTTTTTGAAATTGTGGGGAAGGTGAAAAACTTGGGGCTTAGGTTGACAAATTACCTTTTCTTCAAACTGTAGGAGTAGACTTTCAGCTGATGAAAATGCTGTATGGAAACATTTTGTCTCACTATTATTTTGCAGTTCCTAATTCCACTTCTCCAAGCAGTGAAAAGTTCAAAGAGTGTAGTACTTGAGTTCCCTTGGAGGAGATATCATTAGAGGCTTATGGTTTATTTCTAATACCTGGTTTATCTACAAAAATACAACGTGAGCAAAAATGGAGTTGAAATAACAAAGCACTCTCACAAGCAGGCAGTTGGTTACATCCAATCCCCCAAAGAAAAAATCCTGCATCCTAAGGTGCTTCGGCTTTTTCCTCAGCTTGTCCATTCTAGCCTTTTCAAAATTCAGTCTATGTCTGCTTCACACCTAGCCTGAAGCCTGCTGTTTCTGTTCACTGACCTGCCGTGGGGAGAAGTAGGAGAGGGGAGTCACCTTACTAGGGGCATAGAGAGCTCTCTGGTGGCTGCAGGACAATCTCAGCTGGTGGATCCCTGCCCCTGTGGTGATCTGCATGTGCACTAGTGTGCGTTCGCCTCACACCCTGTTTATTACATCATACACAAGGGCCATGGTCACCAGTGGCAAGATAGGTGAGCTGCCCAAGAAAAACTCAAATGCAGCTACCTGCTGCACTCGGTGCTTCATTTGGATGCCATTGGGGTTGGGGCTAATGTGTTCTTTTGCTACCCAAATGAACTCAATGGTGAGTGAATGAAGCTCCCAGTGCAGCGTGCGTGGGGATGGACAATCGACTCTGGAGGCCCCCTGAAGGTGTGGGTGAAAGTGTGGGCAAGCCTCTGGTGGCTGGGGGACACTCATCCCCCCATGCTCAATGGTGGCCCTGTGCCTGCACTTTACATTTTCACATCACCTCCACTCCTCAGGTGAAAGATATGTGCCCACTTACAAGGGTCTTGATGGTTTTTCTCCTCGTGGGAGTTATTTGCACATGGCTTCATGCTATGAGGTAAATGTTGAGCAAGCCACATCGAATTACACTCGTGCCATTGAGGGAAGCAGCCCCTCCCCTCTGCTCTCGGTTTTTGTTTTTGCAAGTTCACATCATATCTATGTATTTATTTAACACATTTATATACCGCCCAAAGCACAAGTCTCATCATATGCCTCCGTGTTTTCCTTCTAGCCAATGTGGGTGGGTGGGGGGGTAGATTACTAAAGCTGCAATATCTGCATTTCTATAGAGAGTATCCCTCTTATCATGCTAATGATTCTATGTCAGGGCCTCTCCCTATTTGCTCTGGTGTTTTCAGAAAAAGTAGCTTAAAACCAGCATTTTAAAAACCTGGAAATACATCAAGATAAGCTAGAATTCGCAAGACAAAGCCCAATTTGTGTGTGGAGTGGGTCCAAGGTTCTCGAAGGGACTTTGGGGTAAGTTTGGCTGGTGTGTGAATGCACACGCTCTTTTCTCATATTTAAATCAGGCTGCCAAGTTCTATGTGTGCAGCATTTAAACACCAGCATCATGTGCACCTGGGCCATGATTTCTGGCATGCTAATGATGCAATGCTAACACAAACACTTGTTAATAGCTGGAACAGTGGTGGCTGGTGAGGCTGGGGTGCCATGGGGACAGAGTGGAAGGTGAAGTAAACCTTTAATGGCAGGTAAATACTTCCACTGCCACCTAGCATCTTGAGAAGATGAGCCTTTGGGGACAGGGATCCATCTTATTTATTATTTATTATTCCTCTGTGTAAACCACCCTGAGCCATTTTTGGAAGGGCAGTATAGAAATCAATCAATCAATCAATCATCAATCAATCATTTGAGGGGTCAGCATGGCAAACATTTCCTGTGTTGACCCTCAAATTGCTGCCGTGCAAGTGCATCAGCCTGCTAAGCAACAGGGGTGGGGCAAGTGGTTCATTGGCTACCTGGGATGCTGGACAATGGTGGGAGCATTTACTTGCCATCAAAGGCATACTCTGCTTTTGATTCACCCTGCCCCAGCCTCCACCACAGCTGTCATTGAGCTATAATACATCTGCCACATAGGCCATATTTTCCTGTTCCTTCCATGGGTGGCAGTGGAAAATGTATTTTATACATTTTAAAAAATGTTTCAAATTTAAATAATGCTAGCCAAGAAGAGGTCATAGAAAATGCAACAGGAATTCGCAAGGTATACATGAAAAATTAGATACTGTTTTAATTGTGTTTTAATAGTTTTTAACTTTTTAATTTTAATTGTTGAAATGTTTCAATCTCTTATTGGCTGTTTTTATTGTTTTGTAAACTGCCCAGAGAACTTGCGTTTTGGGTGGTATAGAAATGTATTTCAAAAATTAAATAAATAAATAAATAAATAAATAAATAAATAAATAAATAAGAAAGAATTTGGCCAGACAACATATATAATTTGCCATTTTAAAACTGTGTCCAGTATGATCGTTTTAAAATGTAACATAAAATAGAAATATACACGTTCACAGAAACGTTTGTTGACTTAAGTGTAAAATTCAAACTAATCAGCACCAGTACAAATCTGTATGTACTGTAATGGCTGGAGCCTGTGTGTACATATATTTCCTTTCCCTCTGATGTGGTTACGGCCTGAAATGCTATGTTCTCTAACAGTCTCTTTAAAGTATTAGTCAATTGCAAACAGGCCTGACACTGCAAATTGTGTTTTCAACTAGAAGCCCAGTTGGATTTGGCTTGCTTAAGACTTTGCTGAATAGATATTAAACAGAGCTCCAAGCAGCTTCAGCTGACTTCAGAAGGAAAGGCACACTGAAATCTCATGCCTTCCAGCAAATTATGAACTAAAAGTTGTGGTAACTGAAATTATGAATTACAAATGCTGCGGTGAGACTTCAAGGGGAAAACCAGTAGGGCAATTTCTCTGTGTGTAAAAGGTGGTCTGTCTTTGGCTACAGATGAAAAAAACATTGGCTTTCTGCAGGGTTGGAGAGGGTATTCCAGCCCCTAGATGCTCATTGATTTATGACCTCTAGTTCACAGCCATTCTATATCTAACCATCTTCAACCATTATAAATATTTTCACAAACAGACCAACACAATTCCAGCCCTTTATTAAACCCACATTCCTTTTATCACCCAGTCACAGTGTAGGATCCATTTTGACTAAGAATGAGCTGGCAAGAGTCTATTTGGATTTTGATAGTATTATTTCTGTTAATTGAAACAATGAAGAAGATTGCAGGGTGGGAACTTCCTGAAATGTGGAATTCCAGTCAGTTCTTACACAAGATCATCTACACGGTTTCCTTTAGGACGGCATGTAAAATATGCCTCACTTTATAAGACCTTAAGGCTATTCACATGACCGAAAGCGGGGCAGGCTAGAGGGTGGAGGAGAAGGCTGTGCTGAATTTATCTTCCCCCAAAACTATCTCCTAGCCTTCCCCACCGTTCTTGGCTGTGCAGCTCAGCCACACACATGAGTGGCTCTCCCAGCAGCCGGGCGTCCCAGCCTCCAGGAATCCCACAAGGCAACATGCGATGAATGCGATTCTCCCATCAGACGGGCACTCTAGGAGCCTGTCATTGTGTCGGGAACACACATTACCAACTGCCATTTAAGGGTGCACTCGCCCTTATGGCTGGGTCAAAAGGGCGAGTTAGGTGCTCTGGCAGCACTGGGAACCACCTCAATCTCCGTGCTGCACACGAGCAGCTTAACCCGGCTGAGTTGCCCTAGACTGGATTAGGCTGCTCATGAGAACAGCCTTCTTGTCTGCTCAGGCTGCAAGCAGCCTATGCAAACATACAATCCTGGCTGCCAGGTTAAGGCTAAAGGCTGGGTCAAAAAGGCAGGTTAGGTGCCATGGCAGTGCCGGGATGCACCTCGATCCTGATGTTGCACATGAGCAGCCTAACCCAGGCTGTGGTGCCCTAGCCTGGATTAAGCTGCTCGTGAGAACAGCTTAATTCTTGTTTAATCCAGTCCCCAGTCACACTGTACCCAATTTTCTTTTCACATCAGATGCATCAGAAGAGAAATGTTGGGGATGAAAAAGGCCCAGACAAGGCCAGCCCAGCCATGAGGTTGATTGAGGCAGCTGCCTCAAGTGGCAGATTGGTGGAAGTGGTAGGTGGGTGGAGAGCCCTGTGCTTGCCCCATGGCCACTGGCTGCCTCTGTTTGCCATTTCAGCTCATCTCCAGATGTCCCCATTTACTTTGCAGTGGATGTGTACAAGAGAGGCATGGTGGTGTATAGCATCTCATGGGAGGCACTCAGAGGCGTATCTAGGGAAAATAGTGCCAAGGGCAAGCACTGAAATTGCGCCCCCTGTCCAAACATCTGACACCCACCTTTCAGATAACTTTTCCATAAAATCAGCTCAAAAGTACAAGTCAAGCTCGTTAATCTTTTAATATTTCAAAAACTATTTAGCAGTGGATGTAGCCAGACCAAAAAATGCTGGAAAATTACAAATTTCAGTGTGCTGGGGCTCATGAAGTACCCAAATACTATGTGGAGGTATACTTGGAAAACTAAACAGAAGTGCCTGTCTAATTCTCTACTGTGCATTGTAGCATCACTATTATATAAGTTTAAAAAATAAATGGAGAATTTGACTTTTCCCAGATACTCTGAAAATAATTAAAGGATATGCAGAGTAAACTGTGTCACCGCTTGGAATATATTCTAGTCTTTCAGAAAGACAGTTAAAATGAGAGAAAGAGAGCAAGAAATTTCCAGTGGCCTTAATACTAAGGATTTCACATTGATTCAAAGACAAACTCACCATTAATAGCCATATTATTAAGACATCACATTTAAGTCACTTATCACAAGAAGCAAAGTAAGAGCAAATGAATCCAATTCTAGCTCATAAGCTTCAGCTCAGTATTCACAAGCCCTGATTCTCTGTACATAGTGCCAATCTGAATATGTGTACAGTGACTTATATTATATTAATTTTTTAAAAAAATTACCGATAGCCCCTTTGGGGTGCTTCCTAAAGACCATGGGGGGGGGGTCTGCAAAGGTAACCCTCCCCCCCCGCTGGCCTCTAGAGCCTCACAGAGGCCATTTGAGCATACATGGTGGTTATTTTGTTTTCGGCAGCCATTTTTTTAATTTTTAAAAATGGCCCCTTCAAGTGGCGCCCGGGGCACGTGCCCTGCCTGCCCCACACTAGATACGCCCCTGGAGGCACTCTGACAACCCTGGTCCCTGCCAGGCCACCACCCACTTTTCTCTACAGTTCCTCGTCTACTCTGCTCCTTCTTTCTTTTGAAAATCCAGGAAGCACGAGGAGTATTCATGCTGCTACAGGATAAGAGAAGGTAAGTGGATGGGAAGAAAGGATGCCCATATACTGAGTGGCATTTTGTCAAGACATTTCCTGTTCCTCCTCAGGTGGAGCAGCCCTGGACCAGAAGGGGGGGAAAGAAGACCCCACACAAGAAAAGCACATTTGAATATGGCCGTTTTTGCACTTGAGAGTCTAGGAGTTCTGCATTTGTTTGGGAAGACTGATATTGCTTCAGGACCAGCTCTGCCTGCTTTCTACCTGCTCAATCTCTATATTTCTGAATACATAGATATGAGAAAACACCACAGAAATCCAGCACTCGCCTCCAAGGGAAACTGACCCTGTAAAGCCATCCTGGACCTTTCCACTACTCAGGAAAATTCAGAATGTGAAACAATACTTATGAAATAAATTAAAGGACATTCAAGAAGGTTTGGGTAAAGGTTGGATAAAATACAGGGACTGGAAATTCACATTTTATATAAATTATTGAGGAAATCTGTGGAGAGAATAAAAAGGATTGATGTGCATCCACAAATTATGAATAGCGGAATTTCTGTGTGGGTTCACTTATTGTATGGAATCCATATACAGATTTGTATTTCAGAATCACATCTCATTTGGTTAAGCATTCCATTTGGTCTTAATGAATGTATAAGAGCATATCTTTAAGGAGGAAGACCTCTAGAGTTCAATTATCCTCAGGATACTTTTCAGAATCATAGTCCAAAACAGGTGGAGTAATGTGAGAACTCAGCCAGCCAGATTTGGCATTTGAGAGTGAGTGTCCATTGCTCTTTCCTCACAGGCTGACTTCCCCCCCACAATTGATTTAGTTTTAAAGAAAAGACCTGATTTATTACATTAACATAACATCATCTTGTGGGAGGAGAGCCATTGCACTACTACTTGAAGGAGAAACACTGGAAATGGCTTGTATTTCAAATATAGTCTTCTAGTGCCAATATTCTCTGTGCTCAGAATGATATCAAACAAGAGGGATTTCCTTGGAGTGTGTCTTGGAAATCTGAGCAGCTCTCTGAGGCATCTGATATCACATTTGCCCTGACATCCTTTATAGTGTTTTATGACATCTTTCAAGGCTATACCTTCATATGGTCATAAACCCTGGATTTTAAGGCCTTTGAAAGACATTAAACTAGTTTCCAACCAGCTGCTGCAGATTGATGTCTGGCATATGGACAATGGACAGAGCTGACAGTTTGCAAAAGTTGGAAAGCCAGCAAATACCCTCCAGCCATGAGGATACAAGGAGAGAGATTCTGAACAAAAAGATGTTTTTAGTCCTGGAATTACCCAGTGCTTTAGCTCATTTTGAGATTTTGGAAACCCTGTGAATACAGCTGCTTAATTCTTAATATATTACTCTTGAGTGAGAATATGAAAAACAAAATCCATCACATCTGGGTAACCCAAAGTATGAACAATTTACCCATATGGGACTGCTTCTCAGATATGGGAGTGTGTGGCCTAACAGAGACCTAGTGTGCTCAATGGGTGAGGAGGTTATGTGAGTGGTTGTGATAGAAAGTGGCGAAGAAAGCAGACAACCGCTGTAAAATAAGTGTACCAGGCTCTTAACAAAGGCAGAGGATGTACCAGATGGGGGCTGTAGCCTCCAAGCAGAGAATGGTAGCAAGGAAAGTGGGCAGGAATGGCCAGGTTCAGGAAAGAGCGTTTAGGAAAACAATACCCTATCCTCTTGCATTGTTCATTGTTCATTGTATAGTATCAGTCAAATAATATGGAAGTTTGTGTGTGCGTGTGTGTGATCCTCTTTCATAATTGGATGAGCATTAGTTCTAAAGCATAAACAATTACTCCAGAGAAGCACATTGTAGCAATGCTGCTCCATGCACTCGCATCTGCGTTGTGAGGTGGTGGTGGGGTTGTGCCTCCAGCCTCTGAGGCAGGCACAGCGGCCACCATCTTGGCCCCCTCCACATGGCCAGGGCTGGCCAATCAGGAGAAGGGGCAGGGAGGAGCTTGCCCAGCAGTCACCATCTTCTTCGGTCTCTCGGGAGGAGTACCCACACTCTGATTAGTTAGGGACCTTGTTGCAAGTTTGTTATCGCTGCACAATAATAAAGGGGCCTTTATTTACTCCAACTAAGCATGTCCTGTCTTCATTGGGGCCTGGGGGGTGCAAAGGACTGAACTATAGCCTAGGGTACATAGGAACTAACAGCAGGGATCAGGAGGTGAAGGACAGTAGCAGCCAGGTAGCAGACAGACTGTCTGTGGCAAATATTTTACCTTTAAAAACACAGATTTACATAAGCTCTATTCAGACATTATTTTGTCTGAGTATATAGCTGTTTGTAACTTGTCAAACTAATCATTTTTTGTATGATTAGCTGTACCTGCATTCATTTTAAAAGTGAACCTGGCTACAGGCCTCTCGAATGCATGGTACGGATAGGAAGTGTCCTGCTACTTGTTTACAAATCTGTACTAATGTATTTTATTTATTATCATTTATTATTATTATTATTATTATTATTATTATTATTATTATTATTATTATTTCTTGTATACCGCCTCCACCAAAGACTAGGTGGTGAACAATAACAATAGCAATATTTTTTTAAAAAACTAAACAGCAAAAAATCTGGTGAAAAGGTAGGTCTTGAAAAGCACCTTAAAAGCAGCCAGGGAGGGGGCTGAACAAATCGGGGGGTGGGGGGAGAGTGTTCCAAAGAGGGGCAGCCACAGTGAATGCCCTCCTATGGGTCCAGGCACCACACACTACACCAAGGCCCAGGACACTAAGAAGAGCCGAATGAGAAGACCTCACAGGACGGGATATAACTGGCTAAGAGAGGTGATCTTGGAGATATACAGGTGCTAAGCCTATAAGGGTTTTGTAGGTGAGAACCAGTACTTTAAATTGGACCTGGAAGAGAACAGGCAACCAGTGCAGCAACCATAAAAGAGGCATGACACTATGAAATCTATGGCCACCCATGAGGAGGCGGGCCGCTGCATTCTGGACTTTATAGGGCAATAAATAGGTTACTGCTATATTCTGTTACTGGTTGCCTTGTGCATTCTTTGAATGGAAGATAGGATACACACATTTTAAAATATGTATTATTGGCTGCCATCCTGACAAAATTTACTCAAGGAAGTCCCATTGGAATTAAAAGGACAAGTTAGGCATGCCAAACTTGTCCTCTTAATTTCAATGGGACTTCCTTGAGTAAATAGGATGTCAGCCAGGATAAATTACACATACATATATAAAGTGTCTGTCTGAACAGCCTTCTTGATATTTGCCCTTTTCACCTATGAGTTTTAGAAATATTTCAGCTGTTCTGCAGTTACCTCATGCTTCTGAGTTTGTCTTGGACAAGCTCAGAGAATGGATAAATTGTTCTCAGGATAATATGCTGTGTTGTGAGATACTGAATTTAAAATATTCCTAAGGGAGGCTGCATGAGTGGCATTTGCTTTGTACAAATAGAGAGAGGAGAGGGAGGATGCTGTAGTGACAGATTTTTTTAAAAAAATATATATATTGTCAAAATGGATCCAGAATTGAGAGAGTGCCTTTTCTTTTTTTTTAGTCTTTCAAAGCTAAAATAAGCAAGTTGTTAAAGACTAGGATCTTGCTTTTGTATGGCTTGTGTGTAGAATCTTTCTATTAATAAGGTTTATAATTTTCAAAATGACATAACTGGATTGGTTCAGGCCCTTTCATGTTCCATATTGGAACAAGAGCAAGCCTTAAAAAAGGATGTGATAGACGAGAATTTAATAATGGTCTGAAGTGCCTTTTGAAATGTACAGGTTTTTAAATGATAGCAGATCTCACTTCACAATGTTAATTTTTATGGCAATTTGACCCTATTCAGTCTTTCACTTTCCTTTTTGCATCATTGAGTCTCCGATAAAAAGGCTTCAGACACTCCTATTTATATTTGCAATCATATTATTCTAGGTGTACATCCTTTAAGTTATCATGGTGACAAATGTTTGAAACAGTGTGGGAATATGAAGGCTGGAATTCACATAATGATCGGCAATTAATTCATTAGTTTGTAGTTTCTAGCTTTTTTGATGGGAGAGCTAATGTTATTATCTATTGATCGATCAATTGATCAATCTATCATACACCCCCCCCCGATATTTACATCTCTAGGCTATTTAAATCAATTGTACATACAGGACAATCCTATGCATGTCTATTTAGAAGAAACTCCTGCTAAGTTCAATGGGACTCACTCCTACATAGGAACACAGGAAACTGCCTTATTCGGAGTCAGACCATTGGTCCATTTAGCTCAGTACTGTTCACACTGATAGGCAGCAGCTTTACAAGGTTTCTGGCACAAGACTTTCCTAGCCCTACCTGGAGATGCCAAGGAATGAACTTGGGACCTTCTGCATGCAAAACAGATGCTCTGCCACTGAGCTACGGCCCCATTCCTGAAATAATTTTCTCCCACTTGAGCATTCTGTTTTAATCACTGGGCTGAATTCCTATGCATATTTTTCTGATATAAAGCCACTAGACATTGTAGAATTTATTTCTGAGTAAACCTGCTCACATTGTGCTGTTGAGATCACCTTTAAAAGGAGATTCCTCCTTAAAAAAATTAAATTGTCACACTTTTAAAATTACTGTGAGTAGGGTAGTACAAATACTGTTTAAATTTTTTTTTAAAAATGCTTGTGGAGGAAACACAAGAGGAGGAGGCGGAGGAGGAGGAGGCGGAGGACTGGTCCGCTCTTGCAGCCTGAGGGGAGGGCACAGAGGGAGTGATCAGTGGCTATTGCACACTTTAATTTTTCAGGCTTGACTTCTTGTCATTTAAATCATTATATCTGGAACTGCTGGGATGGGAACAGTGGTTTGTTTGTTTTTTAAAAAAATATTTAAAAAGCCTGTCCATCTCAATCAGTGTACAACCCAACTTCTTTCCTCTAACTCATGTTTTCCTTCTCTTTCCTCTGCTTGACAGGAAGTACTTCACTTCAACAGTAGTGAAGCTTACATCTGAGTAAAAAAGAACAGGAGCTTTTATTTTTAAAGATAAAAATTGGGGGGATGATCGCAATAGCAGTAATACAGGTCTCCGATCTGAAAAACAAAAACAAGAACTACAAAGGGCCATGAGTGGAAGTAAAATGACGTAGCTGCAAATATGCCCTCAGGCGCAGGGGGTGGGAGGGCCTTCCCTTGTGATCCAACGCACTGATCTATCACTGCCTGCACAGAAAACCTCTCCTGCTCAGACCCATTGGAGTTGCACTATGCTCTGTGCACACCTATCATTCTGCACATCATACAAGTTGTTCCACCACTTTGAAACCACTAGTGTTTTCAAATCAGAATAAATTCTAACCTGAAAAGAAGTGGGTGTTTGACGGGAGTAGAATGTATTTGTCATCAGATGTGGAGAAGGTCAACTGGAAGCCTCACCTATTACCGTGATTTTTCATGATGGTGTAAGCTTCTGTCTGGAAAGGCCCCAACACTGGTGGAAGCCCCTCCCATCAATGTTGAGGCAAAACATATCTGCTGGATAGAGAAGTTTTTAAAAGGAGCATATAGAAACAAGATAATAGAATGCAGAGATGAATCAGAGAAAAAGCTCTTTTGATAGGCCGATGGTAACATTAATCTTATTCGCAATTTTGAATGTGTGTGTGATCTTCTCGTTCATCACACTCAATACAACTATTAAATGGTACAAAGACACCACTCGTCATGTACAATACATACTCATCGTCAGCAAAATCATTATGTTGGGGGAAAAAGAAAGTAGAATCCATTCAAGAATGAGTGTACACCATTTATAATGCCCTCCAGATGACTCTCTCTTCTGGAATTTGGTATGTTTTTTGAGATCTTCCCACCAACAATGACTGCTGTTGCCAGAATTTTCTGGCAACTTTACAGTTCCCATCTTTGAAGCTCTGCAAGAAGGACCCTCAACTTCCTTGCATATGAGCATGAAGGATGCAGCATTGTCCTAGAATGTGATATCCTGTTATAGTTAGCTATATAACAGAGGTTCTTAAACTTGGGTCCCCCAGATGTTGTTGGACTTTAACCCCACAGTATCTAGCCACAATGGCCAAAGGTGATGGACTGAGTGGCTATCCTGTGGCAATGGATATATGTTAGGTGACATTGGTTGATCAGATCAGTTTGCTATTGTGCTTACTTTCCAAAGAGAAGTACAACATTTTCCCTTTCACAGGGGAAGTACTGAATTATAACTAGGGATAGACCTCCCATGAACTGAGATGATATGGTTGCCTCAATGGGCAGATTGTTTGGTATCCAGTGGCAAGATGTCCCTGCCTGTCTCCCTTTGCTCCTTGACACCCATTGTTGTCACAGCCGCTGAGTGGTGAGTCAAGCACTGTGACACAGCCACTCTGAGGTGGTCCTCTGCTCCCTCCTCCTCCTCTTCCTAGCCTGACATGCATCTTTCTACCTTCCTTGCCAGGCTAGTAGAGGAAGGAATGAAGCAGGAAAAGATGAAAGGGCAATCTAGTACAGGAGGCACTCTATAGAGCATGCAGTCCTTTCCATACAGTACAGCAAGGGCTCGGTAGAGCCCTTCCTGTACGCTACTGTTACTCTTTCATAATTTCATTTGCTGCTTCCTTGCCTTCTCCTTTTCCTACTAGCCTTTGAGAAGCACATTTCTTTAATTATTCTTAAAAAAAACATTTATATCCTGCTCTTCCTCCAAGGAGCCCATGGTTATGTTTATCCTCAGGCACTAGTAACATAAGCAAGTGTTGCTGCTGTAGAGGAGGAGAAAGGTGGGAGAAAGGTGGAGGGTGAGGATGAGGATGTTTGTGTGTGCACCTAGGGAAGTGGCTTTGGCTGTTGCAGCCAAAGTAAACAAACAAACAAAAAATGTGGGTGGAGGCAGAGAGGCAGCATTTAGTACCCCATCTCAGGCACACTGGGGTCTTGGGTTGCTACTGAACTTGGCCGCAAGAACAGATAGGAATTATCATGTAATATGGGTGGTCTCTACAATCTGTAGATGAATTAATAGGTTTTCATGTCTGTAATTTAATTAATCTGCAGCCAGAAAATTTTCTATGTTTCTTGACACATTAGCAATAGGGATGTGCATGAAGTGTTTTGTGTACTTCCTGGAAGGCAGTTATCAGGTGCTTTAAATGGAAGGAGGAATGTCTACCTGTCCCTCCAATGCTCCTCCACTGCCCCCTTATGCCCCAGCTTGGCGCTGTCCATAACAAACAGCTCCACTGTCTGTTCTTATGACACCATGTGGGGGCTTCTTGTTTGGGAACAGGAAGTTCCCTGTCGCAGCTTCCTACAGGCATTGTTGTCATGTAAATAGCATCTGCACAGAGGCAGATGTCATCTTGAGTGCTCAGAAGTGTTGCCGAGCACTCAAGGTGGCATCTGCGTACACGCAAACAGGAAGCTTCCATACGGTGGTGCGTGTAAGAACGGACAGCAGGGCTATTTGTTATGGACAGTGCTGAGGTGGTGGGGGTGGTGGAGAAGTGATGGAGGGGCAGGTAATACCTGCCTCCCTCTATTTAAAGCACCTGCTGCCTGCCCCCTCACCAAAACATTTTGGCTGGGGAACTCAAATTGTTTTGGCGCCTCAAATCAGAGGCACCAAAACACTGTGTGCATATAACTAGATAGCAATGCCAAACGTCCCCAAATGAAATGGCCTAAATAACATGGCATAAACTGCGAATAACCTGCCAAAGTACAAAACTGATTCTGAGTTTCAAAAACATTACATCATCTACATTAAAACAGACGACTGTTGTGACTTTCAGTGTCAAGAAGTATGAAGTGTGTGTCCTATTTTTTAATAAGTACACACTTTGGTAATAAGTACACACTAAGGCTCTCCACACAAGCAGTGTGTGCCTTTTTTCACTGATTGTTGTTAAACGCCCCTGTACTCAAATGTCACATAGAAGCATTGTTACATTTTAAAAATAATTTACAGGATCACATTCTGATTACTTTAAACAAAATATTGGAAAGGTTTTAGATGGCATAAAAGCAAGAAAATGCAGTTACCATTGGAAAAGAGTGCAGATCTACAAAAGTCCCACTGAGAATAGTGCCCCACATGTTTAGCAGCATAAAGCATGTGGTTCTGAACCACTCACACCATTGCGGGCTCCTAAGGAACTGCCAGCAGTCTTGTTCATGAAGTCTTGTTCAAAGATTCACATATTACTCTGCAAGTGACAGGTGTACTTGCTGTTTCTGTTACACTTTAAACCCTGCCAGGGAGTTTAAAGGCAGGGAGGCCCCAAGCCTACTAAGAACTGTGTCTTCACTTACTTCCATTGGGAATAATGGGAGTGGTAGTGGTAGTGTGAGGATGCACTTTTTCATGGGCACAGAGCTTCCCTGCCTTTGCATGCCACATCAGCTAGGGATGTGCACAAAACTGGTTTGCCCGGTTCGGTTCAAATTCGAACCAGGCTTGAACCAGGGTCGGGAGGTTTGATTTTGCTTTTGTTTGAACCCCCCTTTGGTTCAGTTCAAATATGAATCTGGTTTGAACTAGTTCAAACCATTTTGAATTGGTTTGAACTGGTTTGAGTCTCCAAAATTGGGTTGGGTGGTAGGCACCCATGTGTGCCAACTACCACCCAAACCCCAAAGTAATCGGACACTCCTATGATTCTTAATGAATTTTTGATTTTTAAAAAATTATTACCCATTATTCCCTATGTGGAGTACCTAGGGGCAGAAAACTAGGGTAGGTGGTAGGCACCTAGGGGTGCCTACCACCCACCAAACCCCAAGGCAGTCGAACACTTCTCTGATAATTGGTGAATTGTTGAAGTATTTTTCAATTTTTGTATTTCTCCCATAGGGAATAATGGTGATTTCAGGATGCCCCATTCCCCACTTTTGGGGGCTTCCAGAGCACCCCAAAGTGGGTCAGGGGCACAGCAGGGCCGGCCTCCACCACCCCCGGCACCCCCAAGTTGATAGGATTTATTGTTGATTAATCAGGAATTTTTAAATAATTAATTTTCACCCAGGCTTTTAACTGATACTGTTTTGATTTTTTTAATGTTGTTTTAGAATATTGTTTTAAACATTTTAAATTGTTGTGTTTTAAATTTCTTGTTTTTGTTTTAAACTAATGTTTTAATGTTGTTTTTATCTTGTTGCAAACCGCCCAGAGACGTAGGTTTGGGGTGGTATTAAAATATGTTAATCAATCAATCAATTAATTTTTGGCTCCATAGACATGCATTGGCTCAATAGGAAACCGTTGCCTGAGCCTTTCCATTCAGTAAGAGCACTGTGTCCCCCTTTCACTTTAATAGGTTAATTGCTTTGACCAGAACTCAGAGTTCAGAAAAATAAGCAATTAAGGTCAGTAGGTCAAAAGGCACTCTGTTATTTCCTATGGAGCCAATGAATGTCTATTGAGCCAAAAATTAATTCTTTAAAAATTCATATATAAATAACAATAATTCCTAACATCTCAGGGGTGCCTGGGGGGAGTTGAGGCCAGCCATGCTGTGCCCCCAGACCCACTTTGGGGCTCTCTGGCACCCCACCAAGGGTGGAGAATGGGGCATCCTCAAATCCCCATTATTCCTTATGGGAGGAATACAAAAATTAAACAATACTTCAACAATTCACCAATAATCAGAGAAGTGTCTGATTGCCTTGGGGTTTGGTGGGTTGGACACCCCTGTGTGCCAACCACCCACCCACCTCAGGTTTTTTTGCCCCTAGGTACTCCACATAGGGAATAATGAGCAATAATTTAAAAAATCAAAAATTCATTAAGTATCATAGGAGTGTCCAGTTGCTTTGGGGTTTGGGTGGTAGTTGGCACCCATGGATGCCTACCACCCAACCCAGTTTTGGAGACTCGAACTGGTTCAAACCAGTTTGAATTGGTTCAAATCAAACCAGGATAAGTTTGGTTTGAATTTGAACTGGCAGGTCGAACCAATGCCTGGTTTGGTTTGAATTTGAACCATAGAACCAAACCTATTCAAATTTGAACCAGTTTGAATTTGACCCGGTTTGCACATCCCTAACATCAGCAAGGTTAAAGTGTAGCAGAAGCAGTGAGCACACCTGCCACTTAGAGAGGCAGCTTGCTGTGTGGTATGTGAGCCATCTTTTAGGAACATAGGAAGCTGCTACATACCGAGTCAGACCATTGATCCATCTAGCTCAATATTGTCTACACAGACTGGCAGTGGCTTCTCCAGGATTGCAGGCAGGAATCTCTCTCAGCCCTATCTTGGAGATGCCAGGGAGGGAACTTGGACCCTCCTACATGCAAGCATGCAGATGCTCTTCCCAGATCCCCTACGTGGAATATATTACAGTGCTCACACATGTAGTCTCCCATTCATATGCAACCAGGGTGGACCTTGCTTTGCAAAAGTGACAAGTCATGCTTGCTACCACAAGACCAGCTCTCCTCCCATTCTCTCTGACTACAATAAAAAAGTATATTGTAGTTGCTAACATCTAACTGAAAATATTTCTTCACAAAAATAGTTAACTCTCAACGTGCAGGAACAATAAAAATGGCAAAGAGCATGCTAATAAAGCAAAATAGCAGTTGGTTGGTGGGCACAGTGCAGTTGTGATTACTGTACTGTCTATTTTTGACTAGTATATTTTGAAGTGTGAGAACATCGACTGAAAACATACAATGAGACATTGCAAAATGACAGTAATATATACCCTTTCCATATACTGCTCTTCTGTTCTAGATCCAGTCATTCATGTTTTGAGCCAATCATAGGATTATCTGAGCCCTGATCACATGTCATATTAAGTTCACATTATATGCAGTGCACAATCTGTGTACAGTGGATGCTCATGCAATCTGTGTGCATGAGCATCCGTGTTTGTACAGATTAGTACAGATATTCATACATGATGTGATGCAGAACTGCGGTTCAATGGACCCAAAGTTCTGCTCCTCCCCACTCTCCTGTCTGAATTCTGCAGTCAGAAAAACTGCAGAAAGGAGGGGGAACTGGCTGTGTGGGCAATCTTCTTGCATGAAGAACAGCCTGCACAGCCAATCATGACTGAAGTTGAGGGAGGAGTTTCCTCCCTCAACTCCAGTTGAAGGGGATGCAGCCTGCAGTTCCAAATTCAGATGCAATGCAGGCTGCGTATAACCTCAGGTTGTGGTGATGAAACTTACTACAACCTGAGGGTTCAGTCTGGAGTTTGAAAAACAGAACCTCATATCAGTTGCCACATGAAACCGAAGTTGCATGCATTCACATGTAACAGTAGGACAACCTCTGTCCCCGTTCTGTGTTACGTGCAAATACGGCCTCTGTATGTACCCTGTGACAGAGGGCCTGTACAGGGTATGCTAAATAAATGCATGTACAAAAAACATGTACAAATCTACAACAATTTGTATATATGTGCAACATAATGTCCAAATAGAGTTCTGATGTCTTATAGCTGTAGTTTTAGTTAGCTTTGTTTCATGCAAGTGAACCACGCTCTGCATGTTATAGCATTATCTTTTAATGTAAACTTTCTATAACCTTTGTATTACTTTGATGCACATCATATTGTTCTACAAAAACAACATAATGACATATCTTTCCTATTGTGAGAGAGGGAAGAGAGAATATTTAGAAGCACTCTTCTCATCCTAATAATATACGACAGCCTTTTCCTGGGCTCCTTTTGAGAAATTGGTATCTTATGGAGGATTGTTAAGTAAGTGTTCCTGGAAAGCATGAGCAGATATTTTATTGTCTGAGAGATTCAATCATGAACTTAAATCTCATTTTCCTTGAGCTGTAATTGCTCATTATGTACCAAATAGGCATTTGTTACATAAGATTCCTTCTTGTTATCAAATGTTTATCGGAAGGACTAAACTAATGAAATCTAAGACCATAATTGGTGTGGTCATGGAAATGACCTCTGCACATGCGTGGAGACCATTTTAGTGACTTCTGCACCTGCACAGAGGCCCAAACTGGCCCCAAACCATTCCTGGCTACACAGGGGGAGGCTGGCAGGGGTTGAGGGAGCTGCTGCCCCCTTGCTGTGGCTGTGGCACTTTTAAGGTACTTTTTGACTCACCTCCTGCCAGATCTACCTTTAGAGAAGCCCCCCGCCCCCCCTTCACTTTTCTTTTTCTATATTGCAAAAGATGTCAACTGAATACTTTAATTATATAAGAAAAGAATCTATGCTGTTCATAGAATCAGAATGGCATACATGAAGGTAACAGATTAAATTTAAAAAGTAAATCTTATTATCTTATTAAATGATGGTATAGAATTTGCCTCAAGGTGATGAACTAGGACTGAAAGGCCAAGGGAAAGGGGCTGCACGAAGGTGAAATTGTAAGAGATCGCAATATTTGAGCTTGTGTTTACTGACTGCATGGCACAGAAGTTAAGCTAGGCACACCTTAACTTACAGTTTCATGGGGGGGGGAGCATGTGTGCATTTGTTAGCACCATAAGCCTCCTCTTAAATGGAAACTTTTTAAAAAAAAGAATAATAATAAGTATAATGGCCAACATCCAGACTAATCCTCAATGAGGTAGTTTAGGGAGCCACAGGTGGTTTAAGAATGATGGTGGGGGAATTGCCCCTCACCCTTTTGTGCAACAGAAAAGCCTGACATGTTGATAGAGGGTTAGTCACAGTTCACGATTCACAGTTCAGTTTATTTACAGTTGCTGACCAGAGAAATATATACATACAGCTCAAACAGTAACAATAGCTAATCTAGCTATTTGTATACCTTATGGAGTCCAGCTATACAGATACACTCTTACTTCGAATTTTAATGGCAATGAGACAGAACATAGCAACTGCATAAGTAATTTTGTCATCGCTATCAGATAAAAGATAGCTAACATCGAATTCATCCGGGTGGCCAGGCTAATTTGCTAGGAGGGGCACTTAGTTCATATTTAATTAAATTAATTAATTAATTTGTTTATGTATTTATTTATTTAACATATTTGTATACCTCCCAAAACTTATGTCTCTGGGCGGTTTACAACATACTCATAGTGAGTCTCCCTGTAGAAACTACAGTATAGTAGCACATGCTGTAGTGTCTCAATAGCAGCAGACTTGCAAGGACAAAACCACTCTGCATAAGGAACTTTTAAAAAATGCTGCCTTCAAACACAGCAGAAGGTAAAACATCAAATCATGCTAATGTGAAGGCTCTATGGTATTTTGCTACTGTAAGCTTATCTAGGTAATTAGCAGGTTTCATATTCAATAGTTGGTTACCCACCATTAATTTCCTTGATAAAAAAAACTTCTATCGGATTGCCATGCTATGCCACAAATTCTTTGGGAGAGTGCCAGGCTAGCTTGATCAAGATTCAAAGCCAACAATGACTGTGGAGCAAACCCATAGGAAAACAATTTCATTTTAAATTCCATTTCCCATATGGAAGTGAACTTATCTGCTAACATGAGCGGTAACAATCCAATGGGATTAAGGTTTATTTTGAACCAAAATTTAAACATTAAAAGCCAGATTTCAGACTCAACATTTATCCGACCTGCCTCCACTCTCTGAGCTGTGTTAGAGACACCTCGTGGTACTTGCAATAGCTTTCTAAGAAATTTAGATTGGACAGCTTCTACGGCTTGGATGTTAAGATAAAGGCTGAGCTGTGCTCCATAGAGCAGTGCTAACACCTTCAGCTTGAAAACTCTTATGGCTGCCGGAATAAAAAGTCTGCCTCTAGAGTAGAAAAACGCCAATACTGACGATGACGACCTTTGAGCATTTTGAATGACATATTCTTGATGGATTTGATGACTGACGGTGGAATGAAATACAATACTTAGGTACTTATAATGGAGGGTTAGGGTGGATGTTGGCCACTAAAAATAACAATAATAAGTAGGTGTAGAACTGCAGTGTTAATGTTATATATCTAGGATTCTGGGCACTAACTTCAAGCTTCCCAAGAGGTAGAATTTTTTAATTATTGAATGGAGACTAAAGAGAACACTTTTAAAAGTGCCATGTCAGCTACTGTATGTTGAGTTAATTGGGAAAGAACTTTTTCATCATGGACATAAACCAATTGGGAAGAGTTACTCTGCTAAATTTATACATATCAGGATGTTGCAACATCCTTATATATATAAAACAAAAGAGCAGGACCAGTAAAAGTGGTGGTGACCTGATCTACATTTCCTGTATAGAAAATGCCCATTTTCAGAATGAGTGAGAAATAAGAGTCTTCCAGGTTAAAGACCACTTTAATGCAGGAGGTTGATTGTGTGAGCTTTCTTCTGCTAAGTAATTCAGAATTAATGGTACGCAATGACCTGTGCTCCTTTCTTTATTCAGATAAGTTAAAAGAACATGGATAGAGGTGCATTTGAGCTCATTAGCCTATCGGTCCTCATTACATTAAGCTATCTTTTCAGAATGTAGATTGGGGAAGGAGCAATGTTTAAGCTCCTGATGGGCTGCATGCTGTATTCATTTATGTTAGGTTGTGTTTGGAACTGTTCATGTGATACACAAATGTAACTGCTTTTACTCTCCTTTTCCCCCAGTCTCTGACACTTTTTATAACTGATTAGGATATAGCTGGAAGCTCATGGCTTTGCCAATACTTGCGTCTCTTTTAAATATTCTCTATTTATTTTAAGTTATACATTAATTTTTTAAATGCAACCACGTAATGGATGGAGAGGGAAGTTAACAGAGGTGAGGAGGACTTGATTATTCCAGTGAATGCTCTAGTTTCTAATCTCATAGGTAAAAGGAATTATGATATTTCTATGATAGGAAGAGCATAAGTGATCTGATAGGACAGTGGCCTTATTTAGTTTGCATGATAAGAGCTTCCTGAAGCGTAACACTAGAAGAAATCAAGACTGAAAGCTTATTCTTTTGTCATGTCTCAAAATGCAAAGAGTTTCCTTTATGCAGTAAGAATGTTATTACTATATGGTTGTCTAGTACACTCTATTTATGAGATTCAAGGTGGGTAACAAGCTTTCCATAGCTGATTTGTCCTTATAACAATGCATGAGGTAAGTCATTATTATTCAACAGATTGAAATTCAAGATTGATAGATGATAGCTCACCCCAAAGCTCCTCAATGATCCCACAGCTGATGAACAAGACTTACATTACATCTCCACATTCACATATGTATGTATTGTGCTGCACAAGAATGGTCATTTCAGTGTATTTTTTCATTGCACTATGCACAATCAAGGAGTCAAACTCTCCCTATTTTCTCCTGATTCATATACTGGGATTAAGTTTGCCAACCTTTTAATTTCAGATTCCGGTACCAAGGAGAGGCGAAGGGATGGGACATTCCAGCAGCAGCAAAATTAGTAGGAAAAGATTTCCTTTTAATCTTGTGGCTAAAGCTGGAATGTGGTCCCCACTTCTCCAAGTGGAGTGGTGAGATGGTCCAGAGATGGTGCCATTTTGCTCTTTAACTGCTCACACTACCTGCCTCTCCTCAACAGGGTCTGTGGGAGGCAGGTACAGAGGAAGACACCCATGAACTCTGAAGTCTCTCTTTTGTAGCATGTGAAATGGTGAACCACTGAGCTCTACAGCCTAGCTGTGACATCGTCCTGTACATCAAGTGAAAGTGCTGCTGGCTACTTATACTCAATTGATTCTGGCTTTGCAAGATAACTGTGGCAGCCAGATAAATATTCTGACTTCTGCTCATGCAAATCAGGCAATTGGTCCATGCTTAACTGGAAATTCTAAACAGGAAGCAAAAAATACACTGGTGCAGCCATTCCATCTTACAAAATCCATCATCTTCATACACATGAACTTTTTAAAAGGCTAATGCCTGCCATTCACTGTTCAATCCACTGGATCATTGTAGCTTTCATGATAACATCTTTATTATTTTGGCTGTAGCTTCTGATCCCTGAGAAACCAAAAAACATTTAAAGTGAGAATGATTAACATTAATATATGCCCCCCTCTCTCTCTCTCTCTCTCTCTCTCTCTCTCTCACACACACACACACACACACACACACACACACACACACACACTTCAGCAAGCTGAAGACAAATTAATGATTTAATTATTGAAGAACTTTGGAATGTAATGAGACATCTGGGAGCTCCAGTTCAACATTGCTCAATGCATTAGACACAGAAAACTGGTCAGCTATTCAGGAGGGCCTGTTCCAGAAATTTGAGCCTACATTCCCTCTATGAAGCAAAGAGAAACATCAAATTTCATGTAGATGGTTCTATTCATTTCATAGAATGGCTATAGGCTCAAACCTCTTTAGATGAAATTGGACTGTCGTTTATATGTTACAATAAATATATTAGTCTTTAAGATGCCACAGAATTCTTTGTTATTTTCTCTGAATAGGGCTCCTGAAGAGTTTCTCACACCTTATTCTGTTCTCTTGTCCAGCATTTATAAACACAAACCTACCAGTTGGTAACACAACAACTTGGCAGGCTCTTCAGATTTGTTTTCATCCAGTTCAACATAAATTCTAAGCACATGGCATACCTTTGAAAGCATATCCAGAATGACAAGGATTTAATTTGTTCTTTTTAGTTTTTCCTTTGTTTACTGATTTCTTTTTACTGTTGAATTGTTTTTATTTGTTGTTGTATGCATTGAAATGCAGCAACAAATGGTTTTAATAAATACACAATACATAATTTCTGATGACTCCTAAGCAATAGAGAACATCCTGTATTTTGACTCAGTGTAGGCTGAGGTCTGCCAGACATGAACGATGCTACAATGAGCTGTTCAGAAAGACCTCCCAGTGCACGATCCACCTGGTATATCCACTTACTAGCTGTAGAAGGCCTTCTCTGGGCCAGTCAGAACATAATGTGGTCATAAGGAATTATAAGGCTATCAATTATATTTCCCTCTTGGACTTCCTCTAATAAAACCTTGCATTCTGTCCTATCCTATTTCCTACTCAATTGGGAATAATTTAGGGCTGGTTTGGATTATTGTAACCCAACTGGCCACCATCTATGTAATGAATACAGTGAATATGAATATGACAAATATTTATATGCCACTTTTCAACAAAAGTTCCCAAAGCGGTTGAGAGAGAGAGAGAAAGAGAGAGAGAGAAGATGGTCCCCTGTCCCCAAAGGGCTCACAATCTAAAAAAAAAAAAAAAAAAAAGGTAGACACCAGCAACAGCCACTGGAGGTATGCAGTGCACTCCACTGCTAAATAAAGAAAATCAGCACTTTTAAAAGGTGCCTCTTTGCTCAGTTAGCAGGGGATAACCCGTCTGAGTCAACACAGGAGGAGCAAATGTGTGCTTGTCTCCTCATCCATCTGATGTTTCACTTTCTCTCCTACACAGTCTTGTGTGGGGTGGCATATCCAAATGTTTCCCCAGATTGGTGAGAATAGAGAGATGGGAGATAATTATGTAGGGGTCGGATGCTGAGTGTCTGTGGGAGAGGACTCACGGCGAATTGCACATTGGGTCATTCAAGCCACCACCATCAAAACTGGCTCACAGACCAATTCTTTCCTTCACTATCATGTAGTTAATTATCACATGGAAGTACATTCTCTGAAGAAACACATCATGTGATAGATATTAAAGCCATTACTTTCCAGTAATGCACTTTGCACTTTGGCAGCATGCTGGAATTTATTTATTTATTTATTTATTCATTCATTCATTCAATTTCTAGACTGCCCTTCCAAAAATGGCTCTGGGCGGTTTACACAGTGCTAGGAAGTGAATGGACAATGGAGTCCATCGTATGTTGGGTCATTTCAGAGACCTTAATTCCACATGGAGTTTGCTGCCCAGTGACTGCAAAACTCACTGTGCGGTAGGAAATGGGGGGTCATATCATATTACCCCCTTTCTATTCTCAGCAATCTGGGAAACTAAATTAATGCACACCGAATAATTGCAGTCATAACTATGCTCGGAAGAGGGATGAGGACTTAAGTACACAAAATACAAAGTATATGCTCCTCAGCAAATATGATGCTGCAAACTCCTATAGCAGCAGGCAGGCAATACAGATTACAAGTGGATTATTTCTTCTGCTTAAAAGCACCACTCAATAGCCAGATAGCCAAAAGCTAATTTTGGAATAATTTTAAAAGGCTATATTCTCATTTTCAGGGTGTGATACTTTATGCTCAGATAGCATCCCAGTTCTATCCTACTACAATTTGGCAATACGTTCTTCCCAGATGGCAGAATGTCAGTAAGTTGGCAATCAACACTGTAAGCTAATGTGTTGTTAAGTCAAGAGGAAATGAATGAAAAAGCAATGAAGTGCTCTTCTTCATTCCCACTTCCTTTAGAATGCATGGTGTCATACCAGGAGAATTTTTTCCAAATGGCATTGGCAGTCTTGGCAATTGCTTAAAATGTTATACAATATTCATATTGTATCAATTTGTGAAGGAAATCATTTGTTGTTATCTTCTATTTTGTTGTTGTTATTCTTGGCCTGAAGTGACCAGTGTGAAAGTTATTGTACAATTATTGTTTTAACAGGCTATCATCTCCCTCTCTGCTTTAAATATTTTATTGGTTTGCAATTACAACACAGACAATACATGTCTAGGAACCTTGCAGATTTTTAAAAAATTGATATTATGGTATTTGACAGCTTGTTCCCAGGTCTCCACTGAGATTATAAAGGTACATGTCTTCCCCCACCCCAATCCCTTTTAAATTTGTATTCCTCCTCCTCCTCCTCACAGTGCTATGGGGTATTCAAAGCATATGACAGCCTAGTAATCATTACAACAATCTTCTAATAGTGCATGGACCAGATTTTGCTATTCATTTTGAGCTCAAAACAAATAGCAAAATCCTCTAATCAATTCATCGAAACAGTGGCCATTGCTGGCTTTCTGAAAGGGAAATCCATTGCATCTGTGTTGGACTTCCTTGGCAATGTTCCACTCACATATAAGCTGAACTGGATCATGTTAAGGTCACTGTTCCCCAATGGTACTTCATCTCTCACCAGTTCCTGGGCACCACTCAGGGTTAGGTCCATGGTCACCTTCTCTCTGGTTGGTTCGATGACCAACTGTTCCAAGGCACAGATGTTTAGTATGTCTAGAAATGTGGCCTATCTGTCAATACCAGCACATGAATTTGCCCAGTCTATGTGAGGGCAAGTTACTTTACTGGTAGACTGCACAGAATGTAGCATCATGATGATAATGATGATGGCGACAATGATTATTGATGGTAGGGTTGCCAGGTCCAGATGGTGAAAAAATTGATATCCATTACCAAAAAAGTAGAAACAGAGGATGCTTTTCACACACAAAATGTCTCCCAAAAGTCTCCACCTTGCATAAAATTTGAATATACTTATTGGTATTATACATATATGCGTTTTTTGATAAAAAGTGGATAATTTGAGAATAAATACAGCTCATCATTGTGAAGCCAATGACCAGGTGGGTTGTATGTCTGCTCCGTCTACTGTCTAGGTACTGAATTCTCAAGCCCCCTGCTTCTTAAACTGTAAATTCATCTTCGGGTTAGGTTTTGTCATGGGTTCGTCCATCCAAGGCTTGGCCCAAGGTCACCATCGAAGAAGCTGGTAGCTCAGGGAGCTTCCTGTGTCTTAAACAAAGCACAAGAGAAACAAATCACTAGCAAGTGTCAAGCTCACCCTGTCTACCCCGTACCTAGGTCGCTCACCAGATTCCAAGAGTCCTGAGCCCAAGGTCCACGACATCACCAAGGGAGGTCTTAAGGCAAGGTGAAGCAGCCTGATGTCTGGCTCAGGAATCAGTTCTCAAGTAGCATGTGTCAGGGTCTCCAAGATCCAAGCAGCCAAAAGCAACAAGCCCAAGTGATGCATTGCTTTCCAGCAGCTTGGATGTTGTCTGGTGGCTAATTTATAGTGCTTGGCTAATGGCTCTCCTCCCCCAGCCAGCTGTTGGAGATTTCAGCATTTATCTTGTCTGTTAAAAAGACTCTGACTTTGCCTCAATGGCTGCAGCTGTTGCCAGCATTTGGCACGCCTTTGCTCTTGAGGAGTAAATGGTTGTTCTTTTTCCAGCTCAGGATCTGATTTTTCACCCCCCATTACTTCTGCTTCCGACGGCCCTGCTGGAGCTGAAGCTTCATCTTGGCCTGTCTCAGCTGTCTCCTGCAGCCCAACTGTTGAGCTCTCCCCTTTGGGTGCCTCCTCCTCTGCTGGAGGGTTGCCAACTTTCCCTTCCTCTTCGCTGTCTGTGGGTGAGGGCATGACAGGTTTACCACACACACAGTCCTCTGCTCTGCTCCCCCATGGCTCCCCCAGCCTGCTTTCCCCAGCCAGGCCAGCAACTTCACCTCTTAGCTCAAGGCAGGGTTGCCAGTTGACTGCTGAGCCAGCCTCTTTGCATGGTGGCACAGTGGTGCATGCACAATCTCCCACTCGCTTGCTGTTCTCTACAGCTACAATCATTTATATACTGCTTGTCAACACAAGGCTTCACAGTGGCTTTCAGAGAAAAATAAAGAAGAAGAAGCTTCCCTGACCCTGTGTCTTAACATGTGACCCTGACCCTGTGTCTGTCCCTAAAGGGCTCACAATCTAAAAAGAAATGCAAGGTAACACCAGCATTAGCCACTGGAGGGATGCTGCGCGGGGTTGGATAGGGCCAGTTGCTCTACCCATGAGAATAAAAGAGATTCACCACTTTAAAAAGTGCCTTTTTACTCAGTTAGCAGGGGTAATTACTGAGTAAAGTTAGTTAGCTAACTGTTAACTTCTCACCACCACCACCACATGAAAGAAGGGAGCTGCACCTGCTGGGCCCACCTATCTGTGCTCCTGCATCACATGGCTCTGCAACCTGCCACTGAAGCAGAACCTCCACTCTGGCTTCCCCATTGGATGGACGGTCAATAGGAAGGGGGAGGAGACAGAGGAATGAAAAGCTTCCTCATGAGAGCAAAGTGTTCTGATCAAACTAAATGTTCCAGCTGCTCCCCAGAACTCCGGACACCACAACAAATGCAAAAAAGAAAAGAAAAAGTAAAAGTCATTTGTTCCCCCAAATAGTCCCATGCTCTATTTTGGTCCCCCAAATTGTTGCATGTCATCACTACCATCATCTAGCTGGCAACCCTAGATGATGATGATGATGATGATGATGATGATGATGATGATGATGATGATACTCTGTAGTGCAGAAGCAACTAGAGTGATATAAAGCAAGTACTTGTTTACTACACATGCCTGCTTCATCTCCACTATTCTGTGACCCTGACACTCTCTCCGAAAGCCACCAGGGATGATGCAGAGTGAGCCTCCCCAGGCAGCTTCTTAACCTCACTTCCACTGTCAACGATGTCCTATCTGAACTCATCATCACTCAAATGGTGGGTGAAACAAAACTTCTGAGGAAGGTCTTAATATGCAGGAAAAGACACATGGGACAAGCCATCCCTTGTTAAAGGCCGAAAAAAGCACTTGGGCCTGGAAACTAATCAGAAGCCTGTGAAATTGTGAAGATGTCATAGTACAGGACTATTAGGATGTCCTATGCTTACCCGGCTTGGGGAGAGTTGGCTCCTGCCTTCCTTCACATGATTCAAGCCACTCTTGGGCTTGCCAGCCCAGCGCTGTGGGCCCACACGACTGGCATGTGATTGCTCAGAGAGCGCCCAGGGAGTGGGAAGAAAGCAGGCTGTGGCTTCCTGCATCTCTCAATGCACCCGAGCAGACAAACCAGGTACCTAGGTAGAAGGGCATGCTCATACCTTTCTACCTAGGTAATTGCCTGGGGGAAACCTCGAGCTACCTAGCAAGGTAGCGCTGAGATTGGGCCTGATCTTGGCTCTCCACATGAGCAACCCTACCTGGGTAGGGCTGTGCAAGCCTGGGTAAGGCTGTTTGTGAACAGCCTCTATACGTTTGATGTTGTCTTCTCTGGGTAACACCCTGGCAAACTAGTTTCAATTTCCAACAATTTGGTCCATATGTTGGGCTGCCAGTCTCCTGCAGTTGGTGTTGCCTGTCCCTTGCAGCCTTTTGGTAAATGGAGATGCCACAGGATAGCAACACTCGGACTAAGTATCATGGGTGTAGGCTTTAGACAGTCTCTTCCATACATGGTGCCCATGTGATAGAGTTTTGAGTGGCTTCCATATGCTATCATCATTGAACAAACCCCTAAAATGGTAATGGACAAATTTTTGCTTCTAGACATCACCACCACCCACACTTATCCCTTGGGGCTTAAAAAGTAAAGTGTGCCATCGAGTCGGTGTTGACTCCTGGCAACCACAGAACCCTGTGGGTTTACCACTGCCATCTCCCGTTCAGTAGGAGATGATGCCTTTCAGCCTCTCCTATATCGCTGCTGCCCGATATAGGTGTTTCCCATAGTCTGGGAAACATACCAGCGGGGATTCGAACCGGCAACCTCTGGCTTGCTAGTCAAGTCATTTCCCCACTGTGCCATTAGGTGGCTCTTGGGGCTTAGGTTGATCATATATCTACAAATTGCTTGTAACTGGGCCTATGTTAGTAATAGTGATAATGGCTGACATGACGTGCAGACTAATGGAGCTGTAACACTTCATGGTAGGACTACAGTGAAGTGGGAAGGCAGCCCTGATGCTTTTCAGTACCAGCAGCTGTGCAAGCAGTGCTACAGCATCCATCTTCATCCACAACAATTGGGTTAAATATGGTAATGCTTGGCAAGTGTTTGGGCAGTTGCTGGTCTAAAAGCATTGGGAATGCCTTAAAAGTGTTTGGGCTGCCTTCCAGCTCCCCTGCAGCCCCACCACAGAGCATTACAGCTCAGTTAGCCTGCACAACATGTCAACCAATGTATATTATGTTGTTTTGATGGAAGAATCAGTCCTAGATTATGTAGCTAGGTGGTTCTTGAGGATGATTTCACTATACATGCATCCTTCTAAAATGCTCTTTATTCATCAGTTGGTTTAGCAAAGAGCATTTAAGGAAACTGTTACTACAAGATGACACTAATAAATGCTAAGCTGCAGTCTGAATAAAGTGGAAACCTGGAGAGAAATTAGGCTAAACACACAACCTGCTGAGCAAATGAGGCTTTAAACCATTTTAAAGCTTCCTTTGTAGCTCAGTGGTTCTGGGAAACCTCAGATAATCCTATACAAAGGTGACTTAGATAGCCTTAGGGTCTGCAAAATAACATTTTGCACACTTCAAGATCCACACTGATTTTATAGGGTTTAGACTGATGTGAACTAGACTGATCTGAAGACTGGATGTGAACTCCATTTGGGAAAAACTAGTAAAAGGGATAATTTTTTATTAGTATCTAGTCTGAAAAAAGACAGCTTTTTTTTTAAACTGTAAAAGGTATTTGGAGCATTTCACATGTTACAGAAAAAAATTAATTAATGTCTGTAAATTGCTTGTAGTTGTGGTGTTTCCTATAAAATGTGATAGGCAAATCCATCTGTTTAAACACATTGATTTAAGCACATCTGGTGGGCCACTGTGGGAAACAGGATGCTGGACTAGAAGGACCTTGGGCCTCATTGAGCAAGGCTGTGCTTGCCTTTTTACATGTGTGTATTTGGGCACCAGATTGTGACAGTTAAAAACATGAATTATGGATCCCACATGTTTTTCTCGCTTATTTATTTGTTTGAAACTAATGTATCCTGCCTCTCAATAGATTGAAGTGGTTTACCTCTCTCTCTCTCTCTCTCTCTCTCTCTCTCTCATATATATATATTCATACACACTGTGACATATGTTATGTTATGTGTGAATTGGCTTTGGCCAGTATTAAAGCATACTAGAAATGGGCAAACTACTGAATTTAACCTCTGATCCAGTCTAATGGGCACTACCCCTCCCCCAAAAGTATGCCTGCTTTTTCTTTCTCTTTTTGACATTGTATTGAGACTGAAACTGAAACCAGAGCCTGAAAAGTTGAGAAGCAAAACTTCTAACCAAAATAATAAAAATAATAAAAATAAAACAATCAGACCCCTCCCCCGCCCCCCCCAAACAGGTGATAGAATAGCTGCCTTGAAAGTGTTGCTGGAAAACCAAAAGTTCATAGCAGAAAACATGGATACCTAACACCTCTGGGTGTTAGCATGTGATTAAATGGGCAGGCTGGGAATGCAGCATCATGACATTGGATCCCTCGGCATGAATTGTTCCCTTTGCTAAGCAGGTGCACCCTGGTTTGCATTTGAATGGGAGACTATATGCCCCTTAGGAACATAGGAACATAGGAAACTGCCATATACTGAGTCAGACCATTGGTCTATCTAGCTCAGTATTGTCTTCACAGACTGGCAACGGCTTCTCCAAGGTTGCAGGCAGGAATCTCTCTCAGCCCTATCTTGGAGAAGCCAGGGAGGGAACTTGAAACCTTCTGCTCTTCCCAGAGCGGCTTCATCCCTGAGGGGAATATCTTGCGGTGCTCACACATCAAGTCTCTCATTCATATGCAACTAGGGCAGACCCTGCTTAGCTATGGGGACAAGTCATATTTGCTACCACAAGACCAGCTCTCCTCTCCTAGATCCATCCCCTTAGGAGATGGGGCTTTCTATGTCCCTAACCTGAAGACAAAAGCAAGCTGTTAAAAGTGAGGTTTCTGCTTCTAAACCTGCTCCCCAACAAGAGACACAGCTTTGAGGAGTGGGGTTGTAGCTCAGTGGGCAAACACTGACTTTGCATGCAAAAGGTCCCACTTCGAGCCTTGACATCTCCAGGTAGAGATGCTATGCAGAGTCCAGCTCTGAAGAGCTGCTCAGTGAAAACAGTCCTGTGCTAGATGGACCAATGGTCTGACTCTGATTCAGTAGAGGGCAGCATATTATGCCCAGCATCCCATATAGGTTCTTGCACAAACAGCAGTGCAATAAAGCAATAAAATACAAAATGAGCAACTGTTCTCAACTGTTCTATTCAGGTGGCATAATTAAGGAACCTGTATAACCTTTTTTGCCTCTTCAGTGCCTCATTTCATTCCTATCAATTATTTACTTCCATTTATATTTTTTGCTTACATCAGTGTAACTCTACAGAGAGGGAAGGTATCTCAGGCTGCTCTCTTTATTCTATTGTCCCCCAATTAATTTCCTTGAGAACCTTGAGCACTTAACGTTTGCTTGGCCTTACTTCACACCAATAATGTGGTACCCAGAATGCAGGCAGGGTTTGGGCCTTCCGCCATTCACCTGGTGCCAACATGACTGATTCTTCCTCTTGTTTGTTTGGTCTCCATTTACTTTGGGACTAGTTACTGGGCAACCATAAACAAATGCAAACACTTCTCTTTTCTTTGTTGTTGAGAGAGATGGGGGGGGGGCAAAAGAGTGCAAAAAGGAGGACATGTCTATGGCAAATGACTGTTCAGTGAACTTTGGATAATACCAAAGGTACATTGCAGACAGAGACTCTGTATAAAACTATGGAGGTTTTTCTTTTTAACCAGGAAATCCACATGTTGGCACCAGGCAAACGACAGAAGGCCCAAACACTGCTTGCATGCTGGGTTTTGGTTTTTTTAAATTGCAGTGGATAGGTGTCACTTAATAAAGAAAGATCATTTGTCTCAAATGAAATTTTCAGTCAAAACATTGGCTGGCATACTGCACAACAGTATGGCTGCATTTGTATGTAACATGGAACTGTGGGTCCGATGGACCTGCGGTTCTGCTTTCCTCTCACTGTCCTGTTTGCATTCACATGAAATGAACAGGTGGCTCTCTGCAGCCCTGGGGACAGCAGAGAGGAGGGGGAACTGGCTGCATGGGCTTCCTTCTTGACTGAAGGACTGCCCCAGCAGCTGATCTCAGCCGGAAGGCGTGGGGAGTTTCTTCCCTCAAATCCGGTTGCAGCAGAGTGGGACTGTGGTGCAGTGTCACCAATAACCAATAACACTGTCACCACCAAACCATGTGTAGGGGCAGCGGAACCCACTACAAACTGAAGGTTGAAACTGGAGTCTTGGAAAAGGAACCTTGGGTCTTTTGGGGGTCCAAACTGCAGTTGCACACATTCGGATGATCAAAAACCTGAGGCCTCTTTAATTTACATGTTGAACAAGTTGCACAAATTCAAACTTTGTGCAATTTATTTATTTAAAACATTTGTACGCTGCCCCTCCCTTACAGTACTGCTTGGGATGGCTCACAAAGACAATCAAACAATACAACTTTAATACAATTCAGTTAAAAACTAGACCCAGTTAAAATAAGGTTTACAAATTACAAATGTAATGGAACAAAGAATTAAAAAAAAAAAAAACCCTCTCTAAAAAGATGGGCTTTCAATAGTTTCTTTAAAACCCCAAAATGTACTCTTGTGTAACACAATCTGTGCAAATTTTGCATTTGTGTAATGTCAGCCATTTATGCCAGAAATGTTTGTACAGAAGCACATGTTTGGTTTTATTCAGATAAATAGTTCCAGAGGCTTAAATAAAAACTACAAAGATGCTTTAAAACATAGCACATGACAATACTGTATCACCCAATCTGGCATTCACACTTGTAATTTTTAGGACTGAGATGCATAGATACCAAAAACCTTTCACATCGCATGGAACTGCTCATTTCTCCATATTTAATACAGCCTAAAAGATTGGGCTGCATTTTTAATGTTCTGCATCACTTATGGGTTAACACAGGAAACGAAAATACTACAAATCTGGAGGGCCATGCTAAACCCCAGTAGTAATGAAGTAAAATACTGCATTTTCCTATCAGCCATGACTGGTTCTTTACATGGCTTCCTCTTTGCAATTCTAATCTCACTTTTAATCTTTTGAGGTTTCTGTCACCTTGAGAAAGGAGTGAATAAACATTTGTCTTTTTCGCATGATCACTTGCAATGCACTGAAGAATCATTAGTCACTTAGGGTGATATTTATGAGGACTTTCCCTGCTTGTTCTAGGAATATTTATGTAGCTGCTGTGAATTCAGTGAAATACTTACCAGGAAATATTGCAATGGTCAAAACTATACTCATTATGATACTGGGGGAAGGGGTGTTCCCCCCCACTGAACTCTTAGCCTATCAGCAGAATTCATTACATAGTTCTTGGCATTGGAATACATTGATTATGCATGGTGCAATGCCGAGGGTTCTCGATGCTCTAGTGCTCTGAAATGGCTTTCCTGAAAGAATCATTACATAGGAGATTGTATAGGTCAGGGATGGCCAACTTGAGGCCAGCACTGGTGGTTGTTGATAGTCCAACAACAGCAGGAGAGCCTCAGGTTAGCCACTCATGGGACAAGTATGGAGGGAAAAAGTGAAACAAGACCCCTGGTGCAAGGAAGCTTGGCAAGCAAATGTTATGAATGAATTTAGAACCCATGAAAACAAACCTTTTTACAAGCATTCTTCAATACCCTGCATAATTGTCAAACCCATTCCAAACTGAGCCAAGAGAAGGTCACCCATGACTAAAGGAGTTCCAGTATGTTTGAGTTCTAAGAACTTATAATGTGGTGCCAAGACAACTTATCCCAGTGACAGAAGCATGAAACAGAAAGTGCCAGAAAATGTATTTGTAGGAAGAGATAGCTAGTAGCGATGTGCACTGAACTGGTTTTGCCAGTTCGGCTTGAATCCAGTATGTATTTGAGCTGGCCCGGCCGGGTCTGGGCTCGGCTGAACTGGGTCTGGTCCGGTTCAGCTATTGAGCTGGGTCAGGCTGACTCGCGGACAGGCTCGGGGGATATACTTATAAAAGGGAATCCAGTGAGGATTCCCTTTACAAGTAAAAGGCATTACCTACATGGGGCAAGAGAAAAGATTTATTTATTTGATTGATTGATTGATTGATTGATTGATATACCGCCCCTCCAAAAATGGCTCAGGGTGGTTTACAACAAATAAAAACAATTAAAATCAATTAACAGTTAAAATCAAAACTAAATCAATTAAAAATTAAAATCATTTAAACATAAAAAACATTAACATTAACATCATTTAAAACCAGCATTAAAAATTTAAACCATAAATCTAATTAAAAGCCTGGGTGAATAAATGTGTCTTCAGTGCCTTTTTAAAAAGCTGCCAGAGATGGGGAGGCTCTTATTTCAACAGGGAGTGCATTCCAAAGTCCAAATTCCAAAGTGTAAAATTAAGGCATGAGGATGGTGATCATGGAGGTGGTGGAGACATCGAGGTCATGGCAGATGCTCCTCCAGCTCCCTCTGGCTCCCAAAAGGCAGCCAGTGCTGACTACAGCCTGATTTGGGCCTCTGTGCATGTGCGGAGATCATTAGAGTGACTGCCGTGCATGTGCAGAGGCTATTTGCATAATGCAAATGGCCTCAGAAGCTTGAACCAGGCTGCAGCCATCTCGGACTCTCATTTTGGAGACCAATGGTGGGGGGTGTTGGAGGAGCCCCCGGTGCTGCCTATGATGTCTCCATTACTGCTGCAACCACTGCCACTGCCTGTACCGCATCCGGTGCCTTAATTTTAAAGGTAAATACTACATTTTCTGTCAGACCGCCCCCACCCCCCGCCATTTACTGTAGGGAATGCCCTTTACTGGTAAAGGGGAATCCTTGCTGGATTCCCCTTTACAAGCATATCCCCTACCAGCTCGCACATCCCTAATAGCTAGTGTAGGAATCAATGCTACAGTCACTGCCTTGGTTTGCACCATCCACTGATATTGCTAGTTTTAAAGCAGCAATCAATAAAGGGATCAATATACTCCATGTGTGGCTTGCAAGTTTCAGATGTAATAAGTGTTTCATTTCCACATTATATAGGTAGCCTAGTTTCCACCAGGAACATAAACCCATGTGGGCTCCAAAGCGTATGGTCATCCTTATGTGAAGGGGTTTCTCCACTTAGTTTGGGTGATTTTAATCATTTTAACACAATCTCCCACAACCTCTCTGCCTCCACCATATTTGGAAGTGTCTGAAATCTATGCCTGTACTGATTCTACTTTGGGACTACCAGTGGCTCCTTCTCAGTCTAAAGATCAACAAGATTTTTTACAGAAGCTCCTATGGGAGACCAGAAGAAAATGGAAGAATGGTTGCTATAGTGGCAAAACAACCTGATCTAAAAGCATTTTCATGGCAATACCGTGTATACATGTGAGGCTCTTCAGCAGCTACCATGGGTACTTACAGTATTGTAGGAGCACTGGGGGAAAATACCCTCATGTGATATTCCTGTGATATTTCTGCCGGTTAGTCACAGTGCCTCACTGGAATGGTATGGTTGCTGTATTGTTATTGCTATTATTGTATACATATTCATTACTGTTTTTCAGTCCCAAAAGATCTCAAAGTGGTTTACATAGCAAAGGAATAAGAAAATGATTCCCTGTCTCAAAGGGGCTCAGAGTCTAAAAAGAGATGCAAAGGCAACACCAACAACAGCCACTAGAGAGAAGCTATGCTGGGCAGAATAGGGACAGTTACTCTCCCCCTGCTAAATTGTTTTAAAGTGTTTTTAATTGGTCTTAAATGGCTCTGAACTATTTTAAATTTGATTTTATATGGTTTTAACCTGTTTGTTTTAAATTGTGTTTGTTTTTGCATTTTACTTGTTGTGCACCACCCAGAGCCTTTGGATGGGGTGGTATAGAAATGTAATAAATAAATGAATAAATAAATTTAATTATTTAGCACATTTTATACCGCCCTAACCCAAGGTCTCGGGGGGGTTCACAATAAATACTAAAAAACAGTTTAAAACAAATAATAAACAAATAAATGAATAAGCAAGTAAGTAAGTATAAGAGAGACATCACTTTTCAAAGGTAGCTCTTTGCTCAATTAACAGGAGTCATGTTGTAAGAATAGTAGGAACCAAAGTGCATAAATGGGTGCATGGAGGGAAACAGTTCTGGGGAACACCAGCAGACAACTGAAAACTAGGGTCACAACATTTTGAGTTCAGTTGTTATGGGGAGAGCTGTAAGTATTGGGTAAAGTTTGTGTGTGTTCCACATTTCAGTCTCCTGTAGAATCATGTTATGTTTGCAGCAGCAAGTATGATGTGTTGTCAGAAGAGAACTTGAAAAGTGAAGCAATAAGGTAGGGAAATGGACCAGCTAAAGCCTCTAGAAATGTTGGTGTTTAATGCAAGTGTGGATAACAGGAGATGTGGATATCAGGAGAAGGTAGCAACAAGGATTCATGGGTGATGTACTGCAAATGGAACAGATATGAAACTGAAACAGGAATTACTCATTTTTTAAAATGAAATTTGTTACAACAGAATAATATCACAACCACAACAAAATCTAAGGAATGAAATACTGAGGCTGTTCTCACATGCACCCTAACCCAGGCTAGGGAAGTGCAGCCTGGGTTAGGCTGCATGCAAGAACTGCCAAGATTGGGCCTGATCCCGGTGAGGCAGTGCCACCTAGACCCACTTTGAAACCCAGCTGCTAGCCGGGGTTAAGGGCTCGAGTGAGCCCTTAATCTGGGCTCTGGGATCATGTGTTCGCTGGGGCTACGTTCAGCCCCAGTGGATTCAGAGATGGGTGCCTAGAGCTTCTATCTCCTGGGCAAATCTCCCAATGCATTGTACATGTCATGTGGTGCATGGTGTGATATCCAGAGCCTGAAGAGCTCCATGCTGCGCCACACAGCATGGATGATCTGGGAGCACAAACTACACTCCCAGCAACAGGCAAGCACTTGTCTGGGGAGCGGGTGATTTAAAGCAGCCTTCCCACCCACCCACCACCCAGTCATGAGAACGGCCTCACTGAATTCCATACATAAGATGCATCTGTGAATTAACCTATGCAAAAATAAATGCTTGAGAAGCAATTTATTGGCTAGGCATGTTTGCTCAAACTGACGACTTGAGACAGTCATGTACCGGATATCAAATCTTCAGAAATAACAAGTTCTCCTAGTAAGAACTAATCTGTCTACTTTCACTGTCCCTACAACTGGTCTAAATTTGGTTCAAATTGGTTAGGTGGTTCACAGTAGGCTTGTGCCCGAAACGTTTCGGTGCTGGGGCAGGATTCGGTGCTTTGGCACTGGTGGGGGTACTACTTTAAGGGCGGGGGAAGGTGTACTAAACCCCCCGCTGCGTTTCCCCTGCCGGCGCTCTCCAAATTTCAAGCCCCTTGGGGCGGCAGCGTTCCTCCCTGCCGCCCCGTTCCCCCCGTCGGCTGGAAGTCGCCGGAAGTCGCGAGCGCGCGTGCACCCGCGTGCACGATGGGCGCACGCGCGCTCGCGACTTCCAGCCACTTCCGGCCGACAGGGAGAACGGGGCGGCAGGGAGGAACGCTGCCGCCCCGAGGGGCTTGAAATTTGGAGAGCGCTGGCAGGGGAAACGCAGCGGGGGGGGGGGTGAGTACACCCTCCCCCGCCCTTAAAGTAGTACCCCTGCCGGTGCCGAAGCCTATTCGGGCATATCCCTAGTTCACAGGTTAGACCACTTGCACCTCAAATTTTATGTGGCCGCCATCTTGAACTGGGGTGCATGACATCATCACTAACTACACCACTGAGGTGTCCCTATGTGCCCCTAGAGCTGTAGCAAATTTGGTTCAAATTGGTTAGGCGGTTCACAGGTTAGCCCACCTCTACCTCAAATGTTTACGCATCTGCCATATTGAATTGGTGTGGATGACATCATCACAAACTATGCTGGTGAGGTTTCACTATGTGTCCCTACAACTCTACCTGATTTGGTTAATATTGGTTCAGGCATTGTGAAGTTGATAGGGCGGGGACACACACACGGACACCCCAAATGTCAGGTGATCTCATAAGCCTACTGGAAAGTAGGCTAAAAACCAAGAAGAACCATCTGGCCCATCAAAATGGAAGATGGGAATTTGCAAAACTGACAAAGCAACAAATGACTTCAATGTTATATTTGGTCCAGACTGAGACTGACGATGTGGCTGACTACAGTAGGAACAGAAAGATCTGCAGAGCACTAAAAGTATTGAGTCGATGAGAAAGGAAACAATGGAGAATGCAGATGTACCTCTATCAGAAACAAACAAGATAGAGCAAATGAAGCTTCTTATATCATAAAGTTCCAGTTTGCCTTCAGAGATCATTTGAGACCCTGAGATCCCCATAGTTGCATCAAGAGACAGCATGATAAGAAAACCTATTAAGGCTTAACATATACAGGATGTGGACTATGGGGAATTCTGTTATTTGTATCAGTATACCACATATATCCTATTACATTTAAACACATGTAGCATGTGCACTGGCCTGTCCCATGTAGTGTTAGCATGACAGCAACATAACCTTACCCGCCTGGGTCATTGACTGTTACTGTGTTAGAGTAACTCATGAGCCAATGCACAGAGTACATATGATGCACATACAAGGGGAAGTAAGAGCTTTATCCATGGCAGGACTATTGAACATTAGTTATGGTCCTTATACTGTTAAAATCCAGCCTAATATTTTCTTTTTTAAAAGGAGGAGGTGTGATTTAGTGATAGTTGTTGGTTTGGGGGGCCCTGGATCTCTGAAGGCTTCCAAGAGTTTCTGCCTGCCCAACAAGGTCATCAAGGAGTAAAGCGGACTTAGCTCCACTTTGAGAGAGGCTAAATTGTTGTGAATGTGGAACAGGGCCTTCTCTGTTGTTGCCTCTAGACTCTGGAATGCTCTTGCAGTGAGGGTCCACACCTTGACATCTGTAGCTGCTTTTAAAAAACCACCAAATACCTTTTTATTTGTTCAGGCTTCTACCCCTTAGGGGCTGCCAGGTTGCTTAGCTCCTCTGCTAGTCTGTCTCTTTTCTATGGGTTTTTTTTAGTGTTTTATGTTTTTTATTGTTTTAATTGACTTTAGTGTTTTAATGTACTATCTATCTATCTATCTATCTATCTATCTAATTTGTACACCGCCCCAAACTTTCGTCTCTGGGTAGTTAAAAATAGCATAAAACAGGTTAAATACATATACAAAAAACTTAAAACAATTTAACAATTTAAAAATAAACCAGAGATTAAAACCTAAAAAATTTAGGAAGCTGAGAAAGCTTGGATGAAAAGGTGGGTTTTCAGGTGTTTTTTGAAAACTGCCAGAGATGGGGAGGATCGTATCTCAGCAGGAAGCACATTCCTCAATCTTGGGGCAGTGACCAAGAAGGCCCGTCTCTGTGTAGCCACCAAACGGGTTGGTGGTAACTGGAGACGGATCTCCTCAGATGACCTCAGTGGGTGGTGGGGCTTGTAGTGAAGAAGACGCTCTCTTAAATACCCAGGGCCTAAGCCGATTAGGGCTTTGTAAGTTATAACTAGCACTTTGCATTTTGCCCATAAACCTATTGGCAGTTTTAATGTATTTTAATGTATTTTAATTTTTGTAAACTGCCTTGGGATGGCTCATGAAGGGCGGTATAAAAACTGAATAAACAACAACAACAACAAAATATTTATATACTGCTTTTCAACAAAAAATGTTTCCAAAGCAGTTTACATAGATAAATAATAAATAAATAAATAAATAAGTAAGTAAGATGGATCCCTGTTTCCAAAGGCCTCACAGTCTAAAAAGAAATATAAGATAGACACCAGAAATGGTCACTGTAGGTACTGTGCTGGGGGTGGATAGGGCCAGATACTTCCCCCCTGCTAAATAAAAAGAATCACCACATTTAAAAGGTGCCTCTTTGCCCAGTTAGCAGGGGTCATGAATGAATGAATGAATGAATATGTAGGCAGACCTGGTAGATGAGGGGGGGGGGGGAGAGAGAGAGAGAGAGAGAGAGAGAGAGAGAGAATATATCTTATCCAAAGCTTTCCATGCATGGGTGCAGAGAGTGAATTTCTGGGCAATACCAACAACAGCATAGTGAAACTAGCGACTAGTTTTTACAAACTAGTTTGAGGGAGTGAAAGAGTGGTGAAGACTATTATCAGGAGATCAAATATTTGATGGCAACAGGTACAGCAACCAGCCTCAGAATTGACAATGAAGGCACTGAAGTGGTGGATAGCTTCTGCCTTTTAGGATTGACCATCAACAGAAAAGGATCCAGCAGTCAAGAAATATGCTGTAGACTAGTACTTGGTAGGGTTGCAATGAAGGCCTTGGAAAGGATATTTAGATACCATGATATGTCTACACCTACAAAGATTAGAATCGTCCGGACAATGGTTTTCCCCATGACACTCTATGGATGCAAAAGCTGGACTTTGAAGAAGCAAGATAGAAAAAGCATTGACGCTTTTGAACTTTGGTGCTGGAGAAGACTTTTGAGGATACTATGGACAGCCAGGAAAACAAACAAATGGATCATAGAACAAATCAATGCAAAATTTTCACTCGGGGCACAAATGACCAGGCTCAAACTATCACACTTTGGACACATTATGCGAAAACCCAGCTCCCTTGAGAAGTCCATAATGCTGGGGAAAGTTGAAGGAAAGAGAATAGGATGACCAGCAGCAGGGTGGATGGACTCTATTACAACAGCAATGAATGCACCACTGAGAGACCTTAAAGGCCAGGTTGAAGACAGATCATCCTGGAGAGAATCTACAGGTATCTATGTGGTCACTAAGAGTCGACACCGACTTGACAGCACTTAATCAATCAATCAATCAATCACTCAGTCAATCAAGGATTTTGCACTACACAATCCATACTGTAAGGAACTGAGACAAATAATAGTGGCTGCCATGATGTGCAGTCTAATGGAGTCATAGGGCTCCATGCAGAGTTGCATCAAAGCTGTAAGAGAAGGTCGGATGTTTCTAAAACCAGGCATCTGCAGAAGCAGCGTTATTGCGTTTATCCCCTATAAATAAAGAGATAAATAAGGTAATGCTGCTTCTGCCACCACTGGGTGTCAAAAGCACCTGGCACTGTCTTCACTGCAGCCCTGCACAAAGCCTTATGGCTCTTTTAGACTGTGCATCATAGCACCCATGGTCAACAATGTATCTACCTTCTTAATAATGCTACATGCTGCTGCTGTTGTAGAATGAACACATCTATCTACAACTCTTCTCAGATCAAGAGATGCCCACAACTGTGGTTCAGTTGCCATGCCAATCAAGAACTTTTACCTGCTGAAGAAGGTATGAGAATGTTCTTTCAGAAGCGACATTCAACATAGGAATACTCACATCAGTCATACATCATTTTTGTAGCTCATGGATGGCAAGCGGTGTGTGTTTAATAAAAAGCAAGCAGCTGCAGCAAACTGTCAGCCATGGGCTTCTGCTCTTCTTCATTGTATTTAATTGCTTCTCACAAGAGTTTCACCTCAGTCTCCAGACTGTCACATTCATGATGTTCTGCAAGTGATTTTAATTTTAAAAAGCTAAGGAGGTTCTCACACCTTGGGTTAAGGCAATTGACACCAGCGAGACAGATTCCTTTTCACAACATCTTCTTTAAAGTTCTCCAGTTATTCTATCAAATTCTAGCAAAAAATCCAAACAAACAAAAAACCAAGGAAAAAGTTGTCTTAAAGAGACTGTTCTTCACTTGACTTTTCTTGAGTTAAAATGTGTTCCTGAAGTTTCAGAGGCAGATTTTCATACATGATTGTGAACTTCTTGCTGAACTTCAGGATTCAACCCATTCCCTAAAACTATTGGCGGCATATTTCAACAAAAGCCTCTTCTGAATCTTTCAGCTTCAGAAATGCATTGGTTCATCTGGACAAGCATGCTTGAGACAAGCCACACACAACTTGCTTGCAAACAGGACAACTCTTGTTGGATTTTGGAGTATTTGCTGTTGTTCTTTCCTAAAAAGCAGTGAAATTGTCAACAATCATTTGCTTGAGACCCTCACTTGACACAGTCCTCGATATTTAAATCTCTTATATACAACACTGTTATTGGATTCAGCCTAGTAGTACAGTCTGGGCTGGCCAGGCTAGTTTCCTCTTCAAAATGATGTGGTAGAAGAGGTCAGTGCAAGTGCAAATTTCTAGAGGGAGATCATTGCAAAAAACCCCAACCCATTTCTGCTGCACTTCCCAATCCCAGCACACGGATGGACTAACTCCACCATGCTCCTGGTCAGACAGAGGCTGCTATGGGGTTGATCTGGCCTGGCTGGAGGATCAATGCCTTTTGCTTGCTGCTGAAATGAAGAACAGGAGCGTGTGAATGAAGGTTTTTCTTTTAAATCATCTTCACCCGTTCTAAAATTTTAATCCAGTCTATAGGACCTTAATATATTACACATGAACATGGGAAGCTGCCTTATACTGAGTCAGACCACTGGTCTGTCTAGTTCAGTATTGTCTACACAGACTGGCATTGGCTTTTCCAAGGTGACAGGCAAGAGTCTCTCTCGGCCCTATCTGGAGATGCCAGGGAGGGAACTTGGAACCTTCTGCATGCAAGCATGCAGGTGCTCTCCCCAGAGTGGCTCATCCCCTAAGAGATGCTCAAATGTAGTCTCCCATTCAAATGCAAACCAGGGCAGATCCTGCTTAGCAAAGGGGACAATCCATGCTTGCTACCACAAGACCAGCTCTTGTCCTATTATGACCCTTTCACAGGAGAGTTAAAGCAGTAATGGGGAATCCTTGTGAGGGTTGCAAGCACCATTTCCCCTTGCTGCTCCCTGTTGGTGTCATCTATCATTGAAAACTAGGATAGCGGTCATTTTGAGCATTGCGTGTCATGAAATATTTCCATGCGTCATTGTCCCATGGCATAATTTTATAAATGCTACTTGGAGCTGAGCCATAGAATAAACAGCAAAAATGAATTACTGATGGAAAAGCTCCGCCAGTCTCAAATTGGATTAACTCCTATTAAGCTAAACTTCCCCCACCAATACTTTGGTCATTATGTGAGCCAGTCTGAATCAATTTGGACCCCATCTAGTACCTAAATGGAAGTTCTTCAGGGATCAATCACCCTCCCATCTCCCGCAGTCCCATTATACTGCAGATGTCAACAGTCCTTGAAAAAACTACATTTTCTAGGTCTGCTTTGAACAGGGCATGTTTCATAGCAGCACACCATGTGGTGGGGAAGAAGGGAAAGATATTTTTTTCCTTTGTTTCTCCTTCTTGCCACTGCTGCCTAAGTAGCAATAACCAGGTAGGTGCATGTGAATGAAGAGGGTGGTGATTTGAAGGTACAATGTCAAGTGAGTAGGGGCCTGAATATGAGAGGAGAAGAAGTTGAATTCTTTTCCAATTAAAATTCAAACTGGAGAAGTCAGCAGGCATAAATTATAATGTTCACCTCACTTTTGGGATGAGCACTACAAGCTCCTGAGATTCATGTCTGGAATCTTTCAGTGGGGGGAAGTGGCTGTAGGGGTGGGGATGGAATTCATGTCTGAGGAAGAGTGGGGAAGAAAGGGTTAAGTTTGTTTCCACTGACATGTCCGCTGTTTCTCCAAGCTGCCTCCTGCCAAGCTGGGATGGTTCTACTAGTACTATTAGTACTACTAAAAACCTCTGTTTGTGTTTGTTATATACAACACATTTGTGTGGCTAACATTATGCCCTGTTGTTGCTTATGAATGGAGAATTGGAGATGTTATATGGTGGCATTTTCTACCTGGTAACTGAAAAGTAATGCTCCAGATGTCACCTTACTGATACACATATATTTATTTTTAAAAAAACCTATGGAGTAACTAAATTGCTTTTTTGCTAATTTATAGTTCAACATAAAGTTGTATGTGGATGCTAGAAAAGGCAGTCACTGGAGCTTGGTGAGAAGAGCTCCAGGGCTTTCTGTGAGGAAGGAGGGTTTTCTGTACCTCTCTGCAGACGATCTTCGATGAATCCCTGAGCAGGTGGATCACCCGACCAGACGACTGGAGGCTTGCCCAGCAGCTCCCGGGGTTGGGGTGCTGGGACATGCCTCCACATGTTGCCCTCCCCCCCCCCCCACAGCCCCAATAATGCACCACATGAATGTGCAGTGCATTACTGGGATTTCCCTCCCCCCCAGAGTGTGCCCGCTGTGGCTGCAACCAGCCATGGTGGACACACAATCAGGGCTGCCTCAAGGGGTTGTGACACCCTTGGCCAATTTTGCTCTGGCGCCCCTCCCCCATTTTAAATATAGATTTTCTTTTTTTGTTAAAAAACCTAAACTATTATGTCTATTGTTTACTTCATGCAGTACACTTTACTAAAATAACTTTAATATTTAAAAAACTTAAATTCACAAACAACATTCTAGAATATTGAAAAGCGGTATATAAATATTAATCGTATACACACACGCACAGAGCTCTCTCTCGACACACAGACACACACATGTAATCTCTGTAGTGCTAAAATAAAGATTTGCCACTTGAAGCACAGACTTCTTCCAGTGAGAAGCGTAACTGCTCTTCTAAGAGTTATACGAACACTTTGCATTAAATATTTTGTAGTGAGGAAGAAAACTGGAGTTTCTGAACATGTTATAACAAATGTTTTTTCCATTTGTAAACATAAAGAAAACAACAATATTTAAATTACCATATTATATTACAAATTAATTTCTGATTTTGATCCTTAAGAAGAATCCTAAGTGGGGGAAGGGATAGTTTGCTGCCCCACCCACCCACCATCCCCGGTTGTTGCAAACTAACCTGACATGAGCACTGTAATAACATATCCTCTCCCCTAATATAAAATTGAAAAGAAAAAAAAAGTTTTTTAAAAAAACATTTAAGACTGTTGGGGAGGAAACCAATTATCTTCTAGACCCATTTCAAACTGGCTTTAGAGAGGGCTATAGGACTGAGACGGCCTTGGCCTGATGGATGACTTTTACCAAGAAATTGACAGAGGGAGTGTGACTTTGTTGGTTATTTTGGATCTCTTGGTGGCTTTCAAAACCATTGACCATGGTACCCTTTTGGATTGCCTGGGGGAGCTGGAGATAGGAGGCACTGCTTTGTAGTGGTTCCACTCCTATCTCTCAGGCAGATTCCAGATGGTGGAGCTTGGTGATGGTTGCTCTTTAAAATGGGAGCTATTATGTGGAGTCCCTCAGGGCTCCATTCTGTCACCAATGCTTTTTAACTCTACATGAAACCTCTAGGTGAGGTCATCAGGAGATGTGGTGCAGGGTGTTATCAGTATGCTGATGACACCCAAATCTATTTCTCCTTATCATCATCAATCATCATCAATCATCAAATGGCATTCACTCCTTAAACGCCTGTCTACAGTCAATAATGGGCTGGACAAGGGACAACAAATTGAAGCTGAATCCAAGCAAGGCAGAGGTGCTCATTGTGGGAGTTCAGAATTTGAGAGATGAGCTAGAAATTCCTGTGCTGGATGGGGTTACACTCCCCCAGAAGGAACAGGTACTCAGCCTGGGTGTGCTCTTGGATCCAGCCCTCTCCCTGGTATCCCAGGTGGAGGCTATGGCCAGGAGCACTTTCTATCAACTTTGGTTGATTTGACAGCTGCACCCATTCCTTAAAGAGATCTCAAAACAATGAGCTCATTGCAATGAGCTCTACATGGGGCTGCCTTTGTACATATTTATTTAGTTTATTTATTTAGTTAGTTAGATTTATATGTCGCCCTACTCCCATAGGACTCAGTTTGGAAACTTCAGTTAGTCCAAAATGCAGTAACCAGATTGGTCTGTGGGGTAACCCAGAGAGACCATATTATGCCTGTTCTCAAGCAGTTGCATTGGCTGCCAGTATGTTTCCAAGCAAAATACAAAGTGCTGGTTATTACTTTTAAAGCCCTGAACAGGTTAGGTCCAGGTTACTTTAGAGAGCACCTTCTTTTGTATGACCTCCATGTAGCCACCGGGATTGATCCCAATTCTTGTGGTTCACACAAGTGTGCAAAACCAGGCTAGGCTCCCTTAGCCCAGTTTTGCACACTCATGAGAATAGCCTCATTATATAGCATATTGTATGTCAGATAAGAATAGGGTTTGTGGTCAAGATTTAATCTATGTGATTTGTTCACATCTGGGTGGCTTGTTAAAAGAATCATGAATAGCTGGCAAATTGAATAATCTACCATCACTAACCTATGTAGTGCATGATGTGGTCTTCTCTATAAGATACTTCAAATTAACTTCTGCTTTTAATTAATAGTCCAAATAATAGTTGGTCTGGAATATCTGAATTTACTTATAACCATTGTATCAACTTTCCCTTTTCTCTCAATAGACCCTTGAGTTATCAACAAGTTGTTCTTTAAGAACTAATCTGCCTACTTTCCTTTCACTATCCCTACAACTGGACTAAATTTGGCCCAGTTTGGTTAGGCAGTTCACAAGTTAGCCCACTTGCTCAATGTTCATGCGTCCACCATCTTGATCACAAACCACACTGTTGAGCTGTCTCTGTGTTTCACTCACTACAACTATGCCAAATTTGGTTCAAATTGATTAGCTGGTCCACCAGTGAGCCCTTTTGCACCTCATTCATGCATTTGCCATCTTGGATCAGGGATGGATGACATCATTACAAACTACTCCATTGAGGTGTCCCTATGCACTGCAACTATACCAAAATTGGTTCAAATCAGTTAGACAGTCCACAAGTTAACCCACCTGTGCCTCAAACATGTATGCTTCCGCCATCTTGGATCAGGATGCATGACATCATCACAAACCGTAGCATTGAGATGTCCCTATTTGTCCCTACAGCTGAACCAAATTTGGCTCAAATTGGTTAGATGGTCCACAGGTTAGCCCTCTTGTGCCTCAAACATTTATGTGCCCACCATCTTGAATCAGGGTGGGATGACATCAACACATACTATATTGTTGAGGTGTCCCTATGTGTCTGCACCACTATACCGGATTTGGTTCATATTGGTCCAGGCACTGCGAAGTTGATTGAAGCGGGGGGGGGGGGGCACACACATGCACGGACAGAAACATGGAATGCCAGGCAATCTCATAAGCCTACTAGAAAGTAGGCTGGAAATGTCTGATTTGGTGGAACTGGCAGCTTCCATTGTTCTGTTGCACTATTCTTACCACTCAGTTTACCTAGCTTTTACTAGACATGTGATGTGACTGAGATATTATGACGGTGAGATACCAATGGCTGGGTGCCAGGGAAGTTTCCAAATTATGTAATTTCTACTTGCATAAATGATATCACTGCATGGTGCAATCCAAGAGTAATAATGTCACAGCATAATGCAATCATATAGTAATCGGTTTATAGATGAACTTTGTACTGATTTTGCAGGGAAGCTCATGTGACCCAAGAAGGCAATATGCCAACATATTCATTGCTCTGGTTCTGTAGGAAATATTTTTCTCCTTCATGCTTGTTTAATTAAATTCCTTCAAGAGAAAGGACTGCATTTTAATTGTAGTAGAATGATAGCATCTCTGAGAGCCCTCCAATGATGTAAGACCACCAGCTGCTTACAGATCAGTCCATGGTTTGTAGATCATTCAGTGCCAAAAGGAGAGAGCAGAGGCACAGTAGAAAAGGGATTTTCTCTCTCTTTCTCTCATTCATTACTGGTTGTTGCATGACCTAAAGGAACATTCATGTGGGCAATAAACAATGCAACAAGTTAACAGTCAGGGCCAAAGAAAGAATGGGGGGGGGGAAACACCCCAACACACTTCCCTGTGTATATGGAATTCCCCCACAATGTGCATGCAAAGGAATGCCACTCAGAGGAGAGAACAAAGACACTTCTCTGTGCATGAAGTTCCATGTGTGCATAGGAGCTGCTGAGTTGCAGTATGAAGTTTTCCATGAACCCAGATCATCCTGGGGCTCTTGTGAATAAACTGTTCTTCCATGTGCATCAACTATCCCTATTCAGCAGGGAGAGGTTCTGGCATCTGATTCTGAGAAATCACTAACTGACATCCTAACTAAAGCTATATGCATGCAAGCAAAAGAAACATACATGCAGTGGCTGCATACCCACCTCTGAAGCATAGGGGCTTGTGTGCTGAAGCATGGGGGCAGCAGCGGCTGGTGGCATTGGAGCAGGAGGGGCAGGGGAGAATCTGGTCACTGAGGCAGAAGCCTACCCAGGAAGAAGGGGAAAATGTATTTAAAATATATTCCCCAAAGCAACCAGGAAGTGCATTTTTTAAAACTCCTTATTTTAGTTCTTCCTAGGGGAAGTGCCAGGAGAAGCCCCCTAGGAATCAGATTGGCTGGAGCCGTTTGAGTAGCAGCTGTCCCAGCCAGTAAGACCAAAAGAGGAAGTTGCAGGCAGGGGAGAAGGGGCTGGAAGAAGCTCCCTGCTCTGAAGGTTTCCTTGGCTAATGGTAAGTCTGATCTTTTATTAGCTTGTTTATTTTTGTTGGTAGGGGGGGGGGCACTGCCCCTCCTGACCAGCCCCCACTGGTGCAGGGGAATAATTTTTGCTGGTCTCCTCTTTTTCCGGAAGTGCTTTTTGCAACCTGCAATTATGTCCTTGAGGGTTACTCAGCCAGGGGAAGGGGAGATTCATGGAAATTGCCCACCGCCCGTGTGACCCCTGTGCTTTTGAAGCAGGAGCTGTAGCCACTGCTTGTATATACAGAGCTTTAGTCAGGATGTCAGCCCTGTTAAACATTAAAACAATTTAAAATGTAAAACAATGTTAAATTCTAGACCAAGCCTAGTTGGGGGAGAAGGGGCATTCATTCGTTGTCCCCACTGCAGATTGGAACTCTCAATCTGGCCCCCATGCCTATTTGCCAAAGGAGAGAAGTTACCATCAATGGCAGCTCCCCCCCCCACCCCGAGGACAAATAGGAACTGTCAGCTGCCTTGATCCAGATTTGTCCACAGCAGGGACAAAGGTCTAAAGCTGCTCACTCTCCATGCCATGGTCCTGATCTGGATCAGCCCCTCCACTACCACAGCTATTTACATGCAGAACGAATGAACAAACAGACAAGCAAGGCCGAATGACGTGATGAACATAGCGAGGCCATGCACACGAGCAGCCATCCCCAGGCTTGCACAGCCCTACCTGGGTTGCTTGTGTGGAGTGCTGGGATGGCTCCTGATCGCAGCGCTCTTCGCTGGGGTATCCCCAAGTGTACTACCCAGGCTTATCCTGAGGTAGAAGGGTGTGATTTAGGACAGGTTATCAGAATTCGGTGTATTGGTTTTAAATAGGAGTAACCTTGATTTTTATTTTTATTTTTTTGAATTTTTAAAAAATTACTTCAAAGAAGTCCTATAAGTGGCTTGTTTCATGAAAACGACAAAACGTTCTGGAACTGAAGTCCTCCCCTGACCTCTGGATCATCATTCCATACCCATGTGAATGATTCTGCCCTTTGCCTTCATAAAAAAAAGTGCAACATACCCCCCCACCTACACACACACACCTTGTCCAACGCTTTACATTCCCAAACAGGTGGCTTGTTTCATGAAAATTACAAAAAATTCTGGAACTGAAGGGCCCCCCCCCCCACTCTTTGGACCACATTCCACCTCCATGTGGAGGAATCTTCCCATTGCATTCATAAAAAGGGGTAAACATCACCCCCTTTTCACCCCCCCTTTATACTTCCAGAATGGTTTGGCCTAGAGTTCTGAATAGATCTTATTGATCTTATTGATCTTACGTATTGATCTTGAGGCAGATTGGTCAATCTCTTGATTTTTAATGATGTTCTGAATTTTTTAAAATCACAAAAATATAAGTGGCTTGTTTCATGGTAGAAAATTACAAAAACTTCTGGAACTGAAGTATCCTGGACCCTCATCCCATCATCTCCATGTGAAGGAGTATGGCTTTTGCCTTCATAAAAAAAGTGCAACATGCCCCCCTTCTGCCCAACCCTTTACATTTCCAGAATGGCTGGGCTTAGAGTTCTGAAATTGGGCACACATGTAGGACTGTGTGTGATTTTATTTCAATGAAATCAGTCAATCCTGTGATTTTTAATGATTCCCCCCCCCCCATTGCAGTAAACCTGCAAGAAAGAGTTATCTCTATTAATAGTGTGAGTGGAACTGCTACATCTGAATAAACAAACTTTTTTTAAAAACAACAACACAAATGCACTATGCTCAAGTTGGTTTGTGAACCAAAAAGTCTGCTTGGGAACTGTGAAACAAATGACATGTGTTGTGGTTTTAATTCATTTTCCTGTATGTCCAAGTGGGTTTTGTCTTTGAACTATGGAGCAAGGGACACATGTTGTGTTCCAGTTGATTTAAAAAGCTGTGTGAATCCATTGGGGCTTGCGTGGTCTTTTTGTTTTTGGCAAATTCATTCTGGCCCAGATCTGTGGGTTTGTGGTGAAATGTATATATGAAAAAATGATGCTTATTTTCCAGCCAGGGTGTGTGGAGCATAAGCTCATTAGCTCCAGGATCCAAAATAATCTGAATGCACCTCTGCTGGCAGTGGCTTCTCCAGGGTTACAGGCAGGAGTCTCTCTCAGCTCTATCTGGAGATGCCAGGGAGGCCCCATCCCCTAAGGCATGGCTGCACAACTTCGGCCCTCTTGCAGATGTTAGACTACAACTCCCATCATCCTTGACTAGTGACCACTGTGGTTGGGTATGATGGGAGTTGTAGTCTGCAAACACCTGGAGGGCTGTAGTTGTGCAGCCCTGTCCTAAGGGGAATATCTTACAGTGCTCACATGTAGTCTCCCATTCAAATACAAACAAGGACTGACCCTGTTTAGTAAAGGTTAGTTTCATACCTTCTACCACAAGACCAGCTCTCCTCCCTTGCAGGAGGAGAACAGGTGATACCAGCTCATGTTGGATTTGGGTGTCACTCTCACTGTGCTATGATACTGATGGTTCCAGAACAACTGACAGCAAACAGCAGCAAATTGAGTTGCAAACATGCAGAAAACATGGGGAAGCACCATTTCAGATCCCTCTACTTCTGCCCAGGCAATTTGTACCTGGATGTACCTGTGAAATGCCAGTGTTTTTGCTATTAGTCAAAACATAGGAATGTGATATCCTTTTTGGATGCATAGCACTGGGTTTGTCCAGTTATCAGTGATGAAAACATCCAAACATGAACAATCATTTTATGTGCCTTTAAAAAAACTCAACCCAAATGTTAATGCATTAAAGTCCATGAAAGAAGAAACCTGGGTTTTGTTTTGTTTTGTTCTTACATCAAGTGGCATCAGACTTTAGTTTGATGTAACATCATGAAAAGCAGTGCTGCTGATACAGGCTGATGCAATAAGATGCACACTCCAGAAACAGGATTGAAGGGAAACTCATGTTTATGACAAAAGTGAAACTCCTGTTTTTATTTCATGTTTTTTAAGCCTACTTTCCAGTAAGCTTATGAGATCACCCAGCATTCCAATAAGCTTATGAAATCACCCAGCATGAAATCACTCATGCCATTGAGGTGTCCTCATGCCATTGAGGTGTCCGTGTGTGTGTCCTCCCCATCAACTTCGCAACGCCTGGACCAATATGAACCAAATCGGGTACAGTTGTAGGGACACATAGGAACACCTCAACGGCATAGTTTGTGATGATGTCACCCACCCTGATTCAAGATGGCGGAACCATAAACTTTTGAGGCGCAAGTGAGCTAACTTGTGAACTGCTTGACAGGTTTGAACCAAATTTGCTACAGCTGTAGGTACACATAGGGACACCTCAATAGTGAAGTTTGTAACAATGTCATCCACCCCAATTCAAGATGGCGGCCACGTGAACATCTGAGGTGCAAGCAAGCTAATTTGTGGACTGTCCAACCAATTTAAACCAAATTAGGTACAGTTGCAGTGAGTGACACACAGGGACACCTCAATGGCTTAGTTTGTGATGATGTCATCCACTCCAATCCAAGATGGTGGATGTGTAAATTTTTGAGGCTCAAGTGAGCTAACTTGTGAATTGCTTGACTGACGTGAACCAAATTTGCTACAGATGTAGGGACACATTGGGATGCCCAAATGGTGTGGTGTGTGATGATGTCATCCAGTCCAGTTAATGATGGCAGCCATGTGAACATCTGAGGCACAAACGGGCAAATTTGTGGACTGTCTAACCAATTTAAACCAAATTAGGGATAGTTGCAGTGACACATATGGACACTTCAACGGTGTAGTTTGTGTTGATGTCATCCACCCTGAACCAAGGTAGTTGACGCATAAACGTTTGAGGCACAAGTGGGCTAACTTGTGAACCACCTAACCAATTTGAACCAAATTTGCCACAGCTGTAGGTACACATAGGGATGCACAAATGGCATGGTGTGTGATGATGTCATCCACTGCAATTCAAGATGGCGGACATGTAAACATTTGAGGTGCAAATGAGCTAACTTGTGAACTGCTTGACCGATTTGAACCAAATTTGCTACAGCTGTAGGTACACATAGGAACATCTCAATGGCAAAGTTTGTGACGATGTCATCCACCCCAGTTCAAGATGGGGGACACATACACTTTGGAGGTGCAAGTGCACTAACTTGTGGATAGTCTAACTGATTTGAACCAAATTTGCAACAGTTGAATGGACACATAGGGATGTCCCAATGGTGTAGTTTGTGATGATGTCACCTACCCCACTCCAAGATAGTGGATGCATAAATGTTTGAGGCACAAGTGCACTAACTTGAGGACTGTCTAACTGATTAGAACCAAATTTGGAACAGCTGTAGTGTGTGACACCTCAGTGGTGCTGTTTGTAATGATGACATCCACCCCGATCCAAGATGGAGGACACATGAACATTTGAGGCACAAGAGATCTAACTTGTGTTCCTCGATTTGCCAGTTGTAGAAACAGTGAAAGGAAAGTAGGCTGATTAGTTCTTACTAGAACAATTTGGTTTTTTTCTGCCCTGCTACTAGAAAGTGGAAAACTATGCAAATATTCAAAAAGTTTTAGCTCAGGCATTTGAAACTGGTGAAGTGAATGTTAGTAGCTGAAACTCCAGGAAGGAAATTCCATTGACAGTAATGAGAAGTTGCTGCCTTGCCTTTCAGTCTTATCATGGGAGTGGTTTGATTGCAGTTGCCACCAGCCCATCTGGTAGCTACTCAGGGATGGGCCTTCTTTGTGCTGCCCTGAGACTCTGGAATGTGTTCCCTGTTGAAATAAGAGCCTCCCAATCTCTGACAACTTTTTAAAAGTCTCTAAGGACATTTTTTCAACCAAGCTTTTTTAACTGGACTGTGGTTTTAAATGGTTTTAAAGTGGTTTAAGATAGTTTAAAGGTTTTTATTTTTTAATCTGTTTATGTTGTTTTAAACCACCCAGAGACAGAGGTTTTGGGTAGCCTACACATTTGAAAAACAAACAAATAAAATAAATACACAACCAAAAGGTTATACAAGTTGACTAAATAAAACCACTGGCTGCTTCTGATTCTGAAAGCATTGTTCCTAGATGGCTTGCTGTTTCAATCTTCACATGACTACCAGTGTCACATGCATATACTCAGCAGTGTTGACCTTCTGATGTTACTGTTCACATTTGCTAAATTTGCTCTTAGGGAGATTGTCAACTGCCTTTTTTTGACCCTTTTATTTACATTGGCTGACATCCAGCCCAAATTACTCAAGAGTAAAGGTAAAATGTGGCATCAAGTTGGTGTTGTCGACTCCTGGTGACCACAGAGCCCTGTGGTTGTCTTTGGTAGAATACAAGAGGGGTTTACCATTGCCATTTCCCACGCAGAATGAGATGATGTCTTTCAGTATCTTCCTATATTGCTGCTGCCCGATATAGGTGTTTCCCATAGTCTGGGAAACATAACAGGGGGGATTCAAACTGGCAACCTCTGGCTTGCTAGTCAAGTCATTTCCCCACTGCGCCATTAGTAGTTCCACTGAAATTAATGGGACAAGTCAGCCATCCTAATTTCAGTGGTGCTACTCATAAGTAACTTAGGTTAGATGCAGTAACTTAGATGCAGCCACTGTTAAGAAAAGCAGTACTATTTTTTTTTTTTAAAAGCTCTTCATTTTACAGACTGCATAAAACATAGGCCACATCCAGACATAACAGCAAACAAGTTAAACGTAGCCGAGGACTCAGTGCATAACTCCAGTTGCAACCCTAACATTCCCCAAAGTGCGGCCCACCAAACTCCAGTTGCAGGAGAGGGGAGCCCTTCCTTTCTGCTTAGCCTCCGAGGCAGATCCCAGTAAGCCAGACTGTGGGCAAAGCATCACCACATCAGCGGGGTGGCTGCGATTGGCCACGATCTCAAAAGGGGCGTGCTCCGTCCACCCTTGTATGCAAAGGGCATTTAAACTCACTTCAATGCCCTGCCCTGCCAGTGCTTCTTGTGTCAGCAATGACACCCCCCCCAAGTAGCCCCATACCCCAATAGTCCCACACAAACATGTGTTCTTGAGGGCTTTTGAGTCCAAGGTGTGTGTGTTGGTTTTCCACTTTAATTAAGGGAGGGGAACACAGAAACTTCCTAGTAGGGGATATGTAGATGAGAGAGGGCAAAGGATGCTGCTGGGGGATGCAGCAGGCTGTGTCCCTCCATAACCTTGGATGATGTCATGAGGGGTGACCCTAGCAAAGCAGTCCATGCAGACCCAACTGAAATCTACTGTCTGGCAGCTTGCTGCAGAGTGGGCTAGCCCTCTCATAAAAGGGCCAGTGTACTGGAGAAGGCTGTGCCCATCCAAGGGTGGTGTCCCAGGCATGGACTGGGAGTTCACTAGTTGAGCCAGCCCACCCACCCACCAACGTACTCAAGGCAGCCGTACTCGTGTGGGGAACCCAGCTCTCAATGGTAAAAAATAGAAAAGATTCTCTGCAACCTTCACATCCCCTGCAACCCCCCTGAAACCTTGCACACACCCAGAGGACATCTAGAGGCTCCATGTGCCATGGCCCAGAGACATGTGCGGAAGGTCGGGGGGAGAAACGGGGATGGATCTTTAAAACCATTCAGAAGCCAAGGTCCCGGTCTGGCATTGTGCTGTATGCAGATCTGCAGGTGCTGGGAATCATGGGAGAGGAAAGCCCCTATTCCCCAGCTACACTGGGACAGCAGGGTGGCCATTCTGGGGCACTGGCAAGGGTGCACATGCCAACATGGGCAGACAGGCTGGCAGGGGGCACATTTCTGCAGCAGTTTGGACCCAGACTCCAAGACGAGGAAAGCAGTCTCAAGGGGTTGCCCAGCCCACGGCTTCCCTCCACACAGCAACCTTGCTCTATTTAGAGTCCCCATGGCCTGACACTCTTGTGAGGGAGGTGTCCATGGGAGAAGGGGATGTTTTGCCATCAGGCATCATGTCTGAATTTGCTCAGCAATTCTCTCCCCTCTCCTCTGATGGTCCATCTCATGAATTGTGTGGGGGTGTCCCCATGGCCTCGCCCTCTCATGCCTGGACAGTGTGCTCCGGGTTGGGTGGCTGTATCTTCGAAGAAGGATTTAGGTTTACCCATAGTGCCCACGATGACCAGCCTTGATCATGAGTAAGCCTAGGGAGCAAGAACACCCAATGGAGAAGGGGCTGGGCCCCCTTTTCCCAACATTTGTGTGAGAGGAATAGAACCTGGCTGCTCAGGAATCCCTTCTGGGGCTGCCTTTTAAACAGAGTCCCCCCCGCCTCAACAAACTTAACCATTTATGTGGACGGGGGAGACAGCGGGTTCAGGCACAGACCTTTAAACCCATTCAAAGTTCCTGGATCTGGTTCGGCATAGTGCCGCATGCAGATCTGCGGGTGCAGGGATTCATGGGAGAAGAGAGCCCCAATTTCCAGCTGCCCCAGGATGGCAGCATTGTTCTGAGAGTAGATTATCTGGTAGCAAATGAGAGTGGATGGTTGAATCCACTCTCATTTGCTAGCAGAGAATCTACTCTCAGACCACCTCAGAAACAACAAAACCCAGTGCCCCATGGGCTTGTGGGTTTGGGGGTAGTTGGCACCCTATGTGTACTACACCACCACTCACTCTGGGCCATGCTGGTGCCCCCCCCAAGTGGAGTTATGGGGCTGCTGAAATCCCCATTATTCCCTATGGAGGGAAATCTTAAAGACGCACAGACTTCAGAAGTTCTTTAAAAAATCACCCCTTTCACCACTTTCTTTGAAATCTGGGTAGTAGCAGGCACCCATTGGGGCACTACCATCTGACCCACTCTTCTGCCCCTGAAACCTGCTTTCTGCCCCAAATCTGCCCCCAAAACATGACAACTACAAAAATTATTTAAAAATCACCCCTTTGCCCAATTCCTTTGAAATCTGGGTGGTAGCTTCCTTGCAGCCATTGGGCACTACCACCCATCACAACCCACTCTGGGCCACCCTGGTGCCATCCTCCTGGGGAGTTATAACTAAGGCTGCTGAAATCCCCATTATTCCCTGTAGGGAAAAGCTTAAAGACACATAAACTTCAAAAATCATTTTAAAACCACCCCTTTGCCCAATTCCTTTAAAATATGAGTGGTAGCTTCCTTGCACCCATTGGGCACTACTACCCACCACAACCCACTCTGGGCCACCCTGGTGCCCCCCCACATGGGGCTGTAAGGCTGCTGAAATCCCCATTATTCCCTATGGCATAAAGCTCAAAGATGCACCAAATCAAAAAATTCTTTAAAAATCACCCCTTTGCACAATTTCTTTGAAATTTGGGTGGTAGCTTCCACTTGTTGGGCACTACCACCCACCCCACTCTTTTGGCCCTGGGACCCTTTTTTGAACCAAATCCATTTGGATTTGGAAAATTCAGGTTCAAATTGAATCTGGGGTGATGGGGGGGGGTGTCAGATTCCAACCCAAAACAAATCAGGGGTGTTTCAATTCAGGTACAAATCGAAACAAAAAATTAATTCGTGCACACCCCTATATTGCACTCAGTTTTTGAGCTGCCACAATTGTGCAAATTACTCCTCTCCCACATGAAGGCGCAGTAATTACAAACAGCACTTTTATGTGATCCAGGCACCAGGTGGATGCTACTTCATCCATTGGCTTGGCATATATAAAATGGATGTGTGGACGCTGTAAGTGCATATATACTTCCCTAATCTGGTGTGTGGGACACCTTTCCTTAATCACATGAGTTGTGATTCATCTGAACCAAATTTCTACACAGTCTGCAAATACTAGTTTTTATGAGCTTTTTATCAACCTTTTATCAGCTTCCGCTGATACTCCAACTGCGATCTTACCTGGACAGAGATAGCTTGGCCACAGTTACTCATGCTCTGGTAACCTTTCACTTAGATTACTGCAATGCATTGTACATGGGGCTGCCTTTGAAAATGGTCCAGAAACTGCAGCTGGTACAAAATAGGACTGCAAGATTATTAATGGGGACTGGACATTTTGAGCATATTATAGCAATAGCAATAGCAATAGCACTTACATTTATATACCGCTCTATAGCTGGAAGCTCTCTAAGCGGTTTACAATGATTTAGCATATTGCCCCCCAACATTCATATTATGCCAGTGCTTCATCAGTTGCTCTGGCTCCCAGTCCATTTCCAGGCCCAATTCAAAGTGCTGGTTTTAACCTTTAAAGCCCTAAATGAATTGGGACTAGGTTACCTGAGAGAACGCTTTGCCCCATATCTCCCAACTCAAATCTTAAGATCTTCTTTGGAGGCCCTCCTCCGAGTGCCCCTGCCAAATCAAGTGAGAAGTGTGGCTACTAGGGAGAGGGCCTTTTTAGTGGTTGTACCCCATTTGTGGAATAGCCTTCCTAGAGAAGGGAATACAATGCTGACTTTTCTAAAAATAGAGGCGTCAGTGCTGGACAAGCTGGGGAGCCATTGTTCAGCAATTAGGCAAAGGTGGCACTCTCAGTATGGCCAGAGGCACTATGATTTCTTCCCTATATCTCAGAGCTCAGCCCTAGCATGGCTGAGTGTTACATGGAAAACAGGTTCCAGGAGGAAGCCCTGGCATGGAGCCCTGTATAGCTCACCATTTGCCCCATGGCTGTGACTGACTACATGAGTGGCAACATGAAGCATTTATTCTCCAGTTTGGGCATGGAATTGCATGATTATTATCTCTCTGGCTTGAAATCCTAACTAGAATAATATCATCACTTTGGATTTGACTCATCCATGCATTCAAAGAAGAGGCAAAATGGGAGAGAGTGGGGCCAAATCTACATGGGTAAAGGAAGGGAATATGAGACACAAGATCAAGATCAAGATCAAGGGGAGCTATACAAGAGACTTGTTCCTCTTCTACTCTGTGCTGCATTATTTTTGTTTTGGCTTTGAGCCAGATTCCCCCCCCCCCACCGTGACAACCTTACCTTAGCCCCAAGACTGTGTGTCCAAGATTTACAAAGCCCAGAACATCTTTAAGGGAGGAGATCTGGTCTTGTGGTAGCAAGCACGAGTTGTCCCCTTTGCTAAGCAGCACCCACCCTGGTTTCCCTTTGAATGGGAGACTACGAGGCTCTCCACATGAGCAGTGTGGAGAGCTGGAAAGGGCACATGAGCACTCCGGCCTCCCTGGGTGGCAATATCAGCAGCCCACATGATCACTGGCTCCGTCATGGAGCTGGTTGGGATGGTGGGGATCGGGGGCTGCCCAGCCCCTTAAGTCCCAAGTGCATGGGGCATTCTGGGGAGAGTCCCGTGCCAGGAGGCTTGTTGGAGCCACCACAGCATGGCACCGTGCCATGGCAACTCACAATCAGGGAAACGGGATTAGCGGAGCAGTCACTCTGCTGACCTCATTTAAAGGTGGGGGGTTTAGTGAGGTTTGCTGCGGCTCCCATTGCAGCACATGACCACTGGAAAGAGGGCTGGGGCTCCCTTAGCCTGCTTTCCAGTGGTTGTGAGAATAGGCTCTGCATACATGAGCACTGTAAGATATTCCCCTTAGGAGATGGGCTCACTCTGGGAAGAACATCTGCATGCTTGCATGTAGAAGGTTCCAAGTTCCCTCCCTGGCATCTCCAAGATAGGATTGAGAGAGATTCCTGTCTGTAACCTTGGAGAAGCTGCTGCCAGTCTGTGTAGACAATACTGAACTAGATAGACCAATGGTCTGACACGGTATAAATTAGCTTGCTATGATCTTAAAATATTCTTGTAGTTAGTATTGCCAATAATGAATCACAAGTCCACTTCAGGCTAGCCAAAGTTCAGACTCTATATTTAGCCTGTTTTCTGTGGGAACTGCCAGCAATTCCAGGATTGCATAAAGTAAAAAATAAGCAGATTACTATCCCTGCATAATACATTCAATAACTTGACTATATTGAATATGGCTGCCAAAACACACTTGCTGACTCAGTTATTCTGACAGACCACTACAGCATGCATTTCTGAAGAGCAGGCAGAATTACACACATACACACACACACTCTCTCTCTCTCTCTAATTAGCTCCTCTACATTTTCAAAGAAGGGAAATGCAGTCCTTGAACTGTATTTGGGACTTAACTGGGAACACTGACTAATTTGCTAATTGGAAGGAAAGTGTTCTGGGCAAGGCAGGAACTCTCAAACTTGGGTCCCCAGATGTTTCTGGACTACAACTCGTACACCCCCCCACCCACCCCACAATGTTTCAGCCATTGCGATCGGGGATAATGGGAGCTAGGGAGGCTATAATTTCGGCTTTAGCTCCTGAATGGCAGGTTTCTTTTTCTTTCGGTTCATAAGTGGTGCAATACCTTCCCCTTCCCTGTGGGAGTTGCAGTAAAATGTAGTGTACCACAGTGACTGTTTGCTCCACTCCAGATGGCTAGCCTTCAGTCCTGGGCGCTTTCCAGATTAGACCCTGCATCAGGGTCATGTTGAATCTCGGATGTGTGCTTTCACACTTCCTGTATTGTGACACTGCAGTCCCTGTGTAGACAGCAGGGTGCCATTCACATTTTCGATGCCTTGTCTTGAATTTAATCGCTGGAGATATAGAACTAGGATGTCGTATATCTGCCGTAAAGAAGTTGCTGGTTTTTTGGGTTGATAGTTGCTGCGAGACTGCTCCCCCTGCTGTTTACGTTTTCAATGCAACTTGCCTGAATGGAGGCATTTTGCTGCTGTTGAGCAGCTAGACTGGAAAGCACCCTGAAAAACCAAAAGTCACATAAGCATTTAGCCAGCTGTAGTAATAGTAAGAGTTATTATTATTGAGTGTTGAGCTATTGAACACGGGCCCTGTAAGAGGTATCCAGGTTGGTCTCTGGGTCATCTCGGAGAGACCATCTGATGGAGCTATACTGGCTACCAATAGGTTTCCGGACAAAATACAAAGTGCCAGTTATAACTTATAAAGCCCTAAGGGGCTTAGGCCCTGGGTATCTAAGAGAGCGGCTTCTTCACTATGAGCCCCACCGCCCATTGAGGTCATCTGAGGAGGTCCGTCTCCAGTTACCACTAACTCGTTTGGTGGCTACACAGAGACGAACCTTCTCAGTCACTGCCCCAAGATTGTGGAATGAGCTCCCTGATGAGGTACGATCCTCCCCATCTCTGGCAATTTTCAAAAACACCTGAAAACCCATCTTTTCGCCCAAGCTTTCTCAGCTTCCTAAATTTTTTGGGTTTTAATCTGTGGTTTATTTTTAAATTGTTAAATTTTTAAGTTTTTTGTATATGTTTTTAACTGGTTTTATGCTATTGTTAACCGCCCAGAGACGAAAGTTTGGGTGTGTGTGTGTACAAATTTGATAAACAAACAAATAAATAATTCTGATGGAAGGGGTGATGTACAACTGCTCTGAAGCATTTTAAAGTTGTTCTTCAGATGCCCTGCCATGCTACACCGTTGGCATTGCCTTCCACATTCTGCAGCAACCCTGGCAGGTCCTTAATGCCCATGTTCCAGTGTCTGCAATATCAGCCGCTGTACCTAAGCCACAGGACATGTACATGAAAACCCTCTTCCTTGTGTGTGTGTGTGTGTGTGTGTGGTGGGGGGGGATCTGTGATGGGGGTTTAATTATGGTCGTGTATTTCTCTTTCTTAAATTAGCACCTGGCATCTCTGCAGATGTTAAAAGCACTACTTGCTTCTCCTTCACTTCTATTTTACTTCAGTAATGCACCAGAGAATGATGTTGTGTCACTTCACAGTCCCTTTGCTGACTTTACCAATCTGCTCATTTGCTCTTGGAACTTACACATGCCTTCAAATGCTCTCCCCCGTTTTCATCCCCAAAGAAAACATTAGCAGATATTGGGAGAGGAGATTTGATCCAGCCCTACCCTACCATACCCCAATTTTATTTAAAGCATAGGATCACACCCAAATGGAGTAAGCTTAGACTTTGGTCTCTATAAAGTAAAGGTAAAATTGTGCGCTTGAGTTGGTGTTGACTCCTGGTGACCACAGAGCCCTGTGGTTGTCTTTGGTAGATTATAGGAGGGGTTTACCATTGCCTTTCTCCTGCGCAGTGTGAAATGATGCCTTTCAGCACCTTCCTATATCGCTGCTGCCCAATATAGGTACCAGTGGGGGTTCGAACCGGCAACCTCTGGCTTGCTAATCAAGTCATTTTCCTGCTACCAATTTCCCTGGGATATTAGATGGAAAGTTTACACTGGCTTCCAGACTGCGCAGCAAGCTGCCGATCCAAGTGAGAGTTGCCTTTGTTGTTTCCAAGTCAGGCTGTAACCCACTTGCGTTGTTTCCAATGGTGGGTCTGCTCCATGGTTATTATATTAAGCAGTGCGTCTTTGCCCTTGCGATGCTCCTCCTATTGGGAATGATAGGAAGAGCAATGCAAGGGTGATTCTTAATAGTCATGACTGCTCTTAGTGGCCACCTTAAGTGGCACAGCAGGGAAATGCTTGACTAACAAGCAGAAGGTTGCTGGTTCGAATTCCAGCTGCTACTATATCAGGCAGCTGTGATATAGGAAGATGCTGAAAGGCATCATCTCATACTGTGCAGGAGGAGGCAATGGTAAACCCCTCCTATATTCTACCAAAGGAAATCACAGGGATCTGTGGGAGCCAGGAGTTGAAATCGACTTGACGGCACACTTTATCTTTACTTCTTAGTAGTTATGGGGCAGCCCACTGTTGTAAGTAGCACAAGTGGGCTGCAGCGTAATTCAGAAGCAGCAAGCACAGCTCTTGCTTGGATCTGCACCTTGCTGCTCAGTATGTGGGCCACTATATTTTGCTGACAGTTATAGCATTCCAGGCAGTCCTAAAAATACTATCCTAGTATGTTTTGGTGGAATGCCATTTTAATTTTTTTTTAAAAAAAAATCCACTTGAATACAAATTTCCTACATGATGATGAAAGGCAGCAGATTAATTGCACAACCTGGGATACATGACCTCATGCTCTTCATGTGGCTCATGTGAAGAGCAGGAGTACATTCCACCTCATGTGCTGTTGTGCAAAGATCATATGCCTGTTCCGTTCTGCAAAGAGAGTGAAGTCCAGCACATGATTTCTACTGTGTAATAACTATTTCCTCTGTTTGCCACACAATAAAAACAATGACCCAATTTCCTGGACATGTGGGCAAATGCTTGCTTAGGCTGACACTTTACTACTGCAAACACCTGAGCTTTTTCACCCTTAGCTGCATCAGATTGGCAAGAGACAGCAAGAGACATATGGGTATATTTTACATATAAGGTTTTTTTTTCTTTGGTGGCAAACTGGAAGATGAACAGTCAGTCCAGCCCAAGACGTTTTGGTACCTGAAGTGGAATTCCAGTGGAATTCTCAGCATTGATGGGCAGCCCAAGCCCATCGTGTGCATATACTCAGTGTCTGAATAGGGCTTGTGTTTTAAAATCTACAGCAGCTTTAAAATTACATCATGGATTGTCTTATAATGTTAAGTAACTATCACAATAGAAAAACAGCAAAGACTTTTGCAAAATCTTACATGTTTTCTTGGAGAGGGGCTACATAACCACACAACTACTATTAAGGATAATAACTATTACAAAAATAGGCCGCTTCCTTCCTTCATTTCTGGCCGCCTTCCTTCCTGGCTGCCTTCCTGCCTTCCAGCTCCCTCCCTCCCTTTCATCTCCCCCTAAATCAAAGCCCTTCCCAGCCCCCTCTTCCTTTCTTCCATATTAAAGTACCATCCTGAGCATATTTACTCTCAAAAAGTTAAGTGAGTTAAAGAGGGCTGATTAACAAGTAAATATGCATGAGAGATAGTGAGGGAGATTGAGAGAGGGGGAAAGAGTCTGAAAGAAAGAGCAAAGACTGAAAATTTGAGTGGGTAATTTCCAGAGAGAAAGAAAGCAACACTAGGATTGTCTATTTGTGTGTGGATATGAAAGGAGAGGTGCACCTAGGTAATTCTGGGGCCTGGACCTAAAGGCCTTTGGAAGCCCCCCATGCTGCAAGCATCATTTTCTAACACGTAGGTTCTTGCGGGCACAAACTGCACCACCCAGGACAGACTAAAGGGGATTTGGGGACCCCCCCAGGGGGTGTGGAGGCCCTGGGCTTGGGCCCCAAAGTCCAGGGGTAAGAGCGCCTCTGTATGGAAGAGATGCATGTGTACGTGTGTGAGATTTGGCACGCTTGAGGAAATGATCTGCCTTGCATGGGGTTTGTGTTCTCTACTGAACTGTGTGCTTGCTTTGTGCTAGGTTATGAATAATAAGGCACCACACACTGCACATCCTCCCATTTCAAATCCTGGCAAGGGTTATTTTGAACCATTGATAACATATTGTGTGACAATAATGTTTTTCAAGTAGTATCTGTTTTGCCAAACAACCTCTTGGATTTTAAACTGGTTTGGGGCAAGCTCTTGCTGGATAAAACCAATATTGCAGGTGAAGCAGAGCCTTCAGCAATGTGTGGAGGACACAACTCACTGTGGTCCTTGGTATGGAATGGGGATGTTACAAGCATGCCCCCCCTTCATCTGTGAAATGTTGGGGGATTTAGTAATCCAAACAAATCTGGTAATCATGGTAGTAAGGTTGTTATCATTAACATTATCATGTGAATCTTGGATTTAGGAGGTTTGCAGCATATAGTTGCCTCTAATAACATTTTTTTTTTAAAAAAAAAACTTTAAACAGTTTTCCATTCATCTTAAAAAAGAAAAGAAAAAAGAAAACATTACAAATTTTCCAATAGAAATATTTCTCCAAATCCAAAAATAATTCCCACCTGCATTTCCTGGACCATTATGGCTGGGCTCCCCGCAACCCCATAGCTGCTGGCCTCTTTCCAGTCCCATCCCCCTCACCTATTTTTTAAAGACGTTTACACCTTTGTGACATCACAGATCCTGCCTCAGAATTAGCATCTGACCTGGCAAGCCTACACTTGAGGAAGCTTCCTCTCTCTGCCTCCATTGAGTCTTTCTTCCCCTGTCTAATGTCTGTCACTCTGAGTGCTGAGATTGAAATGTAGTTTTACCAGTTGATATGGGTCGGTAGCATTGGAAAAACTACATTTCCCAGCATTCCTTGCATCCATAGAAGCATGCCAGACATCTCAGTTAGCAGACAACCCCTGCTAAATGAGCAAAGAGGCACCTTTTAAAAGTGGTGATTCTCTTTATTGAGCAGGGGGAGAGCAATTGGCCTTATCCTGCCCCAGCACAGTATCCCTCTAGTGGCTGTTACTGGTGTTTATCTTATGTTTGTTTGTTTTTAGATTGTGAGCCCTTTGGGGAAAGGGAGCCTGCCATTTCATTCATCCATCCATCCATCCATATGTAAAGCGCTTTGGGAACATTTTGTTGAAAAGCGGTATATAAACATTGGTCGTATTCGTATTTGTATCAGAGGGAAGAAAGATCTCCATCCTTCCTCTGTTGTTGCAGCAGCAAAATGGATAAGGAGGTGGAAGGGAGCTTGGTGGTAGCTGGTGAGTGGAAGGCAGGGAGGATAGGAGGCAGGGGCAAAGGGAGGGCTTAAGCTTAGATTTTAATACAATCCAGAGAAGAACTTTCAAGGTAATAATGCTTGGTGCGTACTGAGCATTACAAGCTTATCAGGATTCATACTTTGAGCTGTCTGTGCTCAGATGATTTTCAGGTCATCACTGGGGAAAATATCCCATTGCTTTTTTTTTTTTTTTTAAGGCTGACATTCTGCACAGTGCAGTGCAGGCGGTTCTGAATCACCTGTGCTTCTGCTGGCATCTAAAGCAGTGTTGCGCAAAAGTGCTGTTTCTTGAATACTTTAAAAGGCACAATCACAAATGCACGATGATAGTTCAATTATTTCCAACTGCAGTATTGCCATGTAAGTGTCATTGCGCAATTTTAAGTATCAGCAGAAGAGCACAATTACACAACAATGTAGTCATTGCCAAAGATGCTTACATAGGAAGCTGCCTTATACTGAGTCAGAGCAGTGGTCTTTCTAGCTCAGTATTGTGTACATTGACTAGCAGCAGTTTTCCGAGATTTTAGGCTGGAATCTCTCTTCCAGTCCTACCTGAAGATGCCAGGGAGTTAACCCAGGACCTTCTGCATGCAAGCAGAGACTCTACCACTGAGTTATGGCCCCATCTTCTGAGGGAATATCTTACAGCAGGCAGTGGTCACAGGTAGTCACCCATCCAAATGCAAACCAGGGCAAACCCTGCATAGCAAAAGGGACAATCCATGCCCATGTTACACTGTGCAGAATATCAGCCCATGCATACAATCCCGGAGTTCACTAGCCAGTTTTTCCACTAGGCCCTTGAAGATGCTACTGGAACAAATAAGACAAGATCATTGTGCAAGATCATTATAACTCAGCAGATATACCATTTTTGAGCTTACAACAGTTATTGACCTTGCAGCAGTTTGGCTCTTCAGTTGCTTTTCAAATGGCTGAACTAACACACACATTACAACACTGGAGCTGCTATGTTGGATAGGCCACATAATGCTATGTCTATTTTTGGAACCTGCGGAGAAGAAATCATATACATTGATAGCTGGGTCCAAAGTTTAGCTTTGTGTACTGTTAAAACTGGAGCAAACCGAAGCATGGAGAGTGGGAAGGAGCCACTTGACAGTATATTTAGCAGTGATGTGTGGTTGCAGCTCCAGGTTGTTGCCACAACACAGTTCTGTTGATAAACAGCAGGCCTGAGTCTGAACAACAGCCAAAGTGGCAGTCCAGTGCTTGCATAGATTTGGAATTGCTTCATTACACAGATATGATTCTTAATGGTATCCAAAGTAAAATATATTTCAAACCACGCAACACGGGCTGCTTAAGAGGGTTCTCATGGATTTGAAGCAGTTATTCATCACAGCTGGTTGACGGGTGTCCTTATGCAACCCTCCTGCTCTGCCAGGATCATTCATCTCTAGACCCTACAGTCTGATTTCTGTCAGATGTTGTACCAGACTTTCATGTACACACCCATATTGTAAACAGCAATACGCTTTGAATATTAGAGTCAGATTACAGATGCATGCACCCATCAATGAAGCAGGCAGAGGTCTTTTTCAAAACCGTCTCTTTCTTCTGTTTTATTGAAGTACAAAGGTTTAACAAGACCCGTAACACATACTGTACAAAAGCAAGTCACAACAATCAAAAGCTAATAATAGTAAAGATAAATAAATCTAGTATATTTGTCTACTGCACTACAGGTGTGTGCAGAACCAGTTTGAATCGAACCCAATTTGATTTGAATTGGCCCAGTTCGTACTCCAGTTTGAGCTCCAACTGGACCAGCCCAGGAGGAGGCCGGTCTGAGTTTGAACTGAACTGGGCCCGGTTTGGATTGAACTGGATTGTCCCAGTTCGGGTGGCTGTTCTTGTAAAGGGGAATCTGGTGAGTAAAAGGGATGAAAGGGCAGGCGGAGGTGGGCAAGAGGACACTTGGCCGGTGGTGGTGTGGTGGCAGTGGCTCTTCAGCAGTGGTAGCTCCTCTAGGCCCCACTGGTACTCCCCCCAGCAGCAGTGCGGGCTGCTGGCAGCCTAGTTCCAGCCTGCACACATGTGTGAAGGCCATCTGTGTGTCCTCCACCCATGCACAGAGGCCATTTGTGTCACCATGCAAATTTAGAGGACCTGGGAGGAACACTGGCAGGGCCTAGAGGAGCCACCACTGCAGAGCCACCGCGTCGTGCTGCTGCAGCACCGCAGCATTGGCGGTGGCAAGGGACGCTTTTGCTTGGTCCCTCACCCACCCTTTCAGCCTCTTTAGGGTTAGGCATCCCCTTTGCTTGTAAAGGGGAATCGTCACCGGATTCCTCTTTGCCACCATAGTCACCCAAACTGGGTTGAACCGTACTTAATAGGTTCGACTGCATGAACAGAACCACTGGCTGGTTCTAATGAACTGGTTCACAGACCAGTGGTTCAGTTCCAATTTGGCTAAAACTTGACCGAATCACCGAGAACAGTTCTATGCACACCCCTACTGCCCCACACTCAGTCTCTGGGTGGTTATAATAAACATAACACAAATTAAAACAAGAATTAAGACATTGAAGAAAAGTTTAATCACAATCCAAATTCTACAATCTAGTTAAAAATTTAAGTGAATAAATGAGTCTTGATGATCTTTTTAAAAAGCTATCAGATATTCGGAGGTTCTTATTTTAACAGGCAGCACATCCCAAAGCCTTGGGATGGCCACAGAGAAGGCGACTCTGAGTAGCCACCAGATGAGCTGATGGCAACTGGAGACAGACCTCTCAACTAAATGAATGAATATATTTGCAGTGTATCCATTGTGTACAAAACATATAGATCGTTATTACATACATAGACATTTGCAGTCTTTCTATCACCACCTGTGTTCAGTGTTATTTTTCTAATGGAAATGCAGAGTATACATCTTCTAAAAACAAAACAAGATATTAATTTTCAAAGGGTCGATGCATTTAAAGAATATACATGCACATCAGCTTCATCGAGACTATTACATATCCCCAATTCCACTTCAAGCAGTGAGAAGTTCTAGGAATATAGCACTGCTTAGATTCTAGCTTCCTTCAGAGAAGAGATCATTGGAGGCTTATTTGCAAATATACAGGTTGAGTATTAGATGGAACTGAAATAATAGAGCATTCCTAGAAGCAGCATCAGGTTACATCAGTTCCCCAGAGAGTAGAGTAAACATTGTGTCCTAATGTACTTCAGCTACTTGTCCAGCCTCTGTGTTCCAACCTCCTGAAAACTCAGTGTCTCTGGGCTTCAAATGTAATGCAGCAAGCAAGGTTGCCATGAACCGTTGGTTCCCCAAGCATGCATGTGAGCCTGACTTCTTGTGTTGGAAAGGTGATGTTGACATTGGGCGGGTCCCTAAAACCAGTTCTAGCACCTGCGCTCAGTCCTGAAATTTGTGATCTAAAAGATTAATGCATCTGAGCATATGCAAAGTACACTTTTTAATACCATTATGAAATGGACTGTATTCCTCAAAAGCTTGTGCTACAGTGCACTTATTAGCCTTTAAGGTGCCACAAGACTCTAGAAACAGAAAGGTCTGGATAATCTTGCAAATACCTGCAAAGAAAATTCACAACCAAATTGGAAAGTAAATCAGGGCTGGAAATGTTGAAATGAGTTTGGGATAAGCCTGAATCTTTGGGCTTTTCAATTACTTGGAACCCAAATCTTGACTCTTGTAGAGTTGGTCTTATGCATGCAGAAATCCATGAAGAGTTTCTGGTGGACCTTGTGCTCTGTGGCTTTAATTAAAGAAAGCAGTACAAAGGAACTGATTGAGGTTGGTGGTTCTCTTCCTTGCATTTGTTTCAAAAGTAAATGACAGCAAAAGCCAACATTTCTCATTGACTTCACTTGGAGGCCTGACGTATTTATGCATCTCTTGTGCTCTGTGGCTTTAATTAAAGAAAGCAGTACAAAGGAACTGATTGAGGTTGGTGGTTCTCTTCCTTGCATTTGTTTCAAAAGTAAATGACAGCAAAAGCCAACATTTCTCATTGACTTCACTTGGAGGCCTGACGTATTTATGCATCTCTTTGCAGGGGTGGATTTCTGTTCAGTTTAATTAAAGCTTTTTGCTGAAATGTGCCTGTGATGCTTTAAATTATGGATATATTCTTTTAAAAAAATTAATGAGTTTCAGAAACAAAATTTCAGAGCGGGTGTTCTCGTAGTTGGGAAGTGAGTGCATTTGGGACATTGCTCTCTGACAATCTTCACAGTATAGGGGCTAGCTATTTCTTGCTCTCAAAAGGTCTACAACACAGGACCTATTCTGACAACAAATGCAGGGTAAGTGAACACTGGGAAGCCTTCTTTTCTAAGGTTCCTGATCACATAAAGAGAGTGATATGTGCCTACATTTGTGCACATGTAGATCCCTGCAGAGGAACATGTGCAGATTGGGGCCAGGGCTTGCACCTCAGTCCCATACCCCCAACCTGTTCATGTTCACTCCCCCTGGACATATCAGGAGAACGCAGCTAATGTTCTTGTTCATTGAATCATGCTACTCACTAAGTTCCTTTAATTTCCTCGTTATTACCGGGCTGAATGAGTTAAATAAAAATAAATGTGTACGGTTTTAGTCAACATCTGAATTCCTTTAAAAGAAGCTTAAATATTAACTAGGGATGTGCACAGACCGTTGTTTGTGGTTTGGTTTGAATTTGGACCAAATTCGAACCCAACTGCTGTTCCTTGAATCAGTTCAGTTGAACCAGCCATCCGGTCTGTTTGATCAAACTGGCTTGACCTGGTTCAACACAGTTCGACAGTCCGAGGGGCTGTACTTGTAAAGGGAAGTCCAGTGAGGATTCCCCTTTACAAGCAAAGGAGAATCCTGCCTTTAAAAGGCTTCTAAGGGTGGCTGGTGGGGGGGGGGGGGACAGTAAGAGGGCACCTTTAAAAGTAGGTGCTTACCGAATCTGGTGGCAGCGGTAGTTGCCACTCCTTGAAACCCCTGCACTCCCCTCAGCTGCCAGGTGGCATGGTTCTGGCCTCTGCAGATGCATGGAGTCTGGAACCACACTACCGGGCTCCTGGGGGGAGAGACAGGGTTTTGAGGAGTGGCTGGCTGTCGACGTCACCACTGGATTTGGTAAGCACCTAATTTTAAAGGTGCCCTCTTCCCGCCCCCACCCCCGGCCACCCGTAGACATTTTTTAAAGGCACGTTTCCCCTTTGCTTGTAAAGGGGAATCCTCTCCAGATTCCCCATTTACAAGCACAGCCCCTCCAACCATCAAACTAGGTCAAACTGATCCACAGCAGACTGGGCTCAGTCCAGTCCGATAGCGGTTCGATAGCAGTTCAATAACTGAACTGTCTCTCCTGAAGGCTGCTTCAGTTCACAGTCGAACTTTCAAATCAGCCCAGTTGGTTGTGGACCAGTTCAAAATGTTGAACAGTTTGTGCACACCCCTAATAGCAACTGCCTCTCCATGCATGTTTAGCGATACTTACCATGTGGGAATTCTCAGTGGTAAACCTGATTGTGTAAATGAAGTCATAGTTCTCTGTATCTGCTTGGCTGTTATTCATATCCACAGGCAATTTATACAGAGCTGCAGCATATAGCTTCAATTCTCTGAATAAGAACAGTGTTTTCCTTGCGTGTTCCTGGGCTGACAAGCATATGAAATAAAGAGCCCACAAGGTATCCCATGTGCTAAGATCTGTCTTCCACATGGTGCCGCAGGTGCTCAGATTTCCAGGTCAAATGAGATGAGATTAGAAGAGAGCTGCACAGTGCACACACACATGTTTGCTACATGTTTCCACCTTATTTCAGTTTCCTTGTTACTACAAATGACCTCTCTAAGAACGCCTCCACTTCCTGTTGGAAACCCCCACCCCAACAAAATTGTCATTGATTTTCATGGAACTGATTCATATCATTAAGTGCCTGGATGCTTTTAATCACAAAGAACAAAGCTGACAAGGCTAGGCATGAAGTATTTTGATGCATATTTTGAATGTGTGATCAATTAAAGGCAAACGAGACCTTTTGGATCAGCAAGGGGGAAAACTGATTCCCATAAAAGATTGGAAGCCAGATGTTATTTGAGTTGGCAAAATACACTCTGGAGACATGAGATGGAAGCAGTTCATCTCTTTGTTGAGAACTAGGAGTTCTCTAGCAGAAAAAATATCCAGTTGAGCAGCTGGACCCTATAGGGTGGACTTCGCTTAATATTCTGCCACCTCAGTCCCAGAGTTGCAGGGCAGCAGAGTGGCCAAATCTCCTGGAGGTGTTGGCTTTCCTGACACGTTAGTCAATTGATTGGTTAAGCATTTAAGATGTGCTGCCTAATACATTGGCTGAAAAGATGCCCCATGGTTTTTAACTAAAAATGATGCAGCAGTTTAAAAAAATTTATTCAAACACATTTTCTTTTTCTAAAAGCAAGATAAATTATAGCTAAAAGAGGAAAGCTGAGAGGAGAGATGGTCTTGTGGTAGCAAGCATGACTTGTCCCCTTAGCTAAGCAGGGTCCACCCTGGTTGCATATGGATGGGAGACTAGAAGTGTGAGCACTTCATCCTCGCAGGGGATGAAGCCACTCTGGGAAGAACAGAAGATTTCAAGCTCCCTCCCTGTCTTCTCCAAGATAGGGCTGAGAGAGATTCTTGCCTGAAACCTTGGAGAAGCCACTGCCAGTCTGTGAAGACAAAACTGAGCTAGATAGACCAATGGTCTGACTCAGTATATGGCAGCTTCCTATGTTCCTGTGTTCCTATGAAATATAACACACACACACACACACACACACACACACACACACACACACACACCCTGAAACATAGAAAACAACTACAAAAATAATAATTGCATAATGTATTTAAAATTATTTCTAATACAGGTACTTGTAAAAATTGCAGGTAGCAAGCACTACCTTAGAGAAGGCATTTTCTCCTGCCTCTTTGCCTTTTGCGACGTGCGTGCATCATTTAAAAGCAACAAAACTATTGTATTTAACATGCAAGATGCAGATTTAACCAATTAATCAACAAAAGATTTATTTAAATGGGAGACAGCTCTAATAATATATCACTTCCGCCTGAAGCTGCCTGTGTTAGGCAGCCTGTGTCATCTGGAGCTCTTGGAGTGGAGGGCTCCCAGCTGCTCCAGAAGAGGGTAGCTTGATTTTTGTACTCTGTGTGTGAACGATCACTCCCGGGTAAAAATGGCTTATGCCCAACCTGCCACCATTTCTGGCAGTGAGCCGGGGCGGGGGGAAGAGCGGTTACAGAGAGTGTGGCTTCTGCTCTAATGAGCAACCACAGTGCTCATGGCATGAGGCACTCTTGGCTGTGGGAGGTGGAAGTCCTCCTGCTCCCAGCTTTTGCCACACTGCTACTTGTGTGGCCACACAACAGCAAAAGCAAAATGCCACTGCTCATCTGCCAGAGAAGAAAGGTGAACTCCTACCTTCCCCCCAGACCACCCCAGCAGTGGCATAAAGTTGTGAGAATGACTTCTTTGTCTTCCATCACTTGTGGGGAGGACCCTTCTTGTTCTGCCATGAGCAGAATTATACACGAGGACTGCCCTTTGTAGGACAAATGGAGTTGTAGGTGGAAAAGAAGCAGATCCCTTGGTAAGAGCACACAAAGCCTGAGTTCAATGAGGAGGTCTCTTGGAGTGGGTTGGGACAGCAGGCATATAGAGCAGTTAACAAACTATACAAGATTAACTGCTGTCTTTGGGAACTCCTCCAGACCCCGAAACACCTGAGCCTGAACCACTTCCTGCTTGCTTTCTGCCTTGCCCAGCACTCTGGAGGCCTTTGGACCTGTTGGTACAAAAACTAGGCAGTTCAGAGGGGTAGCTTGTAAATGGGAAAGATACTGTATTCTGTCCCCTTCTGGTTCTGCCAGGCTTAGTTTATTACCTTTGCTTCAGTAGACAGGGGTTCCCTTTATTCCCTCCATAAAGATGTGTGCTGTTCAATTTTTTGGTGGGGCACTTTGTAGGTGGGTTATCAAAATGTGCTGTGATTTTGCTGAATCCAGGAATAAATTCTCATGATTATTGTGAAACTTCATAGCATCCTAGAAGAGAAAAATGAACAATGAGTAGTTGAACATAATAATGAACTAAACAAAATGACAATCTAACATACATAAAGTCAAAAAGAAGCCAGCTTTGTTTGCATTAGTCCAGTTTTTGAATTGTGAAACAGTAGCATTATATGGTGCTAAAAATAATATAAAATATAGTAGGTGCGGCCCATTGTTGACCGGACAAAGTCATTTTGTATAGATTACACTTTTAGATAATAAATATAAAAACATTTATAAGAAAGTTCAAGAACTTAAATATATATCATAGAATCTCTATATATAATTCTCTAAGGTGTACCCATGGCTAATCCCGTGTGTGGCAGCTCTCATGAGAGTTCGCAAGCAGAAGAACCATGGTGATTGGGCAGTGGGGATTCCATATGCAGATAGGGAGGAGGAGTGTGGCACAATGATGATTGGGCAGTGGGGATTCCATATGCAGATAGGGAGGAGGAGCCTGTGATGGTTAAGGTCAGTTGGAATACAACTGTTACTGGTCATGCAACTGTTACTGGTCATGTTACTCGTCTTGTTCATGCAAAATTTGGTATGTGTAGGTAATTGGGAACCACTCAAAATGGTGGTTGACATTCAGAATTTCTTCAAAAAACTGCAAAACAAAATATTTAAATTGTTGCCATGCATATTCAGGTGTAAAAAGTAGCGTATTCAGCAAATTTAAGTGGCAGAATTGTGTATGCAAAATTTGGTATCTGTAGGTCATCAGGAGGTATGACTTTATTTTGCACAGCATAAAAAGAAACAAACATACAAATTCTTCAAAATATAAAAGAGATGTTCATGACAAGTTTACCTTACTATGCAGTCTATGGAGGAGGTGTCCAGCAATCCCTCTTGCAGTATTAGATTGGATCAGTTTCAATCTGTGACTCCTGAGGTGGTGGACAAGCTGCTTGGGGCGGTGCGGCCTACCACCTGTTCTCTGGATCCTTGTACAACTTGGCTGCTTCTATCTAGCAGGGAGATTGTTGGAGGTGGTCTAGTTAATATCATAAATGCATCGCTGAGGGAGGGTAGGGTGCCCCCCTGCCCGAAGGAGGCAATGATTAGACCACTCTTAAAGAGACCTTCCCTGGACCCCTTAGCTATGGACAGCTACAGGCCAATCTCCAATCTCCCTTGGTTGGGCAAGGTGATTGAGAGGGTGGTGGCTGACCAGATCCAGGCAGTCTTGGAGGAAACTGATTATCTAGACCCATTTCAAACTGGCATTAGAGCTGGCTATGGGGTTGAGACAGCTTGGTTGGCCTGATGGATGACGTTTACCGGGGAATCGACAGAGGGAGTGTGACACTGCTGGTTCTTCTGGATTCAACAGCTGCGCCCATTCCTCGAAGAGGATGACCTCAAAACAGTGGTGCATCAGCTGGTAATCTCCCGGCTTGACTATTGCAATGCGCTCTATGTGGGGCTGCCTTTTTACGTAGTCTGGAAACTTCAGTTAGTTCAGAATGCGGCAGCCAGATTGGTTTCTGGGGCAAACCGGAGAGACCATATTATGCCTGTTTTGAAACAGTTACACTGGCTGCTGATATGTTTCCAGGCAAAATACGAAGTGCTGGTTATTACCTTTAAAGCCCTGAATGGCTTGGGTCCGAGATATCTTAGAGAGTGCCTTCTTTTACATGATCCCCACCGCATGTTAAGGTCATTTGGGGAGGTCCGTCTCCAGTTACCACTGGTTTGTTTGGTGGTGACTCAGAGGCAGGCCTTCTCTGTAGCTGCTCTTGGGCTGTGGAATGCACTCCCAGCAGAAATTCGTAATCTTAATTCTTTACTGACCTTCAAGAGAGCCCTTAAAACCCATCTGTTTGGCCTGGCCTTTCAGGGTTTTTAATCTCTATATATAATTCTCCTGGGTGTGCCAGGGAAAATGCGTCCCGGCAGCCCAGCTGATTAGCTGGTCTGCGGAGGTGCCTGATTGGCTGGCGCAGCACACCCAGGAGAATTTGACCAGCGATGGGCCAGGCTGCAGGCGGCGACGGTGGCCACAGGCCCAGCCGCGGAGGCGAGGCGGCGGGCCCAGGTGAGGCGGTGGCGGGCCCGGCTGCAGCAGCGGGACTCGGCCGTAGCAGCAGGACTCGGCCAGCAGCCTGGGCAAGAGGGCGGGGGAGAAGAGGCCGGCTGCAGAGGCCAGTAAGTGGCAGCAATGAGCCTGGCAGGCCTGGCTGCAAAGTTTGCACTCAGCCTGGTGGCGGGCCCGGCTGTGGAGGCACTGGGCCCAGCTGCGGAGGCGGCTAATGGCCAGGCAGCGGAGGAACCGGCTGCCGAGGCCAGACGCCCGCGGGAAGCTGGGATGAGAGGGAACCGGGCGGCGGGACTTCCGTGTTCGCCGCCCGGGTGGAGGTACTGTGAAATGAAATGCAGGGGGAGGGAAAGAGAGTGGGGCAGGGGGGAGGGCAAGAGAGAGTGGGGTGGGGGGGAAAAAGGAGGGGGAGGGGAGGGCAAGAGAGTGGGCGGAGGGGAGAGGGGAAGGGCAGGAGAGAGGAGCAGGGGGAGGACAGGAGAGACTGGGGCAGAAGGGTGAGAGATAAGGCTGGGAGGGGGAGGGATGGCAAGAGAGGGTGGAAGGGGGAGGGAGGACAAGAGAGGGTGGAAGGGGAGGGGGCAAGAGAGAGAGGGGAGGGGCAAGAGAATGGCAAGGGAGGGGAGGGGGCAAGAGAGAGTGTCAAGGGAGGGGAGGGGGCAAGAGAGAGTGGTGAGGGATGGGAGGGGGCAAGAGAGAGGAAGGAGGGGAGGGGGCAAGAGAGAGTGGCGAGGGTGGGGAGGGGGTGAGAGAGTGGCGAGGGAGGGAGGGAGGGAAAGAGGGGCAAGAGTGTGGGGCAGAAGGGAGGGAGGGGGATACAGCCAGCCCCAAAGAGAGCACAGATTCTCTGTGTGGGTTGGCTAGTTAGTTTTAATTGTTTTAATGTTAACCTGGTTTTCAGGGTTTTAATTGTTTTGATAGTTTGTTTTTTAAGATGTTTTTAAATTGGTGTTTATATTTGTATTTCTGTTTTAATTGTTTTTAATGATTTCTGTTTTTTAATTGTAAACCGCCCTGAGCCAGCTCGGAAGGGCGGTATAAAAATCGAATAAATAAATAAATAATATGCATCAGGATTATTGAACATGACTAGTGCTCTCAAATAAAGGGTGCCAATTGCATCCTGTAGGTTGTGATTATCAGGACATTATATTAAAAAGTTATGTCCTTTAAATTATCTAGTGACTCTATAGCTACAGAGTACGAGGATATTCACTTTTTGCCCTCCAACATTCTAAAAATCACAAATTGTGCCATTTCATGGGGCACAGCATGAAATGTATATGGCATGGTAAATGACATAGTTGTCAGTATAATAGAAATGAAATTTAATCTAAATGTAAAAACTGTATAAAATGTGGAATCTGTGAAAACTGATTTTTATAAATTTAAAAACCCAAATTGAAAATTTAAAACTCACTCAATATTGGTGTCACATGCTTGTTTTGTATATTGAAATTTGAACTTTATCACCCATGCCTTGAAATGTTTGCCCCACAACTGATCTTCAGAATTTGCACCTAGTTGTTGAACAATTTCCAAGATGAAAAATATAATTTGAAAAAATGGATCTTCATTTCAGAGCTGATAGCTCAAAATATACTTCCAAGCAATGCCAACAGGCCAAATGAATGACACAGTGTAAATTTGTTCCCTATTAGCATCCATGAGCAGATGCCACACTTTGCTTCTGCAGGAAATATGTCATAAACAGGACCACACATTCTTGGACTTCACAATCCAAGTTTTTTCATATGTAGGTATGGTCCAGAGCAGCCCTTTGATTGCACATATGATTTGCTATACTAAATGCATGAAGCAAATTATTCACTGAGTAGGGTTGGTCAAACAATTATGGAATAAATGAGAACATGATTTGGATGTGCATGCTCAGTTTATTTGGTGAAAAAAAGTGCTTTTGAATGGAATTATGGCACATGGATGAATTTTGATAGGTCACTCCCCTTTGTCTCTCAGGTCTGGCAAGGAGTGGACTTTGAGGTCCTGATCTCAAAATCGTCATGCAATTTTTTGGAATTTGTTTACTGCAGAGTTTTGATTCATTCACCTGGTGAATGACCAGTCTACATGGCTCAAGTTAAAGCTGTAGCAAGGAGACAGAGGAAGAAGCATCTGCGGTGGGTCGGGAAGGCAGAGCGAGTGAGCAATGCAGCTGTGGCTAGTTCTGCACTGGCCTGCTCCCCCAATCTCTGCCCCATGGGATTTTATAATTTGGCAGTTGGAAAAAAAAGCAACAAAACACACACATAAACAAACAAATAATAATTAAAAATGCAGCCTGAAACTTGGATCTGGTCCTCTGTGTGTGTGTGTCTATAAACACTGAACAATAAAGGTAAAGGAATTCTTTAATACCAAACCCTAAATGTAAAAGAGCAATTTGAGTGTAATAAAGGTGTTAAATGCAGTTGAATGTCTCTGCTGTTCATATTAATGAAGGCTCAATGCAATACAAGATATTCTGTGTTTTATCTGAACTCAAACAAATGAGCATGAACAATTGCCTAAACAGGAAGGAAGGATAAGAGGTCACAGCCACAATGGTTATTCAAGATGATGATGATGATGACAGGAAATATCCAGCAGTTTAGCTTGTTGAGTGCAGTAAGAAAACTGAATCGAAATCTTATTATGTAATGAGGAAAATACCTATTAAAGAAATTTGGTTAAACATTTCCTCATGCACGTTATCATTTTTGTGGTTTGTATTTTCATGCCCTGTATCATGACCCCTATTACTAGGCAAAGAGAAACGTTTCAAAGTGGTGGCTTTCCTATTATTGGAAGCAGGGGGAGAGTAGCTGTCCCTATTCACCCACAGTGCCCCTCCAGTAGTTACTGCTGCTGTCAGTCTTTTTGTTTCTTTTTAGACTGTGAGCTTGTTGGAGACAGGAGATAAGCTTTCTTTCATGCCTTTCTTTAAAATTAGAAAATATCACATTGATTCTTACCACCAAATTGCAAGTTAAAATAAGAAAACACACACACACAAACATGTTACCAATCACAATTATTACAGAATTAATAACATTAGAAAATTATTTAAAATTTGTACTTCTGGATTATAAAAGACAGAAGTTGGAGGAGACAATCCTGGCTTACTTGATTTCATTTCATTCGAAATCGATTTGATGGTACACTTTACTTTGCTGTACCAAATTTCCAAGACATTCCATGTTGTAATTATTGGGGACACTCCTGATCTCTTATTTTGATACCAAAACATTTTTTAAAAAACAGATCTTGTTCTTTTCTTGCTCTGCTTTAATTAATTTCTCTTTTAAAATCTCATTTCCTACCAGAAAATCTACTCTCAGAAGAACACCTCAGACATTGAAAAAAACAAAACCTAGTGCCCCACCCATGGGCTTGTTTTGGGGGTGGTTAGCACCCTATGTGCACTACACTACAACCCGCTCTGGGTCACCCTGGTGTCCCCCCAAGTGGAGTTATGGGGCTGCTGAAATTCCCCATTATTCCCTATGGGGGGAAAGCTTAAAGACGTGTAGAAAAAAAAATAAAAAACACTCCTTTCACCAGCTTATTTGAAATCTGGGTGCTAGCAGGCACCCATTGGGGTACTACAACCTGACCCACTCTTCTGCTCCCCAAACCCCCCTTCTGCCTCGAATCTTCCACAAAGACATGCCACCCCTTTGCCCAATTTCTTTGAAATCTGGTGGTAGCTTCCTTGCACCCATTGGGCACTACCACCCACCACAACCTGCTCTGGGCCACCCTGGTGCACCCACCCCGGGAATTATAACTAAGGCTGATGGAATCCCCATTATTCCCTATGTGAAAAAGCTTAAAGACACGTGAACTTCAAAAATCTTTTAAAGATCACCCCTTTGCCAAACCTATCTGAAATCTGGGTGGTAGCTTCCTTGCACTCATTAGGCACTACCACCCACCACAACCCACTCTGGGCCACCCTGGTGCCCCCCACATGGAGCTATAAGACTGCTGAAATCCCCATTATTCCCTTTGGAAAAAGCTTAAAGACGCGCCAACTTCAATTTTTTAAAAAATCACCTCTCTGCTCAATTTCTTTGAAATTTGGGTGGTAGCTTCCACTCATTGGGCACTACCACCCATACCACTCTTTTGCCTCTGGAACCCCTCTTTTGCCCCAAATTGTTTCAGATTCAGAAAATTTGGGTACAAATCGAACCTGGGGTGATTCAGGGGAGGGCAGATTCAGACCCAAAACAGATCGGGGGTGATTCAATTTGGGTTCAGATTGAATCGAAAAATTGATTCATGCACATCCCTAGTTGTGCTAATACTTCATCAAAGGTTTTATAAAATTCTACCGATAGGCCATTTGGGTCCATGGCCTTGTTATTTTTCAGTTTCTTTTAAAAATTGTACCTTTCCATTCCTGCATTGTAATGGAGTTTTCTATTTTATTTACTTTCTCCTGTCAGATCTTGAATATCCCTAATTTCTCAATAAAGGATTAAACTGAAGCATTAGTTGGATGGTCAGAAGTATATAATTCTGTATAATCTATGTATATATTTCTCCTGGGTGTGCCCAGGAGAAATGTGTCCCGGCAGCCCAGCTGATTGGCTGAGCTGCGGGGGCGCCTGATTGGTCCTGGCGCACACCCAGGAGAATTATGCGAGGCGGCGGAGGCAATGGCCGGGGAGCCAGGCGGGCCCAGCTGCAGAGGCGAGGCGGTGGCGTTCTGACACCGGCGGCGGCAGCGGCGCTCTGGGGCCGGCGGCGGCGGCGCTCTGGGGCTGGCGGCGGCGGCGCTCTGGGGCCGGCGGCGGCCGCACTCTGGGGCCAGCCGCCGGAGAGAAGAGTGCAACAGGAGCCGGTTGGGCCGGCAGGCGGAGCGCCGCCACCGCCGCAAGGAGGAAAAGGGGTGTGTGGAGGGAGGAGGCAGCGGCAGCATGGGGGGGGCGAGGCGGAGGGAGCCGCCGACGGCGGCGGCACGGCTGGCTCTGCCCCCAGTCCCCGAGACGGCAGGGAAAGGCTGTGCCACGCTAGAGGTGCAGATGTTCTGCGCCCGGGCCCACTAGTATTAAATAAACCGTTGAAGTATCTCTTCAGAGTTTGAAGCCATTTCCCCTTCATATTTTGTTACAGGTATTAAACTTTTTTTTGTTTTGTTCTGTAGCATTCTAGTCAAAACTTTACCAGGTTTATTTCCTTGCTCAAAACATTTCTGTTGAGGAAAGCTATAAGCATTATTTAATGCTGTTGTTTGCAACACTTCTAACTGTGCCCTTAATGCATTTAGTTTAACCCAATCCTCTGATCTTTGCCTTTTTTAATGTTCCATTTCCCATTTGTTTATTTGTTCAATTACATTTTTCTTCCTTTGATCTCTTTCTATTTAAATCTTTTATTTTTCCAATAAAATTTCCTCTTATAAAAACTTTACAAACAACCCATATATTTCCAGTCTTTACTCCACTTTGGCAGTTAAGTCTAAATAATTCTGCCATTAATGTCTTGATTTCTTCCACAGTCTCCTGATCCTGTAATAAATGAGTATTTGACCTCCATTGCTGTCCTCTCTCTTCATCATAAAATTTCCACACAAAATCTTTTTTCTTTGTAAACCTCTTTCAGAACTTTGTGTGTGTGTTGAAAATTAAAATATAAAGATGATGATGATGATAATTTTGTATATGGTTAGGAAGATCACTTGCTTTTACTTCATGGAAGTTGTGAGATTGTAGTTTTCCCTGCCCATAGCATATGCATAGTCTTAGGAAAGTGCAACAGATACACTTCCACTAGGCCCTGTTTCCACAGCTTCCAAGTATTCCCATTTCATAATCTAACTAGTGTGTGTGTGGTGTGATTCAGACAAGGCTATTGTGCTGCTTCTTCCTTGCCTCCTCTATCTCACCTGATACCCTAGATCAGGGGTTCACAACCTCAGGCTCCCAGATATTGCTCAAGTACAACCCCCATCACTCCTTTAGTCACTGCATTGGAGGCCTGCAAATCCCACAGCAGCCCTCATTATGTCCTACATTTAGACTGTGTTGAGAAGTACTACAAAATGTTGCCTATGACTTTGGCTTAACTGTTCACAAATGGCACCACTTTGTTTGCAGAATTCAAAATGAGCAATTCCTTTTTGGTGCCACAATTTAGGCATGGCATGTTGTTTTAATTCAGGATTCATTTCCACCTCTCCTTTCTTTGTTAGATAAAAGGTGAAGCCACCACCACTGGTAAATTCTTGCTATCTCCAGTTATTGATATTCGTTCTTGCTTGAAAGTAAGCTGGTAGCTGCTCAGAAATGAAATACACTTGTTTCTCGACACAAGAACTGAAGGGTGGGGGAGGGCACTTGTGTGGGTCTCACAAGAACAGGTCACAGTTTTAAAAAGATGTATTTGTGTATACCAACTGTAGTGTTATTTGTAGTTTAGAAGACTGTTATTAGTCTAACTTACTTGAGTTCTTGAGCATGCCTAGTGGGGTTCTCTTTTTCTGGTGGGCTGAGTGTGCTCAGTGTGTTTGTCTCTTCATTTTGTGAGTCCCTTCAGTTTGGGTGTTCTTGTGAACTTCTTTCACTCAATTGTGATCTCCATTGCCCTTTCCCTCAGCGTTTCATCCTTCTCCTATCTTCCCCCTTCTTCTTTCCTCAAGATTCAGTAGTCCACACATTTCCCCCTCCTATCCAGAAACAACCCAGGCATGTTCATTACAGCACAGAGGGGACAATAATGTAGATGTAGATGCCCAAAATCATTTTTGCAGGTTTGGATATAGAGGCCCAGGTCCAAATCTTCATCCAGGCATGAAGCTCTTTGGATGGCCTTGGACAAATCACTATTGCTGACCCATACTTAGCAGTTGCAAGGCTTTCATGAGGGTAAATGTGAAACATATGTCCACTCTGAGATTTATTCTGAGAAGAAGTAGAAACAAAATCTACATGGCTAATAATAAACAACTGGCGACAGAGTCTGTACACATTTGGAGTTCACTTTGGCTCTGCCTGATAATTAATTGTTCTGAGGACTTAAAGTAATTTTCCATTTAATATTCCCTTCTGCTTCCCAAAATGTGGCATTCAGCTTCCTCTTGGTCCTCTCCTCTGACCATAAGGTGAGAGAAATTCGTTCACAACATAGCTGAAACTCCAGTGTTGTTCCTATACTAGGAATCATTTCCCTGAGACACATTTCTTGGGAATTTTCCTCCAGATGAAAAGAATGCCTGGCTGGACAAGTTCAACTGATTAAACCAGGCAATGATTCTACAGTTTTGAATTTTAAATGGTTATAATAATACTGTAGACTTCAAAGCTAATAGCTCCCAAAACAAACGGAACAAGTTCTTACCCCCCCCCCACCCCAATGCTAAGAACAGATCTAGAAAATCATAACCACTGATGTAAAATTACTTGGCATTATAAAAAAAAATGTCTATGCTCTGGGGATTGGCAAGGGGTTTTTTTTATAGTGCTGCTGGATACACTACCCGTAGGCCATAGCTGATCAGTGTGTTGTTTCAGATGATTAACCTAATTTGCATGTGGTTGGTGTTAGGCAAACAAATCTCATATTACTAGCTGAATCTCCCAGTCAGCTGATTCATGTCACCATTTTATTATGTACCCTCTAATACAAGGGTAAGTGTTTATAGGGCTGTAGCCCAAATGTGAACATGAGTGTTGAAGTTAAGCATTCTACCTAGACCACAGTTAAATGTGAGAATATTAACCAGAATTTCATGGCTTAATGTTAGGTCTACTACTTTTTCTTCCTTATCGGGTATGTGTGTGTGTTGGGGGTTGTTAATTTTACCCCCAGTAGGTAAACAGCAGAGCACTAAGGAAGAGAGCACACACTCCAGAGTAGGTAGCAGAGGATGGTTTAGTTGTTGCAGCTATTTAGAAAAAAATACATGGAGAATCTTGTAGGACTAAATACTAAGTATTTATTGGTTAAGTACACTTGGATAGGAAAGTCCTACTCCTAATCTAAAGGACTACATAATGAATAGGTAAGGAGGGAGAGAAATATTTCCATCTACTCTCTAAGAGGAAAGAAAGGATTGTGACTCAGCACAGGAAGTGCATAAGCGTTAGATCAGGGGTCATAGAGTAGGGACAGATAGGGAGACTCTTACTCACTGTCTCTACTCCCAATGCCCCTGTTGGTCATTAGGATAGTTGGTGCAAAAGGTTGATGCACTGGAACTCCGTTTCCAACAGGAGGGAGGCCTTTTGCACCAGGTGCAGGTGCAGTTGCAGCATTTCCATGGCTGGGACAATTGCATTTGTTGGATTTCTGCATGCCATGCTGCTGTTATTTGCAGAAAGGCAGAGGCTGTTGTCAGGAGCAAAGGGAGGCACCCCTCATAATAACCAACACTGCAATTAATCAAGTTACTTTAGGGTACATATGTAAAGAGAAAAAAGTGCGGTGGGTGTCTAACTTTTAAATCCTATTATTGGACATTCCATGTAAGAGTATTAGATGTAGCAAATTCTGTTTTTGAATGTTTGTATCTCTGTTAAAACTGCCAATTTTTCAACTGGCCTTAGATGTGGCTTTAATGGTAGCTTGATGTACAGATGCACATCTCCACACTGTGAAAAGCTTCACCTTCTGATTTCTGCACATCAGGTTGGTGTTCAAGATACAAGAAATGCCAGTTCTTCCCCCACTCCTTGGTCAGTTGACAACCTTAGTTTAACTTTACCCGGTTGTATAAACTTAGTTCCAGGACTGGTTTGGGCCCTTTTCTTATGCACTGTGTTTTGCCAATGAAAGGTGTGGCTGATGAGAACTTTGGGCACCAAAAGTTCCCACTCATCGTGAGTCTAGGAGGTGATGTTTCCCAAACATACTGTCTGGAACTGGTATATACAGCTTTGAAATGGCTTCAAACAAATACTTCACAGAAGAAACTTCTGCAGAGCTCTGGTGGGTGGAGCAGCCAAGACCCCACTTTAGTCTTGGCTTGCTTCCACCCCAGTCTTTTTATTTTGACATATTGTACCGTGCTTAGCTCTTCCCTGGAGCACTTAGTACATGCCACTGGGCTGAAACTAAAAAAATTAACTTTCTGTCCGCTCTTGAGCAATTGCCTCTCCTTGGCTTCAATGCACTCCTTTCACCTGCAACAGAGAATAAGCCTTGATCCTGCATGATTTTTGACTGATAACTTTTCATTCTCATAAGAACATAAGAACAGCCCTGCTGGATCAGGCCCAAGGCCCATAGTCCAGCATCCTGTTTCGCACAGTGGCCCACCAGATGCCACAGGAAGCCACAGGCAGGAGTTGAGGGCATGCCCTCTCTCCTGCTGTTACTCCCCTGCAACTGGTACTCAGAGGCATCCTGCCTTTGAGGCTGGAGGTGGCCCACAGCCCTCCAACTAGTAGCCGATGATCGACCTCTCCTCCATGAAGTTATCCAAACCCCTAAAAACCATCCAGGTTGTTGGCTGTCACCATATCTCGTGGCAGAGAATTCCACAAGTTGATTATGCATTGTGTGAAAAAGTACTTCCATTTGTTTGTCCTAGATTTCCTGGCAATCAGTTTCATGGGATGACCCCTGGTTCTAGTGTTATGTGAGAGGGAGAAGAATTTCTCTCTATCCACTTTCTCCACATCATGAATGATTTTATAGACCTCTGTCATGACTCCCCGCAGTGGTCTTTTTTCTAAACTAAATAGCCCCAGATGTTGTAGCCTTGCCTCATAACTCATGCATACTCTCTGATCACAAATTACATCAGTAATCTCCTTATTTTATTAGTTACTACAAATACAAGCATTCACCTCCCCACACATGTGCAAATGCCTGTGCTGTGTTATTTTGGACTCAGCTGCTCACATGCCAGGCAATGAGCCACCTATCTAAGTGACAGGCATGCTTGCTGCTTCTGCAACACTTTAAACCCTGCCATCACAGCTTGTGATGGTAGGGGTGGTTCTAGGCCTGCTAAGGAGTGCATCTTCTTACACCTGCTGCTACTGGTACTGAGAATACTAGCAGCCACTCACCCAGTCAATTCACTGCAGGAGTTTAACACCAGGTAGTGTCAAAATATTTCACTTCCGGCTGCCAGCTGCATATTTCAGTGGGAAGCTGTATACATATTGCAGATCACCCAAGAGTCATTCATACAGCCCAGAACGAACATAAGAACAGCCCTGCTGGATCAGGCCCAAAGCCCATCTAGTCCAGCATCCCGTTTTGCACAGTGGCCCACTAGATGCTGCTGGAAGCCACAGGCAGGAGTTGAGGGCATGCCCTCTCTCCTGCTGTTACTCCCCCGCAACTGGTACACAGAGGCACCCTGCCCCTGAGGCTAGAGGTGGCCTACAGCCCTCCGACTAGTAGCCGTCAATAGACCTCCATGAAGTTATCCAAACCCCTCTTAAAGCCATCCAGGTTGCTGGCTGTCACCACATCTCATGGCATAGAATTCCACAAGTGGCTTATGCGTTGTGTGAAAAAGTACTTCCGTTTGTTGGTCCTAGATTTCCTGGCAATCAATTTCATGGGATGACCCCTGGTTCTAGTGTTATGTGAGAGGGAGAAGAATTTCTCTCTATCCACTTTCTCCACACCATGCATGATTTTATAGACCTCTATCATGTCTCCCTGCAGTCGACTTTTGATAATTATATTTAAAATTTGTAGAGTCTTTTGAGTGTTCAAAGTGTTTCATATGAATTGTCTCATTTTAATCCTTACAGTGACCCTGCAGGGTAAGCAAGTGTTATCCTCATATTGCATCTGGGAAGCTGAAGCTGTGAGGACTCCCTCACAGGGAGAAATAAGGCCACCTAGTAGCTCATGGCAGAGGCAAGATGTGAAAGAGGCAGGGTTTTCAGAAGAGGCTTTCCAGATGTTGTTGGACTACGTCAGCTGAGAGTCTGAGGCTCTCCAGATGTTGTTGGGACAACACCCATCAAATCCAAGTTCTAGAACCCAGCCATGATTTTTTAAAAAGAAAATTAGGCTTGGTCCTGTACCGTTCACAGTATCCAGGTATGCTGAAATATAGCAGGTGAAACTTTTTCTGACATGGAGATAAGTGTGGCAAAAGTTTCATCTGCTATGCTTCTGCACATCAAGCTACTGTTAGGTACAGGAACGAGTCCAATAAAAATTATGGCAACCCTTGTGTCAGCAGAGTATCCTTGGCTATTCTGAAAGATAAGCTGGGAGGGGAGGGCTAACTACTGTATACTGTACATGTGATTAATTCCCTATGCCTTTTTTTTTTTTTAAGGAAAGCAATTTGAGGGAAATGGAAAAGCAGAGGAGAAGGGGATGCTAAAGCCCTCTTTCTTTTTAATACTGTACTAGTTCCCACTGGTCTTAGTGGATAGTGTACTGGTTCCTAAGATTGTTGAATCATCATGCGCTCTATGTGGGGCTGCCTTTGAATATAGTCTGGAAACTACAATTGGTACAGAATGCGGCAGCCAGATTGGTCTCTGGGACAACATGAAGGGACCACATAACACCGGTTCTAAAATTGCTGATATGTTTCTGGGTGAAATACAAAATGCTGGTTATTATATATAAAGTCCTTAACGGCTTGGGTCCAGGCTGTTTGAGAGAGTGCCTCTTTTGTCATAATCTATTACTATCTTCTAGAAAGGGCCGGTTAGGGTTGCCACTGGCTCGTTTGGTGGCGACCCACAGCTCTGTGGCTGCCCCAGGGCTTTGGAATAAGCTTCCTGCTGAAATAAGAGCATCTCCTTCTCTGTTTGTTTTCAGGAAGAACCTCAAGAACCTCTTGTTCTCTCAGGCTTTTAATTAGAATTAATTTTAATAATTTTAAAAACTGGTTTTAATAGTTTTATTATATTGTTTTTATTGTCATGTATTTTAATTTGTAACTTTTAAATATTTTAAATTTTTTACACTGCCTAGAGATATGCATATCAGGCAGTATTAAAATATGATAGATAGATAGATAGATAGATAGATAGATAGATAGATAGATAATCTTACAATTGCTTTTATGGCTCCTCTCATAGATTTTTCAGAGCAAGCTGCAAATATAACTCTACTCTGCTGACATAATCAATCACGAACGTGATAGTTTCTCTGTTAGCCCCATGATTTTAGCCCTATTTACCACATTGGCCTCATTAGCAAGTAACATGGAACTACAATTCTGCTCCTGTCCCCTGCTCGAAATGGAGAGTGCAGAGAAGAGGGGAAACTGGCTTTGTGAGCTTCCTTCTTGCCTGAAGGACAGCCTGCTCAGACAATCATGCCTGGAGAGAGGGAGGAGCTTTCTCCCTCAACTCCAGTTTGACAGAATGGAGCCTCCTGTGCTGCATTCGGATGTAACACTCCCAGACTGGAACTCTGGTTATGAGCAGTGAAACTCACTAGAAACCAGGGGTTCAAATTGGAGTCTGCAGAGCTCAACTTTGGGTTGCTGAATGAACGGGACTGGAGTTGCATGCATTAAGACATAACGGTAGGGAAACCTCTGGCCCTTGCAACTCTGGTTCTGCATTATGTGTGAATGCGGCCATTATGTTCAACACACATACAGTCTAACCACACCTTATGCTCAACACACAAGACTGGTTTGGACAATTCTTTCTCTACTAGCCTGACCATATGCAGTAAAGATCTGGTGTGAATACACATATCATTCTTCCTTTCTGAGGTAACTTTCCCTAATCATATGGGCAGGGGGTTCATCTTAAACACTCCTCTTCACATGCTATAAATATCAGTTTAAACTGTAGTTCCCGTAAGGAGGCAGTTCAGATGAACCGCTTCCACATGATGAAGTAATGGTGCCCCAGGTTAGGGAAAGGATATGTGTGCTCATGGCATGCACAATTCATATTGTGTGTTGTCAAGCCGGTGGATGAAGTAGTGTCTGAACGACCCATGTACAATCTATGTATTCTCTATGCACATATATTTATTCACACATTATGTTCAACACTTCCTATCTGTACCCTGCGTTTGAGGGAGCCTGTACCTAGGTTCACTTTTAGAATGAATTAATGTAGTTGTTCACACCTAATCATATACATGCATGAAGACACCTGTACGCTCACACAGTATGATCTTTTAATAAAGCTTTTGTATCAGCCACATTTCCAGAACCAAGTCATATGACCAACTCTAGCATGGTGTGTGCTGTATGCACCAGTACCATGAACTGAGATGGTTATGTGACAGCCAGTGGCACATGAAGACCAATGTGTGGATCTGCCATTTGGGCCTCAGCTTGGGGACTGGCATGTGTGTACAGAAATTTTAAACAACCCTGTTTGTTGCTGTGCAATGTGTGAAATGCCTGCTGGTCCAGGGTGAGAGTGGACCTAGCTTTAAGAGAGAATGTAATGGACTCCTTTGCAAAAGCCATTCAATTCATTTTTATTGTACTTGTGTAGCAGGAGTAATCAGTGGACTTCGGACAGCTTGTCTCTTATAAGTTGTCTCTTATCCAAGTCTCAAGCATTGCTAATAACTATTGTTTGTCATAACAGAGAAGATGTCTTCTGCCCCATCCTGTTGCCTATCACAGAATTCAAAATGTAGACACTCGCTGCAATTTGTAATTGCAATGAGTTTTATTTGGGGGGTCCCATTTATGCACCTGTTTGGGTGAATGCCCAGCATAATAGCTATTCTTAAAAAAAATAAAATGAATGCAGCCAGCTGCTTAAAAAGAAAAGAACCTGTGGAATGAAATAAAATATGGCCCTTAAATTAATACACCAGAACATTCAGCTACTGACTGCCCATAGATTTGTATCTTCTGCTACTGATATTTGTATTTTATTTTTCTCATTTACCAAAATTGTGGCAAAACCATGCACTTATCCTAATATGTCCCTGCAATGAGATGTGTGTCTCCTGAGGCGATCTGAATACAGAGACCATCTAATAAATAGGCCCTCTGAAAAGAAAACAAAGGCATAAACCTCCTCAAAGTAACCCAGTGCCTCTTACGGCAGGCTTCTAAGAGGCTCTGTTGTTTCATGTCCATATTGCTTTTTATCCCTTTGTTTTATGGCGCTTGCAAGTGAGGGGGTGTTTTGTCTTTCCTCTGCTGTCTGGGAGATCAGGGAAGGTTCCTGTGGGTTAATCACATTGGGAGATTTTAATTCCTGCCTTAAACAAAAGCTGGGATTGGCACAATGTTCCAGTTCCAAGACAGTGACCCAGTAATTCTAAAGCACTTGGGGGCTGTTGTAAGACAGCAAAAGCCGAGGCTGCTTTTCGCTTGCCCTGTTACTGAGCAATTTCTCCAGTAAAAAGCACAGGATGCAAGTTGCTAAGGCTTTGATTCCCCCTCCCTTTTCACGTACATCATTAGAGAGAGAGAGAGAGGGAGAGGGAGAGAAGGGGGTGAGAGAGAGCCAAGCCACATATAGGTAGAGTATATTGTTCTTCTACCTTTGTTAATGCCTACGAACATAAAGAGCAGATTTAAGGTCACTAGTCCATATTTTGCCCTGATTTTCTTCTGTATCTGTTTACAAAGTGTTTTCCATTGCTGTTTCCTTTGAACTCCCCCCCGCCCCCGACAAGGGCATAAGCTTAGCTTTCTCACCTGCTGCAGCATACATTAAAAATCAATAAAGCACTGCTGTGTGTATGCATAATGAACAACTGAAAAATCCTCACACTACTTAGCCACCAAGAAACCTGAACCAATAATTGGGCTGTTTATTGGTTGTTTCTGCTACAAATTTAAACTATACCATAGTAGTTTTACATGCTGGAGGTCTTTTGTATCCTACTATGTTCTATGGGAAAAACAGGAAAACATATGCTGGTATAAAATGTAGGTTCCTCTGTCACTGGAATGTTTGAAATCATATGGAAGGTGTCTTCTGAATGTTTAAAAATAAAAGTGGGCCTAGAGCAACTCTTCCAGTTCTTATGGGATGCCAGCTATCCCCAAATGCTGCAAACTAAAGGCCTAGTTCAGTTCTGAATGGCCAGATGACACACAGCCCTTACCACATTTTCCCCTGACAAATAGCTGCCCGACCTGTGATAGATGTATTTTTGGAAGCTACTTTTATACTATCTTAAAAGCACAAGGGAGAATAATGCAGGAATAGTGTCCAGATAGATTCAGTGCGACCCTTGTAGGTGTGGCTTTCCACATGGGCAGTGACACATGGGAAAGTTGGTGTTGAAGGTTGTCACCCCACATGCCTCCTCACTTTCTCACCTGGGCACACCTCTTGCAGACTGCTATGCAATTATGCACAGTTCTTTTCTGGTCTGTGACCCATAAAGATGTCGTGCATAGATTCTCAGCTATATGCAGAGATCCCCAGCTAATTTTTAAAATACATTTTTAAGGTGCTTTGGTGGCATAGCACTTTCCCTGCCACTCATCCATTCTCCTTGCTGCCCCGACCTGCTTCTTTCTCTGATTTTGAACTTTAGCATTATGCCTGCTTGCCACTATGCCACCTTCAACCTAGAATGCGTGTTCACCGAAGAGGTGACTGCGTGTGGTTCCATGCAGTGTTGCAAAAGCTTACGTGCAGCATATAAAATGATTGGACAACTGCAATGTGCTCGACGTGGGACTGCTCTTGAAGATGGCCGGAAGCTTCAGCTGGTCCAGAATGCTGCTGCAAGGATGTTCATGGGGCCAAGTCACTTCATAAGTGTCACACTCATTCTGCGGCAGTTTAAATGGTCTGCTTCTGGGCTAGATTCAAGGTGCTGGTCGTAACCTTAAAACGCCACACTGCTTGGGGCCAGGGTACCTGTCAGACCGCATTCACCCATATGAATCTTCCAGGGCCCTCTGCTTATCATCTCAGGCCCTGCTCATGGCCCCGTCACTAACTGAGATCCAGTTAGCAGGGTCTAGAGACAGGGCCTTTTCAGTTGTGGCCCCTCGGCTTTGGAACACCCTCCCTGAAGAGCTTCGCCATGCTCCCTCTTTCATTGTTTTTAAAAAACAACTAAAAACACATCTTTTAAAAGAGGCTTTTTAATGTTTCATCTTTGGTTATATCTGGTAGGTTCTTTAGTTTTTAGTTTCCATAATTCTCAATTTTTAGCTTTTAAAATAACTTTTAATTTGAAACTTAATTCTGATTGTGGTTTTAGCTTGGACGTTTAACTTGTTTACTTAATTTGGTTAATTCTATTAGTTTTATTTTACATTGCATCTATTTTATTGTTGTGAGCCACCTCAAGCAATAGTATACTAGAAAGACGGGGTTTAAATATTCTTCTTCTTCTTCTTCTTCTTCTTCTTCTTCTTCATAATAATAATAATAAATAATTTGTAAGAGGTCCCTTTTGCTAGCATAGGTTTCCGGGGCCAGGACTAGATAGTAGAACCGAAGCAACACATAAAGGCTATCCTCATGACCAGCAAAAACAGGGCTTGAGGACTGAAGGCATAGCACTCCCCTGTGAACCACTGGCAAGCCCTCTAGCTGTGCCCTTTCAAAAAGTAAAGTGTGCCGTTGAATTGGTGTCAACTCCTGGTGACCACAGAGTCCTGTGGTTGTCTGTGGTAGAATATAGGAGGGGTTTACCATCGCCTCCTCCCACTTAATATGAGATGATGCCTTTCAGCATCTTCCTATATCGCTGCTGCCCAAAACCCAAATCCCAGCCCCACCTCTTAAATGAGGTTTCATTCACAGACAAAGGAGCTTGCTTACCCTCTCCCAGTGCTCATGTGGAGCCACAAGTCATTGGTTGAGCTCCGACACCAACCCTCTCTTCTTCTTTATAGAGCTACCATAGAGTCTGGATACCAGAATGGACTAGGGGCTGTCCTGCAAAGAGAGCAAAACACTCAACAGAAGTCTGCTCAGTAACAGAGGGCATCACCAGCACTGAGCACTTGCTCAAGCATTCTTAAAGTGGCATGCACTCTGCAAATGGGCTCAAGACCAAAGAGGAACATAGGAAGCAGCCTTCTACTATGGCTTCCTGCCCTGAAATCAAGCCCTTAATGGTAATGGTCTGTCCTGAGGGCTCCCTGTTGAGGCCTGACCATGTCCTCGTGTGTTTGCTGTGAGGTGAGTGAAAGGGTTACCACAGGGCTCCTGTGGTTACCCTGTTTGCTGCTCATGAGAATGGACTCATAGTCATTCTCCACACTGTGGCTTCTCTAATGTTCACATGCAGTGTACAGCCAAAGATATTTCCAAAACAATAACAGCGAAGCAGCACAGGGCAATACTAATAATTTAAAAATCCTGAATTTGAATCATAACATCCTTGAATTTCCACTATTTCCACTATTCTTGTCTATAAATTGTTCTTTCTTTCTTTCTTTTTCTTTTTTTGCAGAACATGCACAGTGTCAGCTGCATAGCTGGCATATTTAGTGGGTGGGATTGGAAGGAAGAGTGGACAGAATATTGGGGAGGTAAGGGAGATGGGAAGCCACCTAATGGCACAGTGGGGAGCAACCTGTCTAGAGAGCAGGAGGCTGTTGGTTCAAATCCCCGCTGTTTTGTTTCCCAGAATACGGGAAACTCCTATACAGATATTGGGCAGCAGCGATATAGGAAGGTGCTGAAAGGCATCATATCATACTGAGTGGGAGAAGGCAATGGTAAACCACTCCCGTATTCTGCCAAGAAAACCTCATGACTCTGTGGTTGCCAGGAGTTGACACCGACTCGACGTCACAACCCTACCAACCTTGGTGGGCAAGGTATTGGGTGGGGAAGGTATCTTTGGAGGACCAATAACCACAGCAGTTCATAATGGATATAAAAAGTGTGGATGGGGAACTGTGGATGAATGGTGGGGGAAAACACAGTGCATGTGGACAACTAATCATAATTCTGCATAGGATTTAATGGAAGACACAATTGAATGTCCCGCACATCTGAAAAGGCTCTTAGCTACCCATGATGCCTACCGAGGTGTATATTCAGTCTAAGGAAGAGCTGTTGCTGCCACAGGCAGTATTATGGAGGAGGAACCACAATGGGGGAGATCCAATCCATCCTGTGGATCTTGGAGAGAGACAGCTGCTGGGGTTGGCCACAGCATTTTTCTGTCCTCAGGGCACTGGGGCCTTGGCAGCTGTCTGATTATGCTGACTCTTGGTTCTGGTCCTCATCTCACTTGGTCTACTTAATCTACATTAAGGATGCTTACAAGCATGCCACAAAATGTGGAAGGTTATTCAACTTGTTGCTAATGATTGTGAGAATACAATCAGACGGAGCCTGGATTAGCTAGCCCAGAATATATTTTTCTTTATATAAATCCTGTTAAGAACACACCAACTGTTGCCATAAGAGTGAACAAAGTGATTTCTAAGTGTCAGAAAAGAAAGTAGAATCTTAACTGCATTTTAAATTAAGCTTGTTCTTAAGGAGAATTACTAGGGAACAAATCCATTGAATTTAATAGGGCTTGTTTCCAAGTAAACATGTTATCCTATTACTCTTATGAATTAGTCATGCCTTTAAGCATTTTGACTGACATTTCTGGGAACATTTTCCATTTTTGGTTAACTAGAAATGGTTGAAGAATGAGAGGTAGCGCTGGAGGGGAAATTATATAAACATTGGTTGGGAAAAGATGGCTTTGGTGGCCAGCTGTATGTCAATAAGCTTGTCATAAAATGACAGAAATGACAGAAAAATATGTTTTAAAAATTTGAAAGAAGGGGAGCATTTGAAATGGTAGCCTCTCAACCAGTGGCTAAGAGATAGATCTCCCCTACAGGGATTTGTCCTGTTTTTCAATAGCCCTTTCTTTAAAGCACAAAGGCAACTATACCGAAGAGAGGAAGTGGAGAGCAAAAAGAACAATATGCTCTTGACATCTCTGTCTTCTGTAAACGTTTCATTGTTGTAAATATTTAACAGTTCTACATTTGTGGGCCAGTTTTAGAAAAGAAAGAAAGAAATAAATAATCAGTTCAGATCAGAATTTGGAAAATAAGGCAAAGCAAATGCATTTTGTTTCTCTTAATTATAACAACTGATATGAATATAGCAACTTCTATGTTTTCAAAACACCAAAATGTATTATTTTGTTTCTAGCTACATTCTTTTAATTTTTAAATTGCAGGAGAAAGTAAAAGACAATGAGGCGGGTCTCACGATCCATGACGGAGCCGGCGGGGCTCCAGTTGGCCCCCGCAAGCTCCAGCATGCCCTGCTCAAGTGCGCAGGGCATGCTGGCGAAACCCCCAGAGCTGGGAGGAGACTTTTCACTTCCCCTCTGGGGTTCTCCTCATGAGTAGCCACGGCGCGGAGCCACACCGCAGCTACTCATGACCAGATAGCCCGGGCTAAGAGGAGGGCTACCAAAGCAAGTTACCCGCTGGAGAACCACTGGGCTCGCAGCTGAGCCCGGTGGTTCTTACGACTGGGAAAAATTGGGCTAGACTTTCCTAGCCCAATTTTCCCCGATCGTGAGAATAGCCCCAATGACTGGAATAAAATGTTGTGGGTTATAGGAGGTTCATGTTCCACAGAGCTCACCCCTGCAATATTCCCTTTAGATCATGAGCCAGTAGTGGAGACAGGATGGCTATGAAACCACACTATTTGTTATCTGGAATACAATGAGCCCTTTCTCATGTGCAGATGATTGTCCTGCCATCCCTGGTGTGGGTCTACTTTGGTTGGCGTGGGCCTACTTTGGTTGGAGGTGCTATGCCTCAATTGTTAATAACAGGATGATCATAGATCAAATGTAAATACCAGTTACCCAGAAGATGAAGTTTTGGCAGTTGCATCCTCTCTCATAGTTGCACAAGCCACACCTGCCAAAATCCCCTCACCTGTGGATATAGGAGTCCTGTCTATGTGTATCTGGTCTCCATTATTGTTGATGGGTAAGATTTCCCTAATATCTTAGAGGTCCCAGTTTTTCCACAGAAGGGATCCTGACTGACCTAATTTTATGATCCTTGTCTCTGTATTATTCCTTATAGTTTCCTCTGGAGCTGGCTCATTAGCCTACCCAGGTTATGATAAGAACATAATAAGCCGTGCTGGATAAGGCCCAAGGCCCATCCAGTCCAGTATCCTGTTTAACATTGTGGACCACCAGATGCTTCTGAGAAGCCCACAGGCAAGAGCTGAGGTCATGCCCTTTCTCTTGCTGTTGTTCCCCTGCAACTGGTATTTAGAGACATCTTGCCTCTGAGGCTGGAGGTGCCCGATAGCCATCAGACTAATAGCCATTGATAGACTTGTCCTCCATGAGTTTGTCTAAGTCCCTTTTAATGCCACCCAAGCTAGTAGCCATCACCATATCCTCAATACCCCTGCTAACTTGGCAAAGGGGCACCTTTTAACGTGGTGATTCTTTTTATTTAGCAAAGGGAGAGTTACTGGCCCTATCCAGCCCCAGCACAGTACTTCCAGTGATTGTTGCTGGTGTCGGTCTTATGTTTCTTTTAGATTGTGAGCCCTTTGGGGATAGGGATCCATCTTATTTATTTGTTATTTCTCTGTGTAAACCACCCTGAGCCATTTTTGGAAGGGCGGTATAGAAATCGAATCAATAATAATAATAATAATAATAATAATAATAATAATGGGACTCACTATTCCCTCTGTTGTTAGTAATCGCCATGACTCCACTTTCACAAATACTTAACAAAACAGGCCTCAGATACCAAACATCTAAAACATCAAGTCTGCTGTACATGGACGACCTGAAGTTGTATGGAAAGTCCCAGTAGGAAATCGAATCACTGCTAAACACTGTCCGTAAAATCAGTAGCGATATCGCAGTGGAGTTTGGACTAGACAAGTGTGCTGCATTCATAATGAACAGAGGGAAAATAAGAAAAACAGAAGGAATAGAACTGCCCAATGGAAGCAAGATCAAGAACCTGGAAGAGAAAGAACATTACAAATACTTGGGCATTCTCCAGGCTGATAACATCGCACACACTGAAGTTAAAAGAAAAATAGGAAGTGAATACATCAGGAGAGTTAGAAAAATCCTCAAGTCCGAACTCAATGGCAGGAACACCATACAAGCCATAAACACCTGGGCTATACCTGTTATCAGATACAGTGCAGGAATAATAGACTGGACCCAGGCAGCGCTAGGGACGCTAGATCGTAAGACCAGGAAAATAATGACCATCAATAAAGCTCTGCACCCCCGCAGTGATACAGGCTATACCTCCCTCGCAGCTCAGGTGGAAAAGGAATGCTGCAAGTCCATCAAACAGTAGAGGAGGAGAAAAGAGGCCTTGAAGAATATATCAAGGACAGTGAAGAAGATGCACTTCAAATGGTCAATAACGAGAAACTATTCAACACCAATGAAACAAAGCAGGCCTAAAAGAAAGAACTGAGAGGAAAATGGAAGAATAAGCCACTGCATGGTCAATATTTGCACAATATGTGGAAAATCAGACATCACCAAGACCTGGCAATGGCTCAGAGGTGTAACTATAGGGGGGGCAGGGGGGGCACGTGCCCCGGGCGCCATCTTTTCTGGTCACGTGGGAGGCGCCGCCATGACCAATTTTTTTTTTAATTTTTAATTTTTTGTTAATACAAATGTTTCCTGCTCAGTGCAGCAGCGCTTCAGCAGTCAAGGGAGCGCGTCGGTGCCCCCTTCCCCACGAGCGGTCCCTTCCACGCCGCCTGCACCCCCCCATTGTTTTGCTGGCGCCTGGCAGCCAGTCAGTGGCCTGGCTTGGCAGCGGCGGCAGGCACTTGTGAGGAAAAACCTAAGTATAATGTAGTCTGTTGGGGGGGCGGTGGGGGGGCGCCATTTCAGTGCTTGCCCCGGGTGCCGTTTTCCCTAGTTACGCCTCTGCAATGGCTTAAGAATGGCAACTTGAAGAAAGAAAGAGAGGGTTTAATACTGGCTGCACAAGAACAGGCACTAAGAACAAATGCAATAAGAGCAAAAGTCAAAAAAATCAACAACAAACAGCAAGTGCCGCCTTTGTAAAGAAGCAGATGAAACAGTGGACCACTTAATCAGTTGTTGTGAAAAGATCGCATAGACTGACTACAAACAAAGGCATGACAAGGTAGCAGGGATGATACACTGGAACATCTGCAAAAAATACAAGTTACCTGTAGCCAAAGATTGGTGGGACCGTAAAATTGAAAAAGTTGTCGAAAATGAAGATGCAAAAATATTATGGGACTTCCGACTACAAACAGACAAACATCTGCCACACAATATACCAGATATAACTAGTCGAGAAGAAAGAAAAACCAGTTAAAATAATTTACATAGCAATACCAGGGGATAGCACAACAGAAGAAAAAGAAATAGAAAAAAACCACAAAATAAAAAGATCTCCAAACCGAAATTGAAAGGCTGTGGCAGAAGAAGACCAAAATAATCCCAGTGGTAATTGGCACCCTAGGTGCAATTCCAAAACAACTTGAAGAGCACCTCAACACCATAGGGGCCACAGAAATCACCATCAGTCAATTACAAAAAGCAACATTACTGGGAACAGCCTATATTCTGCGATAATATCTATAATAACAACAGCAACAATATTGATAATAAAATTCAGCCATCCCAAGTCCTTGGGAAGGACTCGATGTCTGGATAAAACAAACCAGTCAATAATAACAACAATAATACTATCCTGTGGCAGAGAATTCCATTATTAATTACGCACTGTGTAAAAAAGTACTTCCTTTTGTTGGTCCCAAAATTCCCGGCCTTCAGTGTCATGGGATGAGGTGTAGTGAGAGAGGCAGAAAATTTTCGCTCTGTCCACTCTCTGTACTCCATGCTTAATTTTATATAACTCTATCATGTCTCCCTGTAGTTGCCCATTTTTCAAACAAAAAAGCCCCAGATGCTGCAGCCTTGCCTCATAAGGAAGATGCTCCTGGCCCCTGATCATCTTGGTTGACCTCTTATGCACCTTTTCCAGTTCTACAATGTCCTTCTTAAGCTAAAGTGACCAGACTTGTGTGCAATACTCCAAATGTGGCAGCACCATAGATTTGTATAAGGGCATTATGATATTAGCATTTTTATTTTCAATCCCCTTCCTAATGATCCCTAGCATGGAATTGGCCTTTTTCACAGCTGCCATGCACTGAGTCGACACTTTCGATGAACTGTCCACTACAAACAACCCCAAGATCTCTCTCCTGGTCAGTTACTGACAGCTCAGATCCCATCAGTGTATATGTGAAGGTGGGGGCCCCAATATGCATCATTTTTCACTTGCTTACACTGAACCGCAATTGCCATTTTGTCGCCCACTCCCCCAGTTTGGAGAGATCATTTTTAAACTCCTCAGAAACTGTTTTGGGTTTCACAACCCTAAATAGTTTAGTGTCATCTGCAAATGTGGCCACTTGGCTGGTTACCCCAACTTCTAGATAATCTATGAACAAGTTAAAGAGCACTGGTCCCAGTACAGATCCCTGGGGGACCCCACTTCCTACTTCCTTCCATTGTGAAAAATGTCCATTTATTCCTACCCTGTTTCCTGGCCTTCAACCAGTTACCAATCCACACATGAACCTGTCCTCTTATCCCATGGCTGCTAAGCCATGACTGCTCTTTACTCATGAGCCTTTGATGGGGAACTTTTTGAAAAGCTTTTTGGAAGTCCAAGTATACTATGTCAACTGGAACACCTTTATGCACATGTCTGTTGACACTCTCAAACAACTCCAAAAGGTTAGTGAGGCAAGATCCTTGCAGAATCCGTGCTGGTTCTTCTTCAGCAAGGCCTGTTTTATACGTTTAACAATTTTGTACTTAAGTATGCTTTCCATCAATTTACCTGGCACAGAAGTAAATCTAACCGGCCTGTAATTTCTTGGATCCCTCCTTGATCCCTTTTTTAAAATCAGAGTTACAGGCCCTTCCTTCTTGGTATACATCCCAACTGAGTTTCTATTATATACCTGTTCCTGAACCAGGCTTTTTGGGGATGGAGGCTAAAGAACTGAATTAGACAGAAGTGACAAGAGATGATGTTCTAAACTGGAAAAACTGAAAACTAACAAATCACCAGGGCCGGATGGCATCCATCCAAAAGTCTTCAAAGAACTCAAAAGTAAAATTGCCAACCTCCTTGCTAAAATATATAACTTGTCCCTGCAATCAGGCTCTGTACTGGAGGACTGGAAAGTAGCAAATGTAACACCGATTTTCAAAAAGGGATCCAGGGGCGATCCGGGAAATTACAGGCTGGTAAGCTTAACGTCAGTTCCAGGCAAATTGATAGAAAACATCCTCAAGGATAAACTTGTAAAGCACATAGAAGAAAAGGCCCTGCTGGGAGTGAACCAGCAAAGGTAAATCTTGCCTCACCAACCTTTTGGAGTTCTTTGAGAGTGTCAACAAGTGTGTGAATCAAGGTGATCCAGTTGACATGGTATACCTGGACTTCCAAAAGCTTTTGACAAAGTTCCTCATCAAAGACTCCTGAGGAAACATAGCAGTCATGGGATAAGGGGACAAGTACATGTGTGGATTGCTAACTGGTTGAAAGACAGGAAACAGAGGGTAGGTATAAATGGAGGGTTTTCATAATGGAGGTGTAGCCCAGGGATCTGTACTGGGACTGGTGCTTTTTAATTTAATCATAAATGATCTAGAAGTAGGGGTAAGCAGTGAGGTGGCCCAATTTGCAGATGATACCAAACTCTTCCAGGTAGTGAAATCCAAAACGGATTGTGAGGAGCTCCAAAAGGATCCCTCCAAACTGGGTGGGTAGGCGACAAAGTAGTAAATGAGGTCAATGCTGGCAAGTGTAAAGTGATGCACATTGGGACGAAAAACCCCAACTTCAAGTATGAACTGATGGGATCTGAACAGCTGGTGACTGACCAGGAGAGGGCTCATTGAGTCGTGGTGGACAGCTCCTTGAAAGTGTCAACACAATGTGCGGCAGCTGTGAAAAAGGCCAATTCCATGCTAGGGATCATTAGGAAGGGGATTGAAAATAAAATGGCTAATGTTATAATGCCCTTATACAAAACTATACTGTGGCCACACCTGGCCATTTCTGGTCACCACACCTAATTCTGGTCACCACATCTAAAAAAGGACATTGTAGAACTGGAAAAGGTGCGGAAGAGGGCAACCAAGATGATTAGGGGCATAGACCACCTTTCTTATGAGGCAAGGCTACAACACCTGGGGCTTTTTAGTTTAGAAAAAAGATGACTGTGGGGAGACATGATAGAGGTCTATAAAATCATGCATTGTGTGGTGAAAGTGGATAGAGAGAAATTCTTCTCCCTCTCACATAACACTAGAACCAGGGGTCATCCCATGAAATTGATTGCCAGGAAATCTAGGACCAACAAACGGAAGTACTTTTTCACACAACACATAATCCACTTGTGGAATTCTCTGCTACGAGATGTGGTGACAGCCAACAACCTGGATGGCTTTAAGAAGGGTTTGGATAACATCATCGGCTACTAGTTGGATGGCTAAAGGCCACCTCCAGCCTCAAAGGCAGGATGCCTCTGAGTACCAGTTGCAGGGGAGTAACAGCAGGAGAGAGGGCATGTCCTCAACACCTAGCTGTGCCTTCCAGTGGCATCTGGTGGGCCACTGTGTGAAACAGGATGCTAGACTAGATGGGCCTTGGGCCTGATCCAGCAGGGCTGTTCTTATTTTGGTTTTGAATAAGTTCCATCAATTTGACCCTCTTGACTTGCCCTTTTTTCATTTTTACCACTCCCCTCATTTTTGGAAATTTTTGATCCTGCAGGACAAGCTTCATCTGCTCTTTGGCCATTTTAGGCATGTGGAGTGAGAATGTATCCCTTTCATGCCCGCATCATCTAAGAGTCTAACCACCTCCCTGGCAGGTTTTCTGCCTCTAATATATTTAAAGAAGTTTTTGTTATTCCTCTTGACACTTCTAGCTATATGCTCCTCAAACTCTCTTTTTGCACTCCTTTATGTCTCCTTGCATTTCCTTTGCCATAATTTATGTTCCTTTCTGTTTTCCTCATTTGAGCAGGACTTCCATTTTCTGAAGGAAGCTTCCCTGACTCTACTTGTTTGCTATTCTGGAGTCCTCCTGAACCTGGTGTTAGTGTATTTCCTCCTTTTTGGTATACATTCCAACTGAGCTTCTATTATTGTGATTTTGAATAAGTTCCAAGCTTTCTGAAGTGATTTGACCCTCTTGACTTTCCCTTTCAGCCTCCTTTTTACCAATGCCCTCATTTTTGAGAATTTTTGATCCTGCAGGGCAAGCTTTATCTGCTCTCCTCTTTGGCCATTTTAGGCATGTGAAGTCCAGTTCAGGGAACAGAAATGTGATTTCCACTCACTCCCCTGAACTCACAAAACCAGGCATTGCTTGCAGTTCATGTTCCAGGCAGCTGCTTAGTAGGCTCAAGCTCATATCAGCAACAATATGACTGCATGGCAGGGCAAGTGGGAAAAAAATCCAGTGGCTACTTTTCACTTGACAGGGTTGCTCCTTACATGACGGGGGGGAAGTGGCAGCTGTCAAATAGGTTTGGAGTGAGAGATCTCTATCTTTGGAATGTACCATTTGTCAATACATAGAGTTCCTCTGAATAGCAGTCACATTTGAAACTGAATGATATTGTGATATTGGGGAAAGTGCATGTTGAGATTACATGAAGGGAAACTCTTATGTAGAACTGCTGCTGAGTCAGTATTAAAAAAAGACCAAAGTGACAGAACATTCTGTCACTTTTCAGTACTTTCTTAAAAGCATTTGAACACTAAAAGCAATGGCAAGACAGTTACCTCCACACATTTGTAGAATTTTCAGAACAGGGATTTCTGCCAGTGTCTGAGCTGCTCAGAGATGCATTTTTCAGTCAACTTCCTTTACTGGTATGGTGATTATTGACCTTATAGGCAAGGTGGACTCATTGATCTGTTAATCCTGAAGCTGCTCCTGCCCCTCCCACTGAAGGGAAGAGCCTTGAATCAGCTGCCAAGGAGTAGAAGACACTGCGCTACTCCATGGGTATGTTGGTTCTGCTGAATGGCTATAGCCTGGTAGCAAAACAGGTGCTTTGCATGCAGTGGGCCACAGATTCAATCCCTGGCAGCTCCAACTAGGGCTAAGAAAGGGCACAGTCTGAAACACTAAAGAGTGTGCAGACAGTACTGAGCTAGAGGGCAGGGGTACACCTAAGTGTTTTAGGAGCCCCCCACTCCTCATTTTACTGAACTTCCCCTGCCAAACCTAAAAACCCACATCTACCTCAGTGGCTTTTCTTTCCTCATGAAACAAGCAAAGAGACGCTCCTCAAGCATTCTCTTATCCTGCACCCCTGAGGGTCTAGAACAGGGGTGGGGAACCTTGGCCCTCCAGCTGTTTTTGAACTACAACTCCTGGGAGTTGTAGTTCAACAACAGCTGGAGGGCCAAGGTTCCCCACCCCTGGTCTAGAATGTGCACACTTTAATTGTAAGCCTTTTTAGAAGCCTTTGAATATTGGCTGGAAATATTCAATATTTAGAATATTGTCTGAAAAGCAAGACAATAAATACTGTAAATATTATTGTAATCTGCATCACAAAGAAATATTGCTATAATGCTGATTGTTTGGTCATTATTTAAAGTATCCCTCAAACTGTACTTTTTCTTTTAAGTTGACAATAGCAAGTCATTCAGTTTTAAAATCTTCAGCTTCAAAACTCAGTTTCAACCTTTGAAAAGGCCTCTGTTATATTTAGCAGGGAGATAGCAACTCTCCTTTTCATCCCAGCATAGATGTCGCTCCCGTGGCTGTTGCTGGTGTCTCCTTTGTGTTTCATTTTAGATTGTCCTGAGCCCCTTTTGGACAGGGAGCCATTTTCTCATACCTTCTTTGATGTACATTGCTTTAAGAATGTTGTTGTTGTTGAAAACTGGTATATAAATATTCTCAGTAATAACTCTTTCTCTCTTCTCATTGTATCTGCACTAAGGTTATTCTGTTAAGTAGTTTTACCAGCAATATGTTGGTTTCTAAACTGACTTTGTATGGCTATTGGAATGGAATTCCTTCTCCCCACCAAGGTCACTGCAGACCTGTCCTCCTGGCTTGCCAGTAGGCCGTGATTAATTCAGCTAGATGTCTCCGTGCTTATTAGTGGGCTGGCAGGCAGTGGGAAGGATGGTGATGAGCAGCCTCTCTGTCATTTGGGTACAGTACTGAACACCCTTGTAGGATTAAAGGTGGGCAGTGGATGTAGTTTGGGAACAGAAGGAGATGAAGTGGGTGACTGTGAGGGCTCATAGGCTCATGAGGAGAAAGGCAGCCTGACTGACAGAATGAGTAAGCCGTTCTTTGATCTTCCAGTTGCTTACTCATGCCTTGAATGAGAGAGCTGGCAAAGGAGGCTGGCTGCAGCCTTCGTTCCGTTGCTTAGAGATAGCTGCCTATAAAAATGTACAGTATTTGTCTTCCCCTTCTCATGCACAACGGGAATATCAGTCATCATTGTACACTGAATATCTGCATATGTGTGGCAACTAAATTGACATTTGGATTTGGAGCACTGAGCTTAATGATGTTTTGTTAAAAACTGAATTGTATACTGATATTTCTGGGACTTTTGCCCCCACATCCACCCCCCAATTAAGGCTTTTAAAAATCTGCACCCAGGTAATCAACTATGTACCAAGAGAACTGGGATGCTGCAACCTGTACAAATCGTGCAAATTTGCATTGTTCCTTGTATTTCACATCATTCTAAAATGTTTGTGCTTTCTTCTGATTTTCTTATTATTGGAGGGACAAGTAGTTGCGCTGGCCAAGAATGTCAGCCCTGACTGCTAACCAGTGGAGCTCTAATTCATCCACATACCTGGCAGGCATAGACCTCACTTGCAAACATCTCTTTGCAGCAATGAGTGTTAGAAATTTACTCTTTTTAAGAACATAAGGACAGCCCTGCTGGATCAGGCCCAGGGCCCATTTAGTCCAGCATTCTTTTTCACACAGTGGCCCACTAGAGCTGCTGGAATCCTACAAGCAGGAGTTGAGGGCATGCCCTCTCTCCTGCTGTTACTACCATACAACTGGTACTCAGAGGCATCCTGCCTTTGAGGATGGAGTTGGCCTGTAGCAGGGTTTCTTAACCTTGGGCCCCCAAATGTTGTTGGACTGCAACTCCCATCACCCCCAGACATGGCCTTTGTGGCTGAGGATGATGGGAGTTGTAGTCCAACACCTGGGGGCCCAAGGTTAAGAAACTCTGGCCTATAGCCCTTCGACTAGTAGCAGTTGATAGACCTCTCCTCCATGAAGTTATCCAAACCCCTCTTTTAAAAATAGTTCTTAGGAAGCTGAATTCTGTACATAGTCTCTCTCTCTTTCCCCTGCTCCCCCACCATGCTTCTGCAGAATTGCGGATATACACAGACATGATGAACATGCATACTTACATGCAAAGGGTACAAATAAACATGTAAATTTAATACCTAAGGTGCTTATAAATGGCTTGTCTCTGGGTCATATTCAAATGCAAATGCAAAATTCTTTACTACAACTATCTTCAATAGCTGAAAAATTATATTTTAAGACATGGAAATGAACAAAGCACAGACACTAGTTAATGAAGTAAATTGCAGAGATGCAGAGCAATTATCCCACGTCTTCCCTCAAGGGTGCAGCTTATGTTGCAGATATATTCTACTTTCTGAACATTCAGACAACCATGTCATACACAGCACCTTATTTAATGCTATGCTTACTGTTAAATCATATGTGATTGTCTAAGTGTTATAGCCACTCATTGGCTGCCTTTGGATGTAATGTGGAATCGCGGGTCCAATGGACCTGTGGTTACACGCCCCCTCCCACCGCACTCCCATTCAAATTCAGACAAAATGGAGAGCTCTCTCTCTGCACTCTTGCTGACTGCAGAGAGGAGGGGTAAGTGGCTGCTGGGGCTTCCTTCTTTACTGAAGGACAGCCCCAGCAGCCAATAGCAGTCGGAGCGAGGGAGGAGTCTCCAGTTACAGAAGGGGGAAACTACAGTGCTAGCATTTGGACATAATGCTGGCACTGCAGAACTGGAGTTAAAGGCACTTAAACTTTATTCTGATCAAAGGTAAAAATCAGAATCTGGGAAGGGAAACCACGGGTCCATTTTCCCCACAAAACTGTGGTTGCTTGTGTTTGGACGTGCAGTTTCCAAGACTGGAAGTGAAGGGACCTCCGGTTTCATGTTATGTGCAAATGCATCCAGTGAATCAGTTTGTGACATAGTTAATGATAAGTGACACACCTCTTTCCACATGCTCATACAATACTGTGATCTTTCTAGTTTTCTTTTTAAATAGTTTATATGGAAGCCACTTATTTATTCAATTTAATGCATGGATATACCAATAGTGAATGTATAGAAAAGCGTTAAAACATCTGAGTCCCAATGGCCAAGCAACATATTGGGTTCATGTTTATCTGCCCTTGGCAGTCACTGTATTCTCAAGTGTTAAGCCAGCTGAGGTGGTCGGTACCATTTAGGGGGACTCTTTGTGTGATTTTTGACAAGGTCTACACCCCAAAGATAGAAAATAGGTGATAGCATTGCAATGCTGCATTTTCAGCTTTCAGCGTGTTATCATGCTTTTATTGTCCTGACTATTGGGGCTGCAACAACAAAATTTCCAATGGTGTTTTAAAAGTTTTAAAAGCACATAAACTACTATACAATTGTATTGATGTTATCAGAGGAATGAAAATGAAAATTGGCAGGAATGTCCTCCAAAGATTACTCCATGGAGAAAGTACACAATTTTTTCATTGTCACCCTGACCCTATCCTCTGCATACAAATGCCTTAAATTTTACCCTATTTGGGGGAGATTAGGGTAAAGGGGTGATAATGCACAGAAAGCTGTAAGTATAACAACGCTATCAACTATTCCCGATCCCTAGGGGAGTAGATGTTGGCAAAAACCACTGTGAGCATCCATCCCCTGAGATGATACCGATGGCCACAATTTATGGGTGTGACTAATGGGCTATATTAAATAAGCCACCTAATGGAGCAGCGGGGAAATGACTTGTATAGCAAGCCAGAGGTTGCCAGTTCAAATCCCTGCTGGTATGTTTCCCAGACTATGGGAAACGTCTATATTGGGCAGCAGCGATTTAGGAAAGATGCTGAAAAGCATCATCTCATACTGCGTGGGAGAAGGCAAAGGTAAACCACTCCTATATTCTACCAAAGAAAACCAAATGGTTCTGTGGTTGCCAGAAGTCGAGACTGACTCAACAGCACAATTTTACCTTTACCTTTACTGGACTACATTAACAATTGGTGCTGAAAGCAATGGAGTGCTAAACATAATAGATACAGGTATGGGCCTTTCATGAGGCAGGATGAGGCAGTTGCTTCAGGTGGCAAATTATTGGGGCACCAGCGGGGTGGCAAAATTCCCCCCACCACCATCAGGGCAGTTCTTTGGAACTGAACTGGCCCTTGCAAATCTTGCCAGGTGTGCCTTCTCACGCTCCTTGCAAAGCTTGCAAGAACCTCAAGGAGAGAAAAGAAGGCTGTTTCACTCCTTCCTGCCCCCCATTCCACCTTGGAAATTATATATATTCAATTACATTATGCTGCCCATTCTTGAAGAATATTTTAAAAACTGAACATGATTCCTCACTGTTTGTCTTCACAACAAGCTTGTGGGGTAGGTTAAACTGAGATAACATCATCCAGTGAGCTTCCTAGCCAAGCATTGTCCCCACCCCACCCCAAGTCTCTCTTGACCAAACCCAACATTTTGCCCACTATATTCCACCGAAGTGCAACATTGTGATAAGGGTGGTGCCTTGAGGCCATGTGAACGGTCCTTACCCTTATTATATGGTGCACTGTGAAAACTAGTAAGGTGAGCAGTTATAATGGAGGATAACTTTGGCTGGCAATGCAATGTTTTGCTTTTTTACATTTCATTTAAAAATGATCACACAACAATGATTTACAAGTTATTATTTACATTTCTTCTGTGATTATTTTGAAAATTAATGTGTCTTCTGTGGAGTGTCAACAGGTTTGAAGTCAATGTTGGATTTTTGCCTTTGCAGATGTCAAGGTGCTATCCTGTTCTTAGAAAGAAATGTTTTCATAAACAAGGGTGTAGATAGTCCTCTGAATTTATCAAAGAACTGTCAGTATATGGGGATTGATTTCAGCGTGATTTGCCAGCAGAACATGTTACTACATTAGCAATGGAAATATTACATATGCTCTGGTTCAGCTCAGCTGAAATGTGCTTTGCTTGTTGCCTAAGTCTTTTTAAATGCTGCAGCTATATAAAAAAGGCTTTTGAGAATCACAAGATTCTCTTTTATGAGGCTGCATTCAAATTGTGATTACTGTAAGGTAGTCAGATGGAGAAAGGAGCAGTTCCAAGAAGGACTTAATTTTTGCTCTGAGCCAACATTTACTATGAGACTCCAGTAAAAATCTGATGGGAAAAGGCCACAGTCAGCATAGAATAATCTTTTAAAGCTGACATCTCCATGCAATTAGTGGTAACCTTTATGGAGAACTCTTCCACCTGGAAAGCTTGGGGCACAATTTATCATCCTTACAAAATGGCATTCGAGGCCAGACAAACACTGTGTAACTGGTTTTGAGCAAAAGGAAGCACACAGCTTAAATGCCCGAAGGTCACTGCAAGGATATACTTCCCAGGCTCTTCTCTGTTTGAGAGAGGAAGGAAATTGACCTTATGCCCAATGTAGTAACTGACTGTGCTGTGCATTTTGGGGTGAAACCAAACTCAGCCAGATCCCACACAGCTGAGGAAGTAGTCCACATGATGTTTGCTTTCATCTGCACAGTAAACTGCAACTGGATCAGTGGCAGATCAACTAAGAAGGACCCATTCTGTACCCCAAATCTTGCTTTGGTAGATAGAGGTTTTCAGGTGAATGTAAGGATTGCCTTGCATGATTAAACCAAAGGTGTACCTGGTACAACACACTAGGCCTGTTCATACAACCATTTCAGGGTGGGTTGTAGGGTTAGAGAGCTCCCACCCCAGTAGCAGCAGATGATCAGAATCTGTGTTTGAGTCAGGAAACCCACAATTAAGACAGGCATTGTTGAAATCAGGAGCTGCAAGCATGGAAATTCCTTTTAAGGGTGTGCATGAACCTGTTTGTAGGCCCTTTTACGGGCATCCGAACAGGTTGGAACACAGGCCGTTTCGAAGGTTTGAAGGCGGGGGCGTGTGGGGGAGGGTGCACTTGCCCCTCCCTCCTCTCTTCCCCCGCTGGCAATCGGTTAACTCAAAGTCCATTGGGGCGGCAGCATACCTCCCTGCCACCCTGTTGCCCCCTTTACTGGAAGCAACCGGAAGTAATCAATGCACCTGTGTGTGTCGGGCACATGCGTGCAATGTGTGCGACGTGCGCACACACTCTGAGTACCTCCATTTACTACCAGCAAAGTGGGCAATGGGGCGGCAGGGAGGTATGCTGCTGCCCTGATGGACTGTGGAAAATGAGCACTGGCAGGGGAAGAGCAGAGGGGCGGGTAAGTACACCCTCCCCTGCCCTTAAAGGCAGATGCCACCCACCTTCGAACGGAGCCCACCCGGTTCCATGCACATCCCTAATTCCTCTGAGACCTAGCAGGCTTTCCTAGCATGTTTTGCTCTGCCAGTAGACTGGAATGCCTCATTACATCAGCAGCTGCCCTCTGATTGGCTATGAAAGAGTAGGAGGGGGACTCAGCCCTGTTGAAGCTACTGCAGCTACAGGATCGTAGAGTGTGCTTTGCAGAGTGGCACATTCATGGATTCAGCCCCTGTAGCCACAGTTCTCTTTTGTTTACAGGCCTGCTAGGTCCTAAAGGTTGAGTAGAAAAGGTAAGTGGATCCACATGACCAGAAAACAAATGTAGGAGAACTTGGTTAAGAGGAAATGCTGGGTTATCTTGCTTTGAGCATTATGGTTGGAGGGATTTTTATGAATTCTCACAATCATGCAAACCATGGTAGAATGTTTCCTACCCTGATTTTGATTATTATGTGAATAGGCTGACTCCTAGAAGGTTGTACCAGATGCAGTACCAGATGTTGAATGTGGTCAGTTTCATGTAAAGTATGGAGATGAATTGCAAGCACCACGGAGGGAGAAAAGCAGAAAGAATTCACTTCAGGGTAAATGCTTCCAAAATGCAGCCTATTGAAACAATATAGAACTTAGTCACTGTGTAATTGATTGATCTTTATCACAGACTATATATTAATCACATAACTGTGCAAACTAACTGATGAGGGAAAGATTCCAAGGGGCTTCTTCATTGTTTCTGTTTAGCTTCCAGGGTCATTCTCTTGCTTTATATACTGTAAGTAACAGCTTTTCAGAAACCTGCATGAATTAGTGTAGAGCTGCTGCTCATTCTTACATCTTCTTATGGCCTCTGGTCAAACTGGTTCTGCAGATATTCAGAGCAATTCAAGAAAAACCAGATCATCCCCTAAATTCATGACCAGTATTGCTGCAATAGGCACATCGATATTTTTGTGGTACAGCCACATGCACTCATGATGAGGGATGGACAAACACACATCCACACAGTCTGCAGCTTGTATGTGCAGTGTGACCATAATTGGTGCTATCAAGCCCTGAAACTATGCTTTTGCTCTAAGTGGAGAAATTGGCTCTAAAACCAATGGCAAGCATGCAATAGCAGCAATAATATTGGACTGTTAGCTGTGGGTAAAGGCAGTTTAATGTTAAAGTACCCCTAGTGGAGCAAATCTCTGGGAGAGGGCTGGGGGTCCTGGGCAGTGGGGTAAATGTAAAACTCACAGTCAGCCCATTTCAGGAATCTCTCAACCTCCAAGAGGCTTTAAACACAGGGCTTCTACCGCAAATCTCTTTCAGAAGAGAGTGTGTGCATTCACACACCAGTCAAAGTTACCCTGAAGTCCCTTTGAGATCCTTGGACCCACTCCACACACAAATCAGGCTTTGTGATGTGAATTCAAGCTTATCTTGATGTATTTCTGGATTTTAAAAATGCTGGTTTTAAGCTACTTTTTTCTGAAAACGCCGATGTAGAATCATTAGCATGATAAGAGGGATGCTCTCTATATAAATGCAGATATTACTCTCTCTCTCTGCCACCCATTGGCTAGAAGGAGGAAAACACGGAGGCATGCCATGTGAACTTGTTTAAAAACAAAACTCGAGAGCAGAGGGGAGGGGCTGCTTCCCTCAGTGCTGCGAGTGTAGTTCGAAGTTGCTTCATTCAACATTTACCCCGAAGCATGAAGTCATGTGCGAATAACTCCCTGGAGAGATTTTTCTGGCCTCTGAATCCCACAATCCAGGGTTCCTAGCAAATTCTAGAAGCCAAGTGAATTCAGTTTGGAAAGGTTCTGAGCTAGTGAGTCTTTAGTAATGTGGGACCACTAAACCCACACAGAAGCCAGCCAAGAGAGGGATCTCAGAGGCTGCCTGATCAGGTTCCCACACAAAGCTGATGAATGAAAGATAGGTGCTGGTTCTCTGTGCCATTCAGGTAGATGCATAGGGCAAAAGGGCTGTTATCTCGAACCTGCATACTTGATGAAAGGTTCCTGCCAGCTTGATTAAATTAGAAATATTTGCAGTGATCTGAACATAGGGAGGCTTCACATGGCTTTGAAAGCTCCAGAAAAACATCAGCATATCTTATTGTCCCACAGAACTATATGCTTTCCCCAAGACACAGGTCACTCGATAGTGTGTCCTGCTGCTTTTGCTTAAAGAACTTCCCTGGGGGCCATTTTAATTCCTTCCATGGCTGGCTTCTTCTAAAGTGCTAAAATGTCAGCTCTCACTGCTGGTACTGTTCCGGGGACAAACAAGGCTCCAATGGACACCACTGCAGAGAGGTCAGGGGGTGAAGCAAGCTGTCTATTAATAGCAGTTTTTAAAAGTGAAATTATTATTGTTTCAATATGTGAAAATAATGGTACAAATCCAAATCTATATGTGTGCATCTATCCCTTTCAAAAGGCAGAATGCATCAAAATTTCCCACTGGAGTGTCATAAGCTAGACTGGATGCTGTGTGTGATCTGGTCCACCCAATTTCACTATCCCATTGACTTGTATGGGCAATCTGTGTGCAGTGTATGCATGTACATATCTGCACATATGTACAGTTATTCACATGTTATGATGAACAAATGCACGTAACACTTCTATCTGTACCATGCATTTGAGGAACATGTTACCTGCTTTACTTTTGAAATGAATGCTTATATGTTATTCATACCAAAAAAATGCACCTATGTACAGACATCTGGATGCACATACAGCATGATGTCTGAATAAGGTGACAAAAACATGTACATGTGTACAAACATTTCTATGCAAGTATAGCATAATGTCTGAATAGGGCCCAAGGCTTCCTTCCTTCCCTATCATCTGTTATATTTGTACAATTATCAAACTTCTGATATAAGATCAGAGCTAGTGCCATAGTTGTAGTAAAGAAAAGTCATTCTGTTGTTCCACCAAAATATTTTTAGTACACAGCCTTTAAATGATACATTGGGTTTCAATTAAACATTCTTGCATCCAATGCAATTAGTTCTACTTAAATATGAGTTTTATAACTGCCTGCTATACTGTAGCAAGTAAAGGCATGGTTTTTCTCTTCCATTAGTAGTACTATCACTTTCTAAATAAAATTCCCAGTTAAATTCCACTGTACTTTAACTCTAGTAGTTTTAATTCTTGAAAAAAGAATGACCATCACAAGGTTTTCCCTTGACCTGCCAGTTGACCCAAATGATGCAAAACTCAAGCAATTAATTTGCTTCTGACACAATACACATCAGGGCTAATGAAAGATAGCCGTGTAAATATTTGGGACCAGCTCTTGGAAAATGATACTAGTATTGTTGTTTTCCGGTTGGGTTTTGTTGTTGTTGTTGTTGGCTCAATTTTCCTCTGAGAAAAATAACCCAAATAATCACAAATAATCCGAATGGCTTGTTCTTGTGAAGGCAGAAGACAAAATGCACTTGACCTTTCAATTTTTCTTGGATTTTAAACAATTCCTGGAAAAATGAGAGACAAGAAGCCAACAATTATACTTTCCAATGTCAAATGTGTGGTTCACTTTAGTCAATCCTTTGCTAAGTCAATCTCTTAGGCAGCATGCAGAACATTTCCACTAGTCATCAGAAGGGCACCATCATTATCCCAGATTGCAAGGCAATATGCCTTTATAACATGTTCTAAAGGTTGTATGAATCAGCCCAGACTCTAGTAATCTTTTGATGTTCAGTACTGACCAGTGTTCATCTTATCAAAAGGATAAATGAGGAGTATTTAGCAAAGATTTCCAAATCACACCAAACACACTACAGAGCCCTTTCCTTTCAGGCAAGAACAGCACAAATAAAAATTTCAGTGTGAGTGACTGTCACTTGTTCAATCAAATCTCCAAACAGAAAGTAGGTTTGCACCTCTGGAATAAAGGAATGAGGTGTCTCCTTGTATTGGTTCTGGATCATTTGTGGAAGAAGATCAAACATTTTATTTTATTTTATACTTTTCTAGGTCCTTCAATGGAACTACCAGAGCAACATGCAATAAAACAAAGGCAAGCAATACAATATATAAATACAATTAAACAAAACACAGGAGGTAAAGTGAAGAAGAAATATGAAATTTAAAAAAATCAGTGCAAGCAGGAGAAGATCTGGTCTTATGGTAAAGTGTGTGCCATTGAGTCAGTATCGACTCCTGGTGACCACAGAGCCCAGGGGTTGTCTTTGGTAGGATACAGGAGGGGTTTACCATTGCCATCTCCCACGCAGTATGAGATGCTGCCTTTCAGCATTATCCTATATCACTGCTGCCCGTTATAGGTTTTTCCCATAGTCTGGGAAACATACTAGCGGCGATTTGAACCTGTAATCTCTGGCTTGCCAGTCAAGTCATTTCCCTGCTGTGCCATTAGGGGGCTGGTCTTATTCTAGCAAGCATGAATTGTCCCCTTTGCTAAGCAGGGTTTGCCCTAGTTTGCATTTGAATGGGAGACTATATCTGAGCACTGTAAGAAATCCCCCTTAGGGGAAGAGGGTCACTCTGGGAAACATTTGCATGCTTCTGTGCAGAAGGTTCCAAGTTCACTCCCTGGCATAGCCAAGATAGGGCTGAGGGAGACTCCTGCCTGCAACCTTGGAGAAGCTGCTGCCAGTCTGGGAAGACAATACTGAGCTAGATAGACCAATGGTCTGACTCAGTATATGGCAGCTGCCTATGTTCCTATATCCCTAAGCTCATGTTTTGAAACAACAAGAGATCCTCGATTCAAAATCTAAGCTGTACTTACCTGTCCTAAATCTATATAGGAGCACTTCTTGTTCAAAACCTTGCTAGCATAGTCATACTATTCTTACAGTCAAAAGCTATTTGACACATGGTTGAATGAAAAGTCTCAACTTTCTTTTTGCATGACATGTATTTCAGTCCTACCTGCTCTGAACCTGTTCTTATAATTATTTTCTGTCAAACTGTAATGAGTTTCTATTTTATGCCAAATTCTTTATTTGCTGCCACGTTCAACTTCAATACATTTCCTTCTAAAAGGGAAAAATACAGCATTAAAATCTGAGAGCTAGTTTTTCAGAGCTAGAGGTTAGCAATTCAAGGAAAATGCTATTTAAAAAGAAAATGTGGAATGATTGTCAGTTGATTTATCCCTTAAAGCATTTTGTTAGATAGCTAGGTTATAATTTCTCAAGAACTAGAGTGTTACTGCTCTCTTTGAAAAGCAGCCTGTGAATCTGAGTGGAGTCATCAGGGGCAAATAATACAGGATCATAGGTAAAAGCAATTTCTTCTATGAAATACTATATGCAAGAGATTAGGAATTACATCTGCAAGGAACAGGAGCCCATAGAACACTTCTGGGTGAACTTGTTATTACAGCAGACATTTGTATTAATGTCTCTGTATTATTAATGTCTTTGCAATTTGTATTTTTATTAACTGCATTACAGCTATTGTTTCAATAGCAAAAAACTAACAATAAACCACTTGGCAGAAAAGAATCTAGCTGCTACAATTTTCACTTGTGCTCCAAAATCATGGATATTGCAAGTTAAAGTGCTCACTTTAACTTCCATATCATGTACAGTCCCATATATTATGTGGCTTAAAAAATTAGGCTAAATGCACCCAGACTTTTCCTTGGGCTTTAAACTTGACACTGAGCTGGGGAGGGATGCATCCAAGCAGACATTCAGCAGGTACATCTTTCCCAAATCACTTCTTAGAGATGCACCTCATGAATTTCTGCCCATTGCATCTCTACAAGGCATAGTGTTTTCCCAAAATGTCACCTGGGAATTTTCTGGAATATGAGATTTGTGCCAATTAAAGTGTTGCAAAGTGCCAATGAAACAGTGGCTTGAAACAGCGAGTACAACATTTCTTGATGCATTTTTCAATGCATCATGACAGGGTTTTGACTGCTTATATTGCCCACCACTGCAGCAGGTTTTCCAGGCAGGGGGTGTCCATATTCCACCTGAATCGTATTCACTGCCCTCCCCTCCTCCATTTTGGACCAATAGGGTCACAGAGGGGGCGGGGAACTGCTGACACAATGAACTATTTTAAAAAATTCTCAGTGTCTTTGCACAAAGCTGACAACAGGGGGAAGTACGGCTCAATGTGCTCTGCTTTCTGCTAGTAAGAGCATAAGCTAAGGCTGAAAGCGGAAATGAAATGAAGTGGAAATATATAATTAAAAGTACATATAAAATTGAAGAGACAAATGTGACCAAAAGATAGGGCTGAAAGCTGAAATGAGAGCAAGAAGAGATTGCACCCTTGCGCAAGAAATGGAGCGATAATATATATATTAAAAAAATGTGGCCTTACATATCAACAGATCCTCGATCTGCCGAATGAGCCAGCACACAAGAAAGGAGGAGACATGAACGTGTCTGAAAAGTAACTTGATGAAAAACAAAAACAGATGCAATCGAAATCAAAAGCCAAAAGCAGATGAAAATTGGGTTGCATCTTTGTGCAAGAATCTGGGTGGGGAAATCCCCCCCCCCATTTCACGGAACAGATTATTTCATGAATGAGGCTGTAAAAATCAACAAATGGTTGCACCACAATTTGAACCAACCACACCACACCACACTGCAATGCATAAACGACGGGGCAAGCCTCCTACAACTGAAAAATACAGCTACTTTCCTGCAATGTACGATACAACATTATAGGGCTACAAAACATCTATAAAATCAGTAACAAGGCATTGGAAATATGAATGGCCCCCTGCTGACAGGGCAGCGAATGTGATGTCGAAACACAGGCAATATAGAGGGGCACTTAGCGGACATGTTGTGAAACTGTTGCAGTGTGTAATCTGGAAAATGCCCTACAGTAGAAAAAGTCCAGGCAGAAATTCATGGACTCTATTTACAGGCCTACTTTAATAGCAATAGCAATAGCACTTACATTTATATACCGCTCTATAGCCAGAGCTCTCTAAGCGGTTTACAATGATTTAGCATATTGCCCCCAACATTCTGGGTACTCATTTTACCGACCTCGGAAGGATGGAAGGCTGAGTCAACCTTGAGCCCCTGGTCAGGATTGAACTTGTAACCTTCTGGTTACAGGGCAGCAGTTTTACCACTGCGCCACCAGGGGCTCTTTAAGTACTTACAGGTATATGCTGAGATCAGAACAGTAATGCAGGGAGGTCAGTGGCGGCCCCAGTTCAGCCTGCTGCCAGTGGCCCCCTAGTCCCCCCCCCCCCTGCATCCAACGTCAGATGTCAGCATCTGACATCAGACACTGGGGGTGTGGTTTTGCTCGCAAACGGGACTGTGTACTCCGTGAGCAAAATCTGGCCTGTGCCACGTTCACAGCGGCCTGGAGTGGCTCTCCCAGCGGCTGGCTGGATTTTGCTTGCAAATGGGGTGTGCGTCAGATGCAGGGGGCAAGGCTGGGGTGTGAGGCATGGCCCCTGAGCATGGTGGCCTGGGTTCTTTGAACCCATTTGCTCTATGGTGGCTCTGCCCCTGGATCAGAGATTTAATTAGGGATCCAGCCAAAGGGAAAGGAGAGGAAGTTATATTTGTTACACATGGTTAAATGCCGTGTTGCTTTGATTAGAGTTATTATAGGCATGCCACCTATAGGTTATACAATACATCTTTTAGTTATTGATTCTCTCCCCTAGGGGAGAGCGATGATTGCAAAAAAGTCATTGAAACTACTTAACTACTTCAGAGTAGTTGCAAAAGTAGTTCCAATTACTTCTACTAAAATGTAGTAGTAGTTTAGCAGCAGCAGGCCTGGCTCCATGTTTCAGAGGGTCTTCAGCAGCCTGCCATCCATGGATCCCCTCCTACCTGCATTGATCCTGAGAGAGTCATTCTGTCGCTAACACATGAAGGCTATCCTTGCAGGCCTTCTGAGGGCCCTGAGCCTCAGCAGCTGCCCAATGACACCACACTTGATGTTGGGCCTGGATAGTGGTAGTGGTTAATAAGGTCCATCAGTGCCAGATAGACCCTTGTCTGCTCATCAGGGCTGTTATTATGTTCTTGCATGTCTTTTCTCCATTTGTGTGAGTGTGTAAACTGGCCAGTTTTAATATTAAAGGAAGAAACTTTAAGTACAAATCAATTACTATATTAGAACTCTGCAAGCTACTAGCACCACAGAATAGAACACATTACAAGGAAACTGGGCATTGTTGCAGCGACTAAGGAAAATCTGGATCTCTGAGTTTTTGCTTGTATTTTTTTCACTTCATAAAAACAGCCCTGCGGGATGAGGCCCAAGGCCTATCTAGTCCAGCACCCTGTTTCACACAGTGGCCCACCAGATGCCTCTGAGAATCCCACAGGCAAGATATGAGGGCATTCTCTCCCTCCTGCTGTTACTCCCCTGCAACTGGTATTCAGAGGCATTTTACCTCTAAAGCTGGAGGTGGTCTATAGCCACCACCAGACTAGTAGCCATTGATAGACCTGTCCTCCATGAATTTCTCAAAGCCCCTTTTAAAGCCATCAAAACTAGTGGCCATCATCACATCCCATGGCAAAGAATTCCATAGATTAACAATGTGCTGTGTGAAAAAGTACTTCCTCTTGTCGGTCCTAAATTTCACGACCTTCAGTTGCATGGGATGACCCCTGGTTCTAGTGTTGTGAGAGATTTCTCTCTGTTCACTCTCTCTACTCCATACATAAGTTTCCTTATTCTGCATCCACTCAGCATATTTCAGAAGTAGGATAAATTTCCAGCATCACAAACAGCTGCATTGCATTGCTTCTCTAATATAGCAGAGCTAAGCAAAATGCCAGAAGGCAGCAGGTAATTTAATAAGGCAAGGCATGTAAGGCATAGACTTGCCCTGCCATGGCGATATGAATGATGCTATTGTGTTGTGCTGCTGCTTTGAAAACCAGGCACCCTTTCCAAATGGGAAAAAATTGGACTCTTTTGTCCCGATTAAACAATTTTCAAAACAAAGATTAATATGATTGATTGTCAGTGTTTATTATATTTTCCCAGGGAGAATTTGGTAATTTTACATCTAACAAAGAAGAAAATCTATTCTGTGTCTAAGGAGCGTCTTTCTTTCCTTTCCAAACCACTTAATTTATTTTATACCACAGAACGAAGTGTTTATTATTGTGATGGAAAGTAAAGTGACCAGTGTCGGTGATTTTTTACAGCAATTCCTTCAAAATCCATAGCACCATGGTAACCGCCCCAGTGATTTTAGAATAGAAAGAAGTTGTGAGTCTGCAGGCAGGGACTTGTCCTTTCTTTTTTTGTACAATATTTGTACAATATTTTTGTTTTGAGTAGTTTTATACATAGGAAGTTATTATAACAACCCATTTGAATGCCTCTGTTGTATCAGAGAGGAGAGCTGTTCTTGTGGTAGCAAGCAGCATGACTTGTCACCTTAGCTAAGCAGGGTCTGCCCTAGTTGCATTTGAATGGGAGACTACATGTGAGCACTGTAAGATATTCCCCTTAGGGGATGGAGCTGCTCTGGCATCTCCAAGATAGGGCTGAGAGAGATTCCTGCCTGCAACCTTGGAGAAGCCGCTGCCAGTCTGTATAGACAATACTGAGCTAGATAGACCACTGATCTGACTCAGTATGTGGCAGCTTCCTATGTTCTTATCTTTTGGGAGAAACAATACGTTCAGAGTGCTGTTCTTTTAATTGTGATGGGACTTCTTTGTGTAACTTTCCTCATTACTTTGATACGCTCTTCAAGCTGCCTGTTCCATACAATGCTATTGCATGCATGTTTTTTTTTTAGCCAATAATATGGTGACATAAACAACAAACATAGTCACCACCTAGATGCCATGACCAAGAGTACCAATCCGATATGACCTTTTTGATCTTGATCTGTTTGATCCTGGTTTTTATCTTTAAAGCAGAGATGGACAAATTTCTTTGCACTCAATTTATAATTTATGTGCACTGCCTAGAGATACATATATAAAGTGGTATATAAATAAGTAAATAAATAAATAAATGGTGGTGCAGCTATCTGAGCTATTTCCCCCCAAACAGTGGCAAATTGCTCAGTTATTTTTAAACTCCATTACAAGCTCTTTTTCCTTTGTTGCACTCACAATGATGTCATGTCAGTGGGAGTGGGATAGCAGCCAACTCCCTTCCTGCTAGCCCCTCTGAACATCCTACCCCAGCCCTCCGTACCTGGCTGCTGCAGCTTCCATGCCTGCAAGTTTCTCTTCCTCTTTTTTCTTGGCTGCAATGAAGGCTGCAGGTAGGTAGGTCTCTCCTTCCTCCTTTGTCTCCCTCTCTCCCTTGGTGCAAAGGGATGCTTCCATAGCAATGTCCACCATGAAAAGGAGGAATGAAAGGATGGAGCAACTTGACATCATCTTAGCTGCCATGGTACATAAGAACATAAGAAAAGACAAGGCCAATCTAGTCCAGCATCTTGTTTCACCCAGTGGCCCACCAGATGCCTCTGAGAAACCCACAGGCAAGAGCTGAGGGCATACCCTCTCTCCTACTGCTGCTTCCTTGCACCGGTATTTAGAGGCATCTTGAGGCTGGAGGTGGCCTATAATCCTCAGTCTAATAGCCATTGATAGAGCTTTCCTCCATGAATTTATCTAAACCCTTCTTAAAGCCACCCAGGCTGTCAGCTGTCACCACATCTTGTGGCAGAGAATTCCATAGTACTTCCTTTTATCAGTGCTAAATTTCTTGGCAGTCAGTTTCATGGGATGACCCCTGGTTCTAGTGTTATGAGAGGAAGAGAAAAGTTTCTGTCAACTTTCTCCACACCATGCATGATTTCATAGATCTCAATCATGTCTCCTCTCAGTTGTCTTTTTTTCTAAACTAAAAAGTCCCAAGTGTTGTAGCCTGGCCTTGTAAGGAAGGTGCTCTAGGCCCAAGATCATCTTGGTTGCCCTCTTCTGCACCTTTTCCAGTTTTACAATGTCCTTCCTAAGATATGGTGAACAGAATTTACACAGTACTCCAAATGTGGCCACACCATAGTTTTGTACAAGGGCATTATAATATTAGCAGTTTTATTTTCAAACCCATTCCTAATGATTCCAAGCATGGAATTGGCCTTTTTCACAGCTGCTGCACATTCAGTCAACACTTTCAACAAGCTGTCCACCATGACCTCAAGATCACTCTCTTGGTCAGTCCCCGACAGCTCAGTCCCCATCAGCATATATGTGAAGTTGGGTTGTTGTTTTTTTTAACCCCAATGAGCCTATTCTCATGGTCATGCAAAATCTGGCTAAGGGAGCCTAGCCCGATTTTGCAGGACTGTGAGAACCACCAGGCTCGCAGCCGAGCCCGGTCTCATGAAAGCAGGTCACCCGCTTAAATAACTCTCCCCTAAGCCCAGGTTAGTGAGCGCTCCGCTAACCCGGGCTCTACGATTGTGAGTTGCTGTGGTATGGCTCTGCACTGTGGCAACTCACGAGTAGACCCCCGACTGGGAGGCTTAAAAGCAGCCTCCTGGCTAGGGGGACTCTCCAGCATGCCCTGCACACTTGTGCAGGGCATGCTGGAGCTTCCTGGGGCCGCATGGCCCCCAATCCCCCCAGCACCCCGCCGGCTCCATAATGGCGCTGGTAGTCATGTGGGCGGCCCCTTTGGCCGCCCGGAGCAGACTGACTGCTCGTCTGCGGGGAGAGTGGGCTTAGCCCGCTCTCCCCGCAAACTCCATCCAGGCTCTTCTCATCGATCATGAGAAGAGCCTCAATATGTATCAGTTTACATTTGTTAACACTGAACTGCATTTGCCATTTTGTTGCCACTCCCCCAGTTTGGAGAGATCCTTTTGGAATTTCCTCGCAATCTCTTCTTGCTGATAGCCACAGCAATTAAGAAAGGCGAGGAAGAAGGGGTGGTATGTGAATGAGTTGGGCTGGAATGTGGCAGAGGGGTACAGCCTGAGCTGGGGAAGACTTCTAGGGTTGGAATGCTTGCTTTGTCAAATTATAGGTGAGTATTATAAGCTGACAATATTTGTATTCTGAGCCAGGGAATTATAAGCTTGGTGGCATTGCTACTTCAAAGCTCTCATTAACCTGGGTCCAAGGTCGAAGGAGCATCTTCTCTTGTATATTCCTACTCATGGCTTGAAATCTGAAGAGGAGGGCTTGCTTTGCGTCCTTCTGTTGTCGGGCTTTCTGCAGCTCCCTGTTTTTGGCAAGCTCACTGAGCTAACTCCCTCTTGACATTTAGAAGGTTTGTGAATATTTCCCCTGCTGAGGAAAGCCTTCCGGATTTTGGAGGGCTGATTCGTTTGAGAACAGCAGGGGGCTGCTTCTTATTTGCACTGTTGAAATGGGGGTTTCAAGTTAGCTTTATTTGTTGTTATTGATAATATTTTGTATTCAAGACATTTCAGTTGCCCGAATTGGCTTGTTTAATTGAGATATATAAGTTTTAGAATAAACAGGACATAGATTTATTTACAGAAGCTAGAAATAAAAAAAGCTTGATGATCAGTACAAACTAAGGGTGGTGGAGGGGACCTCTGAGAAATCTTACTCACCATCCATTTCAGCATTACCATTTTCCCCCATTTCTATAATCTTTTAAAAAATAATAACCACTTTTAATCCTTACTGTGGCAAAAGGAATGCAGTCTCCATACTTCTGAAATGACGGGTAGACAAGGTTTTATAAGCTTAAGCTGCTTGCTGTTGGAGAACAAAGTACTGTAGTGCACTGAAAGATATGCTTTGTCTACCTAGCAACTGGTTTTTGCATTGTAACCATAGGAAATTAAACACCTATCTACTGGAAAAGTAAATTATGACTGAATGGAAATATATGATGGAGCCTTTTGAGTATGAATACTGTGTTGTGTCATACTACATATAGTACATGACTAAGATGTGTATGTGTGTGTCCACAGAGACAACCACAAAGGGAAAGATGTGATCCCATCTCACAAGGGATTTGTGAGATGATTTGTGGAGTGAGCAAGCCACTCCAAGGCTTGCTCTTAGAGTGCCAAGTTTTCCCATACTGTACTAGGAATTGAGAAAATGATTTATTATTAATTCAGACAAAGTATGAATTATGTAAAATATAAAATATTTGGCTTGGTCTTGCTAATCTGATGAAGTAATTACTTTTATGAGACGTATATTAAATACTTCAGAATTTTGACAGTCTGTCTATTTGAGTTGTTTTTCTCTTGAATGTGATGAAGTTTTAGAATTCCTCTACATCTCCTTATGCAGTTCTACAGAGAACCACAGTACCTGATCTTTGGATACTAGAACAAAATCTTCTGTAAAAGAAACAATATGGCTCTCTCTGTTTCCACTTAAGATTATGAATAAATGTGTATATTTGGCTAAAACCCACAAGATTACAGTCTGACTTCTTGCTACTACAATGAAGAATCTGTATGATTGAATGTATATGTTTGGTGCTGGCCAAGGAGATAACTATTCTTTCAATGATACTGCTGCTGAGACTTGTCACCAATCCAGGATCTGTTGCTGCTGCAGCCATTGGCACAGCAGCAGTAATGGTATTCTTTATCCTCGTGCAGCACAATTTGCCATATTATTTACAACTAAGTGGGGCAAGCAATGTTCCCTTTTGCTTAATTATTCAGGCCACCTATTGAGTCTTTCCGTATGGCAAAAAAGTGTGGGATAATCAAAGCTTTCATACACTTTCAGAGAGTAGTCTTACCTCCTCCATACGCTGCTTCCTACCATAATCTTACCCTTTGTACACATGCTGAGCAGGGTTCTTGCACAATTTTCACTGTACCACCTGCTGGCCAGCTCTTGCAGTTTGCAAAGAATACACCCGTTTTTCCAGTTGCCACAGAAGGGGTAATAAAAAAGAGTGGGTTCTTCTCAGAATGCAAGAATTGGCCAGGAGGGGGTACTGTGAAAATCACACAAGCTTAGTGTGTGTACATACGGAAAGATCATGTTAGGAAGCAGCACGGAAGCCTGCAGCAGCATGTTTACAGGGAGTAAGATTACATTTGGAACTTATACAAAAACTTTATTGCTATATAGAAAGACTCATTGACTGACATACCATATAGGCTTTCAAGCATAGAGCAAGAGCTCTGTCCTCAAAAGCAGTCAGAAAAAGAAATGCATGCTAGACTTGCTGTGCAGTGGTGGGGGCTGAAAGGATTTTCACTTCCTCTCCCCTCCCCACACATGTTCCCCTTTGCATCCAGGAGTATGGCTGTGAGGGCTGCACAGACACATTCCTGGATGCAAAAAAGGCTATTGCAGAGTGGAAAGGAGCAAAAATCGCTTCCCTCTTGCGCTTCCTTTGCACTGCATTGTGAGGCACGCCTCATGTACAGTTAGTTTTCTGGCTGTGTGAGGATGGAGCTCTTGCTCTGCCTTCATAAGCCTCTCTGGTCATGTAAGCCATTGTCTATAGCAGGGATTCTCAACGGTGGGTCCCCAGATGTTGTTGGACTTCAATTCCCATTATCCCCAGCCCCAGTGGCCTTTGTTTGGGGTTTATGGGAGCTGAAGTCCAAGAACATCTGGAGGCCCACTGTTGAGAATCCCGGGTCTATAGAACCAGGAACAAGGATATAATGGACCTCTTTGCCCTTTGGAAAGGAGCACTTAGGGCAAGGGGCATAGGAGGCTCTCTATGTTGTCAGACACAGTATGCCACTTCAGCTGCTGTAGTGTAAATTACTGTTTACACTATTGCAAAAGGTAAAGACAGGGCTACATGTGGTCTGCACTTAAAAAAACAACACCCTATTATTTTAGATGCTTTGACAACATTAAAAAGATGCCAGTGAGGTTTTTTTAAAAAAATAAATAAAAAATCTCTGATTTGGTCTGTGTACAATTAGCAGTCTCTTCTTGTTGTCATCATCTTTTCCTTCTTGGAAAGTGAACATCTATTCCTAGTTGTCTGTCTTCTCCTTTTGCAAAATTATTTTGTGTATAAAGTTGCATTGTGTTGTGGAACTGTTTTTCATGTTTTGATCTTATGGCATGCAAATTGCAGGTATTTACCATGGCGGCTAAATCATGATTTGATCTTATGGCATGCAAATTGCAGGCATTTACCATAGTGGCAAGGTATTCTTCCAATAAAAAGTAAGTCGCCACTTAAAACTGACTCGAGCGGTTTAACAGGTAGAACACTCAAGACATAAACTGCTGAGATTAGACTGTCTCCTGGAACAGAACATGTGGGCTGTGTCCATACAAGTTCCTGAAAAAAAGAAAGGTGGTGTCAAGCAACATATTTTGATTTATTTTTGCAGGGAGTTTTGTGGGTGTGCGGTGGGGTGGCTGGTGGGTGGGTGGTGGTGGTGTAATTCCTTCTGGTTTTATTAGCAGCAGCAAACAATCACAGATAATGGAGATGTGAGCCTCTGGGTCAGTGTCCCAGTTGAGTTCTAATCACATGAAGTTATATGTGAAAAATTGCTGCAGAAAAAAGTTGTGTGTGAAATAGCTGCAGCGGTGGATGAATACTGAAAGTAATGCTTTGGATATCGATAATGAGGGGATTCACACAATCAAAAACAGTGTTCAACCCAGATTTTTGAGCTATGTGTGCTCCTAATTTTCAGTTGTTTGGAAGCCAGGTAAGAGGAAAACCTGGGTAGCGTTTCTTCCTACCTTGCTTTCACATAATCTCTTTTACCCAGGTTTTCCTCCTACCTTGCTTCCACACAACCAAACATTGGGAGCACACACAGCTCCCAAACCCGGGTAGAACACAGTTTTTGATTGTGTGAATGACCTCAATATCTTCAGTTTGGATGTGCATTCACAGGTGTAAATATCGGGTGCACTATAGGATCTGCGTTTGCATGCATATTCCAGTGTGTATGTTGTCAATGTGGTCTATTTTCTATTGAAGTGCATTTGTATGCATATCTGATTGCAGCATCTGCATTCACAGTCTACACAAATATCCATGTATAAGTACATACAGCTCGAGCTTGATCAGAGTGCAGGATGTGTGTGGCTTCAGTCTTGCTACTTCCTGTTTTCAGCTTGACTCCCCACGTACATAATGTATAAAGTAGGAATACATATTCAGAATCCCTTAACAGTTAAGGCATACATAATGAGGCTATTCACACAGGTGTGCAAAACCTGCTACGGGAGCCAGGTTTTGCACACGTGTGTGAACCACCAGGATCACACCCGATCCCAGCAGCACCATGGTGGCAAACCCGCCTCAGTAGCCTCTCCTCTCCTAACCCCGTTTTTCTGCTCATCTGTCAGCCCTGGCTGCCAGACTGTGGGGAGCCCGGAGAGGGGACGGGGGATCCTAATGATGCGCCATGCGCTTGCGCTGTCCATTATGTTATTTCCGGGGGCCAGGACAACACATCCCAGCTCCCGGCCCTCCCCACTGCCTGGGTGTGCAGGAAATCATTGGGGAGCACACCCAGCACAGAAGGAGCGGTTGTCTGCGGGGAAGGTAAGTCTAACCTGCCTTCCCTGCAGCCTGCTCTGGAGCCCTTCTCACCAGTCGTGAGAAGAGACTCATTGTCTATTAAGTTACCCCCTTTTTTAAAGAGCATAAGAAATTCCTTGCTGGATCAGATCAATTCCACCTACTTAACATGTTTGTACAGATCCCAACAATGTGAAAGCACTAGGTGCATCACTCCCTGCATCTAGGACTGTATGTCTGCCAACAATTGGTCAGTGGTCCACCAGTGAAACACAATTTACCTTCTACCCACTCCTACTCAGCATAGTTCATCTCTTAAAATAATCTTTGCTGCCCAACTGCCCAACTCAGTTTAGCTGAGTTTATTTGGCTTTAAATCAAAGTGCACCCCAATGTGACACATTGGCCAGGGAGATGTGGATCAAGAACTGTCGCATGCATGTTCTTTGCATTCATAAGAGCTACTCTTCTCCAAAATGTGGTAGATGACTTTAGCGATGGGCAAACTGCCCTCAGCTCAGTTCAGAATGAGTTCAGTATTTGTGAGCTTCCCTGGTGAGAGTTTGGAAAAGCTCTTCTGCTTTTCAAGAACTCTCTCCTAGCAAGTAATGTTTCCACATACAGGCTGATGGCGCCATGCATGTGCACATTACCCCTGGGTACTGTACGTTAACCTCATATGCCCTACACCCAGCCTCTAAAGCCTGTCAGGGTGAAAACTGCCTGCAAATTTAAGCTCCCCTCCCCAACAAACACATTTGAAAATGGATTTAAGATCTGGATTTTAAGATCACAAATTTCAAGATTGTGAGCCCTATGGGGACAGGGAGCCATCTTATCTATCTATCTATCTATCTATCTATCTATCTATCTATCTATCTATCTATCTATCTATCTATCTAAACCATTCTGGAAACTCTTGTTGAAAAACAGTATATAAATATTTGTTGTTGTTTTATGGGCACAACAATAAAATAAATAAACTGTTCTCAGGAGGAGCCAATCCCAGGCCTAGGCAGCTGGGCTTGGCTGTCCATGAGAACCATCAGAATCCACGTGAATCCCAGTGGTGCCAAACCCAGCGTCGAAGCCTGGCTCTTAGCTTGGGTTAATGGAGTGAGCACACCATTAACCCAGGCTCTGGGATCGTGTGTCAGCATGGGCTGCAAGTTGCAACCTGCGCTGACACAGAGATGAGCCCCTAGAGTGCCAGTGTCCCAGGAGAATCCCCCAATGCACTGTACTAGTTGCACTCTGCATTACGGGATTCTCCCAGACTCTGGAATGCCACATCAGTCACCACCATGGCAATTGTGTGCATGGTGTTGTGGTTCGGCTGGGGCCAGTCCAGATTCTCTGTGGGGACGTTAGGCTTAACCCTGCCTATTCCCTGCCTGCTGTGTGATTGTGTAAAAGGCCCCAAAGCATTTTCAAGGAACAATCAAAAGGAATTATTGACCCAAACAGAGAAGATGCTCATCAAACACAAGGCTGCTTGATTGACTCAGCCAATCTGGTCACAATAGTTCTCAGTAATCAACAAGTGTTTCAGTGAAAGTATTCAGCTAATATTAAAGAAGTGCTGGGCATGCACCTGCAGATTAGCTTTGGACATCTGGTCTTCTGAACACTGACTTGATGGATCTCATTTAACAGTATGTACCAGAAAACAACTTTTCCAGGAAAGTGGCTCTTGATTCATAATACTGCCAAGCATTGTGATCTGGACAACTAAGTATCTCTAACCCGATAATTGCACATTTCAGTGACATAACTAAATACCATGCCCATGCTCCCATTTTAGTGTTGGCTCAGATAGACTTGTGTAAGATATGACTCAAATGCCTCTGAATCAAGACTATTGACTCAGCTGCAATAGAACTGCTTGGTCAAAAATGCAGATTTACAGGTCCAGCTACCTTACAGGGACTCTCCACCCTGAGGCAAACTCTACACAGGGATGATAGAATTGTATAAACTCAAAATCAAGTAATTTACTCCAAGGTTGCTGCAATAATGTGCCTCATGCATTCTATCCACAGCATGTTCACTGAAAGGTATGTTTTACTAATGGGACTTATTCCCTAGTAAGTGTGTTTAGGATAGTACCTGCTATCCTGGACAGGTAGCAGGGTACCACCCTGCTAACTGAGCACAGAGGCGCTTTTAAAATTGGTGATTATCTTATATTTATCAAGGGGAGAGCAACTGGCCCTATCAAACTCCAGCGCAACATTCCTCCAGTGGCTGTTGCTAGTGTGTCTATATTTTTAGATTGTGAGCCCCTTGTGAGAGGGAACCATCTTTATTTGTTATACATTTCCATCCAAAGCACAACATCCCTCCAGTGGCTGTTGCTGGTGTGTACCTTACTTTTTTTCTTTTTTTCTTTTTTTAAAGATTGTGAGTCCTTTGGGGACAGGGAACCATTTTATTTTATTTTATTTTATTTTATTTTGGGGTGTGTGTGTGTGTAAATGGGAAAAAGGATGACCTTTACCGGGGAACCAACAGAGGGACTGTGACTTTGCTGGTTCTTCTGAATCTCTCAGCAGCCTTCGATACCATCGACCATGGTATCCTTCTGGATAGCCTGGGGGAGTTGAAGATAGGGGGCATCCTGCTCCTATTTCTTGGGTAGATTCCAGATGGTGGAGCTTGGTGACAGTTGCTGCTCAAAATGGGAGCTGTTATATGGGAGCTGTTATACCCTCAGGGCTCCATTCTGTCACCAATGCTTTTCAATATCTACATGAAACCGCTGGGTGAGGTCACCAGGAGGTTTGGTGCTGGGTGTTATCAGTATGCTGATGACACCCAAATCTACTTCTTTTCATCTTCAGGAAATGGCACTCATTCTCTAAATGCCTGCCTACAGGCCGTAATGGGCTGGACGAGGGAGAACAAATTGAAGCTGAATCCAAGCAAGACAGAGGTGTGGGGGCTCAGAATCTGAGGGGTGATTCAGAACTTCCTTTGCTGGATGGGGTTACACTCCCCCAGAAGGAGCAGGTGCGCAGCTTGGGAGTACTCCTAGACACAGGCCGCACCCTAGTATCTCAGTTGGAGGCCATGGCCAGGAGTGCTTTCTATCAGCTTCAGCTGATTCGACAGCTGTGCCCATTCCTTGAAGAAAATGACCTCAAAACAGTGGTGCATCAGCTGGTAACCTCCTGGCTTGACTATTGCAATGCGCTCTACATGGGACTGCCTTTGTACGTAGTTCAGAAACTTCAGTTAGTTCAAAATGCGGCAGCCAGATTGGTCTCTAGGGCAACCCGGAGAGACCATATTATGCCTGTCTTGAAACACTGGCTGCCAATATGTTTCCAGGCAAAATACAAAGTGCTGGTTATTACCTTTAAAGCCCTGAATGGCTTAGGTCCGAGTTATCTTAGAGAGTGCCTTCTTCTGCATGATCCCCACTGCTCGTTAAGGTCATCTGAGGAGGTCTGTCTCCAGTTACCACTGATTCGTCTGGTGGTTATACAGAGGCGGGCCTTCTCTGTAGCTGCTCCTGGGCTATGGAATGCACTCCCAGAAGAAATCTGTAATTTGAGTTCATTATCATCTTTCAGGAGAGCCCTTAAAACCTATCTGTTTCACCTGGCCTTCCAGGGTTTTTAAACTGTTGTAAACTGTTTTAAATTATTTTAAATGTTTGTCCTGGTTTTCCAGGGTTTTTAACTGTTTGAATGGTTTTATTCTCTTTTTATAGTTCTGATTTTAATTGTTAACTGGTTTTAATTGTTTTTTTTCTGTTGTAAACTGCCTTGAGCCATTTTTGGAAGGGCGATATATAAGTTGAATAAACAAACAAACCACAACTGTGGTTGAAAAGTGGTATATAAATATTTGTTGTATTTTTCTATGTAAACCACTTTGAGAACTTTGGTTAAAGTTCATGGTTGAAGAACTTTGGTTGAACTACTACATAGTAGTAGTAGTAGCAGTAATAGCAGAAGCAGGGGCATAACTATAATAGGGCAAGGGAAGACAGTTGTCTGGGGGCCCACTGCCTTGGGGGGAGGGCCAGAGGCAAGTCACATGACTGACTCCCCCAGCCACGCACCCACCCGGGCTTCCTTCAGTTGTGTTCATCCTCTGGAATTGATGTGAGTGTTAAGACCGGGAGCTACCAGAACAGCATGTCTTTCTCTAGTACCATTAAATGACTTGCATCGTCCACAATTACAAAACCTTTTTAAAAATAATTTAGGATGATGTTCTATTGTGGCACATAGGTGTGTGTACACACACACACACACACACACACACACACACTTTTTACTATGCTTTTTGTTACCACTATTCAGCCTCATTTAAGATTTCTTTACTTCATGAGCTGAACTTGAATGAGCGGGGGTGGCATTTTAAAATTTTTTCTCTGGGCCCACTCCAACCTTGCTACACCCCTGAGCAGCAGCCACCTATATTTACCTATTGTACATCCTACCTAGCCTTCCTCCTGATCTTCCCAAACTCTCCAAATCTCATGAGAGTTTTTCTTCGTTCTGGGTATAATCTCCATTATGCCTTTGCATGGCCCAAAAATTCATATTCTGACATGACATACCAAGACCAGACAGTGGCACTGTTGGGAGGGGCTGTGTTGGCCCCTCCCAACTGCCACATGTACCATATCAGATATCCAGCATGTCTGTCAGTCCCCCACCCGCACACTCCCTCTTCTCCTCTTCCCTTACCTTTGACACAGTAGGGTTGGAGGCAGACCATACATTGCTTGAGCTTCGCTCCCGATGGAGCACACCCAGAGGGAACCTCCTTCCATGGCTTCAGTTTCAAAGGCACTTTTTCATTATTTTTTTTTAAAAATCCTTTCCCTGAGGCTGCAGCCAGTTAAAGTACCTGTGCCATTCACAGAACCGAGAAAGAATTATCTTTTTTTTTTAAAAAGAGTCTCTTTTATACAGAAGCCATAGAAGGCAGCTCCTTGTGTGTGCGCTTTGTCTGGAGTGAAGGTCAAGAAACATGCAGCGCATCTGCTGTGCACAAACAGTTGTAGGTGGAAGAGTAGGAAGTAGAGGCAGTGGGATGGATCCAACTGCTGGGAGCCTCCTGACAATTCTGACTGTTGGATGACCCCTACTGACATGGCAGATCTACCTCTAACAACTGCCTGTGATGACTCCCAACAAAAGGAAACAAGGTGAGGCTCTCCACATGAGCAGTATGGAGAGCTTTACTGGGCTATGCATGGAGAGCAGGCTTAGCCCACTCTCCCCGCAGATGAACAGTCGCTTGTTGCTGGGCAGCCGGATCAGCCATCCACATGATCACTGGCTCAATCACAGAGCTGGTAGGGGCTACAGGGATCGGTGGCCGCCCAGCCCCTGGAAGTCCTAGGATGCCCCACACAAGTGCGCTGGGCATCCTGGGGAGACCCCAAAACCAGGAGGCTTGTTTTAGCCTCCCTGTGGGGGTCTCCTTGTGAGTCACCATGGCAGAGAGCCACACCGTGGCCTCTCACGATCGGGAAAATGGGGTTAGCGGAGTGCTTGCTCCGCTAACCCCGTTTAAGGGGAGGGCTACTTTGGATGGCTAGCCACCAGAGAACCACCGGGCTCATCCGTGAGCCCTGTGGTTCTCGGGCTGGGAGAAAACCAGTCTGGGCTCCTCTAGCTCAGTTTCTCCCCATCGTGAGAATAGCCTCTGTGTCTCTTGGACCTGACATGATGCATGGTTCTAGAGGCTATTCACATGTGCTTGCAAACCCAGGCTAAGTGAACCCAGCCTGGTTTTGCATGTACATGTAAACTGCTGGGATTGGGCCCAATCCTGGCAGCTACATGGCGGCAAACTCGCCTAAGTAGCCTCCCTTTAAAATGAGGTTAATGGAGCGTGGCTGCTTGCAGCCGTGGCTGGCACACTTGGGTGGAGGGGGGATTCATTCCAGTTATACACTGTGCACTCGCACAGTGCCTTATTGGAGCTCCAGGGTGTGGGGCAACGCGCAGAGGCATGTCCTGGCTTCCTGACCCTCGGAGTTGCAGGGAGTAGCTGCCGGTCGTATGGGTGGGCAATTTGTCCACCCAGGGAAGCAAGGACGATTGTCTGTGGGGAGGGTAAGTGTAACCCACTCTCCCTGAAGACCGCCCTGGAGCTCTTCTCATTGATCGTGAGAAAAGCTCCCTAGTCTCTGTATCTTGTATCCCTTTTCTTAATGCAGCATTTCCATTTAGCCCTGATTCTCAGAAGAGTTTGGCACCCGTTCTCATGGTGCACACACTGCCCAAATTCATTCAATACCAGTGAATGGGCTAGGCTGGGGAGCAGTGTACTGACTGATTGCATTTCTATCCCATCTTTCATTCTAGAAAGGCGGTTTAAAGGTAAAGGTAAAATGTGCCATCGAGTCGATGTTGACTCCTGGCGATCCCAGAGTCCCGTGATTGTCTTTTGGTAGAGTACAGAAGTGGTTTTCCATTGCCATCTCCCATGCAGTACTCATACTCATACTCATACTCATACTTGTGATGCCTCTGGGAAACATACCAGCGGGGATTTGAACTGGCATCTAATGAAATGCTCTGCAGGGACATGTACATTACCTATTCTACAGGGACATGCAGGGGGAAATTGTTAACAAATCTAAATCCAGCACATTGCTTTCCCCATTGAATTCCGCTGAAAGTATGCAAGTATGTTTAGGATTAGATTATGGTGTTATATGTAACCAATGCAAGGGGAAGGTGGTTATTGCCAGCTTTGTTTTTCCTTTTCATCAAATATAGGGGAGGCAGCTGACATTCTGAACAGGTGGCCAAAGAGTGTAATGGGCTTAATGAGTGCCAAGAAACTGAAGCTCAATCCAAATGGAAGACTGAGGTACCATTGTTGGGTGATAAAGTTGACCTGGAAATGGCCTGCTTTGAAGGCCTATTTTGGATGGATTTCCACCCTCTAAAGGTCAGCAGCATAGTGGTGCAATTATATCTGGATGGATGCACCGGTGTCTTCCATAGCACTTTTAACAGTTTGGGCTGCTTCACTAGCTGTAACCCTTCCTAGGGAAACCTGATATGACCACAATTTTCCATGCTCTGCTAACATCCCAGTTAATGTGGTTGCCTATAACTATTGTTTGGAAATGTCATAAGACAGCCAGGAGGCTGCTATTTATTTATTATTATTTTTATTTATCATATTTACATGCTGTCTGATATATACATATCTCTAGACAGTGTACATAATCATTAGCCCTTAAAACCTATCTGTTTGGCCTGGCCTTCCAGGGTTTTTAATTTGTTGTAAATTGTTTTTAACTGCTGTAAGTGTTGAGCCTGGTTCTCCAGGGTTTTTAATCGTTTAAATATTTTAACTGTTAATTATATACTGTTGTTATAGTTTTGATTTCAATTGCTAATTGTTTTTAATTGTTTTTACTTTGATGTAAATCACCCTGAGCCATTTTTGGAAGGGTGGTATATAAATCGAATGAATGAATGAATGAATGAATGAATGAAATTAGCTGAGACATGCAGAAATGTGTTTACTGTATTTACTCAAATAGAAGGCAACTCCAAATTAAAGATGATGCCTTAAAAGACAGAGGTTAAATACAGGTTATACTTATGTGTACCCAAAAGAAAGAGGACTTTAAGATGCCCCTCACTCCCATATTTAAGGAAGGCTACTCTGGGAAGAGCAGACACAGCTGAGAAGATGAGCAAGCTTTTCTAAACATTTAGCCTTTTCCCCTTCAAACAAACTAACAGGAAGAGGGGAGATTTGCAGGGGCTGTTTCTCTTTAAGGGGTAGGTCTTACTCTCTCTCTCTCTCTCTCTCTCTCTCTCTCTCTCTCTCTCTCTCTCTGTTACTTGTTAGGGTTACTTGTTAGGGTTAAGATATCACAGGGCTAGGAGTTGTTAGGGTTACCTAACTCCAATGTTTACTTGGTGGATGCCTGAAGGGGGTGGAGTCAGCTGGCCTGGGAGAGGCACCACATTCCTTTCCTTTGATTCACATCCTGTGTGTTAGTTGGAAGGCTACTCTACATAAGAGGTGAAGGCCCGAGAGCATAGCGAACAGGGATAGCAAACAGGACGTAGGAGTATTGCAGGAGTTTAGTGGGAAGTGTGCGGGAGAGCCTGAAACAAGCCCCTGTGATCACAAGGATCACAAGGAGCCTGGTGGAGAACAGAACGTAAGTACATTTCCCTCCCCTGTATCCCTCATATTCTTGGGAAAGGCTGTTTGGACAGTTAAATAGCTGACCATTACAGCTGAGACCTATCCTTCTAATAAACTATCTGATAAATGGACAGTAAACTCTCTAAATACTGTAAACAGCCAAAAAACCCAGTATGAAGATAGAAGGTCATCAGGGGAAGGGGCACTTCCCAGTGTATTGCACAGAGTGCCACATGTACGACTATTTGCCCCATGGGCAGAAGTCATGGGTGTGTGCTTGGTGCAAGGAGCTCCTGGCTCTCAGGGAACAAATCCGTTCCCTCGAGACCAAGGTGGTGGATCTGGAGAAGCTCAGAGAGGCATGTGGACGAGACCTTCAGGGATGTGATAGAGGCATCCCACTCCAGGGCTGGTAGCTCCTCTGCTGTAAGGGAGAATGAAGGTCTTGGGCGAGGAGGACATCGGTCTGAGGAAGAGGGAAATACTCCTTTAGAAGGGACCCCTTCCGTGGATGATGAGCCCATATCCTCTCACACAGGAGATACTCCTCTAGGGGGTGGGAGCCTCCTTGTAGTGGGTGATTCGATCATTAGAGAGATAGAAAGATGGGTTTGTGACCTGCGTGTTGACCGCACGGTGACTTGCCTGCCTGGTGCGAAGGTTGCGGACATCACACAGCGTCTAGACAGACTCCTAGGCAGAGCTGGGGAGGAGACAGCTGTCGTGGTGCATGTAGGCACGAATGATGTGGGGAAATGCAGTTGGGAGGTCCTGGAAGCCAAATTTAGGCTGATAGGTAGCATTTTGAAGTCCAGGACCCCCAAGGTAGCATTCTCAGAAATGCTACTTGTTCCTCGCGCAAGTACAGTGAGACCGGCAGAGCTGAGGGGTTTCAATGCGTGGATGAGATGTTGGTGCCGGGAGGAGGGGTTTAGATTTGTTAGGCACTGGGACACATTTGGGGGCATGCAAGGCCTGTACAAAAGGGACGGGCTGCACTTGAACCAAGATGGAACCAGACTGCTGGCGCTTCAAATCAAAAAGGTTGCAGAGCAGCTTTTAAAATGACACCTGGGGAACAGCCGATGGGAGCTGGGCAGTATCCCGTTTGGCAAAAGCCATCCTTTAAAGTGTGAGGCTGCAAAGAATTCAGATAAAACAGAAGGGGACAGAGCAGAACCGCATAAAGAGCAGATGGGAGCATGTGCCAGCAGGTCAAAGAGTCAAAGGAATAGCATACATCAGGTGAAAGATTCAACGTATAGGTGCTTATATGCCAATGCCAGAAGCCTCCGAGCCAAGATGGGTGAGCTGGAGTGCTTGGTTGCTAATGCAGAAATAGACATAGTGGGCATAACAGAAACATGGTGGAACAGTGAGAACCAGTGGGACACTGTTATCCCTGGGTATAAACTCTATAGAAAGGACAGGGAGTGGCGCCTTGGAGGAGGGGTAGCAATATATGTTAAAGAAGGGATAGAATCTAACAAGCTAGAAAACCTAGGTGGACTAGAGTCCTCCACAGAAACCCTGTGGGTGACTATACAAGGCCAGAAAGGGTACGTGTTACTGGGGACGTGCTATCACCCTCCGGATCAAAATGTCGACAGTGACTGGGAGTTGCAAGAGGAAATCAGGGAGGCGTCAAGGAGAGGCAGGGCTGTAATTATGGGTGACTTCAATTACCCACACATAGACTGGGTAAATTCACATTCATGTCAGGACAAAGAGGTCAAATTTCTAGATACGCGAAATGACTGTGCCCTAGAACAGTTGGTCATGGAACCAACCAGAGAGAAGGCGACCTTGGACCTAATTCTGAGTGACACCCAGGACCTGGTGCGTGATGTCAGTGTCATCGACTCTTTAGGGAATAGTGACCACAGTGCCATCAAATTCAGCATACATGTGGGGAGAGAATCATCAAGGACGTCTAACATGGACATTTTTAATTTCAGAAGAGGAAACTTCTCCAAAATGAGGAGTATGGTGAAAAGAAAGCTGAGGGGGAAAATCAGGAGAGTCACTTCGCTCCAGAGTGCATGGCGTTTACTCAAAACCACAATACTAGAAGACCAGTTAGATTGTATACTAAAAAGGAGGAAAGGTACCACTAAGTCCAGGAGGATGCCAGTATGGCTAACGGGTACCATCAAGGAAGCCAAAAAAGGGAAGACGACTTACTTCCAAAATTGGAAGGCCTGTCCAAACGAAGAGAACAGAAAGGAATACAAACTCTGGCAAAAGAAATGCAAGGTGACAATAAGGGAGGCAAAAAGAGAGTTTGAGGAATATTTAGCCAAAAGTATCAAAGGGAATAACAAAAACTTCTTTAAGTACATCAGAAGCAGGAAACCTGCCAGGGAGGCAGTTGGACCATTAGACAATGAGGGAGTGAAAGGGATTATTAAGGAGGATATGGAGGTTGCAGAGAAGCTGAATGAGTTCTTTGCGTCTGTCTTCACAGCAGAGGATACAGAGCATATACCTGGTCCTGAACCAGGATTTTTAGGGATGGAGACTAGAGAGCTGAGTTAGATAGAAGTGACAAGGGATGATGTTCTTAACTGTCTGGAAAAACTGAAAGCTAACAAAAAAAGGGCCGGATGGCATCCATCCAAGAGTCCTCAAAGAACTCAAATGTGAAATTGCCGACCTCCTTGCTAAAATATTTAACTTATCCCTGAAATTGGGCTCTGTACCAGAGAACTGGAGAGTAGCAAATGTAACACTGATTTTCAAAAAGGGATCCAGGGGCGATCCGGGAAATTACAGGCCGGTTAGCCTAATGTCCGTTCCAGGCAAATTGATGGAAAGCATCCTCAAGGATAAAACAGTAAAGCACCTAGAAGAACAGGCCCTGCTGGGAGTGAGCCAGCATGGCTTCTGCAAAGGTAAATCTTGCCTCACCAACCTTTTGGACTTCTTTGAGAATGTCAACAAGTGTGTGGATCAAGGTGATCCAGTTGACATAGTCTACCTGGACTTCCAAAAAGCTTTTGACAAAGTTCCTCATCAAAGACTCCTGAGGAAACTTAGCAGTCATGGGATAAGGGGACAGGGACATATGTGGATTGCTAACTGGTTGAAAGACAGGAAACAGAGGGTAGGTATAAATGGAGAGTTTTCACAATGGAGGGAAGTAAGAAGTGGGGTCCCCCAGGGATCTGTACTGGGACCAGTGTATTTAAATTTATTCAAAAATGATCTGGAAGCAGAGGTGAGCAGCGATGTGGCCAAATTTGCAGATGATACCAAACTCTTCCGGGTAGTGAAGTCCAAAGCGGATTGTGAGCAGCTCCAAAAGGATCTCTCCAAACTGGGGGAGTGGGTGACAAAATGGCAAATGCAGTTCAATGTTAGCAAGTGTAAAGTGATGCACATTGGGATGAAAACCCCCAACTTCAAGTATATGCTGATGGGATCCGAGCTGTCGGTGACAGACCAGGAGAGGGATCTTGGGGTCATAGTGGACAGCTTGTTGAAAGTGTCGACTCAATGTGCAGCAGCTGTGAAAAAGGCCAATTTCATGCTAGGGATCATTAGGAAGGGGATTGAAAATAAAACGGTTAATATTATAATGCCCTTATACAAAACTATGGTGCAACCACACTTGGAGTACTGCGTACAATTCTGGTCACCACATCTTTAAAAGGACATTGTTGAACTGGAGAAAGTACAGAAGAGGGCAACCAAGATGATCAGGGGCCTAGAGCACCTTTCTTATGAGACAAGAATACAACACTTGGGGCTTTTTAATTTAGAAAAAAGATGACTGCGGGGAGACATGATAGAGGTCTATAAAATCATGCATGGTGTGGAGAAAGTGGAGAGAGAGAAATTCTTTTCCCTCTCACACAACACTAGAACCAGGAGTCACTCCATGAAATTGATTGCCAGGAGGTCTAGGACCAACAGACGGAAGTACTTTTTCACACAACGCGTGATCCACTTGTGGAACTCTCTGCCACAGGATGTGGTGACAGCCAACAACTTGGATGGCTTTAAGAGGGGTTTGGATGACTTCATGGAGGAGAGGTCTATCAATGGCTACTAAACGGAGGGCTGTGGGCCACCTCCAGCCGCAAAGGCAGGATGCCTCTGAGTACCAGTTGCAGGGGAGTAACAGCAGGAGAGAGGGCATGCCCTCAACTCCTGCCTGTCACTTCCAGCCGCATCTGGTGGGCCACTGTGCGAAATAGGATGCTGGACTAGTTGGGCCTTGGGCCTGATCCAGCAGGGCTGTTCTTATGTTAAGAAATGGATTCTTTCTTAGATTTGGGTAAATACTGTACCTTGCCAGATAGAAGAACTTCGCTGGCTACCAATTTGTTTCCAGGCACAATGCAAAGTGCTGATTTTTTACCATGAAAAGATGGAAACTGCCTAGGACCAGGCTCTCTGAAGAGCTCCTGCTCTCCCATGAACCTGCCTAGATGTTAAAATTAGGCCTGGATCTGGGTGCCCCAGCTTTCTGAGGTGAGATGGATGGCTCTTGGAGATTGGGCCATTTCAGTAGCTGTGCTCAGTTTCTCTGTGGAAGTCCATCACCTTACCGACTTTTGGTATGGAATCCGATGCTCTTAGGCACCAACAGACATTTATTTTGTTTCCCCAGGATTTTAATGCCTTTTAAAAAGTTGCCCATGTTGTTTTAACCATAGCATTAAATGTTATCATGGGCTGCTGTTGTCTTGATGTTTTATGGCTTTTTCATTAGTTACCTTTTCGTGTTTTAAAAGGGCCTTATAAGGCACCTTGGGAATCTTGTATAAAATGGAGGCGGCGCAAAATGTTGTAATTCATGGGGGGGGGGAGGCAGCGGAATCAAGGCACCTTAATCATTTCAACACGTAGGAGAGTTTGTCCATTCGGAATGACAGACCATATTTAACCAAGCTCTGCCTATTATCAAGGTGTTGTTTGGTTGAAAGTGATTAGACCTATGAGACACCTGTACTTCACAAAACATAATGGAAAGTCGGACAGTGTTTTACAGTGCAAGCAAATGTGGAATATATCCTTCTCAAGGACAGGTACATGGGAGTACTACTCTCAGCCACTGTTGTTTTAATCTAATTAGCCCCTAATGGAGACAAACACTGAGGCGAGTCTCATGATCAGTGAGACTCACCAGAAGTGGGGTTGTGGGGAGAGCAGGCTTAGCCCGCTCTCCCTGCAGACAATCGGAAGGCAGCCATGGGTGGCTGGATCGGCCAACCACACAACTGCCGGCTTCATCACAGAGCCGGCGGGGGCTACGAGGATTGGGGCCATGTGGCTCCTAGAAGTTCCAGGATGCCCCGCGCAAGTGCGAGACCCCCGAGCCCAGGAGGCTGTGCCACCATGATGCGGAGCTGCGCTGTGGCGGCACATGACCAAAAAGATGAGGTGAACAGAGTGCTCATAAAATTAAAATTAACCTCATCTAAGGGGAGGGGTATTTATGGAGATTTGCTGCCGGGAGCCATGTGGCTCCCGTTGCAGCACACGATCAGCCAAAAGTGGGCTAGGTTCCCTTAGTCCACTTTTGGCCGGTCATGAGAATAGCCTCACTAGCAATTTGTATTTATTGGTTCCACTACTGTAAACCACTGTATGTGGCATAATCTTTATTATGCCTGACTTTGGACACATGAAGTTATATGGTTATGCTAGGGGTGGTCAGCCTGAAGCTCTCCAGCAATTGCAGCTGGTGTTGGTGGGAGTTGTAGTCCAGCAAGAGCTGGAGAGCATCAGATTGGCCTCCCCTGGTTTATACTCTCAGAATATTTGTATGTCCAATTTAGTGCTCTCTGTTCTGACTGGCATAAATTCCTCAGTGTTTCAGTTAGAGATCTTTCCTATTCCTGCTAATAGCCTCTTCAACTGTAGACAATGAAGAACTGAACTGTCTACCTGTAAGGGATACATTTTAACCTGCATTGTGAGAACCAATCCCTGCCACTTATTGGTGCTGATGGGAGATTCCCTCCCAGAGCAAAAGTAGCCATAGGGACCTTTGATCCAGATTGGGACTGTGATGGGAGTAAAAGGTTCACGTTCCTCTCCCCCTACCAAAGTCCTGTTGTGGATCAGGATTCCACACATCTGCTATTTACATTAAAAACAAACATGCGGGTTTCCATCACACTATTAATTTATTTTCCGGTCCAGCCCTAGGTTCTCCAGCCTTCCCTGCAGGAGTCCGTAAATCAATCACTATATTTTCTAAAGATAAGGTAAAGTTGTGCCCTCGAGTCGGTGTCAACTCCTGGTGACCACATGTGCTTTTCTTTGGTAGAATACAGGAGGGGTTTACCATTGCTACCTCCTGTGCAGTGTGAGATTATACCCTCCAGCACCTTCCTACATCGCTGCTGCCTGATATAGTGGTTCCCCATATTCTGGGAAACATACCAGTGGGGATTTGAACCAGCATATTTTCTAGGTTAGGTCTAAACTGAAACACTGAGGCTGTTCTTACCTGCAGGCAAAACTGGGCTAGGGAAGCCCAGCCCGGTTTTGCCTGTGCATGAGAACTGCTGGGAGTTGCACAACTCCCGGTGGTGATATGGTGGCAAACCCACAAAGGAGCCCCAGCTGTTAGCCTGGGTTAAGGGCACAAAGATGCAATTAGTCCAGGCTAACTGATCATCTGTCGGTGCCGCACAGCTCTGCACTGCACTCACACACCAGCAGCCTCCCTGCCAGTGTCGGGATACTCAACATAATGCACCACGCACTCATGCAGTGCATTATGGGAGATCCAGGGGACTCCTGGCCCTCAAACCTCCCTGCTGCCTGCAGAATCTGGCAGTTGTCTGGGTGGGCAATCCCTGGGCTGTAGATTGTCTGGGCTGGGATCGTCTGTGGGGGAGGTAAACCTTTCGAGGCTTCCTTCCCCTCGTCCCTTCAAGCCCTTCTCACGGATTGTGAGAAAGGGCTCATTATGTTAGGGATGTACAATAAACAAGAAAATACCAAGAAGTAACATGGCATTTATACTTTTTTAAAATGTCAAAATATCATTAGAAGGAAATCAAAGATAAAATTAGATAACCTGAGATCTTATACCTTTATAGCATTCTAGATTTCTTGGTTTGGATGATCTAAACTTGTTCAAAGTCACTTTGCCATTTCATACATGCAAATATTTAATTCAGTCTAATTAAATTGAAGTTTAGCCATAGCAGTTCAAGGGTGTCATGATAACATTGAAGCTGACAGGTCAGAGTAACAAAAGTGACTCTGCTCTTCACTTTTCCTTGGCATCTATGTCCTTATACTATCCTTCCAGTGTCTTGCTTTTATGCTAGAGGAAACATTGCAATGACAGGAGTGAGGCCAAGTTATTCTTTTACAAAGTTTAATTGAAGGGAGGGATGCTGCATTTTTCTGATCACAAGATAAAAAGATGTTTTATCTTGCAATTTATGAACTTGTGTTTTCTTGCCGAATAAATTAATCTTCAAGGGAATATTTGGAGCGTATTATAAGCCTATGAGCTCGTAATATGGGAATGTAGCTCCAAACTGTTTTTCCTATGAAGGAAATGGAGCCTGTGACCAAGAATTCTCAGCATCTGCATAGAAGTACAGTTCCTATGGTTCCTTGGAGTTAAGCCAGTTAAACCAGCTTAAATTCGTAGTACAATGCATGACTGGGAGTGGAAAGGAGCTAAAACAACATAACTATGGCAAGAATCCCTATATTTAATGTACTTATCCCTCATTTATAAGTGCATGAAACTGCCTGGAGAATTTGGTACCCAGTGTCTGTTTACTCAATGTGGGTGTCAAGATCTGCAGTGTTTTGATACCTTTTGCACAGTGAGAGAAAAGACAGGTGGAATGAGGAACTGTGAACCTGTTGCCCAGGCAAGTACTTGATTGTAAAGCTGTGTTGTGTGATGGAAGCCACATTTTTATGCACAGTTACATGGAACTTAAGTCCCACTGCACTCCATGGAATTGATTTCTGACTTACCATGCATATGACCATACTATGAGGTTCTTGAGATCAACATAGTCCTTGGTCTCTCATAGCCATCAGACCAAGGGAACAGATTGAAAATAAATTACCCTAAGAGAAAAGACATGGAAACTGTTATGATGTGTTACCTTAAGGAAGGTACAGTAACTGTGTTACTATAAGGAAGCTGCAAAGCTAATACAGCAACTGAAATGATACATGTTTCAGGGCAGATCTATGATAGCCACTTTCTCTAAATGCTAAACAGAAAAAGAGAAACAGCTTTCCATACAGCTTACATTAAAGATGTTTGAAAAGTAACCTTAGAAATAAAGACTTATGCCCAGATAATACCATTTATAGTGCAACAAATATTCTGGTGTTGCTCATTTGTGTGAAGATTGAACATATTCCCTTAGTGAAAATACAATTACTTACCTACCTATCATGGATTGGAATGTGTTGTCTGGAATGTGATTACCCAAGTGTCATGGACACCTATTGGGTAATGTTCATTATATCATCACAGAAAATGTGTGTCACAGTTATACCTAGCCTCATACTTGTGCCATGCTATGTGCCAGTGCTCAACCAGTAAAGACAAGCAATTGGGCTGGAAGTGACTGGTCTAACAGGAATTTACAGAGAAGCTCATTTTTAATTTCACTTTTTCCATCCAGATGCGTTTTCAGATTTTACCTTCAGACTTTAGCCACCTCCAACATGCATGTACTTTGTTTGATTTCTTGTTGGATGATTACTCAAAACTTGATGGCTCACAGCTGAATGTGTGAACTGGCTCAGTTTAGAAGCAATGAGGCTGTTCTTCACATGTGTGTGCAAAACTGGGCTAAGGGAGCCCAGCCCAATTATGCAAGCGCATGTTAACCACTGGGATCAGGCTGATCCTGGTGCTACCATGGCGGCAAACCCGCCTACAAAGCCTCTCTTTAAAATGAGGTTAAGAGAGTGAGCACTCCCTTAACCTCATTTTACTGATTGTCAGCCGCGGATGCAAGCAATCTTGGCTAGCAGACTTGGGGAGGGGAGGGGGGATCCCCATAATGCATCACACACTCATGGGGTGCATTATTGGAGCTCTGAGGGGTGGGACAACTCAGGGTGATGCACCCTGACCCTTGGAGCAACTGGTAACAGCTGGTGATCATCTGGGTGGGCAATCCACCCACCCAGACACAAGGACCTGCATGTCTGCAGAGGAAGTAAGCTTTTTGCGACTTCATCCCCTCTCCCTATCGGAGCCCCTTCTCTGCTCGTGAGAAAGGGCTCATTGTGTCTGAGTTGATGTGATCAGTTTTATTTCACAGAAAGGTAGCGAGCATTCTTCCCAAAGCAAAATGAACAGTAAGCTGGGATTAGACAAGTGTGATGGTTAAGAAGATTAATGTGTAATACAACTAATTATCGGAGGTGCTTCCAGTGAACATCCTTGCAAGCACTCAATATCTAGGGCTAATTGGCTTAGAAGCAGGAAGCTACCACCTAATAAATGATTCATCCTTTGCCTGCAATACAGTTTTGAAGTGGACAATAAATAGATTTACATCTTGAAGTGCAAAGACAAAGCCCAACTTTGGCTTCAGGTTCAAAAAAAGGCACAGGGCTACATACTTTCAAATGCAAATATTGCTTATTATTGCTTACAATAACGGCATTGTGTTAAGTCACTCGCAGGTACTCTGAATCATGACTGAATCAAATGGTTGAAGAGCTGGGTCTGCTTGATTCATACTGCAGCCTAATAGAGTATAATGAGGGCAATGCAACACTTCCTTGTTCTTCATGGCTTTGGCAAGTGACTCTCCTCCATGCATATGTTGAGCTGCAGCTGAAATCAGCCACTAGGTTGATTTCAACCTCAAGTCATTTGATTTCAACCCCCAAGTCACTTTTCTGTTTATGTAGGGCAGGGCTGCACAACTCCAATGCCCTGGTGGGCCGGAACCATCCACAACTTGGAGTGCAGGGGCCAAGGTCAACTTTTTAGCACATTATTACATTAAAATTAAAAATGTTATTAGTTACTTGTGGATCTATTCCCTCTGTCAATGGACCCATAGTTTTAACCAAGGATAGTGTACAGAGAATTGGTCCTGTCCCTGCTACATCAGTGGGGCCCCTAGAGTGCATGCTAGCCCCAAACAAATGCCAAGTCCTCTCCTCTCCCTAAATTGTTGTTGCTAGTTTCAGGCTGCAATGCTAGTCATGCTTACAAGGGAGTAAGCCTCACTGGGCACATTTCTGTGCATGGAGCATATTTCTGAGAAAGCATGCACAGGATGAGGCTATAAGGCAGTTTCCAGCACCTGTGTTGCTGCAGGATACCTGGGGGCCAGTAAAATAGTCCCTGTGGGCCAAATCCGGCCCCCGGGCCTTATGTTGTGCAGGCCTGATGTAGGGGCTTGCTGATTCTCTCCTTCCTGCTGCAGCCCTCCGTGCCTCAGACCATTCTGCTCCAAAGAGCTCCAGCACTCAGAAGCCAGTTTTCAGGGGTTAGTGACATTGCCACCATCGAGCAAGGAGGGGATGTCCCAGGGGTGTGGGGGCTGCCAGGATGCCCTTTCCTCCTCCCCAAGGCACCCCTTGCACCATCGTGCTGTTGCAGCTGCTGCCCCCATTGGTGCCAGGCCCCAGGCCTGCCCATCCCTTCGCTGCTGCTGCTGCTGGGTGCTGCACTTTCCCGCTTTTACTGCTGCGTGTGCAGAGGTCAGCCAGCCAGCCAGAGCTTTCTTGGCCAGCCTGGCTGGGTTCTTCTTTCGCCCTTGCAAGTGAGGGAAAGGAAAGAAGTAACCAGCCAGGCTGGCGAAGAAAGTGCTGGCTGGCTGGCTGGGCCACACATTGGTACCTGATACCAGAAACATTCCCTGAATAGGCAAGCTGACACCGCTGGAAAGAGGCAAGGCTGGTTGTTGTATTCTGTCTAGTAATTTTTCTTGTGTGTTTTGTTGTTTGGAGGTTGGTTCCAGTAGGGATCCTGTAAAGCAGGCATCCCCAAACTGCAGCCTTCCAGATGTTGCTGAACTACAACTTCCAGCATCCCCAGTTACAGTATTGTGCCTGATGTAAAGAGTGTGGAGTCACAAAGGTGGAGTCAGAAAGAAAAGGGAGGAAAAGGAGAAGGAGAAGATGGAGCTGTTTCTGGAATAAAGTCTTAGTTAAATCAGCATAAGATTTATTCATGTTTACTACAAGGAATGCAGCTATAAAACGTTTGGTGACAAGATTTTGAACTGGCTATGCATGTGAGCCTGCAAAACTTGTGAATGTTCCTGCATCTTCGTTTCGTTGCATTGCTGGGCCTACATTCCTGAATTGCTGCATTCTACTATTGCTGGTGCTGATTGTTTCTCCAGCTTCTTGACCTGCACAACCCCTAAAGGTACTTTTTCCTTATCAGTCCTAAACTCTGTTGTTCGCTGGATACCCACAGCATGGTCAGATCCCACCATCACATTTTTGTCCACCCCAGGAGAACCTGCTCTTCCTTGGAAACAATGGAGGTCCTATTTCTGCAATTACCTTCTCAATATACGGACCCCTGATTTTACTCCAGCAAAGCAGAAGGCTATTTTGCTTCACTATCTGGGCCCTGAAGGCCAGAGAATATATAATCAGTTGCCCTTTCCTACCTAATGGCGCAGCGGGGAAATGACTTGACTATCAAGCCAGAAGTTGCCAGTTCAAATCCCCTCTGGTATGTTTCCCAGACTATGGGAAGTTGGTATGTTTCCGAGACTATGGGAAACACCTATATTGGGCAGCAACAATATAGGAAGATACTGAAAGGCATAATCTCATACTGCGCAGGAGATGGCAATGGTAAACACCTCCTGTATTCTACCAAAGACAACCAAAGCACTCTGTGGTTGCCAGGAGTTGACACCGACTTGACGGCACACTTTACCTTACCAACTGGGAAGGGGATGCCAACCATGAAGCTGCTCTTCAAGACATAGGTGATCATTTCAAACCTAATTTGAATGTGACTGCTGAACATTACAAGTTCTATACTAGATCCCAACTGCCTGGTGAATCCATCGATCAGTATGTCACAACACTGCATGCCTTAAGAGTAACCTGTGAGTTTGCCAACTTTACTGATGAAATGATCAGGGATCAGATTGTTATGAAAACAAACTGTTCCAATTGTGTGAAAAACTGCTACTGGAGTGGAAACTCACCTTGGATAAAGTTCTAGAGAGATGGGAAATGCTCTTCACTGTGCCAAATCACTTTCTTTGTTACCTTAAAACCAAACCCAAATTTTGAGGTTTTAATTTGTGGGTGATTTTTTAATTGTTAAATTGTTTTAAGTTTTTGTATATGTTTTAACTTGCTTTATGCTATTGTTAAGTGCCCAGAGATGAAAGTTTGGGGCTGTGTACAAATTTGATTATTAATACTACTACTACTACTACTAATACTACTAATACTACTACTACTAATAAATAATACCCTCCTGAAATCCAGGCTGTTCAGTCTAAATCTTTCCAAACCCAATCTTTTCATATAGCTCTGTCCTGGAACATGGTAGCACAGGAAAGGAAGAACTACCAATGCAACCGATGTGGAGAGACTGTCCACGAAGCTGATTTTGCTCACTCTCCTGAACAGAAGCTCACGTGCAACAGGTGCAAGAAAAAGGGAAACTTTGCTACGGTTTGCAAGTCTACTGTCCACTCCATTAGTGAGATAAGAATGAGGCAGATGAATCGCTTCATGACAGAGTTTTAAGTGTGACATAGTCAGAGTCTGCTTCTCCAAATTCTCAGGTAAATCTTAATGGCCATGAAGTGCAGATGCTGGGTGATTCTGGTTCTCCTTACACAATCATTTCCCATCTATTTACAAGAAATGCCTTACTACATCAGATCTATACCTGCCTGCAGCCTTCAGAAATCTACCCATGAGGATATGGGTTTTCTTGTTGCCATAAATGGATACTTCACTGTTGTCCTGGAATACAAAGGATGTACTGCAGAAGGGGAAGTGCACATGTGAAAAAACTGAGTCTCAATATTGGGCTGGCAACATCAGAAAGATCTGTGGATAGTGTTGGGCCCAAATAGCATGGAACCTGTATTACAGATAACAGAGCATCCATATGCTGACATGATTGCTAATTTATTGGATGTTTTTGCTGATAATTCTGGCACTGTCATACATTTCAGACATAAAATTCAGATGAAGGCAAATGCCTGTACATCACAAAGTGAGGAACCTACTCATAGCATTGTTCCAACCACTAAAATAGGAGCTTTTAAGACAGCATGCTGACACCATAGAACCTGTTGATTCATCAGAATGGGTCTCTCCCATTGATCTTGTGTGGAAATCAAACAGTACACTTTGAATATGTGTGGATTTAAGAGATGTGAACTCCAACAGTGTAGTGGATTGTAATCCATTAGCAAATATCAATTAAATGCTGCTTACTCTGATAGAGGGCTCAGTGTTCACAACTTTGGGCTTGTCCTTGGCCTATCATCAAAGCAGCTCAAAGGTTATCACAGATACATGCCTTCATTACCCCAGATGGTCTTTTTTCAATTCAAAAAACTGCTCTTTGGATTAGGCTTTGCAGCTTTGGAATTTCAGAGAATGATGCATACAATTCTTGGGACTACTGATCACTTAATTTCAAGATGACATTTTGGTGTATGGCAAAACCATTGAGGACAAGAATCACTGTTCCCTCTAAGGAATGTGCACGTGCATGCGCTCACAAGTTTTCTGATGTCTGCTCAGTTAATTTTAGATCCCACTCAGGCCCCACTCCGAATGCATGTGCACACACAGTGCCTTGATACTGCTTCCCAGAACAAAACTAATTCTGCACAGACCTGAACAAAATTAGAGGGACCGCTGACCATAATGCTAAACTGACTTCTGTCTTAAGAAAACTCTGACAACACAGACTTACTATCTCTGCAGAGAAATGTCAGTTTTGCACACACTTGGAGGCATACTTGGGGAACACCATATCTTAGAGTGGTGTACATCCCAAAACAGACTTGGTGGAAGCTATTTGGAAGGCACCAGAGTCACACAACAAGGATACCCTTCAGTCATTTTTAGGACTGTGTCAAGAGGAGATCCCAGAAGAAGAGGATGAAGGAGTAGTAATTGCACAAATAGCTTCATACACTAGTGTAGTAATCATGTCTTCTGAATGGAAAGCGTCCCTCAGTGCTGATCAAATGCTTACTGATCTTAAACCTTATGTAAATAATGGATGGCCATGCAAAGACAGGGTACCTGTACATCTTCACATCCATGACAGTGAGCTGTCCCTTCTCAATGAACTGGTGCTGAGGATTGCTCTTTTGGTGGTGCCAACCTCCTTACAAGCAAAAGTGATCGAAATTGCCCACAAAGGTCACCTGGGCATGGCTTGACTAGAAGGTGAATCCAAGAATTTTTGGTGGCCAGGTATGTACAAACACACTGTATGGCTTGTGCTGCATCTGAGAAACCGCAGAAGATCTTTGCCACCCCCTTGACTCCAGCAGACTATCCCAGTGGTCCTTGGGATAAACTTGTTCTGGACATGATGGGACCTTTTGATAACCAACCTACAAAACAAAGATAGTTGTGGTGGATTACTACTCCAGGTGACCAGAAGTTTCATTTGCTGACAATATGACTACAAACAAGGTGATTCAGTTCATGGATGCAGTTTTTGCAAGGGAAGGTCTTCCTAAAGATCTAGCAACTGACAATGTGACATAGATTACCTCATTTGAAATGCAGCAATACTTGCATAACCATGGGAGAAAAGTAAGACTCTTTCCTTGTACCATTCTCAAGGGAATGGCTTAGTGCAAAGAATGAACATATTAGTGAAGGAAAGTTTACAACTGGCTACTGCACAGAAACAACTCTGGAAAGAGGCAATCTATGAAACTCTATTTGCTTATCAAACTACTCATCATTCTACTACAGGAAAATCACTGTTTATAAATTTATTATTTATTCGATTTCTATACCGCCCTTCCAAAAATGGCTCTGGGCAATTTACACAGAGAAATAATAAATAAATAAGCTGGATCCCTGTCCCCAAAGGGCTCACAATCTAAAAAGAAACATAAGAGAAACACCAGCAACAGTCACTGGAGGTACTGTGCTGGGGGTACTGTGCTGGGGGCTGTGCTTTTGAACTGCTGAGTGGAAAGCTACCACCAAACTTACCCAATGACAACAACTGGTAGGGCTTTCCATGCCATCTCACCCTGAGGATGCAGAGATTCATGATCGTGTAAGAGAGAAGCAACAAAAATATAAATTGTATGTGGATCAGAAAAGGGGTACAAAACAGCAAACATTTCAGGTGGGGGACTTTGTTCGAATACATTTGCCTTATAAATTGAGAAAGGGATGTTCTTGATATTCTGGACCAAAAGAAATCAAAATATGAGGAGAGTCTGTCATATTGGATAATGGAAAGAAATGCAACAGTTTGAGATTTTCAAGCATGCATAGTATGAGACAAGAAGGAAGGGAGTCTGAACTCAAGAGAGGAACTGGAGAGTACTTTGATTTTGCCTCCAATTTTGACCTCATAGATGAGGCTGATGAAAGTGAAGGATAATCCTCGGTACCAGAAGAAACATCACAAACATCTCCTGTGTCAGAGAACCCAAGAATTAGGAGGAGTGTGCATGACAGTAGAGCACCTAAAAGACTTCAAGACTTTGTCACCATATTTTAAATCAATTCAATTCTGGTTGATATAGAGGGGAGGGATGTGTTATATTACATCTAGTAATCTTCTTTTGTGTTTTGTTGTTCGGAAGTTTGTTCCAGTGGGGAACCTGTAGAGATTGTTTGGAGTAGAGTCAGAAAGAAAAGGGAGGGAAAAGAAGGAGAAACTTGAGTTGTTTCTGGAGTAAATTCTGAGTTAAATCCACTAAGGATGTGCAAACTGGCTCGAAGTCGAGCAGGTTCACCATCAAACCGGTCTGACTCAACCTTGAGCCGAACCCCCCCAGGCTGGCTTGGGGCCAGTTCAGGGGTTCTAAAATTAATTTAATTGTTTTTAAAGAACACTCACTACCAGGTCTGGCAGCCTCAGGGGGTGTTGCCACAGCCACAGCCACGCACACAGGGGTGGGTGGGTTTGTCTTTCACTTCCCCCCTGCTCTTCCAAGGGCCGTTTCGGCCTGTTTGGGGGCTGTTCTGGCCCTTTCGTCAGTGGTGGTGGCTATTTTGGAGGCTGCCGCACATGCGTCCTGGTCATTTGCGTGGCTGGGTCTTTTAAACTTTAGAACCCAAGAACCAGCTTGAATCCGATCTGAGCTGGCAGGCACAAAACTGAACATGCCCGGTTCAATTTGAGTCTGGTTCAGATTTGAACCAAACTGGGCAAACCAGTTTTGTGCACACCCCTAAAATCCACATAAGATTGTTTTGTGTTTATGAGGTAAGCCTTTATAAAACAGTGGTGTGTGGGGTGGTACATCCAGTGGAGGAGAGGGAGGTTCAGTTCCTAGCAGCAGTTCCATCCTTCCCAGGGCCACTGTCAACCTTCCTATGCTCCTGTTAGCAGGTATAGCTGGTTGCAGAGGGAAGGAAGGACTGGTGGGAAATATATAGAGAAAGACACAGATATAGATTCATTCTCTCTCTCTCTCTCTCTCTCTCTCTCTCTCTCTCTCTCTCTCTCTCTCTCTCACACACACACACACACACACACACACACACACACACACACCATGCATGGAAATGCCTCCTCTTCACAGAACAACTCTGGATATATATCCACACATTCTATAAATTCCATAAAATAATGCCTTATCCGCCATTTCAATTAGACTCTTGTCTGGCTGTGGGCTTAAAATTAACCCAATGAGGAATCATTTCGGCAGTTCCATTACTAGGCAGAAGTGTTTTTCTCCCCACCCAAAAATTCACCAGAAAATCAGCATAGCTTTTTAAAAAACCCCTCTACTAAATACATTTTGCAATGGACTTATTAACCGTCATCATTAACAGACTTTTACATAAAGCATTTTATGGCCAGATTCCTCTCTGGGAACTCCATCCATATAAAGTGTTCCACAGTTGGCTTTGCTGCTCAAAATCATTCATACTAGTGGGCGTAATTGTCCAGCATTTGCTTTGTTCCATGGGTGTATAATTTATTAGTATGTCACATTCATTCCAAACCCTGATGCCAGCATTTCTGTCATGAAGTGCCTTTGTTAAAAATAAACAAAAAATACAACACAAAGCAGTTTCATTCACATCTACTACAGTTGAAAGAATATTGTTTGCTTGTTTATTGTAAATAACATCTTATGCTTGTGAAGGTTTTAGATGCAAGTCCTTCATGAGAATGATTCAATGAAGAAAAAAAGAAGGAAGGAAAAGTAAGCCTTCAAGCATATGAAATCAAAATATGCCATTCTTTCTTTAAAACCAAACAAAACCAAATTTCAGATAGCAGATTTTTATTTATTTATTTATTTTTGAATTTATATACCGCCTTTCATTAAAAACAATCTCAAGGCGGTTTACAAAAGTTTAAAACATACAATAAAATGACAATAAAATATTAAGCTAAAAATATAAAAACAAACCAAATTTAAAACCTATAAAATACAAGCATAAAAACTATACACAAGTAAAAACACACAGAAACAGCAATAAAAACAATTATGTAAAAGCCTGGATAAAAAGCCAAGATTTAACAAGCTTCCTAAAAACTGTGATGGCGTCTGAGGAGCGAATGGCCACTGGGAGAGCATTCCAGAGTCTGGGGGCAGCAACAGAGAAGGCCCTGTCCCGAGTGCATGACAGCCGAGCCTCCCTCATTGTTGGCACCCGGAGCAGAGCCCTTTCAGATGACTTTGTCGAGCAGGCTTCAACCCTTGGGAGCAGGCGATCCTTCAGATACCCCAGGCCCAAACCATTAAGGGCTTTAAAGGTCAAAACCAGCACCTTGAATTGGACCCGGAAATGAACTGGCAGCCAGTGCAACTCTTTCAGAATGGGTGTGATGTGCTCCCATTGGGCAGCTCCCGATCAAGGCAGTCTCAGTCCCATACCCAGGGCAGAAGCCAGATTGAAAAGGGTCCAGATAATCCATATCATCCAAGACCCTCTGCAGCTGGGACACCACCACACGCTCTATCACCTTGCCCAAAAAAGGAAGGTTAGAGACCGGTCTATAATTGTCCAGGTTGGAGGGATCAAGGGAGGGCTTTTTTAATAATGGTCTTACCACCACCTCCTTGAGGCACGGTGGCATCCTGCCCTCCCTTAATGAAGCATTAATAGTCACCTCCAACCATCTACCTGTACCCTCCCTGGCAGCTTTTATTAGCCATGAAGGGCAAGGGTCAAGATGTCGCCTGCACACTGCCCAGGATCTTGTCCACATCCTCAGGCCGCACTAACTGAAAAGAATCCAACACAGCGGGACCAGATGGTACCAGAGGTACGTCTGTTGGGACTGCCAAAACTCTGGAGTCCAAATTGGCACGGATGCGAGCGACTTTATCTGCAAAGTGACAAGCAAACTGATCACAATGAGCTGTAGATTATTCCTCCCCCATTACCTAGGGGGATGTGTGGAGCAATGTTTTTACCATATAAAACAGCTGTTTGTCTGCACTGAGCAGATGCAATGGAGGCAGAGAAAAAAATGTTTCTTTGCCGCCCCCACCACCACAGAGTAGTCCCTAAAATGGGCTCTAGCCCGTGTTCAGTTGGATTCGTCATGACTCTTCCTCCAGCATTGTTCCAGTCGTCGTCGGAGTTGTTTCATCGCCCTAGGCTCCGAGGAAAACCAAGGAGCAGATAGGGCTCCACCAAGCCGGAGAGAGCGTTTAGGAGCTACCGTGTCAACAGCCTGGGCCGTCTCTCCATTCCAGAGATCAACCAGGGCCTCAACAGGGTCACCAGCTCTGGACACTGGAAACTCCCTGAGGGCTGTCTGGAATCCAAGCGGATCCATAAGCCTCTGGGGGTGGACCATCCTAATCGGCCCACCACCCCTCGGCCCACGAGAGGAGAGCTGGTCTTGTGGTAGCAAGCATAACTTGTCCCCTTAGCTAAGCAGGATCTGCCCTGGTTGCATTTGAAAGGGAGACTACATGTGTAGCACTGATATTCCCTTTAGGGGGTGGAGCCACTCTGGGAAGAGCATCTAGGCTCCAAGTTCCCTCTCTGGCTTCTCCAAGATAGGGCTGAGAGAGATTCCTGCCTGCAACCTTGGAGAAGCCGCTGCCAGTCTGTGAAGACAATACTGAGCTAGATAGACCAATGGTCTGACTCAGTATATGGCAGCTTCCTATGTTCCAATGTTCCCTGCAGAGGGCAGATGGAGCAGTCAAACTAAACCCCACCAGATGATGATCTGTCCATGACAAGGGAGTCGTCTCAAATTCCCCCACCTCCAGATCATTTATTTCCCTGTCGTCAAAAACTAGATGCAGAGTATGTCCTGCCACGTGGGTAGAGCCCGATACCAACTGAGACAGGCCCATGGTTGCCATGGAGGCCATGAAATCCTGAGCCGCACCCACTAGGGGGGCCTCAGCGTGGACATTGAAATCCCCCAAAACAATAAGCCTGGGAGAATCCAAGGCCACCTCCGAGACCACCCCTGCCAGCTCAGGTAGGGAGACTGAAGTGCAGCGGGGTGGTTGGTACACCAGCAGAATCCCCAGCCTATCTCGGAGGCCCACCCTCAAAGACAGACACTCAAAATTCTGAGATTGCCTGAACGGGCATCTGGAAACGTGGAGGATTTCTCGATAGATGACTGCAACGCCCCCTCCCTGACCCTCGAGGTGGGGCTGTTGCACGATCTGGAAACCTGGAGGACAGAGCTGAGAGAGACCAACTCCACCCAGCTCATCCAACCAGGTCTCCGTCACACATACCAGGTCAGCATGCTCATCCACAATCAGATCGTGGATGAGAGAAGTTTTAGGATTGACTGACCTGGCATTCAGCAGCAGCACCCAAATCCTCGAGGGAGTGTTCTCAGAGCTCCCTGGGGTCAGAGGGTTGGGAGAAGAGCTGGAAAAAGGAACAGGCCTCAATTGCCTGGACCGTTTCCCCCTGTAACAGCCTGTCCAACTCTCACCGCCATATCTCCCTCTGCCCGCTAACTGTGATATTGCTGCCCCCACTCCATCCCCGCTTTTCTGCTCTCCCAGACACATCTCCTCAGCCCAACCAACCACAGCTCCTTGGCTTGATAAAAAACCAAATCCAGACCTATGCAGCCTCTTGCTCTTGCTGACTTCTTTGTAGCAGGAAGGAAGGTCTTCTGGGCCCCCGGCAGCTCGCCCCACGGCTGAGAGCCACAAGGACGAGAGCCCTTGTGCTCTCACCAAGAGGCTCACGCCCTTGGGCCAGCCTGCCCTATACAGCAGCAGAGGCCCAGCAGCAGCAGCCCGGAGGAGATCAAACACACCTGGAGGAAAGCTGGGGCAGAGGCAAAAACAGCCCAGTCAGTGCCCCACCCAAGCTGTTCCCTTCTTCCTTCCTTCTTCCTTCCAACCTGTTCCCTTCCCAGATGGGAACATTAACTAATAGAGCTGAAGAAATGAGTCTCTAAAATATTTTTCAGTAGCATGGGGAACAGCAGAAATTTTTTCGAAGTGTTTATAGCTAAGTAATAAACTATTTTTTTAAAAAAAAAACAAACCCCAATGACTTACCAGGTTAGGAACATAGGAAGCTGCCATATGCTGAGTCAGACCATTGGTCCATCTAGCTCAGTATTGTCTACACAGACTGGCAGTGGCTTCTCCAAGGTTGCAGGCAGGAATCTCTCTCAGCCCTATCTTGGAGAAGCCAGGGAGGGAACTTGAAACCTAGATGCTCTTCCTAGAGCGGCTCCATCCCCTAAGGGGAATATCTTACAGTTCTGACACATCAAGTCTCCCATTCATATGCAATCAAGGCAGACCCTGCTTAGCTAAGGGGACAAGTCATGCTTGCTACCACAAGACCAGCATTTTTTCCTCTGAAATGAAAGTTTGAAATAATACTTCACTCCTCCTCATTTTAAAAATTTGCTTATATAAACCCACAATTTATCTCATTCCTTATCTGTTAAACACTCTCATGCAGTTTAACCATGCCCTTGACCTTAGTGTGATTGTTCCCCGTTCCCTGCCAATAAATAGCAAGTGCAGGGCCCTGATCTAGATTAGAATTGTGGCATGGATAGCGTTCCATTCTGAACAGGGTACCCAGATTGTGCTATTCGCTCAGTCCTCAATATGAGTATTACTTCCTCCCACCCAGGGCAAATAGCATGTGCAGCGAGAGGGGACTTGATCTATATTATTATTATTATTTCTTGTTTACACAGTCAGACAGATGTTATTGACTGATTTGTTTTATCCAGACATCGAGTCCTTCCCAAGGACCTGGGATGGCTGAATTTTATCATCAATACTGTTGGTTATTATAGATATTGTCACAAAATATAGGCTGTTCCCAGTAAAGCTGCTTTTTGTAATTGGCTGATGGTGATTTCTCTTCCTTCAAGGAGCCCAGAGCGGTGTACTACATTCTTGAGTTTCTCTTTCACAACAACCCTGTGAAGTAGGTTAGGCTGAGAGAGAAGTGACTGGCCCAGAGTCACCATTAGGATCACTGCTCAACTCAATTAAAGCCTCTTATCCCCACCATGTTCCTGATTTGGATTGAGGCCCCACATATCCTATTTGCAGAAGAAAGGCAAGTAGGACAGGGCCAGTGACTCATCTAGTGTGGCCTAAGAATCTGGGAACAGTAGAGCTTTCTTGTGATTGGCTAGCTCCCCTTGCCCTGCTCTGCACCACCCTGACTTGATTGAAAATGAGACATTTATTTCAAAACATGCTTTTCTCTTATCCCATTCTCTTTATTTAGCAGGGGGAGAATAACTGACCCTATCCACCCCCCCGCACAGTACCTCCAGTGACTGTTGCTGGTGTCTGTCTTATGTTTCTTTTAGATTGTTAGCCCTTCAGGGACAGGGATCCATCTTATTTATTTATTATCTCTCTGTGTAAACGGCCCTGAACCATTTTTGGAAGGGTGGTATAGAAATCGAATAATAATAATAATAATAATAATAATAATAATAAGAAGAAGAAGAAGAAGAAGAAGAAGAAGAAGAAATAAGAATAATAAATAATAATAAACACCAAATAAAGAAGAAACAGTGCAATTCTGGGGGAAATTATGAGACAATCCAATAGATTATAATAAAAAAGCAGGCTGGATGAAAGAGGTCAAAAATGTAACCATCAAATGCAAGATCTAATAATAACACCAGAATTAATAAGTGAAAGAGCAAAGAAAATTAAAAATTAGACTGCACCAGGCGATGATGAACTGCATGGCTTTTGGCTTAAACACCTAACAAGCCTTCATAAACGACTATCAAAACAGTTCAATCACATTTTGCAAGGAAGTGATATTGAACAATGGCTAACAACTGGGAAAACTCATCTCATAATGAAAGACCCAGCAAAAGGTGCAGTCCCAAGTAATTATACACCGATAACCTGCCTGCCAACCATGTTCAAACTATTAACTGGAATAATAGCAGATGAAGTCATGCAACACTTATTAACTAACAAACAGCTTCCAGTTGAACAGAAAGGAAATTGCCCGAACACCAGAGGCACAAAAGACCAGCTGCTGATTGACAAAATGATTTTAGAAAATGGCAAGAGAAGAAAAACAAATCTAAGTGTTCCATGGATTGACTACAAGACAGCCTTCGACTCATTGCCTCACACATGGATACTAAAATAAGAAACAACTGGTATCAGCAAAAACATTCAGATATTTATTTAAAAAGCAATGAGCATGTGGAGTACACAGTTAACAATCAATGGCGAGACACTTGGACAGGTTAGCATTAGAAGAGGTATTTTCCAAGGGGACTCACTATTAGGGATGTGCAAAAAATTTCGGGCACAGAACAATCTGTGCCCGAAATGAGCAATTTCGGGTGATTCGGGGCCGAACCGAATCACCCCCGATGTCCCCTGATATTTTTCGGGCCCGAGCCGAATCACCCAAATTTCGGGCCTGAAAAATTTGGGTGATTCGGCTCATGGCTGATTTTGGGGGATTTTTTGAAGTTTTAGTGACTTTGGGGCAGTTTGGGGGCATAGCATTCTATCATAGCAAATGAGATTTTTTTCAGCTAAACAACTCTCATGACCCCACTTTCACTTTTTCACACTCTCAATTACTATGAATATGAGGAAGTAATCAATTTAGCACACTTCACCTTATGAAGACAAACCTCAGAAATTCACCCCTCTGCCCAATCACTCTGAAATTGGGGACGGGTGGTAGCCTCCACCCATTAGGCACTATCTACCAGCCCACCCCACTCCTTTGGGGCAGATCCACTTTCTGCCCCCAATCTGCCCCAAAGACACCAAAACTTCAAATATTCCCAAAAAATCAGCCCACTGCCCAATCCCCCTGAAATTGGGGTGGTAGCCTCCAACCATTAGGCACTACCACCCCACCCCACTCTTTTGGGGCAGATCCACTTTCTGCCCCCAAACTGCCCCAAAGTCACTAAAACTTCAAAAATTCTCAAAAAATCAGCCCTTTGTCCAATCCCCCTGAAATTGGGGTAGTAGCCTCCACCCATTAGCACTACCACCCCACCCCACTATTCTGCCCCAGGCCCCACTTTCTGCCCCAATCTGCCCCAAAGACATGAAAACTTCAGAAATTTCCCAAAAAACAACCCTTTGCCCAATCCCCCTGAAATTGGGGTGGTAGCCTGCACCCATTAGGCACTACCATACCACCCCACTCCTTTTGCCCAGATCCCATGCTATGCCCCAGAACTGCCCCAAAGTCACTAAAACTTCAAAAATTCCCCCAAAATCAGCCCTTTGCCCAATCCCCCTGAAATTGGGGTGGTAGACTCCACCCATTGGGCACTACCACCCCACCCTAAAAATTTGCCCCTGAGATCCTTCCCCCCCTGAATCTATTCAGATTCAGATTCAGATTAAATCCGGATCCGAACCGAATCAAGGGTGATTCGGGTGGCCCATATTCGGGCACAAAACAGAACAGGGGTGATTCGGTTCGGGTCCTGAACCGAATCACCGAATACCCGAATTGCACACCCCTACTCACTATCCCCTCTGTTTGTAATCGCCATGACCCCACTTTCACAAATACTAAACAAAACAGGCCTCGGATACCAAACATCTAAAACATCAAGTAAAATCAACCATCTGCTGTACATGGATGATCTGAAGTTGTATGGAAAGTCCCAATCAGAAATCGAATCACTGCTAAACAGTGTCTGTATATTCAGTAGTGATATAGCAATGGAGTTGGTAATTGATGCCCTAGGTGCAATTCCAAAACAACTTGAAGAGCACCTCAACACCATAGGGGCCACAGAAATCACCATCAGCCAGTTACAAAAAGCTACTTTACTGGGAACAGCCTATATTCTGCGATGATATCTATAATAACAGCAACAACATTGATAATACAATTCAGCCATCCCAGGTCCTTGGGAAGGACTCAATGTCTGGATGAAACAAACCAGTCAATAACACCTGTCTGACTGTGTAAATAAATAATAAATAATAATGAAAATACTACTAATAAAGTTCAGGCCTCCCTACCTCAGACATGGCCCTCTTCCTTTTCCAAAACGTACCTGCAAATGCTAGTGTAGAGGTCTTGCTTTGAAGCCTCTATTGGATAATGCTGTGCAAGCGCAACAGCATTTAGGGCATAATGAAGGCTTCAGCACAAGCCCTCTATGCTGCCATTGTGAGACATTGTATATGTGGGACAGTGAAAGAAAAGCAGTTAGCAACCTCCATGGTTTCACAGATGAACACAGAGACATTTTTGTGCATGAGTGGGTGGGGCACTGGACACACTCTGGCTGCGAAGCAATGTGAACTGATGGACAATGGCGGGACCAACAACATCCAGACTTAAGTTCACCACCACTGAATGTGGGAACTAGAATGACACGCAGCCCTTGTTATTCGTGGAGGTTCTGGGTTTTTCTATATGCGCGAATACGGAAATCACAAATAACAAAACCTTACTCCTTTGGAGAATCTAGGGGTTAGGTTCCTACACACAGACACAAGGTTGAAAATCGGGAATAAAGTTCTCTACTTTGCTCTCCGGCTCTCCAGAAATGCCCCCTCCAAACTCCCCAATTCTTCCAAATTTAGCAAAAGATCATAAGATTTATTTATTTTTAGAACAAGAGCTACAAAATGGCTCTGTGCTGCCTCCAGACTGGAAATTGCACCATAAATGACTATCCACAGCCCTGAATCCGTGGATAGGAGAAAACTGCCTGTTTTTACACCCATGTATATAGAAACCAGGTCTCTAGGACCTCGCCATGGATACATGAAACAGCAGTTGCTGAACTGCAGATAGTGAAGGCCACCTGTACATGCAAACAAGTGTCTCCAGATAGCACTGAGGAAAGGCACTGACTATAAAGTGTCAAGAACATATATGGATTATATCACATTTATACCCGTTATAGGACATTGATCCCAATTGACAGATGGGGAATACTGAGGAGAAGCAATAAATGACTAGCCCAATATAAGCAAGTGAATCAATTGCAGAAAATTCAAAAGGAGAAATAACAGTCAAGTAATAATGGTGAGTGCTAAACAATAAGATAGTGAGGCGATTCTCAAGATTGCCAGGAATGGGCGGGGAGGGCACGGGGGGGGGGAGGCTGCTTTCAACTTACCTCCCCACCAGATGTCTAAGTGGACCATCTTCGATGCTCCTCCCATGCACCCACATGTTCCGCCACACTCCACGAAGGAGCGTGGAGGGATCTCCAGCCAGAACTTCTTGTTCCAGCTGCCTGTACCCCACAATGCATCACACCACATGTGCATTGCATTGGAGAATTCCCCATCTCTTCAGGCTGAACTCAGCCCAACAAGTTACACAATACTCGGCAGCCAGGTTAAGGGTGCACTTGCACCTTTCACCTCAGCTAACAGCCAGATTGGTTTAGAAGGTTAGGTGGCCGGGAAGCGGAGTGATCCATGGGAATCACGCCACTTCTCATGACCAGCCTAACCCAGGCTGGGCTGTCCCAATTCGGTTTTGGCTGGTTGTGAGAACAGCCTCATTGAGTGCTTCTGAGCATATTCTTATGTATTTCTTTTTAGAATTTTAAAATCATTTTTCACGTCCTCCCAAAGTGATTAAAGATACAATAAAACAAAAATAAGGCCTTTAGGCATCAGTGTGCATAAACCCTTCCCACACCTGCCCATTCTCCCCATAAATGTTCTTCACAGTTCCTTTCCCCCACAGCTGGGCTTGTCTCAGTCCTGGAGCCTGGCTGGGGTACAAACAATGCAACACGAACAAAGAAAAACGTGGCTTGTGGAGGACATTTGAATGGGATAGCCTGTGGTCAGGGCTGGGCTAAGCTCCCCTTTTCTCCTGCTGATTCTTATCAACAAATGTTGCCTCTCACCCCACGATAATGCTATAATACACACAGATTTGGGAGTCTCAGGCTTTCCTCATAGTATGCAGTTCTGTGCATGGCATTCGCAGTTGAACAAACATACCATAGTAGTTGAGAAAAGAATTAATTCTACGTACGTTTTGTGCTGGGTTGGAAACCTGCAGATGTGGCTCTGCACCAGAGAGCGTCAGAAGTGTGTCCAGTCACATGCCTAACATATTGATTCAGCAGAGTCATTCCCCTCTTCCTGCCCCAACACACACACACACACACACACACACACTGAAATGAAACATTGTTCTGTTGGGAACAATTTGTTATAGATCTTAGAAAGTAATTCCAAATTAAAGTCCTTGACATGCACACCTCTGTAGTGGAATTCCTGTGGGCCTGGGCTTCAGTAAATACCACCTCCCTTATCACCATGTTTTTGGTACACTGACACAGATATGCTCTGGAAAACCTTGCAGTAATCAACAATATCTTGAACTGTTGTTTTTTTTAAAACCCCAAAACAGAAAAAACCCACAAACCATAGGGCATCATCCAAATGGCACAATCTGGAGATTTGATGCTTCAAGTAATATATTATTTTATACTGCTAACTGGGGCAAAGAGGCACCTTTTACCGTGGTGATTCTCTTTATTTAGCAGGGAGAGAGTAACTGGCCCTATCTACCCCCAGCGCAGTACCTCCAGTGACTGTTGCTGGTGTCTATCATGTGTTTTGGTTTTTTTTTAAGAATGTGAGCCCTTTGGGGCCATCTTATTTATTTATTATTTCTCTGTGTAAACTGCCCTGAGCCATTTTGGAAGGGTGGTTTAGAAACTGAATTAATAATAATAATAATAATAATAATAATAATAATAATGCCATTTTATCCTAACCAAATAACACTTCTGAAAAGTTAATGAGCTTTTTCTTATTTAAGCTCAATTGCTGAAATACCTAGAAGATATATTAAGTTTGACTGTTTCCCCTATTTTTTCTAATTACCTAGTTTTTACTAATGCCATGTTCTCATGACCACTTTTATGCTCCCAGAGGTTATCCAGGATCAGCAGGTGCATCTGGCAGGCAATCAATATTGCTGCCTGCCAGGTTGCTGTAGTGCAGACCCCACACAATCCCAATTAGTGGCTCCAGCAGAGTGTATCGTGACCCTGTTGATTCTTGGAGCAGGGTTGAGGGAGGCAACACACTAAAAGGGGCTGTCCAGGACTAGACTGACAGGTCGGCTATACAATCAGACAGCCCTGCCTGAACCCCATGGGCCTCAGGGCAGCTCCATCTATGGTGCCTGTCGCCATATGGGCCCTCCATGGTGGACTGGTGTGCATCCCAGGAGGGGAGGGCAGGGAGAAGGGAGGGAGGGACTGTTACCCACACTCAGCCACTCTGAATTCAACTGTTGGCAGGAGGCATGGGGCAACATCCCACTCAGGGACCCATTGCTCTCCAACTGGCTTAGCAGAGAGGAATTTGCCCAGCCATCAATTGTTCCCCTCCCTATGAACTTGGCATCTCCTCCCTGCTCTGGCAGAATTGTCCTTGAATGATTGGTGCCATCCCCAGTGCCCAAATGGGGAGTACAGTTTTTTTGAATGGCTTGGTCCCCCAACCTCCATTGGTGAAAGATTGAACTAAAAAATAGAACTAACAAGGGAAGGGGACATAGAAAACTAATAGCTGTTTCCCCTTCCAACTGTCCTGCCAGCTCTTTGACCTTGGGGAGCAGTGCCGACCACCCTTGGAACCTCACCTTGCTCCTCTGTAATGCCAGATCGGTCCAGAACAAATCAGAAACCCTCTATGATTTGATTCTGGATGAAGGCGCTGACCTGGTATGTATTACAGAGACCTGGCTAGGAAAGGCTGGGGGCCCAGTGTGGTCCCAGCTTCTCCCTCCAGGGTACTCTGTTGAGGAGCAGTTGAGGGACTGTGGGCGGGGAGGTGGAGTGGCTGTGGTCTGTAAGAATAATACCTCCCTTACCAGGATCCCTGTTGGAGTGTCAGACCATATCGAATGTGTGTACTTACATTTGGGGACCAGGGATAGACTGGGGCTTTTGTTGGTGTACCAATCGCCCTGCTGCTCAATGGAGTCCCTAACTGAGCTGACGGACTTGGTCTCGGATTTGGTGTTGGAGTCCCCTAGGCTTGTGGTGCTGGGGGACTTCATTTTGGGACCAATTTGTCCGGGGCAGCTCAGGAGTTCATAGTGGCCATGATGACTATGTGGTCTCAGGACTGACACACATTGCAGGTCACACGCTTGATTTGGTCTTTCACTCTGATCAGGGTGGTGTTCCGTGGATGTGGACTCCTGTGATTTCCCCATTGTCATGGACGGACTACCATCTGGTTAAGGTTGGACTCACAGTCACACCCCACCTTCACAGGGGCGAGGGACCTATTAGGATTGTCTGCCCGAGAAGGTTATCGGATCCAATAGGATTTAAAGAAGCCTTGGAGGGATTTCGTGTTGGCTCTGCTGGCGATCCTGTTGATGCCCTGGTGGAGAACTGGAACAGCAAACTCACCAGGGCAGTAGACATGATCGCCCCTAAGCATCCTCTCCGACCCGCTTCAGAATTGGCCCCTTGGTATACAGAAGAACTAAGGGGGCTGTAGCGGTAGGTAGATGACTGGAGCACAGGTGGGGGAAAAACTCGGCTTGAATCCGACAGATTGCAACATAGAGCTCATTTGAAGACCTATGCTCAGGCAGTACGTGCAGCAAAGAAGCGATTCTTTTCTGCCCATATTGCATCCGCAAGTTCATGTCCGGCGGAGTTGTTCAGGGTTGTGAGAGGGCTAGTATGTGCCCCTCCTCCCTTGATTCAGAATCTGGAACCATCAATTACCCGCTGTGATGTGTTTAATGAATTCTTTGTGGAAAAAATATCTTGTATTCAGACCGAATTAGATACCGTCTCCACAATTCCTTCAGTGTCTGATGTGGAGGTGTCCAGCGACTCCTCTTATGCAGTTAGGTTGTATTAGTTCCAGTTTGTGACTCCTGAGGATGGAGACAAGCTGATTGGAATGGTGCAGCCCACCACCTGTCCTCTTGACCCTTGCCCGACATGGCTTATGTTATCTGGCAGGCGGCTTGTTATAGAAAGCCTGGTAGAGATTATAAATGCATCTCTGAGGGAAGGTAGGATGCCTCCTAGTCTTAAGGAGACAATTATTATTAGACTGCTTCTGAAGAAGCCTACCTTGGAACCTTCAGAGCTGAGTAACTACAGGCCTATCTCCAACTTTCAGTGGCTGGGCAAGGTAATTGAGAGGGTGGTGGCCTCCCAGCTCCAGACAGTCTTGGAGGAAACTGATTATCTAGACCCATTTCAAACTGGCTTCCGGGCTGGCTATGGGGTGGAGACTGCCTTGGTCGGCCTGATGGATGATCTTCAACAGGGAACTGACAGAGGAAGTATGACTCTGTTGGTCCTTTTAGACCTTTCGGCAGCTTTCTATACTATTGACCATAGTATCCTTCTGGAGCGTTTGAGGGGGTTGGGGGTGAGAGGTACTGCTCTGCAGTGGTTCCACTCCAACCTCTCAGGCAGGTTCCAGATGGTGTCCCTTGGAGACTGTTGTTTTTCAAAATCTGAACTTTTGTATGGTGTCCCTCAGGGCTCCATATTGTCTCAGTCGTTGTTTACCATCTACATGAAACCGCTGGGAGAGATCATCAGGAGATTTGGTGCAAGGTGTTATCAGTATGCTGATGACACCCAAATATATGTCTCCATGTCAGCATCATCAGGAGAGGGCATAACCTCCCTAAATGCCTTTCTGGAGTCAGTATTGGGTTGGATGAGGGATAACAAACTGAGACTGAATCCAGATAAGATGGAGGTACTCATTGTGCGGGGTCGGAACTCGGGAGATGATTTTGATCTGCCTATTCTGGATGGGGTCACACTTCCTCAGAAGGAACAGGTACGCAGTCTGGGGGTGCTTCTGGATCCGAGTCTCTCCCTGGTATCCCAGGTTGAGGCAGTGGCCAGAGGTGCCTTCTATCAGCTTTGGCTGATACACCAGCTGCGTCTGTTTCTTGAGATAGATGACCTCAAAACGGTGGTACATCTTCTGGTAACCTCCAGACTGGATTACTGTAATGCGCTCTATGTGGGGCTGCCCTTGTATGTAGTCCGGAAACTACAGCTGGTCCAGAATGCGGCAGCCAGGCTGATCTCTGGGTCATCTAGGAAAGACCATATTACTCCTGTATTGAAAGAGTTACACTGGCTGCCGATATGTTTCTGGGCAAAATACAAGGTGTTGGTCATAACGTATACAGCCCTAAACAGCTTGGGCCCTGGGTATTTAAGAGAATGTCTTCTTCATTATGAACCCCACCACCCATTGAGATCATCAGGAGAGGTCCGTCTGCTTTTGCCACTGGCTCGTCTGGCGGCTACTCAGGGATGGGCCTTCTCCGTTGCTGCCCCGAGGCTTTGGAATGCACTCCCTAGTGAAATAAGAGCCTCCCCATCTCTGACAGCCTTTAAAAAGTCTTTAAAGACATATCTGTTCACCCAGGCTTTTAACTGATACTGTTTTGATTGTTTTTAATGTTGTTTTAGAGCATTGTTTTAAGAAATTTTAAATTGTTGTGTTTTAAATTTCTTGTTTTGTTTTTAACCATGTTTTAATGTTGTTTTTATCTGTTGTAAACTGCCCAGAGATATAGATCTTGGGCGATATAAAAATATGTTAAACAAACAAACAAATAATAAAAATAATACCACACATAGTAGCTACTATACAGCCTCCTCTAACCCAGGCTGTGGCTGGAGGCCACCTTGCAACCATCTCAACTGCTTTGTCTACACAGTGGTGCTTTACTACTGCTGGGACTCTCCCCAGCACTCCCCCTCCCCATCTTTGGTCAAATGTCTGGCTGTGGGCCACAACAGAGGGGGGCATTGTCTCTAGTGGAGGCCAAGCCATTGCTTCTTAGCCCTGCCAAATAAGATGCATGCAACTGAAGGAGGGAAGGTGGGACATAACTCTGTGGCATGTGGAGACATTGCTTGTATTAAAGCTAAATAGTTCTCAAGGGAAAATTTGCAGTAAAGGGGAAACTAGAACCAGCCAGTCATCACTGTCATCTAAACAGTTAACAGCTTCCTCATTCAAAGCTGTTTTTCTAGGTAATATACATAGGATTGTCCTGCATGAACATTTCTAAACAATGCAAAGAGAAACTGGAGATGAGATGGCCTTTTAGATATGCTAGTATGCTTCAGATAGATATGATATGCATCATACTAAATGTATAGTTTGCCAAATACACTTCCAGATAAGTTCAGATATGGTACTGTCATTGTCCTTTGATTATTTCATCAAGAGACTGGTGAAATACCTCTTGTGAAGTATTTAAAACTTTTGGAAATCTTCAGAGTGCCCCATTCCATGCTGAAAGGCACAGAATTGACATGCCTAAGAGTCTGAATGAATGTGTTGCAGAGAAGCATATGCAGGACCAGGGAAAGAGTTAAGGAGATGCTTTGGAGTAACAGAGAAAGGAGGAGCTTTTCCATTTCAAATATTTGGGCAAAGACATTAAGGGTGTATTAGAACACGCAACTCATTCTGTTCCTTTACTATTGTCGTGCAATGTGACCTTTAATAAACTTGTCCGCCTTAATCAGAAGTTCTGCCAAAACGAATATTGATACAATGTTTGCTTCCCTCACTGCCTTATAGCATCACTTTCCCTGAGGCACAAGTAGCTCAAACAGAGCTTATATTTTAATGGAAGGAGAACAGCAGGTAAAGAAAGGGGTTTCCCCCCATGGATCCATAGGCCAGGACCATCTGTTATTTTCCATTACTTTGTTTTCTTGACATTTAAGCCTAGATTGACCACCCTCTCACTGAGGTGGTAAATCTACTCAGTTGTAGATGCAGATTTATGTCTGCAGCTGCACTTCTGTCTGCAGGTCTGCTCTTGTGGTGGCTCTCTCTCTCTCTCTCTCTCTCTCTCTCTCTCTCTCTCTCTCTCTCTCTCTCTCTCTCTCTCTCTCACACACACACACACACACACACACACACACACGTGTGAATATAGCATGTCAGAAGAAGGTTGGATAGTAACTCCTTCTCTCTGACATCTCTGTGTGTGGAGATTGATTTTTCTATGGAGAAGTCTTCAGTCATCTAAAGTGAAGCCGACATAGGTTTCAAACCCCAGTGGGCTGGACCTGAGCTAGCCCTGCTCACACACAGTACAAGAAGTGAATAAGTACACACACACCCTCCTGGCACACCCCCTTCTCTTAATTGCAAGGGGTGGTGCCCCAACCAAAGGCGCTCTTACCCTTGGACTTCTGGGGGGAGGTCCAGGGCCTCCACATGCCCTGGGGGCAGGGACGGAGCCACCATTGGGCCAACGGGGGCCGGTGACCAATCAGGAGCCGTGAGAGCGGCCCCGACATGCCTGCCGTGTCTGACGTCAGACGCGGGGGCAATAGTTTAGCTCCCGAGCGGGGGGCGCGCGGCCCCTTCGGAAACTAAACTAAGGCTGGTGCTGCGTTTACAGCGCCAGCCAGGAGCGGCTCTTCCCTGCAAAGGCAGGGAAGAGTCGCTCCTGGCTGCGCGCTGCAAACGCAGCGTCAGCCTAACTAGCTCCTGAAGGGGCTGCGTGGCCCCTTCAGGAGCTAAGACTGGTGCTGCAGGGAAGAGCCTTCCTGCAGGGAAGAGCCACTCCTATGCTGTGCTGCGAACGCAGCACCAGCCTTCTTCTAACTGGCGAAGGGGCCGCGTGGCAGTTACAACTGAGCTGAGTCCCAAACAGAGCCTCAAGGCTCCGTTCGGGAGCCAGGCCACGCCCCTGCATCTGGTGTCAGATGCGGGGGTGTGGCTATCCCCTGCGTCTGACGTCGGACGCAGGGGTGGGGCTATCGGGGCGCCCGCCGTGGCCGCACACGGGCCGCCGGCGGACTAGCTACGCCCCTGCCTGCCCCCCCCGCAATTCTCCTTTGTCTGTCCTGGGTGGTGTGGTTGCTGTGACGTGTCACTAGCCCACGCTGCATACCGCTTTTGTTTTAATTTTTTTTCCAATTTTATTGAAACCTAAAGCAGAAGGAAAAAAAAATACAGTGACATGATATTTCTTTAAGCAAGCACTAAAAAGAAAACATTCTAAATATATTAACAGTTCTAAGAAAATTCGGCAGCAATGATCAACATTTGATTAAACCTGATCAACACTTGGTTGCATAAAGCCGGGTACATAAAGCTTCACAAATCAATTCTAGACAATGGGAACAAATGATGTCTTTGCTGGATATTAAAGTTTATAAAGGGATCCCAAGTTGACACAAATGACTCAGGATACCGCTTTTCAAAGTTTCCAAAGCGGTTGACATAGATGTAAATAAATAAATAAAATGGTTTCCTGTCCCCCAAAGGGCTTACAATCTAAAAAAGAAATTTAAGAAAGACACCAGCAACAGCCACTGGAGGGATGCTGTGTTGGAGATGGATAGAGCAAGTTTCTGTCCCCCTGCAGAAAAAAGAGAATCACCATTTTAAAAAGGTGGTGCCTCTTTGCTCAGTTACATCTTTGTGAATTCAGTTGCTGTTTGTGCCCTCAAGAACCTACATGTTAAAAACTATGTGTGTGTTGTGTGTGTGTGTGTGTGTGTGTGCAGGGGGATCCAAAGGCATTTAGGTCCAGGCTCCAAAATTACCTAGGTGTGCCTCTGGCCCCAACTCCCTCATCATACACTGTTTAAATACTGCTTTAATTTATTTAGTTCTTTGCCATTTGCTCATCCTTCCCTTTTCCCTCTTGCAGCCTTCCTTGGGGCATGTATCCTCAACAGAGTGCTGTGAAGGTGTGTCTGTGGGGCAGGAAGGATCCTTCTCACTTGCTATGACAGCAAAAGCACTGTTTTACAGCTACCTAGTGGTGACTCTTGCTCTACATCAGGCCTATGCAACTTCAGCCCTCCAGCTGCTGTTAGACTATAGTTCCCATCATGTTGTAGTGGTTACAGTGTTAGACTAGAACTGGGGAGACCTGAGTTCAAATCCCACTCAGCCATGAAACTAACTGGGTGCTTCTGGGCCAGTCACACATCTCTCAGACTAACCTACCTCACAGGGTTGTTATGAGGATAAACATAACCATGTACACCACTCTGGGCTCCTTGGAGGAAGAGCGGGATAGAAATAATAAATAAATAAATAAATATTAGCCATTGTGGCTGGGGGTAACGGGAGTTGTAGTCCAACAGTTGATAGTCCCTGCTATCAAAATTCAGGTTTTGACCTTTAGCCATGTATGCAAAGGGACTGAGAACCTTGTCACCCTCAGTTTTCCAGCGTCCTGATGACATCTGGATGATATATTATTTCCTGAATTTCTGGATGAAACAAATTAGTCAGTGTTCTGCCAGGTCAGTTTGCCTTTTCTTGCTGATGGCACTTGGAGCTTATTATAACATCTGGTAATTTCCTGCCTTATTGCTAGACTATACATTTTAGAGTGCTGAAGGCTGTTTCCCCTTTTAATACGGCCCGGCATGTCCCACTGCCAATTTGGCAGAAACTGATGATCAGTTCCTAGAATGTACCCAGGAGAAAGCTTCCCATCTTATGATTCGTCATCTTGAGACTGATTGCTCAAGGTGCTTCATGGAAAAAGCATTTGCTCTGCAGAGAAAGCAGCAGTGAGATTCCTGCCCACAGCCACTGCTGCAGCCCTTTAGCTCCGCCTATCTGTATTTTCCCACCACTAAGAGGCTTTCCAGTAAAGGTAAGAGCTAACAGGCAATCTGAGGAAACCTCACTACATTTTTTTCTCCCCCCTCCACGTGAGGCTTCTCGTAAGCAGACTGAGTTCCGCTCCCCGTCGACGTCAAAGCTCAGGGGACAGCAGTGTTGGAAGACAGAACTGCTTTGTGGGATCTCTGGCGTTCTCTTTGCCCTGCTCACTGAAAACACAACCAGTTTTGAAATCTGCCTGGTTAAAACAAAGTCTGAAGAAGGAATAACCTGGGCTGAAAGGTTTGATTTATAGGGGTTAGTATTCATTTCAAGAAAACTCTCTTTAACAAAGAAACAAAAAAGAAATCTTTCTTTGTACATCCACAGAGGGGCATCTTGCAAGTGAAGCATCTTAAAAGCAGAATGGGGATACCATATAAATGGAAACCTAACTGGGAGTCATATCTCTTCTTCTTGGTGATTCTTGTTGCCTCCAAATGATTTTTTTACATGCTCAGATGGACATCCAGGCGGATGTCACATAGCAGAGTGGATGTGCAAGGTTGCTCAGTGGCTTGTGCTCTCAATCTGCTTGCACAACACTATTTCTGTGCACAACATATCGCCTCCCTTGCAATATATATGCACGGAGGAAGAGGTTTCACAGCTGCAGCACAGGTGGTGCAAGTGCACCTTGTTGCACTGGTGCAGCAGCAACACTAGTCTGGAATGTGAACGGAACTGGCTAGCACAACATCCTTGCACTACTGCAAGACATTTGCACTAGTGCAGCATTAGCCTGTCTATCATCATTCTCAGGGTAGTTTTTTTAAAAAATTGTAAGTCTGTTAAATTAGTTTTGTGAGTTTTCCCTGTTATATAACTAGACCATAGATATTCTTTGGTTCTGCTTACCACTTGCTTATGTTCTTTTTCATGGATAGAAGCCAAAGGAAAAATGAATTGTTAGTGTCCCATTAACAGTGACCTTATACCCAATTCTGCCCTCACTTATGTTTATGCAACTCTATAACTAGCTATAACTCATAATTGTGATGGAATGGAACCTCTTTTACATCAGGTGAAGAGGAGGCATTATCAGGCAATTTGTGTTTGCTTTTCTCCCCTCTGATTAAACTGGGCAGCTTGAGCTGCAGAATGGGAACAGTGGTGTTGTGAAATTGCATTGCATGATGCGCAATGATCATTTTGCACAACAGAGTTATATATTTTGGTTACAGCAGAGAATTACTTTTTAAAGAATGGCCTACAAAAGAAAGTTTCTATATGCCATTCATGGTCAGCCTCACAAACCCTTGGCTCTTAGAGGCAAACCTTCTCCTAATTTCTAAAGAGTGATCTAAAAAGGAACAAAGATGATCTAAAAATGAACAAAGATAGTCATGTAATTTATTGTGTAGATTTCCATGGAATGTAGAGGACTCTAGTGATTAAACATAACGGCAGGAAGCAAACTGCTAAAAAATGTCGAGATCCATGGATCAGTCTCACAAAATTACTTTTGTTTTCTGGTTACAGATGATAAGGTTGTTCTCATGACCATAAGAGAGACAGGGAGGGAGGGGAGGGGGGAAGGCAGGGTTGAATCTACCTTGCCTTCAGATGAGCAAGGAGCTCCTCTTTGCAGCACTGGCCTGTGCTCATATAATCCACACTTCTCCTGGCACTGCAGATTGCTGGAGGCTGGGAAAATGAGTCCAGACTTCCAAGAATCCCATAATGGAATTGCGCTCGCTCCTTTAACTTCCATTAACTTCGTTGAGGGGTTGTTAGGCGGGCTAGCTGCCAGAGAACCACCAGGCTCACTCCTAGCCAGGTTTTGATCAATCGTGAGAATAGCTTCAATGGCTGACACTGTTGCAGACATGGAAGCAGCAGCACCGCAGTAGAAAACCAGCAGAGGTACTACAAGTGTTACCAAATTTCTTCTCATAATCACATGATTATGATTATGAGAAGAAATGGGAAAACTACAGCAACACATGTAGTGCATCTGCCGATTCTCTGCAGCAGTACGGCTTCCAGGTGCTGCAAGTCCCTCCAGCTGTGTTTTTTACTGTGCTTCTTATCAGCAACTATCATTTGGTAGTGTTATAGTTTAATTGTATTGCCCTTTATTTGCTTATTTGTTTTATCATACATACCCCACCTTTCCATGGGAAAATGCTCAAGGCAGATTCCAATGCCAGGATTTAAAACCAATCAGTAGATCACAAAATAAAATAAACACCGAAACAAAATCACATTGCATTTGACAAGGTTTTATTGCATATCATTTGACCATTTCTTCTTAGTGGCTCTAGTGGTTTTAATGGAACAGCAGCATTTGAGTATTTAAAATTAATTAATAAATAAATAATCAAAAGGCTACCATCCGTTATAATATTTATCTCACTGTCTTTGTACAGGTTAAATTCCCTTTCCTGAACTGCTCCCTCTGTCAATATTGAAAGAGTCATTAATTTGAACATTAAAGAAAGACAAAAGCTGGCTTGGCATATCAAGCTTGACTCAAAGTTATACTATGGTTGGCCAGGCTTGGCCTACAATAATAGACATCCTGGAACAGATTTGTGCAAAACAATGTGGATGAGAGAGACCAACGTCAGCCTGGCCTGTGTTTGTTTGCATTGTGTGTAGCTCACTGACCTTGAAGCAAACAGTTCAGAAAATGTGCACTTAATTTTGCTGCCCCACAGATTGGTATTTCTGCATGCAAGGTCATCTCTACAGCTAGGAAAAGGGGAAACAGTTTCCTGTTTGATGGAGGAAGAAACTGAAAGAAGCTTTCCTTTCCTAGCACTGTCATGTTACATATGCCTCTGCTGTCAGGAACACTTGAAGTAAAGAAAGAACAGACTTCCTGATGCCTCATTTCTTTACTTACCTGCATTGATCAGGTGATCAATGGGGTTTTTGTGTTGTATTCTATCTAGTAATCTTTTGCAGTTTGTTTGTTTGGACATTTGACCCGGGAGGATCCTGTAGAGAGTGTGCAGGAGGAGTCAGAAAAGAAAAGGGAGGGAAAGGAGAAGGAGAAAAAATGGAGTTGCTGAACAAACCTTTAGTTAAATCTACATAAGATCTCCTTGTTTGAATGAGGGAAGCAGCTAAAAAAAAGGGGGGGATGAAGAATTATTATCTGAAATAGACCATCTATTCATATCCCATCAGTATCCACTCAGATGACCTTGAAAAGTTTATGTGATGGAGACAAACTTCTCAAGTTTTGTGTTTCCAGTTTTTTGGAAATCACATAATTTCATCTTCTAAATATTGTGGTTTCATCCCTCCGCCCACATTATCACCACTGAGTTCCATTAGCAGCAGCGGCAAGTGGCACCTTTAAAATGAGTAGTGCAGATCCTTTACTGCGTGCCTGCTACTCCATGGAGCTTCCTGCTGCTGTGGCACTCACCCCAGCAACCCATGTGCAGCGTTGCTGTGCACATGGCCTCTGTGCATGCTCTGAAGCCATTTGTGTGGTCAGCAACACCACCCTGACTATGCAAATGGCTTCCATGCATGCGCAGAGGAGATCGTGCCATGGGGGGAGCGCGATCAGGACGCTGCATGGAGTGGTGGGCACGCAGGTAAGGACCTGTGTCACTCACTTTAAAAGATGCCCGCTCTCCGCCCTGACAGTGCCACACTCGAACTGCCAAACTGGTTCGTGGTCTGTTGAACCAGAACAAACTGGTTTGCCGAACCATGAACCAGTTCATAAAGCAGTTCACAAACTGTGGTTCCTGCACATCCCTAGCCCTAGTTTGCATTTGAATGGGCGACTACATGTGCACAATGGAGGATATTCCCCTTAGGAGATGGGACCACTCTGGGAAGAACATCTGCATGCTTGTATGCAGAGGGTTCCAAGTTACCTCCCTGGCATCTCCAGAGAAGGCTGGGAGAAACTCCTGCCTGTAACTCTGGAGAAGCTGCTGCCTGCTGGACTATACTGAGCTAGACAGACCAATGGTCTGACTTGGTATAAGACAGCTTCCTAGATTCCTATACTAATTTCCCCAGCTCTTTCAGAAATAGTATATAGATGTATTTTATATATAGGCACTCCCCAAGTTACAAACAAACAACTTACACACATCCGTACATACAAAGCTCCATAACATATTACACTAAGGAAGTGCCCAACTTTTAAATGCCAGCCACACATACAAACAAATTGTCACTCCTGGGAATGGTAGTTGTGGACATTCGACTTATAAACAAACTTTTGGAGCAACACAATCTGTTTGTAAAATGGGGACTTCCTATTTAATTCTTTAATAATATGCAACACGTATCTTTATGCACATGGCTTGTGAATCAGGCATTTAGAATACACTTCAGAAGACAATATACTAGTTTTACGGATGGGAAATGCTGAGGTTGAGGGTTTCTTGTCTGAAAGACAATGAGGGAATTCATGGTTGAAAATGCAGAATGGAAAGTAAAACTGCTCCTTCCTGTGCCTTATGAGGTAAGGCAGTTGTGACTGGTGAGGGGGCCTTCTTTGTAGTGGCACCTTGCCTTCTAAGGGGGATACCTCATGCTCACATTGTTACCTTTCCAGTGCCAGAAGAAGGCTTTTTAAAATTCTCCCAGTCCTTTTAAGTTTATATGCATTTTAGCCACTGATTTTAATGCTGGGTTTTTGTTTGTTTGTTTGTTTGTTATTGCTTTGACTTTTGTAACTGTGGCTTATGTGCATTTATAATATTTTTGTAAACTGCCCTGACTGAGAACACAATCTAAGCACAGTGAAGGCACAATATATGAATGTTTTCAATAAATAAATTATGAATAGTATAATCTGTGGCTGTTTGAGTCATGCACTTTAAGTCTTGCTTTGAGTTTGTGACCTACTTGGAGCTTGAATTGTGTTTGATTGATTTGTGTTGGCCTGTTATCATGTATGGCCATATTGCTTGGTGGCAATTTAGAGCTTCTAAATACATGTGACAGCTTTGCATCTTAGATGAAAAAAGTAAGGCTCTCCACAGGAGTATTGTGGAGAGCCAGAAGGGGTTTGGTGGGGAGAGGGGGCTTGACCTGCTCTCCCAGCACATGAGCATCCAGCCCTCCCTGGGCAGCTGGATCGGCTGCCCATATGATTACCGGCTCTGTCACGGAGCCAGTTGGGGTAGCGGGGAACATGGGCCGCCCAGCCCCTGGAAGTCCCAGAGTGCCCTGCGTGAATGCGCGGGGCATTCTGGGTAGCCCCCTGATGCAGGGATGCTTGTTGTAGCCTCCCACTCGGGGGTCTCTTCGTTAGTCCTTGCAGCGTGGAGCCGTGCCATGGTGGCACACGGTCGTTGAAATGGGGTTAGCGGAGCGAGCACTCTGCTAACCTCATTTAAGGAGGGGGGATTTAAGCGGGTATACCACCGGGAGCTGCATGGCTCTCAGTGGTTCACACACACACAGGATACTGGGCTGGGCTTCCTTAGCCCGGTTTTCTGTGCGTGTGAGAATAGCCTCAGTGTGTTCTGAAGGCTCTCCTCCTTTACTGAAGTATTGAGCTAATTGGCCTCCACTCTTTTACCACTAGGTTCTACTCCAGGGCATATGGACTCTGCCATTTTACTGCTGGACTCTGCCCTTGGGTGCATGAGCTCCCACCCAACAGGGCTCTGATGTGATCCACCACACATAGGACCAGTTCTAATGCTTCAAGGTTCTGCCTCTCAACTCAGGTACCAGAAATTTATCTCTCGGGAGTTGACAATTCAAAGTATAATGGAAATTCCTTATTCATTTTCCCCTTACCTATACAATTGTCTTGATTTGCGTATACATACAAATGTTAAAAAGAACTTCTTTTTATCGAGAACCAGATTACCAGCCTGCCGCCTACACCTCTTATCAGTGAAGCCACATTTTGCAGATGGTTGTCAAGGGTAGGAGGAAGAACCCACCCACTAAACTCTGCAGGATTGTAGCCACTAAAGGTTTTCTGCAGGAGACAATTTTTTGGTAGGAAAGCACATATTTACTGTTCTGTGTGAAGTGTGATGCAATTATTTTGGAACTATCCGTTCACATGTTGCGCTGCCAATGTACACAGTGGCTGCCCAAATGGAGTACTTATGGCACTAAAAACTGCTTTGCCTTTAGGTTACTGGGAGCCTGATTTGCTGATTTGAACTGTACCCAGCTCAGGCTGATGAACTGCATACCACAAAACAAACAAAGTGGTGTTTTTGACCCTGTTGCTCTGCATGCCATAACATCATCTGATGATCACATCAAAGCTCTGTGCCTTGCACAGAAAAACTCAAACCTCTTCTTCCCTCAGTTTTAGGCAGATGGAGTCACTTTACAGGATATAACTGTGTCTGCAGTTCCTTCAGTCTTGCCATGTCATCAAGTTTGATCCAAAAATATCTGTTTATTCAGCTAGGAAATGTTTAACCCGAATGACTGTTCTAAAAGGCATATGAAAAACCATTTTAATATCACAATTTCATAGACTAATGTGAATTCTATATGCATGTAAGAGAAAGTAGCACCAGTTTTCCAACTGGCTGCTTATTTGGAGACTCTGTAACTGCCGCAATTTAGACCCGAGTCATAAAGATGTGCTTATGGAAATGCTTTTTAATGTGCAAACCATGAGGGCGTGATGTGAATATCGACCTGAACCTTCTACGCTGCATTTATAATTGGAAGCAAAATATTTTAGAAATCATGCTATTCCATCAGGGTGAAGTATGACCTTTCTTTTCCCACTTGTGCACTTGATGACTGCACAAGACTGAAGCAGAGCGCAGCAATTCCTAGTCTTTGCCCTCTCTTAAGTGCATCTCTTGTTACCGTCAGTTGTAATTTAACAAATCATTTTCAACTCAGGACCTCAAAGAAGGCAGTAAAAAAAGCCACTTTTTGCTGTGTCTAAGAAATCTGACTACTATGAGACATCATGGAATCTCTTTGTATCTTAGGGCCAGAGACTCAGATGTTGTGTGGGAGCACCATCATTGCGCGCGCGCGCACACACACACACACACACACACACACACCATCTTTCTTTCCCCCCAAACAGCAATTGTGGGAGGATGGAGGAGCTATTTGGGGCTGTGGTGCAGGAGTAGGGGCTTTGCCCCATGATGATTCCCTGAGGTAAATTGTCCTCAAAGCTGCTATTTGCCTCAGTGGGGAAAGCACATATACATGACTGTCACAAGGGAAGCTGGGGGGAATTTCCATTGGCGAATCAGCAAAGGGCAAACCTCCTCCCTAACTTCATGATGTCCCCAATCCAAATTGCTTCTTATGGCTGCTTTTTGAAAAGGATGTGAGGAACTTGAATCCCAAACTTTATTTTATTTTAAGAAGTTTTCTGCTGCTCTTCAGGTGACACGGATCCCAGAGTGGCATATGTAAAAAGAATAAAAAGAATAGAAATGAGAGCTGGTCTATAGAGAGGAGAGCTGGTCTTGTGGTAGCAAGCATGACTTGTCCCCTTAGCTAAGCAGGGTCAGCCCTGGTTGCATCTAAATGGGAGACTTGATGTGTGAGCACTGCATGATATTCCCCTCAGGGGATGAAGCCGCTCTGGGAAGAGCAGAAGTTCCCTCCCTGGCTTCTCCAAGATAGGGCTTAGAGAGATTCCTGCCTGCAACCTTGGAGAAGCCGCTGCCAGTCTAATACTGAGCTAGATGGACCTATGGTCTGACTCAATATATGGCAGCTTCTTATGTTCCTAACAAGCAAAAGCAGCCACAATAATATTTGTTTCCTTCTCTTGATAGCTTCCCCTTCTCCTCACAGAATGGTTGGTGGTTCTACTGCCTCTGTCAGGGGCGGAGGAGGAGGCCCAGCCCAGCTCAGAATGGAAAAGCTGCAGCAGGTGAAGTTCTCCCCATAACTACACCTCCATGCTGGGAAAAGCTACATCTGTGAATTTCTACTTGTTGTCATGCAGCTGTTAAAAGCACAGGAGGCCTGCCAGGAAAATGATTGACAAGCCTAGTTAACAGCTCATGAAGTTACTACATACAGCCAGACGTTAGGTATCTGTAGGCAGAAGCATTTTGCTTATGTTTGTATGTTATCTTATCACAAGTAAGAATGATGGGACCCATGGTTCCCAAAATATATCCAGGAATCTTCTGCCCTCAAAAGCACAGTGTCAACCCCAAACCCACTAGAAGGAACTGGAAATGTTTACAGATTCCCAGTGCAAAAGATGAGCTTCCTGGTCTGGCCCTATCCCCCTTTCTTCCAAATGCATGGAATGTGGGGAGATAAATGACATCCGCAATGCAGAATGTAGAAATGTGCTGCTCTGGAGTACAGCTGTGTCATCACAAGGCTGGAATGTACAGTATTGCTCAGCCCGTGAATATAACTTTGGGCAGAGACATGTGTATAAGATCAACAGCACCTGCCTCCCAGTGGAACAGCTCAGCTGTTGTGATAGCTGATGGTCTAAATTTAAGGCTCACACATGCTCGATTCTATTTAATACCCTGCACATAACATCCAAAAGGGGAGGAGTGAGGAGGCAAGCATGGCCACAATTCTGAACTGACAAATATTCCCCTCTATTTTCTCTTGATAGTTGTGCCTAAATGACTCTTTAAGATGGCACATTTAACCTTCCCTTTCCAGTAAGGCTTGTGTTGTGGCATAGCTATCTTGTAACAAGATATATGAGAATTGTATCTCTCAAGATAATACCAGGGAAGCCACACTCACAAATATGAGGTGACTGCACATTTCAGAATAACCTATCTCTTCTTCTGTCTGCCTTGCTCACATTTTTAATGTTTTAGTTCAAAGTGTACAGCACACAGTTGGTTGAACTTTCCAAAGAATTCCAAGTCCATGTCCTATATGAGGGCTTAAAAATATTACATTTGTTCCTTCAGAAATATTCAAGTATGAGAGACATATGCTAAATGTGGTTTATTAATCATGATGGGAATTGAGATACCGCGGCATACTTTCAACATGAATACAGGCCAAAAAGCCTTCTTCAGATTCCTTTCCTGCTCTGGCAGGGAACAGCAAATCAACCATGACAGATATTCATCTGTATTAGTATAGCAGTAAGTGAGGAGTTTAAAATGCCTTAAAGGGCCAGTTCACAAAATATTTTAAGAAATTAAAGTGAATGCTGAATCCACCTGCAGATGAAATGTAATTATATAACTTCTTTAGTTCATATTATGCTTTTAAGACAAGCTATAATATATTTTTCCAGTTATTTCCACTTTGTTTCTATAATGTCCATGCTTTACTTTTAATTAATTTTATTTTAATCTGTGACTTCTAAATATTCTAAATGTTGTGCACTGCCTAGAGATGTACATATCAGGTGGTATAAAAATATGATAGATAGATAGACAGATAGATAGAGAAGATATTCTTTCTTAACTATATAGCATGCCCACACTTCAAGACTGGGCAAGGAAAACAATTTGAATTTTGTTATGAACTTCATATGGAGCTGAGTCCCTCTACCCTCAAATGAACTTGCAAGGGTCTCTTACAAATTGAGTCCCATTAGGTGCAATGGTTGCTTTTCCGTCCTTTTTACTTCTCTTCTGGAGGGATTCAGCTCTTTCCAGCAACTATTTCCCCTAAGGGAGCCATGGCTCTGCTTTAACTCATATTTTCATCTTGTAACCTATAAAACGCCCCATCAGGTATGGGCTAAACTCCCTATATGATTTGGGCAACCTTAATGAGACATCAAGAGCACCCACTGTTGATATTCTGATAAGTTTGTGCTGGCATCTAAAATTTCTGAACCATGTGGAGAGAGTCAATTCATGTTGTTGTCCATTCTTTTGTGAGCTAATCGCTGGGTAATGTACAAAGAGACCCAGATGATGTTTTGCTATTGACTCTCTGGGCAAGTTCACACATAATGCTACACCTCAGGTTTGCACGAGGTGCCACAGCCTTGGGAGCTTGCACCACCCCTTCTTCTGGTGTAAGTTCCACTATGCTGGGATTGGTCACATTGTGTGAATCCACCAATCTTGGTATATCCTGCCCTACCTGCTGCAGGGCACCTGGCATCTGCAGCTTAGATTTGAAGTGAGGGGCAGATGCCCAAATCCCTGCATCAAGTAGGGCAGGATATGCCAAGATTGGGGGGCTTGCACGACATGCCCAGTCTCAGCATATTGGAACCTGCACCACCCTGGAAATACGGGCTTGAGGTGCTGTGTTATATGTGAACTTGACCTTTGAATGAATGAAACCATGATGGGCAAAGCCATGATGGGCACATATGAAGCCCCTGAAAGGAGCGCCTGAAGGTATACCACTTGGTCCCCCTCCCTCCCCTCCAAGAGATGTGTGCACAAAGCCAGGGTAAAAAAAAGAGCAGTCAAGCCAACAGGGGAGACCCAAGGAAATGATGAGCTTGAAATGGATCAGTCAAGGCGGAGAGCTGTCGGATATCAGGATAAGGGTTTGGCCTTTCTGATGTAACCTATTGCTGACTTGTAAGAATGATGTTATCGCCTGTCTCCCCAAAGGCAGCTTAAGTCTTCAGTGACTGTCCTCCCAAAGGAAGCCAGAATCCAAGGCAGGCTGCAAACCTCTAGAAGTTCTCAGTGTTTGGGAAAGTGGGGCAGCTGGAGGCATGCTTAGCAACATGCTAAGTTCCAATGTGCTAATATGCTATTCGAATATTATTTATTCGAAATCGAATAAATAATAATATGAACAAGTTGCTATGTGGAACATCCTCCACCTAGCTGCACTGCAAGCAACTTTCTGACCTGCAGAACCAGATGTTATCCAATGCAGCTGTTCAGATAGTCACTGGAAAGGCATATCTTGCTCCCAGCATTCAAAGTATTCTATGAAATGGCTCCCTCTTTTTTTGGTGATACGTGCATTTGTGTACTAACATTTGCATTGCTGACCTTTAAGTGATGCACATGGAGGCCTCTTACATTCATCTCTAAAACATCCTAAGAACTCTCAGTTGGCTTCATCCTGCTGGACAGTGTGCAAATACAATTGCAGAAATGTTGCAGTATTTCCCAGTTGTGTCTTACTACTCAGAGATGAGTAGAAATCTCTGCCATTTCTTATTTGTATGAAAGATAACTATGAAATTAGTTATTAAGGTAACTATGAAATTAGGAGAGACCTTCCAGGGTCAATTTCTCCTATAAACTAGGGATTATGTAGGTTGGGTAGTTTAATCTCCTTATTTGTTAGAGAATATGTTTGTTTGTGTGTATATGTATGTAAGGTATGTGTATACGTCTGCCCACTCTTGCAGTTAACTCAGTTGACAGTGTCAAGGATATCAAAATTGTTGGGATACTTCTCTAGCAGACAGCTGAAATTTGTTTCATGTCGCACACTGATCAACAGAGATATCTAAACATTAAACATGTTGTGCCTTTTATTGTAAACCTGCTATATGAAGACCAGCTCCTTACAGTGGTCAGCAGTCTTATAAAAAACAAGCCAAGCCACATTTATGCTAGAATGCTGGGATGTGAGAATACAGGGATGTGGGACTTGGTGAAGAGTAATTTGTAGCTGCAGCCAGGAACATGCCCTACATGGGACCATTCATATATGTAAATTCATGAACTGGGAGGGAGGAGCATTTATCATGGCAGCTTGGGAATGTGGCTGTTCAATCTGGCAGACATTGTGGAAGAACTCCAGGCATAATTCTCAGGAGAATTATCTTGTGGGTGCTCCTAAATTTAAACAAGACCAAGAAGAAGAAAAAGTAACTGCATTGGGGAAGGCTGAATCTTGTCATTTCTCAGAGTGTAAGTGATGGATATCTTCTGTCTTTTAGGATTGACTGTCAACAGTAAAGGATCCTGAAGTCAAGAAATACGCCGCAGACAGGGGCGGAGCCACCATTGGACCAACGGATTCAAAGAACCTGGGACGGTGACCAATCAGGAGCTGCGAGAGCGGCCCCGACACGCCCCCCGCGTCTGACATCAGACGCGGGGGGCGATAGTTTAGCTCCCGAGCGGGGGCCACGCGGCCCCTTCGGGAACTAAACTAAGGCTGGTGCTGCGTTTGCAGCGCCAGCCAGGAGCGGCTCTTCCCTGCAAAGGCAGGGAAGAGTCGCTCCTGGCTGCATGCTGCAAACGCAGCGCCAGCCTAACTAGCTCCTGAAGGGGCTACGTGGCCCCTTCAGGAGCTAAGACTGGTGCTGCGTTCGCAGCACAGCCCAGGAGCAGCTCTTCCCTGCAGGGAAGAGCCGCTCCTGGGCTGTGCTGCGAACGCAGCACCAGCCTTCTTCTAACTGGTGAAGGGGCTGCGTGGCCCCTTCAGCAGTTACAACTGAGCTGACTCCCGAGTCCCAAATGGAGCCTCAAGGCTCCGTTCGGGAGCCAGGCCACACCCCCCGCATCTGACATCAGACGCGGGGGCATGGCTATCCCCTGCGTCTGATGTCAGACGCAGGGGGCGGGGCTATCGGGGCACCTGCTGCGGCCGCCCACTGGCCGCCAGCGGGCTAGCTACGCCCCTGGCCGCAGACTAGCACTTGGTAGGGTTGCAGTGAAGGCCTTGGAAAGGATATTTAGATGTCGTGATGTGTCTACACCTACAAAGATTAGAATCGTTCGGACAATGGTTTTTCCCATGACACTCTATGGATGCGAAAGCTGGACTTTGAAGAAGCAAGATAGAAAAAGTATTGATGCTTTTGAACTTTGGTGCTGGAGAAGACTTTTGAGGATACCATGGATAGCCAGGAAAACAAACAAATGGATCCTAGAACAAATCAATCCAGAATTTTCACTTGAGGCACAAATGACCAGGCTCAAACTATCATACTTTGGACATAGTATGTGAAGACCCAGCTCTCTTGAGAAGTCCATAATTCTGGGAAAAGTTGAAAGAAAGAGAAGAAGATGACCAGCAGCAAAGTGAATGGACCTGATCATGACAGCAATGAATGTACCACTGAGAGACCTTAAAGGCCATCATCCTGGAGAGAATCTATCTATGTGGTTGCTAAGAATCGACACTGACTTGACGGCACTTAATCAATCAATCAAATGTTTAAAATAAACAAATACTGGCAGGAATGATACCAAGTTGGTTAGCTGAGCCACCAGGAAATGGTATATATTCTATGAGGTCATTCACACAATCAAAAACTGTTCTACCCAGTTTTGAGAGCAGTGTGTGCTCCCAATATTTGGTTGTGTGGAAGCAAGGTAGGAGGAAAAGCTACTCAGGTTTTCCTTCTACTTTGCTTCCACACAACTGAAAATTGGGAGCACACACAGCTCCCAAACCTTACTAGGGATTGTGAGCCAGCTCGATTAGAACTGCAGTTCAAATTGAATCAGCCTGGTTTGTCCAGTTTGAGTTTGAATTGGATTGGCCCTGGTACTAAAAAGAACCTGTCTCAACAGGTTTGGGGATATTCTGGTAAAAGGGAATCCAGTAAGAATTCCCCTTGAGGGGCATTCCCAATAGTAAGGCCGGATTGTGGGGGGTAGGGTACTACGTACTGATTGGAGGCAGTGGAGACATTGGAGGTGGCTGTGGGCAGTGGCAAGGGCTCATCCAAGCCCTCTGCCATCCTCCTGAATTATCCCCCAGATAATTGCAGCCTCAAGCCTCCAGGTACATGCAGACTGTTATAGCAAATAGCTATCTTAACTTGTATGTCTGTATTGCAAGTATTTAGGATTTGTTTTAGGCATTAATATTGCATGTGCTTGCTACACCTAAAGCTAGATAACTCTGAAGAGGTGTGTGTGGGGGGGGTGTTCTTTCTGCATGCTAATGGCCTACTACTTCACCAGACACAAGGAAGCACTGTCCAGCTAATCCATAATGTTCATACCAATCTCTTTATATCTATAATTCTCAGTATTAGCATATTTACATACATAACTCATCCTTCAATTTATTAGGAAGCTCTTCTCCTACTTAACATAAGACTTTCTGTACTTTTCTGTGCCCCGGCTCCAAAGAACAGTTAAATCCCTCCTGCCATAACTGTATTTCACTTCTTGAGAGAGAAGCCTCGCTTTCCTCCCTGTGCTGTATAAAACTGAGACTCAGTCCAAGTTGGACCCTTATTCCTCCCAGAAAGTGGGCTTGCTCTGCTTTCTCATAAGGGAAGAATTTTTCCACTTCAGCTTAAGGGTATTTTTTTAAAAAAAATTATTTATGGACAAAGATTCTGAGGGCTGAACCCTGTGGCTCTTGCTCATAGACAGACCCATCATGTTCTTGTATTCTCCCTTTCTGGTTTTTGTTTAGTTCTGCCATTCTGAATTAAAGAACAATATAAATCCAGTTTGGAAGGTGATAGGCAGGCAAACCATATGTAGGAAAGGTTTATAAACAAGAAAACCATTTGGGAAACTCTTGAATGGTTGTAGAGAGAGAGCAGATGATCAGATAAATATGTGTAGAGGCAAGTATTGTTATTGCATTTCAATCATGTTATGGGCTGCCTTGAAATTAATAATAAGAAGCAGGATATAAATATTTAAAATAAACACTATGCCAGTTTGAGCATTGGGATGAAGTTAGCTGCGTGTAGATAGGGATTAGTGATAGCCATTAATACACAGGAAAACAGATCAGATGCATTTGCTCAAGAAAGGTGAAGGATAATAAAATGTATATATACCACTTTCAAACACTGTAACCAATGCATTTTTCTTTGTACATTTTGGGTTGGATTATTGAAAACTGTCACTTTGCAAAAGCTATTTTAGTGGTAGTTTTTTAAATTGAAGTAAAGCAGATATAAGGCTTCTTCCTCTATCAAAGCTTAAAATGAGCATGTAGAAAAACAGTGGGCAGTAACCTGAGAAGGGTGCTAATGAGACTTTTTAAAGGCTATGTTATGAGACTATTACGGACAGCCATGAAAGAATATTGCTGCTATGTATAATGAGCTGTCCACAGTTAAATTGCAAGCATATTCAGACAAGCTAAATTCTAATGTGAAAGGAGGCTGTATAATGCCATATGATTAACTTTCCACTATTCAGGCTCAGAAGACAGATGCAACAATACTGAAAAATTATTTTTGGGTCATGGTGGAGTTATGGAAGGCTTCAAACATTGTCTTTTAGAGTAATATAGCTTATTTATTATCTTGTTAGCTCAGAAGCCATGAGTGTGACAATCAACTAAAATTAGAATATCTATTATGAGAAATATCATGGCATCTGCTCACTAGAGGGGCTTCACCATTTCACAACAGGTCTTGCAGTCCTAACTTATATGTACTCTTCTGGATTGTTCTTCACAGTTTTATTAGCTGCCACCAACCCTTCACAACAGGATCACACAACTTTGCCTGCCATCCAGATGTTCTTGGACTACAGCTCCCATCATCCCTGAGTATGCGAATTCCCACTGTGGCTGGGAATTATGGGAGGTGTCGCAAAACAGTCGCTGGAGGACCCAAGCTGTGCACCCTGCACTCCAGAATGTTTCTACTGACCCAAGATTGAGAGAGCACTTGCAGGGGTTGCTGAGGAGTAAAGATACTGGAACGCTTGCCACAGTCATGTTCAGAAATAAGTCAAGGAAGCTCTTCACACACGTAGAGGAAACCGAGCAAAGGGAGCCCAGCCCGGTTTCCACCGTGCATGTGAACTACTGGGAGCCATGCCGCTCCTGGTGGTTAACCTGCTTTATTGCCCCCCAAAAAATGAGGTTAGTGGAGTGAGCGTGTCACTAACCCTGTTTAGTTGATCATGAGTCGCCATGGTGTGACTCCAAGCATGACGATTTGTGAGTAGACCCCTGACCAGGAGGCAACAAGAAGCCTCCCAGCCTCAGGGGTCTCCCCAGAATGCCCTGCGCGCACACACGGGGCATCCTGGGACTTCTGGGGGCCAGATCCCCACTGCTCCTACCGGCTCCGTGATGAAGCCAGTGGTCATGTGGGTGGCCGATCTGGCAGCCCAGGGCTAGCCCTATGATCATCTGCGGGGAGAGCAGGCTTGACCCGCTCTCCCCACAGAACCCTATTAGGCTCTACACACTGATCATGTGTGGAACCTCAAGGGCTCTTAATGCTAGGCTCCAAGAAGAGGTGAGCATCATGAACCCCCCGATTTTTCTCTGTATCAGATTAAAACTGCACCCACCCAGACCCCAAACACTTTTCTTCCCTTAAATTATCACACTGTCAAGTTGCAGCAGCAGAGGTCGCATTCCAGCCAAAAGAAGGAAGGAGGGATGGAGCAAGATCTTTCCCCTCTCCTTCTGAGTGTGCTTCTAAGATGCCAGGGAAAAGAGAAGTAGTCATTGAAATGAGCAGAGGGGATTAGGATCATGGGGGTTGAGGTGAGGGTGGGAAAGAAAGGTTGCAGGAGGAAATTTAGATTGCCTTGGAAAATTAAGCCATGGTTTTTGGAAACAGCTCAGTTTATTATATTTTGATTTGATTTGATTTGATTTGTATACTGCCCCTCCAAAATGGCTCAGGGTGGTTTACAATTAAAACTTTAATTGTAAAAATTTATTCCCAATCCAAACCAATATGAACATAATGGGGAGCAAGCTTGCCCATCTCTTCTGAAGAGTTTTAGAGATGGCAGGCACTCCAAGATAGGAATGTGCACCAATTGAATTTTTCTATTTGATTCAAGTTTGAATCAGATCAGCTTGATTTGATTTGAGCTTGATTCTGCTGGCATTCAATCTGGGTCAATTCAAATTTGATTTGATTTGAATAGAATTTGAATCAAATTTTTAAGGGCTAAGGGCACCAAAGTGGGTTGGATGGCAGGGAATCATGGATGCCACCCACTACCCAACCCATGTTGCAATTGGCCACTTGGATGATTTTTTGTGTGTGGTAAATTTGTAACATTGTATGAGGCAGACACACTTATTTTAATAGGTAGACCATTTCTCCAGCAAAACCAATGCGAATTTCCTATTTTGCTGGAGAGTTGGTCTACCCATAGAACCCAATGGGTAGACCAGGTCTCCTTAGATTGGGTCATCCCAGGTCAGCGACCTTCAGTTCCCTGTGCCATGCACTGTGGGATGCACACACATGAGCTACAAGTTTTTAAAACGCAAAAAGGGAAAGGGTGGTAGCTTGGGGGGCCAAGCAGCAAAAGGGTGTGTGGAGTGGGCACACACAAGCTGCAATAATTGCAGCTTGTTGCAGCTTGTGTGTGAAATAGCAAGCTGCAACGAGCTGCACACACAAGCTGCAATATAACACAAAAAGTGAAGGGGCGGGGGCTTGGGGGCCAAGAAGCAAAAGGGCCAAGGGGTGGATTTCTTTTGAAGGAATTAAAAAGTCTGGTAAGTGTTAGGTGTGGTCGGGGACTCTTGCATTGCTAACCAAACTCTCACCTACCTAATGGGGATCCTTCCCACAAAACCCCTATTGGTTTTTTAAAAATCAAACTTAAATAAAGATCCATCCATCCACCCATCAATTTGTTTATTTATTTATTTATTTAATATATTTATATACCACCCACTACCAAAGTTTCTAGGCAGTTTACAATAATGATATATACCAAATTAACAATTAAAAACATATATAAAATTTAAGATTAAAACAATAAAATTCAACTGAAAACATCAACTCTGACTTTAACTAAAAAGCTTGGCGGAAAAGATGTGTCTTCATGCCTACAGCTATCAGGGATGAAACAACTCTAATTTCAGCAGGAAGCGCGTTCCACAGCTCTAGGGCAGCTACAGAGAAGACCCACCTCTGAGCTACCACCAGACGAGCTGGTGGCACCCTCAGATTGATGTATCGGGGTAGCCTTGACCCCAATAGGGGAGGTTCGTTCCTGGGCAGATGGAGTCAATAATCAGCCCAGATGAGAGGAATTACGATCACAGCTTTATTATGCTCTTAAGTAGCATAGGTACTGCTTGACTAATGTCAAAGAGCAGGACAAAAAAATCATTCAGAAGGCAATACCTTTATACTCTAAAAATGCTTTTCAAAAGTCAGCTACACAGAGAAACAGAACGTTGTGGTCAGGATAACGGGCCAAGGTTGGGGAACAACGTACAAGCTATGCGGGCAGACAGCCAGTCTCACCAGCCTTATCATCACTTTGTTACTTTGACTTTAAGGGAAGGAAAAGTACCAGTAAACAGTTTACAGTTCAAGAACTACTGACAAGGCTCTTCTTTTTCAGGGGACAAAGAGCTTAGTTAAACATAATGGCGTTGCTTATGTCAAGCTGTGCACTTCTATATCTAATTTGCCATACATCAAGATGAACCTGCCCTGATGATCTCAATAAGTGGCAGGGTTCATAACTAAGAAGGCATTCACTTAAATACCCTGGGCCCAAGCCATTAAGGGCTTATAGGTAATAGCCAGCACCTTTGTATTTTGCCCAGAAACGTATTGGTAGCCAGTGCAGCTCTTTTAAAACCACTTTAATATGTTCTCTTTGGGATATCCCAGAGACCAACCTGGCAGCAGCATTCTGCACCAATTGCAGTTTCTGGACTACATACAAAGGCAGCCCTACATAGAGTGCATTTCAGTAGTCAAGGCTGGAGGTGACCAGCATGTGCATCACTGTCTTAAGGTCACACTCTTCCAGAAAAGGGTGCAGGTGGCGTATCAGCCAACACTGTCAAAAAGCACTCCTGGCCACCACCTCCACCTGAGTTATCAGAGAGAGAGAGTTGGGTCTAGAAGTACTCCCAAACTTCAAACCTGTTCCTTCTGGGGGAGTTTAACCCCATCTAGAACCAGTAGATCTATCTCTTCTCCTGAATTGCAGCTCCCTACAATGAGTAACTCGATCTTGTTTGGATTCAGCCTCCATTTGTTATCCGTCATCCAGCCCATTATCCCCTCCAGGCAGGCATTTAGGAAAATTATGCTATTACCTGATGAAGCTGACATGGAGAAATAGATTTGGATGTCATCAGTGTACTGATAGCACACTGCACCAAATCCCCTGGCTGGAATGTTAATTTGGTTGTAGATGTTAAAAAGCATTGGAGACAAAATTGGGCCCTGAGGAACACCATATAAATGCTTTCGCTTTGTAAATCTCCAAGCAGCACCATATGGAATCTCCCCAAGAGGTATTAGCGGAACCACTGTAAAACAGTACCTCCTATACCCATTCCCCTCTGATGGTCCAGAAAGATACTGTGTTCTATGGAATCAATAGATTTGGATGTCATCAGTGTACTGATAGCACCCTGCACCATATCCCCTGGTTGGAATGGTCTCTCCCAATTGTTTCATGTAGATGTTAAAAAGCATTGGAGACAAAATTGGGCCCTGAGGAACACCATATAAATGCTTTCGCTTTGTAAAACAACAATCTCCAAGCAGCACCATATGTTGGGGACATGCCCCCCAACATATTAGACCCAGAGGTACCAACTCAGAAGTATGTGGAATTGAGGCCTGTGTCTGATTTCATTTTATATTAAGAAATGAATTAATACCTGGACTCAGAGTGAATTGACACCCCAGCTCTCAACTGGTCTGTGAGGGAAGAGGCGATCCAGCATTGTATTGTGAAATGGGCACTCAAGGAAGCACAAAAGCCAGGCCAGAACAATCCAAATGCTAAAATGTGACTCACTGTCAGATAATGTCTGTGGAAGAGGCCAGAGGCTGATCTCCCCTTTCCTGTTGCAAGAAGTCTATGTTAATCCTTGTCAATTATTGCTCTGCTATACTTAATTGCTCTCTATAGAAATTCAACATAGGTAAATGCACACAAATAAAACACCTATAGACTTTAATTCTTACTTTGCTAACACTTTAACAACTTTTGGGATCAGGCTAGCAAATCTGGGACAAGAGAAGATGCCCATTTGCAGCTCAGAGATGCAGATTTGCTTTGGGCAATGCCCCCCCCTTCCTAAGCTCACACCTTACAGAAGATGGGATTCAGATCTCTCTGGACTGGCCAATATCCTGAATAATTAAAAGACATTATCCAGAAGGTAACAGCATTGTCACCCTTTTGGGGACCCAGGAAAAGATGAGGAGATTTGAATAGACTCTATGAGAGATCAAAGGAAAATACAACTATAAAGAAAAGGCTTACTGGACAGAGAGCTAGCAGCCTTGTGCCTACACACAATCTTCTGCCTACAAGCAAGACTTGCTCATGAGTAATCCAAGAGGTTGCTGCCCAAGCCGCGGGGCTAGAGGCAGGAACTCCGTCCATGGACAGGTTTTGTCTGTGACTTCCACTGCGCAGTGAGAAGTCAAGACTCCCCCAGCCATGGTGCTCTGACTCTCAGCCGTGCTCTGAGCAAACTGCATGCTTGATCTAAAAGCTCCTGTCTCCAGCCAAAAGGTTCTCCCCTTCAGCTGAAAGCTCCACCGTTCTCAAGCCTCTGATCCTGGTAATATGCTGCCTTCACAAGCCTTGGATCCCTACTTTCTTCCTCCTTACTCATCACTGCTCCCCCCTTCCTAAGCCCCCCCCCCTTCCTCCTTCTTCTTTCTCTGCTTCTCTCTAAATGTTTTCTTTAGGATTTGTTAGATTGTTAGATAGCTGTAATTACTGATTGCACACACATATGTTAGTTAGGCACATTACACTATGCTTTGAATCGGAAACATGTTTTTATTTTGTCCTGATGAGCAACTTTTTATAATAAAGCCCATTGAACTTTCTGAGTGTCTCTCTCTCTATCTCTGTTTGCGCGCCCACATCCTACATGGTCACCATCTCCAAGAACCAATTCTGTTTTTGTATGATATGACTTTGCCTCTTTCCCTCTGAGCATGTACAGAGTGCGAAACCAGGTGTAGTTCACAACAATATGGAATCTGCCCAAGAGCTATGAGTGGAACCACTGTAAAACAGTACCTCCTACACCCATTCCCCTCTGATGGTCCAGAAGGATACTGTGTTCTATGGTATCAAAAGCTGCCAAGAGATCCAAAAGGATGAACAGACTCATGGTCCCTCTGTCAATTCCTAATTGGAGAGTGTCCGTCAGATCGACAAAAGCATCTCCACCCCATAACTTGCCTGAAATGGGTCTAGATAATCTGTTTCATCCAGGACTGCCTGGAGCTGAGAGGCCATCACCCTCTCAATCTCCTTATCCAACCATGGGAGGTTGGAGATGGTCCTATAATTGCCTAACTCCGAGGGATCTAACGTAGGCTTCTTAAAAAGAGGTCTAATAATAGCCTCCTTAAGACAAGGAGGCATCCTATCTTCCCTCACAGAAGCATTTATTATCTCAACCAAACCCTCTCCAACCTCCTTACTAAATAGTATAAGCCATGTTGGGTTAGGGTCAAGAGAACAAGTGCTACGATGCCCCACTCTAAGTAGCTTGTTCACATCCTCAGGAGTCACAAAGTGGAACTCATCCAGCCTAACCACGTAAGAGCAGTCACTGGATGCCCCAGGATTAATTTTAAAGATTAAACCTTTTAATCCTTAGCAAATACTTGTAAAGTGGTGGTGTTGTTTTTTTTAAAAAAAGTATTTTAATTGGTTTTAAATGGTTTTAATTATTTTTGAATTGTTTTTATATTGTTTTAGCACTGTTTCAAATTATGTGTTTTTATGTCTTTTTAAAAGTTGTTGTATACTGTCCAGAGCCTCTGGATGGGGTGTTTTATAAATGTATGTATGTATGTATGTATAAATAAATAAATAAATAAATAGCATATCTCTCTCTCTCTCTCTCTCTCTCTCTCTCTCTCTCTCTCTCTCTCTCTCTCTCTCTCCCTCCCCCCCCACTCTCTCTCTCTCTCTCTGCACAAAGAAAAGGGGTACTCACCCTCTGAAGTCTTCTGCAGTGTGGAATGTCTCAGTGCTCTCCTCTCGTCTCTTCAACTGAAGTCTCTGGGGAGCTGCTGCCTGCCAAGCAGCCCCACTGGCACCACTCAACAGCCAGGGGGAAGGTAGCTGGGCACCATGGGGTGGGCACATAGCCACCCAAACAATGATAAATAAAATAAAAAGCTGGAGCCTGGAAGCAAGCCCGCCAGCAGAAAATAAAATTGAAAAGAAAAAAACCCACATTAAATTAAATTAAAGGGGAGAGAGAGCCACACACAGGCTCCTTCTCTCCTCCAGCCATCACAGAACAGGCCAGCCGACCACTGGCAGTGCTGCAGTGATTTCTCAGCTCTGAGGAATTTTTTTAAAAAATTTAAGTGGAAGTATTTCTGCTCCTCCAGGCAGAAGAATCCAGTGCAGATCAAAGGATCTTCTTCTCAGCAGTCCTCCAAGAAGAATCCACTCTTTCATAATAGCAGCAGCAGCCACCAGCAGCAGCTCTTTTCTCTTCTCCTCCCTGAGGCAGACACAATGACTTTTGAAACTCCCTCCATCTGCCCCCTCCCTTGTCCCTTCCCCGAGCCAATGGTGGCATAGTTCCCTTTGGCAACACAGCTCTTGAATGATAAGCCAAGCAAGAACCAAGGGAGATCGCCAGCCAATCTTGAGGTAGTACAAAGAAACCAGTCAGAGATGTCAGAGAAGCTTGGAGAGCTGGCATTGTGGAGAACAAAATGGAGGCTCAAATCACTAAATCAATTCGACCTCAAATCTGTTCAATACCCTCAAGGGTGTTTCAATTCGAGGTTGAATCACTCAAATTGGCCAGATTCGAGTGAAATCATGAATCGATTTGCACATCCCTACTCCAGGAGCATTGACTCTTGGCACTTTTTATCCTAGTGACCACTAGCGGCAATAATAATAATAATAATAATAATAATAATAATTATTATTATTATTATTATTATTATTAGATTTCTATACCGCCCTTCCAAAAATGGCTCAGGGCGGTTTACAAAGAGAAATAATAAATATATAAGATGGAGCCCTTTGGGGACAGCCCATGCTGGCCCGTGGGGTTAGTCAAACTCCTCCTCTCCAACAAAGAAGATATATTGTATTCACTCAGAACCTATGATCCCAAGTCTTTCTAAGAGCAGGGTCCTTCCAGTACTCCATTCTCCCTATACTCAATCTTAGATGGAGCATTTTGGAATGTGGGGTGGGGTGGTGAGTCTGAGCTCACCAGTACTGAGAGTTGAAAACATCAAGAAAAAAGAAGGGCAACACTGGGGAGAAAAAGCAGAAACAAATGAAACAACCTTATACTGGCATTTCAGGGTTCATAGTTGCAAGCTACAATTGTGTGGAAGCTACAGTTGTGTGGAGTACACAGAAACGAAACTATGAAACACATACTTACATGATAGATTTAACATGATACACAGTGGCTCACCTTGTGGGATAAGACTGATAGTTTTCATAGGCAAACCCCTTTTTCAGAATATTAGACTTACAGATGTTAACATTGTTTTAAATTTTAAATTCTTTTAATGTTTTGATTTTGTTTTAATTTGTGCTGTTTTACTGTAAACCACCCAGAGACATGAGTTTGGGGCAGTATACGAATAAGTTAAATAAATAAAAATAAATAAATATTTGAAGTGATCAAATGGAAGAGGTTTTGAAGCACTGTTGGTCCAGTCAGTCCTCAATAGCTGAGTTTGTGTAGAATGCTAACTCAGGATCCGCCAACATTAGTATGATTTCTTTCCTATAGTTGTGGAGTTAGCAAAAGCAATGTGTAGAGTTTGTGTAGAATGCTAACTCAGGATCCGCCAACATTAGTATGAGTTCTTTCCTATAGTTGTGGAGTTAGCAAAAGCAATGTCGTCTGTTACTAAAATCCACTCAACACAGTGAGTGCAAATAAGCAAGATTTTTCTTCCCCGCAACTCAGTTTTCCTTTGCAAGAGAACAGTCCTAGCTCATAGTTGGTTAACATTTCAAAGAAAGAGATGAGCCATCAGATAAGGGGAGAATCTTTGTTTAACAGGAGCAGTTCATTTACATTTGACTAGCAGCTCTCAAAGTCCCCAAGCCAGTGATATATCTGACAAAAGGAAGGTTGGTAATTAATTAACACCAACATCACCAGGGCTGCAAAGCTATAAAGAATGGCAGCTGCTTCTGGGACACTTCTGCCTGCAATACTTGCTCTGATCTGGGCAACCTGAGCAGAGCAAGGTGGCGTATCTAGGTGAGGGTTGGGGAAGAGAAAAAATAGAGATGTCCTGTTATCTCTCAGCTCCCACCCTGCTGGTTGCTTTTGGTGCCAGTGCTGGCTTTGTGGCTTTTCCGCTGAGAAGAAGGGAGGAGATGCTGTAGCCCAACACATGTCGGCAGTCCTTTAATGACATTGGATGTGCATTCTTGGCACATCCCTGATTTCACTACATGTCGAGGGCCATTAGGGGCTTTGTTCAGTATTATAAAGGTAAAGTGTGCCATTGAGTAGATTTCAACTCCTGATGACCACAGAACCCTGTGGTTGTCTTTGGCAGAATACATGAGGGGTTTACCATTGTCTCCTCCTACGCAGTATGAGATGATGCCATCCAGCATCTTCCTATATCACTGCTGCCTGATATAGGTGTTTCCCATAGTCTGGGAAACAGACTATGTTTCCCATAGTCTGACAGACTATGTTTCCCATAGTCTGGGAAACATAGTCTGGGAAACATACCAGCAGAGATTTGAACTAGCAACCTCTGGCTTGCTAAGTCAAGTCATTTCCCCACTGCACCATTAGGTGGCTTGTTCAGGATTATAGTAAAGTAAAGTGTGCTGTCAAGTAGATTTTGACTCCTGGCGTCCTGTGGTTTTTTTTTAATACAGGAGGGGTTTACCATTGCCTCCTCCCACGCAGTATGAGATGGTGCCTTTCAGCATCTTTCTATATTGCTGCTGCCCAGTATAGTACCAGCAGGGATTTGAACCATCAACCTTCTGCTTGTTAGTCAAGCATTTCCCTGCTGCACCACTTAAGGTGACTTTATTCACCTGAAAAAAATTGACCTTGGTCCCAAATGACTGTAACAACTAATACCTAGTATCCAACTTGCAATTCTTGGACAAGGTTATGGAGTCCATATTTCTGGAGGAAAGTAGGTATTTAAATCCATTCCAATGTCATTTTTGGATGACCTTTGCTAGGTGGTAGACAGATTCTCCTAGATCCTTCAGCAGTTTTCATTCTCATTGTCCATGGTGTCCTTCTGGTCCACATTGTTGAGGTGGGACTGGGAGCATTGTATTCCAGTGGTTCTAGTCCTTCCTGGAGAGCAGGAGCATAGCTAGGGGAGAGGGGCCCCATGTTAGCCCTGCTCTCTAGGGACCCCTCAGAATGAGGGAGGTAATGAAGAAAATAGGGAGGGGTGGAGCAGTGTGGCCCTCAGGAACTGCCCCCCCCGGGTTATTTGAACCCATTCACTCAATTTGAACCCATTCACTCAAACCCATACACCCCTGCTGGAGAGTCAGCCCCAGAATCTGATGGGGCAGGGGGGAACCACTAGTTCACTTCATGCCCACTGGCTTTTGAGAGGCCATAAGGCTCCACCCTCACCCCTCCTCCTTTTGAAATTCTTCTCCATACTCTTCAATAGCATCTCCATAATATTGAAAGAAGCGAATGAACTTGTTCTCTTCACTATCTACATGAAACTGCTGGGAGAGGTCATCTGGAGGTTTGGTTAAGGTGTCATTAGTATTCTGATAACACACAGCGATACCTCTAATTTGCTACATCTGATCCCAGGGAGGCAGTGGAGAACCTGAATGAATGTTTGTGGACAGTTTTTAGTTGTATGAGGGCAGGAAACCTGAAGCTTAATCTAGATAAAACAGATGTCCTATTAGTTAGAAGTATTACTCTGCTGAATGGATTGCTGATGATAGACCTGTTCTAGATGGGGTTGCACTCTTCCTAAAATATCAAGACCATGGTTTGGGAGTTCTCCTGGATCCAGGCCTGTTCCTAACACATTGGAGACTACAGCAGGTACCAAATCAGTTTTGGAACCTCGTCCGTTTTGGGTATGTTTCTAAATGTCCGGAGGATGTTTGACAAACTAATCCAGATTTTCTTAATTATTTCTTAATCTAGAATGGAGTGGTGGGAGGTGTCACCCTTCACTAGGTTTTTGGTTTTGTTCATGTGTGAGTTTTGAAATTCTAGTTTATTATCCCAGTCTAGAGATTTGTGGGTGCTTAGATGGGCAGCAGTGTTCCTTCCAATTTTTTTTCATCTGTGTACAGAATGGGTTTTGTTCTGGGTGGCAATATCAGCACAGTATGTGTGCTCAGGCCTTCAGAGTGGGGCCTTCCTAATTCAACCTGAATGGGAACAAAAATTAAATGAGTGGACATCAAAAGGAGGCAATCATTAGACCTCTTCTAAAGAAGCCTGCATTAGATTCCTTGGAGTTGAGCAATTATAGGCCTGTTTCCAACCTCCCATGGCTGGACAAGGTAACTGAGAGGGTGGTGGCCTCTCAGTTCTAGGCGGTCTTGGAGGAAACTGATTATCTAGACCCATTTCAAACTGGTTTTCGGGTGAGCTATGGGGTGGGGACTGCCTTGGTCAGCCTGATGGATGATCTCCAATTGGGAATTGACAGATGAAGTGTGACTCTGCTGGTCCTTTTGGATCTCTCAGCGGCTTTTGATACTATCAACAATAGTATCCTTCTGGAACATCTGATGATGTTGGGGGTGGGAGGCATTGTTTTACAGTGGTTCTGCTCCTACCTCTCGGATAGATTCCAGATGGTGTCGATTGGAGACTGTTGCTCTTCGAAATCTGAGCTTAAGTATGGTGTCCCTCAAGGCTCCATACTTTCTCCAGTGTTTTTTAACATCTACATGAAACCGCTGGGAGAGATCATCAGGGGATTAGGAGTTGGGTGTTACCAGTACGCTGATGACACCCAGACCTACTTCTCCATGTCAACTTCTTCAGGAACTGGCGTATCCTCCCTAAATGCCTGCCTGGAAGCAGTAATGGGCTGGATGAGGGAGAATAAACTGAAGCTGAATCCAGATAAGACAGAGGTACTTATTGTGTGAGGTCAGAACTCTAGAGATGATTTTGATCTGCCTGTTCTAGATGGGGTCACACTTCCCCAAAAGGAACAGGTTTGGAGTCTGGGAGTACTTCTGGATTCACACCTCTCCCTGGTTTCTCAGCTTGAGGCGGTGGCCAGGGGTGCTTTCTATCAGCTTTGGCTGATATGCCAGCTGCGCCCGTTTCTCAAGATCAATGACCTCAAAACAGTGGTACATTTGTTGGTAACCTCCAGACTTGATTTCTGCAATGTGCTCTACGTGGGGCTGCCTTTGAACGTAGTCCGGAAACTGCAGTTGGTTCAGAATGCGGCAGCTGGGTTGTTCTCTGGGTCATCTCGGAGAGACCACGTTACTCCTTTACTGATGGAGCTACACTGGCTGCCAATAGGTTTCCAGACAAAATACAAAGTGCTAGTTATAACGTATAAAGCCCTAAACGGCTTAGGCCCTGGGTATCTAAGAGAGCATCTCATTCGTTATGAGCCCCACCGGCCGCTGAGGTCACTTGAGGAGGTCCGTCTCTAGTTACCGCCAACTCGTTTGGTAGCTACACAGAGACTGGCCTTCTCAGTCGCTGCCCCGAGATTGTGGAATGCGCACCCTGCTGAGATACAATCTTCCCCATCTCTGGCAATTTTCAAAAAACACCTGAAAACTCATCTTTTTGCCCAAGCTTTCTCAGCTTCCTAAAATGTTTGGGTTTTAATCTCTGGTTTATTTTTAAATTGTTAAATTATTTTTAAGTTTTTTGCATATGTTTTAAACTGGTTTTATGCTATTGTTAACTGCCCAGAGATGAAATTTGGGGCGGTGTACAAATTAGATAGATAGATAGATAGATAGATTAAAAAAACCTGTGAGCACGTGCACATACTCATGTCTTTAGGGAAACACTGATGAACATATGAGGGTTTTTTTGGGGGGGTGTTAAAAAAATATGTCTGTATGTTCTTATTCATTTCAGTAGAGGCCACATTTCCTTCTTCATGTGGATCTAGTTTCTTCATTGAAATTAATGAGGGGGAGATCTGTGGAAGCATCAGTGTTCTACACACTGATTGGGATGCATGACAGCAGTCTTCTCCACATTTGGGTGCATAAGTCTCATTTATTCCTATTTATTTATTTATTTATTCATCCATCCATCTATCTATCTATCCCCTGCCTCATCCACATATGATTAAGGTGGTTTGTGAAATTAAACTGAATCAATTTGAAACCAAGCAAATCTGTTACAATAGGACATTAATGGGGGGGAACCTTATATGACCCCATTAGTCTGAACATCAAAATCAGGTTCCTAGCACAAGGGCCAGTTCTGTATTGGCTCCCCTATGAAATACATTATTGTATAATATGAAAATAATGTGATATCATTTTTTTCCTTCTTCTTCAAAGTACTACCAGCTCAGGTATAGTACTTAAAGAGACCATTTTGTTGAAAATGCTTCAGTAATAGCCTCAAATTTGCTGGGAAACATGTTGACATTCTTGAATGTTAAGTGAAACCTTCTCAACAACAAAGAAAAAAATGAGTTCAGTGGGAAGTTTCTGGAAATCATATTTCACTATACTGGTACCTTTTTAAAGAGCAGAAATGAACTTGCTCTCAAGAAATTCTCAGAAATCTCCTTTTATAAAGATGGAAGTTGATTTTTCTCTGGCCATTCAAATATTTGTCAAATATCTGTCAAATATCTGTACCAAGTGATATTTGGTTTTGATAGTGATAACTGACAATTGATACTTGACAGTATTTGATACTTGACATGTTATGGTACTAAGCATTTGATAGTATTTGTGCTGTTTAGGGATGAGCAAAAGCTTCCACTTCTGATATGTGGAACTAAGAATATTCTACTCCGGAATGGATTAAGGGAGTTGGAATGGATTCCAAAATTCGCTGTGGGAACAGAAGGTGTCAAATGAAACAAACAGTTGACAAAAATGCCATCCATTTGTTGCATCAGAAAGCTACTGTGATACAAGGTGAAGGTGGACTGGATTTGTTAGGCCTGTCTTGCATCCTGGTGGCTCTCCAAGGCAGCAAAGGAGTAAGGTTTCTGTTTTTCTCACACTGACGTGGGGACCATCAGTCCTGGGATCTAGAGTAGACTCTGCAACCCATGAGTCTTCCATTCCAGTGCAGGCAAAAATGTCACCCATCACTAGACAGAGATCATGAAGATGCATTGAGGCCAGAATCTAGTGCATTTTAGGAGGTTATTACCTAGCATTCCTCAAAGTCTTCAAGGCATAGGAGTACCCCTTTTGTTTCAGATATAGAACCCATTGGACAATGTGAGCTCTAGGCATATTCTGAAGTGACAGAAACTTCTACATCTGCCTGACCTGACTACAGACCTTTCTCTGTGCCTCTAGCCTATCCACTCCCCCCCAAAAAACACTGGGCACATTCACATGTAATGTGGAAATGTGAGTCCATTGGACCTGCAGTTCCGCACCCCCCCCCCGCTCTCTCACCCACATTCATACATTCAGGAGGGCATCCTTTCTGCAGTCAGCAAGACTGCAGAGAGGTGGGGAAGCTGCCTGCGGGGGCTTCCTTCTTGCTTGAAGGACAGCTCACACAGCCTATCAGGAAGGGAGAGAGGGAGGAGCTTCCTTCCTCAACTCCAATCCAGCTGAACGCAACATTCAGTGCATTTGGACAAAAAGGAAGTGCCCTGGAACTCACTACAAACCAGTGATTCAAGTTGGAGTCTCATCAGTACAACCCCAGGTTGTGCTACAGAAGGGACCAGAGTTGGATGTAACGGTAAGTAAACTGTGGGTCCCTCCAACTTATGTGCAAATGCAGCCACTGTTTATGAAACTGATGTTACACCACTGCTTTCTCAGTCTGAGATATTTTACTCTTCATGTCTATGACATCTGTGGCTAGTGACCAACCTCAGCTGTTCTTCATTCCAGGGGGCTCTTAACTTAGAAACTGCTAAGCATGTGTGCATCAGTCACTTGCAAATATTCTGCATGGGGATGCTTTGGCCATGTAGTGAGCTGATGATTGTATGAGACTTTAGCCTTGCAGTGTGTGTTCCCTAAGACACAAGTTAATGTACTTGGAAAGAGATACCCTCAAAATCAAGCACTTATTTCCAGATGTGTTTAAGAATGAGATTCTGATTATCATAAACCCAAATACTTCAGTTAACCTCTACTTGGAATTACATCTTACAGCTTCTGACCTAATTTTGTTATTGACTACAAAATGAATTGTGAAATACAACCTCCTGTTGAACTCTTATCCTGGACACATGATTTCCCCCCCAATAACAAGTATAAAGGGTTATAGCAGAATATCGGAGAAGAAGTCAGATGCAGTATTAGCATATTGTCTGTGTAATGCTAAAATATTGCCCTCTTTCACCTAGAAGAAAATCATCCATGTTCTCATCACAGGACACAAATGTCATGACCGTCTATAAACCTCACTTCAAAAATGCTTCCAGTGTGAGAGAAGTTCATGTGGGTTCAGATACAGATTCTGTTACTTTCACCAGACATTTGTTATGTGTGTACTCTGTTGGGTTATTTAGGACACATTACTCAACTTGAATGATGTTTGTACATAACCTGATGTGCCCTGGTAGACAGCACTTGGAATAGGATAGCTCCATTATCAGCAGTTCAAAGAAATACCAGCTCTGAAAATTGGTTTCGATACCATATTTGTATGCTGCATTTCTGCTATGAGTAGTTTCTGTATTGTTTGCTAGAATATTTTTCTAGAGATTGCTAAGGATGCAAGCCCAAACAAACACAGTTATGTGTAAACAAAGGGGAAGTTTGGGACTGCTGTTTAAGCTACTTTGTTGTTTTGGTGAGGAACAAGAAAGCAAAGCTGACTTATTTTTACTTCTTGTCTATGCAATAATAAGGGAATCCACAGAGATGTGGATCTTTGTTGCAACACTATCTCCCACCCCCACCCCCGTGTAGATTAATGTATGTTTCCTAGTGAGAAGAATTAAAAAATATATCCAGGTGGTGCTGGGCACTAGCCAAATGAAAAAAGGAAGAAAGCCCCACCTAGAAATGTGGCTACCTTGCCTAACAAGGAAGGCTGGCTACAGGGCTGCATAAATGCATAAGGCAAATGACCCAATCTGCCACGTTCTAAAGAGGGGGGAAAGGTGACTGGCATAAACTGGCCTCTGCAAATGTTATCAGCACTTCAAGCCCTGGTAAACTACTGCTGCCTGCAGAGACATGTGGAATTTTTAAAGAAAAGGATTAACCCCCTCTAATGACTCCCCCCGGTTGCTAGTGGTTACCAGGCAACTGGTTAAAGACAAGACCATGCTAAAATTAAGACTGGTGGTAAATTACATGCACAGAAATGACTTGAATGAAACAACACCGGGTCTCACGATCCGTGAGACCCGGTTTAGGGAAGTGAGCGGGAAGAGCGGGCTAAGCCCGCTCTCCCTGCTCATGAGTAGGGAGGGAGCCCTGGGCGGCCAGATCGGCCACCCACATGATTGCTGGTTCCAAGACAGAGCCAGCTGGGGCTGGGGAGCTCGGTGGCCGTGCGGCCCCCGGAAGCCCCAGTATGCCCTGCGCGAGCGTGTAGGGCATACTGGGGAGACCCCCGAGCCGGGAGGCTGCTTTTAAGCCTCCCGGCTGGGGGTCTACTTGCAAGTAGCTGCAGCATGGAGGTGCACTGCAGCTACTCATGAGCAGATAGCCTGGGTTTGTGGAGCGCTTGCTCCACAAACCCGGGCTAAGGGGTGGGCTACAGGAGTGGGTTAACCACTCCAGAACCATCGGGCTCGGCTGCGAGCCCGGAGGTTCTGACGATCACAAAAATCGGGCTAGGATTTTCCTAGCCCGATTTTTGTGATCATCAGAATAGCCCCCAAGTCTGGCTAACTTCATTGGTAGAACCGCTAGTAGTAATTGGCCACATGAAAAGCTGGCAAGCTGTCATATAATCCCATTATATTCAGGACTTGATTAAAGCAGAAATATGCTTCCATTATCCAGCTTTAGTTACATATAATAGCTGGTGGCCCTGAATGATGATACATACCCCCACTGGCATCAAAATATACCTTCAGTTCAAGAGTGCTCAGATGAACATGCCAGTGCAGATAGAGAAGTGTAAAAGCATGCAATTCTGCATCATCAGTAAGCCGGGAAATTGCTCCCGCTGAATCAGAAAGATTGTGTTGAAGATACTATACATTTGGAAAGTGATTTTAAAAAAAATTAACGCATGTTGATAGAATTTGTGTGTGCATCGTAAATCAAACAGTGATATGAGAATGATTTCTGGGTAGGCATATTGTTGAAGTGTTAATTATAATAACAGAAGGAAATTATATCAGATAGCAAAATTTGCCTATTTAGTATCCAACCCTGACCCGAAATATGGTAAAGGACAGTTAAATTAATGTGTTAACTTTACCAAAGGTTCTTTGCAACCCTTAAATAATCCAGAACTAGTAGCATCGTCAAGAAACTTGAAGTTGCCAAATAAATTATGATGAAGACTGCCAGGTCATTGTTTTTGTCTTCTTCTCCAGAGATGTAAAACAAACCATAGCAACCAGTCATGCTATATAAACAGCCAATGATAAATCCCCATTTTCCTCACTGAACACTGCGCAAGAATTATGACAGCAGCATACATTTGGATGCACTGTTGCTTGGAAGACAATCCATGAAACAATTTTCTTTACATCACAGAAGTCATAAGTGGAATAAACAGCTTGCTCTTAACATCAGCTTTCCTCCTCTGCGTCTGTTTGGAATTATGGTCCATATTCAAATGTAAACACACAGCAGTGAATACTGGAAAAGGCATGAATGCCATTTCCTCAGTTATTCTTTGGGGGGTACTACTGTGCCAAACTCTCCAACCCATTCTAAAGTTGGATCTGAAAGGTGGATTTCCTATGGTATCTCTAGCAGCCTCATAAAGGCTGATATCAAGGCAGACATCTAGGCAGAGATGACCCAGTGCTATATAGCAACAGAAAAAGTGATAGCTAATGCCTAAGTGAATTGGAAATATGTAGTGCTCCTCTATGCATTACTATCTGCATCTTATGGTATCCGTACACCAACCTTTACTGAAGTCTTGTCAGTACCACTGTGATTGTCTGCAGCTCTGTTGTTCTGCATTTAGATTGCAAATAAAGATGTTGAAAAAAATTAAGTGCTATCGCCAAAGTGTGATTAGTGGTGGTAAACCAGGTTTTTTTTGGGGGGGGGGGAGAAAAAAGTGAGAAAAGTGTTGAGGAGCCCCTCTTCCCTCATATGTTCTCCCCATTCAAACTGTAGTCTCATTGGACACATCTTCTTTCTTTTAAAAAACTACATGTAATATGTGTCATTCATTCCTAAGAAGACACTGTCAGGCCTTCCTGCTGGCCGCAGGAGGCCCCTATTACTCACTCAGATGCAGGGCCAAGAAGATGGAGGCTGCACCACTCTCGGGTAGGTACAGTCAAAGCCAGCTGGGACCTTCCCTGGTTGCTCGGGAGAGCCAGGAGACCCGGGAACCAGCAAACTATGCTTCCTGGTGGCAAAGAGGAGAAGGCAGGGCCTCAACAGCTGTTGAGACGGGCAACAGCTGAAAGAGAGAGAATGGAGGCTGCTAGATTGGAGAGGGCAAAGTCAGGAGAGGGTGACTGGGATTGCCCTGATTGCAGGGCTTTATTTATGGTTTATTTATGGTGATGAGGACGTCAGGAGAGATGGGAGTGCTGTGACCCTAGAGACTCCTGGCGAGGAGCGGGCTGATCCCTCTCCCTGGTGGCTGGTGGAGGAATAGGGTGCCACCTCCCCAGTCAATAGACTTTGAATAAGAGAGGAAGGGAGGCAATTGGAGACAGTGGCCATAGTATGACAGACATACAGAACTAATTCCAGCCCGCCACAGACTGCAGAAAATTATGTGTTGTTATTGATATTTAACAGTTTTCTCATGGTGGAACTCAGGGTGGTGTGCATGGAGTTCCCTGATAGTCTCCAATCCATACCCTGATCAGACCCAGAAATGCTTAGATTCATCAAGGTAGCTGTGTTGTAAGACTTCAGACCATGCTGAAGGACCACCTTACTTTATCACCATCATCTGTAGAGCTCAGGGACATACACACACAGTCCGCTTCTCATTGTTAATCCACAACATCCATGTGAGGTAGGTCAGGGTGGGAGAGAATGATTGGTCCAAAATTATCTAATGAGTATCATGGCTGAGCAGTGATTTGAACCTTGGTCTCCTCAGTCCTAGCTGTGCACATTCTTTGAAGCCTGTATTCAATGTGAACAATCTGAGGGTCCAACTAGACATCTCTTTGGCTTTGATGTGCTTGCTTTATTCTATAAATAGACATGTGGGGGACTCAATCCAGATTGGGACCACAGCATTAACCCTCTCCTCCCCACTGCCATCTCTAACCAGATTGAGGCCTCCGTGTGTGGAGGTTACCCTGGAGCCAACTGAAGCTTTTTCCCCAGGGCACATGTAGGGGCATAATTCAGAGAGGAACTCAGAATGTATTTATATGGAGAGATGAGTCTCTCTCTCCATATCTACATATGGCAAATATGTACATAGGCCAAATTGGCCCCTTGTGTGTGTGCTAGTTATAGGGAACAAAGCAAGCATGCCTGTACCAGTGATGGGATTTAAGTCATGTCTGATTTGGCCCTGAGTTAAACAGAGCACAACAAATTTCATTGCCAGATGAACAGCTCAATCCTAACCCTGTTTATTTCAAAGTAACTCCCATTTACACCAGGAAGTTCAACTTTCAGGTATATGTGTTTAGGATTGAACCAATTATTCAAGGGTATTTACTTACTTTTTTATCTTCTTAATAAACATACCCTATTAATCTTCAGGTATTATATTGCTGTCAGAACTGATAGTTCTTTTTAGTTGTTGTTTTACTATTTCATTAAGAACTAGAGGCAGCACTGTCATAGGAATTTGTTTATAGCAATAATAGATTCTCCACAGTAGTCATTCTTTATCACAGAGTGTTCTGTGTATGTGTCTTCCCCAAATCACCATACAGAATAATCTTCTGCACAGTAAAACTCTAATCACCAGCACTGCTTGCAAAGCAGCCAAACTTGGTCTGGGTATTCTGAAATCATAACCAGCATTTGCCTTCTAGTATAAATATGTGGTCGCTAAGAGCTGCCGCCGACTTGACAGCACATAATCAATCAATCATAAATTCCACATTGGGGCCATTCACACAACCAGCCCTACCTGGGCTTTGCTTTATCTGGTCTAAAAGTGAGATAGGAGGACACATGTGTGCCCTCCTAAAGCACCACCCAGTCATGTGACAGCACAGACTACCAGCAACCCATGCTACTGTAGAGACTGGGGGAAGGAGGGTCCTGGCCTCTAGAATGACTGCAATGCACCGTGCAAGCAGGGCAGTGCATTGTGGGAATTCTGGAGGTCAGGCATCCATCCCCTGGCCTCTCTCTCACCACATTGCACTCTGTAATGGTGCTCATGTGGGAGTGTGCCATGATGAGAAGAATGGCGAGAGGCGAGCATGTGGGGAAAGTAGGACTGATCCTACCTTACCCCCTCCCCAGCCCCCTCCCCAGCCCAAACAGTTGTGAGAATGACCTCAGTATGCTGTAGACACCTAAAGAGGGATCTGGAGTATTTTGTGTAACAAAGGATAGGCCTGCATATTGTGTGCTGTAGCTGCATATTGAACAACAAAGTATCAAAAAACTACCTGGTTTTGTACAAAATTTACTGAAATAAATGACATTATGAAGAATGGACAGCCTTCCAATGGGTATGTGTGCTCTTGCTTTCTCCAAGGGCTGGTTCAGAAGAATGTTGGCTGCAACATGCAGTCAGGACAGGGTTGGGCTGAGAGCCCCTCTGATGTCCCAATGCACTATCGGGACATCCCTTAATAATGGAAGGGGTGTTTCATCTGGATTGCCCCTCTACCTGCATTCCAAATACCTTTTTAAACAAGGTTTTGGGCATGTTTAAAAGATGCCCCAACAGTTCCTCAGGATGTCCTCCATTGGCATCAGGATGGGCAGCCCTATCCTGCTTGTGTGTTATGGCTGGTACTCAATCGAACCAGCCCTCTGTGTGTGATTCATCATGGAGTCTGGATTTTTGAGATTCTGTTTTTCATTATAAAAGAAAGCTTGCAGGTTTAATGACTGTTTCAAAGGGTTTTGCTGTGTGCCTGCATTTAAAAAAGAGCAGACAAGTCTGTCTGTTGTAGCCAAGCCAACACTAGCCTTCAGTGGTAGGGAAAATGAACTCTCATCCATGGTACAGGCATAGAGGACATAAGCAGATGAAGTTTGCCAGGCATGAGTCCAGAAATGAGCTTCGAGGACTTAGTAAAGCTCCCATTAGGGGAAACATTTGTGTCTCCATTGGCTTCAACCTAGTGGGGGCAAACAGCAACTTGCCACTGAAGGCAAAGGATCTTTGAGAGGGCAGAGGAGTTCAGTTTCATCAGAAGGCCTCAATCTGGAGCAGGTATTTGCAGCTGAAGGTAGTTATTTGCAGCAAGCCTCCACAATTCTCAGCTGCAATTGATAGCATTGAGTCTGGGGTGTGTGTGTGAGGTGGATTGGCTTAGAAATAAGCCAAGGCATCCCCCATTTCCCTAAAAACGTAGCTCAGCTTATTTCAGAGGCAATCTAATGTGAACCATGGAGACCAAGTCCTTTGACCCTGGGAGGTTGGTCTCAGGAAATCAGCAACAATTGATTTCTGACAACATCCGCATATCATGTATCACCCCAACATCCCACTATACCAAACCACCCTTTTCTCACATGCCCATTGTGACCTACTAAACTTAATTAACAGGAATACCCCATCCCAATAACTTATTGCCTCCAAGGTAACAGGAAAATTCCAACTGAGCCCCACTGGTGACTAACCAGTCTCACACTGCTCCCTAGTAGGAGGGTGCATGTTGGTATGAGTGCCAGATATGACTAAGAGGTGGAGAGGTGGCCGGCCCCAAAGACTGGCGGCAGCCGCCGCGATGGCGGTACTCGGCCCGCTGGCGGCGGCACTTGGCCTGCTGGCAGCGGGGGGTGGCTCTCGGTGGGCCCGACAGGTGGCGGCCCTTGGCCTGCTGGCGGCGGTGGCACTTGGCCCACTGGCAGCCGTGGCAGCTGCACTCGGCCCGCTGGCGGCCGCACTCGGCCCCGTCGGAGACTGTGTGGGGGGGAGAGGTAGCCGGCCCCAAATTGCACACAGATGCTCTGTGTGGGGTCGGCTTGTAAGATATAAAGCAGCAGCAAACTAAACATTTAAAAGCCTGGTTAAAAAGCCATGATTTTACTTGCTTTCTAAAAACTGTGATGGAGGCTTCTCCCTCCCTTGGGCAAAGCCAGCCCTGATTCAGCCCTCATGCACAAGGAAGGGATAGGAGTAGGCACATTCTGGTGGCTGGGAGGGGCGGAGCCATGAATATCAAGTCTGGCTATTTTGTAGAGAAATGGGATCTGGGCTTTCCTTCTTACAAGGGCCGACTCATTTGTGGTAATTAGGGATGTGCATAAAACCGGTTCTCCCGGTTCGGTTCGGATCTGAACCGGGTCCGAACCGGACCAGGGTGGTTCAGTTTTGGTTTTGCCGAACCACCCCCCGGTTTGGTTCGGATCCGAACCGGTTCGGATCTCAAAAAATAGCTGGTTTGAAAGGGGACCTTGTGTTCTACCTGCCACCCAAATTTCAAGTCGATTGGACCTTCCTCTGATTTTTGGCGATTTTTTAAAGTTTTAGTGACTTTGGGGCAGTTCGGGGGCATAGCATGGGATCTGGGCAAAAGGAGTGGTGTGGGGTGGTAGTGCCTAATGGGTGCAGGCTACCACCCCAATTTCAGGGGGATTGGGCAAAGGGCTGATTTTTGGTAAATTTCTGAAAATTTCATGTCTTTGGGGCAGATTGGGGCATATTGGGGCAGAAAGTGGGGGCTGGGGCAGAATAGTGGGGTGTGATGGTAGTGCCTAATGGGTGGAGGCTACCACCCCAATTTCAGGGGGTTTGGACAAAGGGGTGATTTTTTGAGAATTTTTGAAGTTTTAGTGACTTTGGGGCAGTTTGGGGCAGAAAGTGGATCTGCCCCAAAAGAGTGGGGTGGGGTGGTAGTGCCTAACGGTTGGAGGCTACCACCCCAATTTCAGGGGGATTGGGCAGAGGGCTGATTTTTTGGGAATATTTGAAGTTTGGGTGTCTTTGGGGCAGATTGGGGCAGAAAGTGGATCTGCCCCAAAGGAGTGGGGTGGGCTGGTAGATAGTGCCTAATGGGTGGAGGCTACCACCCATCCCCAATTTAAGAGTGATTGGGCAGAGGGGTGAATTATGGTGAATAGAAAAGGTGTGAATTCTCATTCTATCATAGCAAATGAGATATTTTTCAATTAAACAACTCTCATGACCCCACTTTCACTTTTTCACACTTTCCTTTACTATGAATAATATGAGGAAGTAATCAATTTAGCACACTTCACCTTATGAAGACAAACCTCATACAAATAAATTCACCATAATTCACCCCTCTGCCCAATCACTCTTAAATTGGGGATGGGTGGTAGCCTCCACCCATTAGGCACTATCTACCAGCCCACCCCACTCCTTTGGGGCAGATCCACTTTCTGCCCCCAATCTGCCCCAAAGACACCCAAACTTCAAAAATTCTCAAAAAATCAGCCCTCTGCCCAATCCCCCTGAAATTGGGGTGGTAGCCTCCACCCATTAGGCACTACCACCCCACCCCACTATTTTGGGGCAGATCCACTTTCTGCCCCCAAACTGCCCCAAAGTCACTAAAACTTCAAAAATTCTCAAAAAATCACCCCTTTGTCCAAACCCCCTGAAATTGGGGTGGTAGCCTCCACCCATTAGGCACTACCATCACACCCCACTATTCTGCCCCAGCCCCCACTTTCTGCCCCAATATGCCCCAAAGATATGAAATTTTCAGAAATTTACCAAAAATCAGCCCTTTGCCCAATCCCCCTGAAATTGGGGTGGTAGCCTGCACCCATTAGGCACTACCACGCCACCCCACTCCTTTTGCCCAGATCCCATGCTATGCCCCCGAACTGCCCCAAAGTCACTAAAACTTTAAAAATTCACCAAAAATCAGCCCTTTGCCCAATCCCCCTGAAATTGGGGTGGTAGACTCTACCCATTGGGCACTACCACCCCACCCCAAAATTTTGCCCCTGGGACCCTTTTTACCCCCCGAATCGATTCAGATTCGGATTCGGATTAAATCCGAATCCGAACCAAATCAAGGGTGATTCGGGTGACCCAGATTCGGGCACAAAACAGAACAGGGGTGATTCGGTTCGGGTCCGAGCCAAATAACCCGAAATCCCAAATTGCACACCCCTACTAAGCACACACACAGAGAAGAAGCAGGAGGCGGAGTGTGGATTCTATGATAGCATATTAGAGTGGATTGATGGTGTGTCATTGAAAATCTCATTTGCTATCATAGAATCCACACTCAATACCTCAGAAACAAGAGAACCCTGTACCCATGGGGGTGCCCCTACCAGAGATCCCTGTACCCCATGGGTTAGAAACCCATGAGGGTGGTTGGCACCCTATGTGCACTACACCACCACTTGCTCTGGGCCACCCCAGCACCCCCATGTGCACTTATAGGGCTGCTGAAAGCTCCATTATAACTTATTATGAGGAAAAACCTTAAAGACGCGTAAACTTCAAAAATCACTTAAAAATCACCTCTTTGCCCAATTCCTTTCAAATAATTCTGATAGCTTCCTTGCCCACCCTAGGAACTACCACCCACCACACTGCACTCTACGACACCCCTTTCCCCCCGACGTGAAGCTATACATTTGCTGCAATCCTAATTATTCTCTATGAGGAATTCAAAAACACTTAACAATTCACCAATAATCAGAGGAGTGTCCAATTGCCTTGAGATTTTTTGGGTGGTAGGCACCCATGCCTGTCTACCACCCACCCTGCTTTTGTGCTCCTAGGTCCTCCACAACAGGGGATATGGACTGGTTCGGGTCCCATTATACTCAATGAGAAAAATAATTAAAAATATTTCAAATATTCATAAAAAATCATAGGGGTGTCTGATTGCTTCAGGGTTTGCATGGTTGTTGGCACCCATGAGTGCTCCACAATAAGAAATAATGGCCTGGTTCGGGTCCCATTATATCCTATGAGAGAAAAATAAATATATTTTTCAAAAATTCATAAAAAATCGTACGAGTGTCCGATTGCTTTGGGGTTTGGGTGACAGGTACCCCTGGGTGCCAGCTACCATCTCACCAATTTTCAGCTTTCCGAACCGATCCTAACCGGTCCGAACCGGTTCAAAACGAACCACCCCCAGTTCGGTTCGGATTCGAACCGAACCAGGGGTGGTTCGGTTCGATCCGAACCTCCGAACCGGAACCGGTTCGGACCCGAACCGGTTCGGATCCGAACCGGTTCGCACATCCCTAGTGGTAATGGAGGTCATGTATTGATGTGCAAATTCATTTGCATGCATGGATCTGTTTCCTGCATCAAAACGAGTGCAACAGGGGAAGCTTCATGTATACTGGAGTACAGAATAGGCTTTAGATTGTGAGGATACAAACCTGTGTGATTAACCTGCACGTGGACTGGAGTGTCTCTTGAGCCCTATTCACACAATAATTAAAAAGTGAGGCCAGAAGTCCATCCCTGGCCCTCTCACTCACCCCTGCAGCCTACCGCTCACAATTACAGCAACATTCATCTGAAGAGGCAAACTCCACTTCCTTGATGTCTGGAAGCACCTGCCATCATGGAAACAGTGTTCGCCTCTTCAGATGAACACCACTGTAATTGTGAGCAAAAGGCTGTGGGGTGAATGCTGCAGCTGGGATGGGGCTTCTGTCCCTCTTGGAGATTCTGCACATGAGTGTCTTTTTAATTAATGTGTGAATAGGGCTTTGGTAATGAACCTTTGTGCTGAATATACTACTTGCGCTTGCAATGGACAATACAGACTGCAGTTTCAAGGAAGCCATATTCTAACAAAGCTTTAGCAATGATGGTTTTGCTTCAACCTGGCTGCTCATTTCTAGGGATGAGCTAAATATTTTGACATCAAAACGTTTTGATTTGAAATGGGCCATTGTGAATGTTTCGAGATGGAAACAAAATGCCCTTTAAATAAAGGGGCTCTTTCAAGCTTGGAACAAAACAACCCCATTTCAAGGAAATGTTTTGTTATTTTGCGCACCGTTTTGGAGGCCTATTTCCTCCTTGATGGTTGGTTTTCTGGAACTGGTTTCTATTGGCCTGTGATCTCCTTACTTCTTGGTTGTCTTGTTATCATACAAATCAAGTGTTGTCATGGGCAACTGTGCCCTCATTGGCTGCGGGAGAAGGGAGGAGGGAGGGGGAACCCAAAAGGGGGGAGTTTCAAAATGTATTCAAAGAGACTGGGAGGCAAAGAGAGCCCTTATAGTTCTTCTCATGGTAAGAGTCTAGAAGCATTTTTTCTTGTCAGACCATTGGTCTATCTAGCTGAGTATTGTCTACACAGAGAATGACTTCTTCCAGGTTACAGACAGGAGTCTCTCCCTTAGCCCTATATCTGGAGATGCCAAGGAGGGAACTTGGAACCTTCTGCATGCACACAAGCATGTGCATGCACACAAGCATGCACATGCTCCTTCCAGAGCAGCCCCATCCACCATGAGGAATTTTTTAGTGGGCTGCTCAATTTTTTTCCTGCACTTTCCATCCTGTTCAGAGTATTCAAACAGTGAGCTCAGACCTGAGCTGCTCAGGCCATGAATGCTCTGTCCTCCTGTCTCTTTGTGGCAGGCAGCATGGAAGGAAGGAAGGTTTGATTCTGTGGTTTTTTCAGCACTGAGTATAATATGTGATGCTATTGCTACTATAACTATCTGGTTTTGCTGGATCTCAGATTGACAAAGGAAGAACTTGGGTGCCTTCCTTCCTTGAGTAGTGGTTTGTTTTACTTGTGATATAGTGTTGTGGCATGAAATGGACAGTGGCAGTGTGCTCTCTCTCTCTGTAATATTTCTTGGCGATTGCTGTGATGTGCTCTATGGCTGTCCTTGAGACTAACTTGTGCTTCACTCACTGCTCTGGTCTGCTATGCAATATGCATTGCAAGGTGTACTCGATCACAGTGTGGCTGAAGTTGCTCTCGTTGAACTTATGGCTATGCTTGCTGCTGTTAAGGCTGCTGCTGTGGCAGTTGTTGCAATGCTTGGAAGTAAAGAGTCATAACTGTGTGTGAGAGACCTTTGTGCAATATCATTACTGTAGCACAAGCACTGTGGCTGACAGTGGATTCTGGGTCAGTGAGTCTTTTGTGGCTATTTTTGGACTGTGTTTGAAATGTGTATTCTGCATTTGGAGGGAGTAAAATTCCCTTTTACTGTGTGCTTCTGCAGTGTTTTTCAAGGCAAGTTTCCAAAATGCATTGCAAATAGCAATGCAAAACTTGTGTCCATGCACTCAGTGAGTGCAGCTTGTTCCAGCCTTAGGGAACAAAGGGGAAACTCACAACACCCCATTGTTCTCCATGGGGTAGCTCCTAAGGACACTAAGGTGAGTTGTGTGGTTGGGCGTAATGGGTGCTACCTACCACCCAGCCCACAAATGAAATGAGCAAGCAGGCAATTGTACACAAATTTCTAACCTTTCCCCAAAACCCCTATAGAAACGAAATATTTCGACCATCTGTCTTTCATTTTGAGCTCAAAACAAATTGCAAAATTCATTTTGTGTACATCCCTACTCATTTCTAGTGTCAGTATTAGCTATAAAAATGAAAATGCAATATCAAGTCAAGAAGATACGCAAGCTGTGAAATAGTTATTTGGGACTGATAAAAGGAAATGCTGTACACAATTGCTTGCAATGTCTTCATTCTTTGCAGACTGTAAGGAGGAGGAAGTGATGGAAAATGAAAACAATTATCAATATATGTTTTAACAAGATGGCTAAACTGAAACCCCGAGCTGATTCAGTTACAATGAGAGAGGGAAGGAGGAGAAGTAATTGCCGGAAAGTGTAATGTACTTGCCTGCCCTACACAGTAGTGACTAACTTTGTCATTATTGAGCATGCTGGCTCATGTGTGAATGGCAAATTGAATTCATGCTGCTGTCATAATCATTCCTTAGTGCTTCACAGAAAGTCAGGAGAGGAGGGTGATTCATCCAGAAACCATTCAATGTTCTGGGTGGATGCAGAGATAATCACATTGAACGTAGAGACATGAATTTTTGAACTGTATTAAAAACCAATAATACAGATGTACTCCCATAATCAAAGACAACACATAAAAGGAAAATAGTCAGTCTTTGTACTGACCTGTTTACTATGAAGGACTGAACATAGTGTACTCAGAAACAATGAGGACATAATAGGTTTATGGCACAGGAGCTTGGCATTGTAGGGCATCTATGCATATATAGGACATTTGAAATTTAGTAGAAGTGTGCAGAACCAGTTCAAATCAAACTCGGTTTCTATGAATTGTCCCAGTTTGACTGGATCAAAGTTGAACTGAACTGGCCTCCCAAACAGGCAGCCAAGTTTGAACCGAACTTTGCCCTATCCAGTACGGACTGGTTCAACCTGGTTTGACAGTTTGAAGGGTGATGCTTGTAAAGGAGAATCCAGTGAGGATTCCCCTTTACAAGCACAGGGAAATCCTGCCTTCAAATGGCTTCTAAGTGCATCTGGGGGTGGCAGCAAGAGGGCACCTAACTGGCAGAGCTACTACCAGCTCCTCTAAACCCCAGCGCTCCCAATAGCAGTATGGCCCATGTGGCAGCAGCGCGGTTCTGGACTTTGAGAGGCCATTTGTGTGAACTCTGTGCATGTGTGGAGACCATTTGTGTGACCATGCAAATTTATGTGGTCACACAAATCACCTCTGTGCATGCGTGGAGGTGACACAAATGGCCTCCGTGCATCCACTGGGCTGGAAATGCGTTGCGACCACTCAGGCTGTCCTGCTAGGGGGAGCGCCAGGGTTTAGAGGAGCCATCACTGCTGCTGCCACTGGCACCGCCAGTAAGGTGCCCTCTCTCCTCTCCGCCTCTTTGGCCGGATTCCCCTTTACAAGCATAGCCCCTTGAACTTGGTCAAACCCAACCCCATTGAATTGAAAGGAAAGGACCAGTAGCCGGTTCAACTTAACCAGTTCATGGACTGGCGGTTCAATTCAAATTCAAACCAAACCACCAAAAGCAGTTCTGTGCGTACTCCTAAAATGTAGGTTTCACAATTTGTCTAGACAGGCTAGCAAAATGTAATGAGCTTTTGATTAAAGGTTCATATGAAAGGCCTCAGGAAATTCAGGGTATTTTGAAAAAAGGGAATCTAACATACTGGGGCTATTCTCATGAGCAGCATAAATCGGGCTAGGAGAGCCTAGCCCGATTTTTGCTGCTCATGTAAACCACCAGGCTCACAAGCGAGCCCGGTGGCTTACAAGCGGCTAGCCCACTTTTGTAGCCCTCCCCTAAGCCCGGGTTTGCGGAGTGAGCATTCCCAGGCTTCCCGATCATGAGTAGCCACAGCGCGGCTCCGCACTGTGGCTACTCATGAGTAGACACCAGGAGGGGAGGCAAAAAATCACCTCCCGGCTCTGGGGGACTCCCCAGTATGCCCTGCATGCTTGCGCAGGGCATACTGGAGCTTCCGAGGGCCGCACGACCCCTGAACTCCCCAGCCTCCACCGGCTCCATCACGGATCTGGCAATTGTGTGGGCAGCCGATCCGGCCACCCAGGGCTCCCGCTCTGCTGCACAAATCGGGTCTCACTGATCGTGAGACCCGGCTCACTAAGTAGTAATATTGAGTAATTTTGTCAGGATGTCAGCCAGTGGCCCAAACTTCTGTTTGTATCACACAGGTCCAGTTTTGTAGGTTCATTTTCATTAATCAATCAGGAAATTAATAAATAATTTTCTTTTTTAAAAATATGCTACAGATATACATTGGTTTTCTACTAATGCACTTAAGGAGATTTGCAGTCCAAAATATGGTTTATAATCTAAAAGACAGTCTACAAAAAGAATGGGGAGGGGAAATGGAAATAAGAAAATGTGGTGATTCACCCACCCATTGGGCATACGTGGAGGCCTCCAAAATGGCCACCTCCATGGAGGTGAGGCCCAGAATGGGTGGGTGAGGTGGTGAGTTTTATTACTTTTTTAAAAAAAGTTTACTTTAAAGAAATAATATTATGAACCCCGCTAACCAAACCAGTGTGTGTGTGTGTTCAGGGGTGCACAAAACCAAACATGCTCAGTCCGATTTGAGTGCAGTCTGGACTTGAACTGAATTGGGCAACATGGTTTTGTGCACACCCCAACGAAATGGCAGTCTTATCTTTATTAAGATAAAGTGGAAGCATTTCACCAATGTTTAAACCTTCACTTATGTTTCACTTGTGTGGATATCGGTGTAATTTGTACACATAGTGCTTAAAAGGCATCAAACTTTAATGTATTTGTAATGTAAGCAGTCAAAAGGAGAACTACTTAAGCCTTCTTTTTAGTGTCAGCTTTGGCAAGGATATGTTTCAGATTGCCCACATAATAGAAGAACTCCATGACTTTACTTGTACATGTATTATATTATATGAAATGCAGGCTGGAAGTTGGTGCATGTGGAATATGTAGCATCTGTCTAATTTGTTGGATATGCAGCTTCTGATGACATCAGCTCTTAGCACCAGCAACCATATTGACCATTGGGGTAGAGACCTCCAGTAAGGGCATTCCCTCTCTGACCATGCTTTCTCTACTCTGCATCCCCTTTGTTAGACTATGGACCGAGTTACACGATCCGTGAGACCCGGTTTTGGGAAGTGAGCGGGAAGAGTGGGCAAAGCCTGCTCTCCCCGCTCACGAGTGGGGAGGGAGCCCTGGGCGGACAGATCGGCTGCCCACATGATGGTCGGCTCCGAGACGGAGCCGGTGGGGGCTGGGGAGCTCGGGGGCTGCGTGGCCCCCGGAAGCCCCAGTATGCCCTGTGCGAGCACGCAGAGCATACTGGGGAGACCCCCGAGCTGGGAGGCTGCTTTTAAGCCTCCCAGCCGGGGGTCAACTCATGAGTAGCCGCACCGCGGCTACTCACAAGCAGATAGCCCAGGTTTGCGGAGCGCTCGCTCTGCAAACCCGGGCTAAGGGGTGGGCTGCAGGAGCGGGTTAGCTGCTCCAGAACCACCGGGCTCAGCTGCGAGCCCGGTGGTTCTTACGATCACAAAAATCGGGCTAGGATTTTCCTAGCCCGATTTTTGTGATCATAAGAATAGCCCCTATCACTCTCAATCTTCATGTATGCCTCCCGGATGGATTTCCTAAATAAACTGCTTCATTTAGAACTGTAACTGCATGTCTCCAGACAATATTAACTAGCAGTACTATCCTTATCAATAGCTCCAATTGAAGGACCACTCCTAAAGAAACCCAGTCTGGACCCAGAGGATGTAAACAACTATAGACCTGTGGCCAATATTCCCTTCCTTGGCAAGGTGCTTGAGCGTGTAGTGGCTTGGAGGAACTGGACTATCTAGATCCATTTCAATCAGGTTCCAGGATGGCCTTTGGGACACAAACTGCTTTGGTCACCCTGTGGGTTAACCTGTGCAGGGGGAGAGATATAGGGGGACTGCAACCCTGTTAATTCTCTTGGATCTCTCAATGACTTTCGATACCATTGACCATGTTATCCTTTTGGATAGGTTGGTTGAGCTGGGTGTGGAAAGCACTGCTTGGAGGTGGTTCTGCTCCTATGTCTGTTTCCAAAAGGTAGTGATGGGGGATTACTGCTCAACACTTTGCTTTGGGGTTCCATAGGGTTCCATTCTTTCCCCTATGCTGTTTAACATCTCAATGAAACTGCTGGGAGAGGTCATCTGGAGATTTGGCCTGAAGTATGCGGATGACACTCAGTTGGATCTCTCTTTTTCATCAGACGCAGGTGAGGCGGTGACTGTCCTGAATGCAGAGCCTGGATGCAGTAATGGACTGGATGAGGGTGAACAAGCTGAGACTCAATCCAGACAAGACAGAAGTACTGCTGGTCAGTGGTTCCTCTGCCTGGGTGAAAGATGTTCTGCCTGTTCTAGATGGGGTTGCACTCCCTGTGAAGGACCAGGCTCACAGTTTGGTGGTGCTCATTGATCCAGTACTATCTCTAGAGGCTCAAGTGTCCTCTGTGGCTTGGAGCACTTTTTATCAGCTTTGTGTGATACCACAACTGCAACTTTACCTGGACAGAGATAGCTTGGCCACAATTACTCATGCTCTGATAACTTCTTGCTTATATTATACATGTGGTATAATTGCATTGTACATGGGGCTGCCTTTGAAAATGGTCCAGAAACTGCAGCAGGTACGAAATAGGGCTGCAAGATTAATAACTGGGATTGGACGTTTTGAACTTCTTATGCCAGTGCTTCATCAGCTGCACTGGCTTCCAGTCTATTTCTGGGCCCAATTCAAAGTGATGGTTTTAACCTTTAAAGCCCTAAATGGCTTGGCTACCTGAGAGAGTGCCTTGCCCAATATGTCCCAACCTGGACCTTAATATTGTCTTCAGAGGCCCTCTACCAACAGCCCCTGCCAAATGAGGTGAGGCAGGTGGTCACTAGGGAGAGGTCCTTTTTGGTGGTCGCACCCCATTTATGAGGTTTTCCTGGCTTCATCACTTTGTTCTTTAAAATGCCAGAACAAAAATACATCTTTTTATTCACTCAGGTCTCTTATATTTAAATTTTGATTTTTAAGTTTGATTTTTAAACTGATTTTAAAAGAGTTTTTAAATGGCTTTATATTGTATTTTGTATTTTCTCCCTCCCCCTTTTAGTCTTTTATGATTTAATGTGTTATGTGTTTTTGTTTTATATTTTAATGCTGTTTTGTGAGCCACCCAGAGAACAATGTGTTATGGGGTGGCTAACAAAGTTTATTCATTATTCATTATTATTATTATTTATTATAGGGCCTGAAATGAACGTAGTAAACAAAAGGGGGAATCTGAAAAGTTGTTAGACCTGTTTTAGTGTGAAGTTTAACTACTGCAGTATTTCTGGTCTGACTGGATACAGGAAAGAACAGATGAGAACTTACACCCCAGATATTCCTTCCCATCCTAGTTTCAGTGCCCCAAGATTAGTTGGTGGAGTGTCAGATAAGCATCAAACCTTTTGATGCTTGGTGAAACTAAGTTGCATTTCTGTCATTTGGACTTCCTTGTCCCTGTCATGGGTATGCAGCTCTCAGTGGTTTAAGAAGTGACATTACTCTTGAGGTTTTAGATACCATTTTTCGATACCACTTTTAGTGAAAAGCAGGCAAATGGCAAAAATATCATTGTATTTCTGATATGTTATTTCTGCATGCTGTTAAAATCTGTTTGCTTAGCTTTTCTGACACATTTTATGTTTTGGGTAGAAAGCAGGAACTAGTGTTTATTGCTGCTGTAGCACCCAAGGAATCTTTAACAGGCATCTCATCTTATCCCTATGGCCTTTGGATGTACCTGTAACTACCCGCCCAATGGGCCCACAGTTTGCCTCTGAGTTTCCCGGAGTGCTCCCAGATGATTAAAATCTGCAGTCTGGGAGTGGACTGAATTCGAACTGACCCAGGTTTGAATCCAGCCGAACTGGGTCCGGTCTGTTTCAGTCACTGAACTGGGCTGAACTGATTTGTGGGCTGAGGGATATACTTGTAAAGGGGAACCTGGTGAGGATTCTGCTTTACAAGTAAAGGGACATCCCCATACTAAGGTCATAGGGGTGGGGAGAGAGAAAGGATACTTAGTACCTTCTCTTTGCAGGTAGCGGCTGAGACGTCGGCAGTGGAGGCAGTGGGGATGATTGAGGGGCTCCTTCAAATCCCCCTCCAGCCTCCTGAAAAACATCCCGGGCTGGTTGCAGCCTGGTTGGGGCCTCTGCACATGTGTGGAGGCCATTTGCATCACCACACAAATTACAGCTGGTCTGGGCTGTTCTTTAGGTGGATAGCAGGGGGGTTGGAGGTACCCCTGCTGCTGCCCCTGCTGCCACCTCCATTATCCCCACCGCCTGCATAGAGAAGGTACTTTCTCTCTCCCTCCCCCATCTTAGTAAGGTTATGCCCCTTTACTTGTAAAGGATAATCCTCGCCAAGTTCCCCTTTACAAGTATATCCCCCAAACTGGTTCGGACCAGTTCTTTCAGAACTGGAGCTGGTCAAGTTTGAAGTTGGACTGGCACCTCTCTTTGGGGGGCCAACCCTGTTTGAACTCAGACTTGCTGAATCGAGCCAGTTCAATTCGAACCACAGTTTGAATCAAACCAGTTTGCACATCATTACTTCTGATTTTAACTTCTAATAATATCCTCCACAGGTTATTTATGACATTTGTATTTCAATGTGTAAGCTCAAAGTGGATTATATGAGAAACATAATATTTCCACAAGAAATATAGGCTGAAATACTGCGCAAGGGTACATCAGCCCAATGCAGTTGAGTGCATGCAAGTTGCGCAAGCTGTGCAGATTGCATAAATGCAAACATTGCACAAAAGACATTACACAAGAGGAAACCCATTATTTCCAGTGGAATTACTTCCAAAGAGTATTTCCACTATTTCCCTTCCATAATCAAAAGGGTGCAAGAGCAGCAATTTAGCATTAAAAAATAAAAAGGAGGAAATTGTGGTTTCTACAGCAGAATACATGCATGTTTACTTGGAAGTGTTCCATAAGTCCAGTAAAGCGTGCATTAGATTGTAGCCAAGTCATTTTGTATGAGCAGGCAGGAGGAACAGGAAACTATCCAGTGGGATTTTCAGAAAGTGCTTTCTTAAGAGGACAAAAAAAACACACACACACAAACCACATTCAGACATGGCTTTGCTCCATTCCAATCTCCATGGGAATCTCAGCTGAAGTGGTGGTTGAGAAATGCTGTAGACGTTCAGTAAGCCAGAAGTGCACATCAACAAAATTTAAATTAAAAAAATAAACTTTAGTGAGAGGAACAGGGGAGGGACCCTAAGCCACAATGTTCTCCAGTGCTTGGTGAGGACAGAAAACAGTGGGATGGGTTAGTAGAAGAACAGCTAGGTATAGATACCCAGCAATGCCTCTCCACTCAGTTCCTTCCACAAGCCCTCCATCTATGGATATGAAAAGGTCCCCCATCTAAAATACCCCTTCGTAACAGGCAGATAGATGGCTTAATTATATAGGAAACATCCATAGGAAGCCACCTTATACCAAGTCAGACCATAGGTCCATCTAGTGCAGTATAGGCACTCTGAGTTACAAACACCCATACTTACATACAAAGCTCCATAACATAGAACGTTAGGGAAGTCCCCAACTTACAAATGCCAACCCACACATACAAACAAGTCACTGCTATTGCAAATATATATGTTCCACGTTATGAACATACGACTTACAAATGAACATTTGGAACACAACCCATCTGTAAGTTGGGAACTTCCTGTATTGTCTGTACTGATTGGCAGTGGCTCTCCAATGTTTCAGGCAGGAGTTTTCCCCAGCCTTACCTGGAGAGGCCAGGGATTGAACCAGGGATTCTTCTCCATGAAAGCATCCTTCTGGGTCCTTCTGCATGCAAGCAGATGCTCTACCACTGAACTACAGCCCCATCCCCTGATGGGAATATCGTACAGCAGACAGTGCTCATGTGTAATCACCCATCCAAATGCAAACCACAGTGAACCCTGCTTAGCCAAGGGGACAATAATGCTTGCTACCGCAAGTCTGGTTCTCCACTCCCTTGTATCATCTTTTGATGCTCTTCTTTTCAATTAGGTTATTGCATGACAAGTTGTTACATCTTCACACTCCTCTGGACAAAATGGCCCTGTGGATAAAATCGGGAAAAGGAAGGTGTAGCTCAGCTGGCTCTACCAGAGCTGGCCCCACAAGAGTTGGCCCCGATGCATGACTGGGGAGCTACATTTGGCTTGGGAAGCAAGTTGCAAGTTGTACAGCCATTGTATGATGGTTGATTGTATTAGATGAGAGTCTCTTTTGAACATTGGACTGTTTATTGTGCCTTGACTATGAAATAGCTATGAACATAATTTAAACATTCTTCAAAATGTAATTATTTTTTCTAGCGAACTATATATCTTGTGGTGAAAGAGCTGGAAATTGTATCTGAACAGTGCAGAGTAATAGATGAATGCAGAAGCTGCCAGTACCTAGTAGTAGAACAAATTTGTCTCTGTATTTTCTTCTTCTATTTCCCATTTTCCTTATCATGGCCAGTTCCTTTGCAACTCAGTATTTGGAAAAAAAATATTATCAGAAATTATATTTTTACCTGAGGACCACAGCACTTTTCATACAATTGAAGCAAAAATCAGTTGTACACACTTCAACTAAGAATTTCAATTTCAGTATATTCAATTTCAAAATATTTTCAATTTCAAATACTGCTAAGAATTAATTGGAATATTTTGTCTCATCATATCAGTGGTGGCTGTAAACATTGACATAAAATAGTACACCACATGAAGCAGCCTTATACTGAAGCAAATCATTGGTTCATCTAGCCCAGTACTGTCTATTCTGGTTGAATAGTTTACAAGAACTCTCCAATGATTCAGACACAGATGTCTCCAATTCCTTTACCAGAGATTCTTTTTTAAAATGGGAGATAGTGAGAAATTGGTCCTAGAACCTTCTACAAAGAAAGCATGTGCTTCACCATTAACTTGCAGCCCCAACCAAATTATTGATAGCGAGTATCTTGTAAAATGAAACAATATAAAAGCACTAATAAAATAGTCTATGAAATACTAAAAGTCAACTATTAAATGCCATTTAAAATAACAAACACTGACAAATACAAAATATGAGGGCTGACATCCAGACCAATGCTGCACTGATGTGCCAGCCAGCATTTTCTGCCTCATGTCCCAACATCCGTACACTAATGCTCTGCCGACACCCCAGCTTTTCCAACATGCAAGGGAAGATGGTCAATTTTTGGTGATATCCTGCCCCACTTTCAGGGACATCGTTTCAGGAGGCACAGACAATTTCAAGTAGACATCTCCAAAAATTGTCCCTCTTCCCTTGCACGTCAGAAAACATTGGCGCATCAGCACAACATTTGTCAGTGTAGATGTCTAATATTAAATAAATTATCCGACCCTATATTAAATATTGGCAGATGTCAGAAACTGACATTGAATGTTGGATACTAAATCTTCGGCAAACATTGAATATCAAAACTGAAGCAGAGGATTCCAAGGAGAATTATGAGGAAAAATTTTTTCAAGCCTAATCCAGATGTCATCAGCTCTCTGAAGTGTTCATTAAGATATACAGTTGGCCCTGTAAAGGTCTAAAGGAAGGCCAAGAACTACAGAAAGGTCAGTGTCTTGGAAGTGTGCAGTGAAAGAACGCCTTCATTTCTTCAACACCCAGGAGACATATCATGGGATAATGCCACTCAGACAACAGGCCCTGTCATAGGCTATTAATATTACACCGCCTTGCTAGAAATCATAGTTGATGAAAATTCTGCTGTGCACACACTATTAAAAATAACGTGACACATTTCAGCATTGTCTTTTTTAAAGGTTGCTTGGCAAAGAATGCAAGCACAGCTGAAATGTTCTTTTAAAGAAAAAGAAGGGGGGAAAGCCTTGAGAGTACATTATCATCATTGTAGAGAACTACTATGAGTCAGTGAATTAAATGAGTGTTCATCTAGACATGGAGAAAATCAGCTGGTACAGCCTGTCTTGAACGGATCAACTTGAGACTGCAGGTGAAGTTTTGTCTCTTTGGGTCAAACACTCCCTGTCTATGGAAAATATCAAGGAAGATTCTGACCTTCCTATAGATGATTCTGTCCTATGCACAACTTGTTTGCCCCACCTTGCTTTTTAATTAAGCATGAGATGTTTGGGGCTATTTAACTGGCTGAGGATCAAGGAGCTGTCCGCTTCTCATTTGGTACCTGAGAAGCAACCTTTCCCACCGGCTCTGGAACATAGAATGGGTTTCAGCTAGCCATCCTTTGGGGTGGGGGCAGGCATGTCTCTTTTTTGCTTACCCCACACCATGCTCTATAGTTAGTTAGGTTGCTTCCCTGGTCACAACTGCAGGTGCAGTGCAGAATTGGGAATTTAAGATTCCCAATCTACACTCTAAGACATGCATTTCCTATAAGGAGGAGCCCTTGGGACAGTCCCTAGACATTTGACAGCTCAGGGAGTGTGGTGAGGGGCTTTCTCTAGCTTGCTGCAGCACCCCCAACCTTAAAGGCTGCAGAGCTTTGGGGAGATGTGATGTATCCTACAAATGTCTTGATCTCTTTGGTAAACTAAGAGAAGCAGCAACGGTCATGATGCTGTTCTGAGCTGGGGTCTGTCGCTTGATGTGATGTGATGTAGGTATGGACTCACTCCTTGGGTGGTGAGCCATTAGTTCCTGCACTGTGGGGTGGTGGTGGTGATGATGGAGATCCAATCACTCTGTTGTTGTTTATTTGGGTGTTAATTGAATACAGGGGCACACCAAGGTAATTTGGGTGCCCAGACCGCCCAGCCACAAGCCCCCCACATGTGAGGCCCCCGTGTGAGGCCCCCCAAAACCTCCTTTGGGGGGCCCAACCCAACAAAGCTCCACTTTTAAAACAAACTCTAAAAGTTGAGAGATCGTCACAAGCCTGTGACATCACAGGTTTGCGACAATCTCCTCTGGGCAGGCTCGCACTTGCTTAAAGACGCTGACCTGAATGGATGTGTGCAGCATTGCTCCTGCTCCCATCCCACCACTGCTGGGGGAGGCAGGGAGAAGGGAGAAGGAATGCTTCACTCCCGCCACCCTGCAGCCACCCCTCGGCTGCGGTAAGAGGGGTTTTTTTTTTAAAAAAAATAGAGCTTTGGTGGGGCGGGTGCAGGGTGGCCTCTGGAGGTCCTTGGCCCCGGCTGTTTGGAGGCTCCCCCAGAACTTGGAGGAGCGCCAAGGCCTGGGAGCTAGTGCACCTCTGATTGAATACAATTGTGGCCCTTTTTTTCAATTAAGCCTTATGTCTTCATTGGTCTGGATGCAATGTCTTTCTTGCTGATATGCTATTTACTATGTGCAAGAATGGTTTGTTTTCACACATGAAAGGGCCCCCCCACACACACACACATTCTGCAGTCTGGGTAGGACTGCATTCATGAACATAAAAATATTCCCATGGAATAATTTTTAGCTTCTTAATGACCTCAGTATCCACATAGCAGAACCCAAAAAGGTTTTTCAAGTGGTTTGCTTCTAACTGTTGGCCATAAATTCTCTGAAATCCATTGTGAGCCAAAACCTTTTCCAAACTTAAATACTGTCCACATTCTTACACTAAGTCAGACAGTGTGGAACTGTCAAAGTGGATAATGTTCTGAAGTGGAAAATGAAGACTTCATTTATGCTGTTGGAAGATACATTACTGGTTCTTCAAGTAACTCTTGTAACAGGGGCAGAACCACCATTGCGCCCAGGTTCAATTGCGCCCGGGCCGCCATTGCCGTGGAGCTGCCCCAGCAGCCAAAGCCAAAGCCCCTGCATGAACATGATCAGATATGGAAACGGAATCAAGCGGCCCCATTTGCAAGGAGCTTCAGCCAGTGCTCAGTTTCCGGCCTGGCTGGGAGCATGTCTTTCTGCCTTTCCAGCCAGGCAGGAAACAAAGTGCTGGCTGAAGCGCCTTGTGAATGGGGTCGCTTGACCCCATTCATGAGGTACTTCAGCCAGCACTGGGTTACCAACCTGGCTGGAAGTGCATCTCTCTGCCGTTTAGGTCATGAACAGGGCCAAGTGACCCCACGTCCGTCCCTGACCATGCCCCCTGCACCTGATGTCAGATGCAGGGGGTGTGGTCAGGGTGTGCATGCTAGCGTATGTGCCCTTCATCACAAATAGCGGCTGCCAGTGGTGAGCTGCACCCCCACTGGCAGCTTCCTACGCGGCTGTCTTGTAATTGAAAAAATGAAAGCAAAAGAGAGAGCCAGCGTGGTGTAGTGGTTAGAGTGCTGGACTAGGACTGGGGAGACCCGAGTTCAAATCCCCATTCAGCCATGATACTAGCTGGGTGACTCTGGGCCAGTCACTTCTCTCTCAGCCTAACCTGCTTCACAGGGTTGTTGTGAGGAGAAACTCAAATATGTAGTACACCGCTCTGGGCTCCTTGGAGGAAGAGCAGGATATAAATGTACAACAACAACAATAACAATAATAATGTGCTATGTCTATTTATGCTTTTCTGCTGGGTGCATAACCTCATAACCTGCTCATAAAGATAAGGTGCTTTTATTTTGCTTTTCTACTATCCAGTAGTGGCCAGTGAGTAAAGATGGGAGGGTATGCACCCCCCTCCCAGGCTGCAACCCCCTCCCTCAAAAAAAAAAAAAAGAAAAGAAAAGAAAAGAAAAAGGAAAGGAAAACAGAAAGGAAAGGAAACAACTTCCGGCTAGTTAAAAAACAAACACCACCTTACAGTGTCCAACCAGCCCACCCAAAAAAGAACTAACTGGAGAAAGGAGGCAGCCAATTTTCTGTGAGGTAGGGAGCTTCCTCCTTGCCCCCCTCCGCCATCTGCTGTTGGCCAGAATAGCCACTAGGCACGGCCATACCAGCTTCTAATTGCTTGAGTGTGCCTTGAAGCACCATAAAACAAAGAGTGGGAAACTACACATGTGCATATGTATTTGTATGTGTATGTCTGTAGTGTGGTACAACAGGTACAACATGATGTCTGAATGGGTCTTTATTTAGCATTGGGGGAAAACTCTACCTGTATGAGCAAGTGTGGCATGTTGTCTTAGGAAATCAGAGGATAGCAGCCTTTTGTTTTGTAAATGGTTTTTGAGACAGTCTTGTCTCCAAACCCCATTTCATTGTCAGACCACATATGACATGGCTGCTTTTAGGAAAAGAAAAAGGGAAGGAAGCTATTCTCACGACCAGCAAAAACAGGGCTTGAGGTCTGAAGGCGGGGTTAGCACTCCTGTGTGAAACCTTGGCAAGCTCTCAAACAGGGCTCTGTCAAAAGAGGGTCACCCAGTTCCCAGCCCCTCCTCTAAAACCAGGTTTACCAAGCAGGGGAGGTTGCCTACCCCCTGCCAGTTCTTGTGTGAAGCCACAGAACACTGCGGAAGGCTGCCTATTCGGAGCTACCATAGATCCTGCGTACCAGAGTGGGCTGCAAAGGAAGCAGAAATTTGTTTGGGGAAAGCCTGTCCAGCAAACAGCACTGATCTTCCTTAAAGTGGCAGGCACCTTGCAAATGAGCCCAATGGAAAATATGAACATAGGAAGCTACCTTCCACTGAGTCAAACCATTGGTCCATCCAGCTTAGCTGACCCTGCACAGAGCATCTGTGCAGTCTTGCACTGAGCCTGTGGCATCCCACCTCCACAACGCTCTCGCTCGCTCTTGCCGCCCCCCACAATGCTCTCACTCTCTCTCGCCGCCCCGGCAACTCTCTCGCCGCCCCCGCAACTCTCTCGCCCGCTCTCGCCGCCCCCACAACTCTCTCGCCTGCTCTCGCTGCCCCCACAACTCTTTCGTCAGCTCTCACCACCCCCGCAACTCTCTTGCCCGCTCTCTCCCCTGCAAGTCTCTCGCTCGTGCTCTCTGTCCTCGGTCTTTCTATCTCTGTCTCACAGTCCTTGCTTCCCCCTGCCACTGCCAGGGACTGTCACCTGCTTGCCCGACAGCCTCCGAGCTCCCTGCCGCTTCACGGCACAGCTCAGCCAACCATCTGCCGCCCGCAGCCCCCAGAGCCAACTGTCCAGCTCCCGAAGCTGCCCCCAGCCTCCGAGCTCCCTGCTGCTTCACAGCACCCCTGATCCAACTGTCAAATTGCTTTCCAGCCACCCTGCAGGGTGCATGGCCCGTCTTGAAGAATTAATAATATAGAATATCCCACTCTTCCTCCAAGGAGCCCAGAGCAGTGTATTACATACTCAAGTTCCTCCTCACAACAACCCTATGAAGTAGGTCAGGCTGAGAGTGAAGTGACTGTCCCAGAGTCACCCAGCAAATATCATGGCTGAATGGGGATTTTTGTGCTCCTTCCTGTCCCCTGCAAGTCACTGGACAAGAGCAGGAGTCTCCCTGCCCTTGCCTGCAGCATGGTGTAGTGGTTAGGGTGCTGGACTAGGACTGGGGAGACCCGAGTTCAAATCCCCATTCAGCCATGAGACTTGCTGGGTGACTCTGGGCCAGTCACTTCTTTCTCAGCCTGACCTACTTCACAGGGTTGTTGTGCGGAGGAACTTGAGTATGTAGTACACCGCTCCGGGCTCCGCTGGTTCCTCCTTCCATCTGCTGCCTCAGAGAAGATGCTTCCTGACCACCACCAACCCCCCGCCGACCACCAAGGCAAGGGCAACAGCACCCTTGCCCTTTCCAGGTGGAAACTTCACAGGTGATGGGTCTGCTGCTCTCCCTTTCCTGGTGCCAGTGAGGGGAGGGGGAGGGAGTGCATGCTTGTCCACTATATGGTAAGAAGAAGCCTGCAGCAGGGTGGCAGCATCGAAGGAGAGAGCAGCTGCCATGAGGAGAACGGCTTCCATTAGTGGGGAACCACCAGTGCTCCCCTCCCATAGGTAGCAGGGCCAGTGCACAGAGCAAAGAGTGTTCCTTGCCAGCGCTCTCCTCCTTCCCAAGCAAATGGCAGCTTCCCAAGCAGGTGGGTCCGACAACGTCTCCAACAGGCAGGGAGCAGGTGGGATGGCCAGCCCTTCCCAAAGCACAACAGGCCCCGCCGCTCATCCCACTTTCAGAGACTCCCAGAGGTACGGCCCGCTGTTGTGCTCGCTTCCAGGCTGGGCCATGGCGATGGCAACAGAACTGGCCACTGCTGACCAGGGCCGTTCTGCGGCACCCCGCTGGAAGATGGGGCTCTCCTTCCTGGGTGTGCTCCTGCCCCCACACCTCACAGCTGCGTGAGAGGGAGCCCTTCGCACCCTGCAAGGGGATGCAGAAATGCGCTCCATATGGGGAGAGTGCGGGGCCCTCGAACATGCGAGGCTGTAGCATATGGCCAGTGGATGGGGTGGGTGGACAGATGTTCAGCATCACCCACCCGCCGCGAAGCCAAACTGCTGATCTTTGCAAGTATTCTAGCCACCATGTGTGCAGTGGGGGTGGGTGGGTGGGGGTGGGCTGGAGCAGGCTCCCGTGGCAGCGGGGGGTGGAAGTGGCCACTGGATTGACAGACTGTCCATGCAAGGGTCACGGAGGCGGAGTGTCAGCCCAGCAGCCGCTCCCGCTCTGCCCTCCACTGCCCGGGGGGGGGGGGAGCGGTGCGCACATGGTGACTGGGATACTTGCAAAGTGTTTCAGCCTCACGGTGGCAATGGCAGTGGTGGCGGGGGTGCTTGCGGTGGCAGCAGGGGGCTCAATGGTGGGCAGAGCAGCTCCTACACCCACTCGCCTGGTAACGTGAGTGGCATCTGTGCATGTGCAGAGGACCAAAATGGGTTGCAGATTGTCTTACCTGTTATTTGGGAGGCTGGCAGGGTGTGGCAGTGGCAGATTGATGGGGAGGCAGAGTCGCCACTTGGCTACGGTGGCAGTGGGAGGGCAAGGGGGGTTCTTACTGTCTACACACACTATACAGTGGGATGGGGGGTGCCAAGGAGGCCACAGCTGTGGGGAGGGTGAGGGGGCGGGGCAGGTTCCCCCTTCTGCCTTCCCAAACCATGCTGTTGTATGGTAGGATGGGGCGATGGGGGCTGCCACAGCAAGAGTGAAGGGGGTGGTGGCACATGTGGCAAGGAGGGCAGGTGCACATTCCCCATTACCTGCTTGTCTTCCCATCCACTGTGATCAGGGGGCCAACTGGACAGGGGTGGTAGGAGACACATCTCATCGCCCTTGCCACCAGTTTAGAGCCTGGGCTAGTTGTGGGGGCATCTGGCGACTGCTCTCACCGGCATCTGGCAACTGCTCCAGGGGGCATCTGTTGTGTCCCTCCTGGATCTGGGGTGTGTGTTGGGATTTGTGTGTGTTCTTGTTGGCTTTTCCTTTGCTTGCAGCTGCTCTCTTCTCTCTCCTGCCTTGTTGTGAGCAGGGAGTTTTGGGCATGGGGACGGAGTTCAGTGCCTTTGACTGTGCTGCAGTTGCCAGGAAAGGGTTAAATGAGGCTACCAATCAGGGAGCAGCAAAGCGGGACTGCAGCTTGGAGCCCTCTGAGTGGTCTCCTTGGGTCACGTGCTTGCCCCGTCCACTCAGGGAACTGCTGTTGTGAGGGGCGGGGCTGGAGGACCAACAATGCTACCTGTGGCTGGTGAACCTTAAAAAGTTAATTGTGTGTCGCTCACACTCCCTGCCGAGTCTGCAGCATGTACTCTGTTTGCTATAAGGTAAAAATAGGGTTCTATCTGCTTTCATTAGGTCACCCTGTTTTCTGCTCGTGTGAATAGCTTCAAGGTGGGAAGGGGTTCTGATGAAATGGCAAAGAGGCTAGATAGGCAGGTGCAGGATCTTAAATAGTCTCTTGCCTGGTCCACCCAATCATTTGAATCTAGGTTTAATGTGAGTTACCAAACTTAGCATGATTGTGTGAAACCATGACAAGGTTATTGTGAGGCTGTTCTCATGCTCAGCCTAACCCGGGCTAGGGATGCCCAGCCCAGGTTAGGCTGTGCGTGAGATATGCCAGAATCAGGCCTGATCCCAGTGGGGCAGCACCACCTAGCCCCACTATTTACCCCGGCTGTTAGACAAGATTCAGGGAGCGAGTGCTCCCGTTACCCCCGGCTACTTGCTTGTGTGCGAGCATGGCTGCTTCTACCCCAGCCACACATAGAGACAGGAGTCTAGAACACCTGTCTCTTGGGGGAATCCCCCAATGAAGTACACGTGTTACATGCTGCATTGTGGGATTCATGGAGGCTGGGACAACGTGCTGCAGCCTCTGATCAATCTGCCCTGCTCCACGTTGCACAGAGTAGGGCTGATAGTGTGAGATGGCACACATGATCAACCAACAAAACAGTTTGGGAAGCCTTTCCCTTGCCCGCTCACCTGCCCAGTAGGTCTTATGAATAGCCCCTGTGTGAATCCATGTCAAGATGAATATGAGGCTATTCATATGATTGTAGAAAATCAGGCTAGCCTCTGCTAGCCAGATTTTCTACAATCGTGAGAACCACCGGGCTTGGCTGCGAGCCCGGTGGTTCTTGAGTGGGTAACCCGCTCAAGTAGCCCACCCCTAAAACTGGGTTTGCGGAGCGAGTGCTTGGCAAACCCAGTTTTTTAAATCATGAGTAGCTGCGGCATGGCTCCGTGCCATGGTTACTCATGAGTATACCCCTGGGGGAGGCTGAAAAGCAGCCTCCCGGCTCGGGGGGTCTCCCCAGTATGCCCTGCACACTTGCGGAGGGCATACTGGTGCTTCCGGGGGCCTCGCAGCTCCTGAACTCCCCAGCCCCTGCCGGCTCCATTGCAGAGCCAGCAATTGTGTGGGCAGCCAATCCGGCCGCCCAGGGGTCCTGTCCTCATTGTCTGTGGGGAGAGCAGGCTTAGCCCCACTGATCTTCCCAAACTGGGTCTCACTGATCGTGAGACCCGGCTCTATGAATTTCCTGTCTTGACGTGGGTTTACAGAATTACACTGCTAAACCTAGATTCAAATGGTTGTGTGAACCAGGTCAATATCTTGCCTCCCATTGGCTGAGTCAAACAATGTGGTAACAATTCTATATTTGCTGCACTGGCTTGCCTCTTATTAGCACCACTGGGTACAAAGCCTTCTCTGCTATCCCCACACATAATTCCCTTTTATGAACACTAGCCTTAGACTTAACTTTATCATTATCATTATTATATCATTATCACTACTAAATTGACCACATTTTCTTCTAAAATCTTGAAGAGGTGAGGAAGTGAACATTTATCATTTTTTGTTGTAGTTTGAAAACTTGGGTATCTGCATAGATTGCTTTTGCTGCAAAACGTATCAATACACCCACATATTACTTCTTCATCATTACCCCTTCAGCAAAGTTCATGCCTTTCGAACTGCAGTTTTCATAATTAAAGAATTTGTTCCATTTTAAGCAAATATTCCACCGTCTGTCTGGTTCACACACAACCCCCCCCCCAAAAAAAAAACTCTTATGTACCACATTATTTCTTAATTTTTCTGTCACATTATTTCAGTTGTGTATTTGAGTTCAAGTAAATTGTGGAAAAGTATGACTTAACTGCTCATGGGATATTACGCTAAGTGGATGAAATATCTGAACTCATTTCATCAGAGTTTATAACAAAAAAAAGTTGTTTCACAAAGAAGAAAAGTCAATAATTACCTTGATTATCTAACAGCTTATAGCAAGGAAAATTACTTAGTAGGTAGAAGCTTAACTTTCTCTTGATTTTGTCCATAATTCTCTATCAAACTTACTTGTAAATATCTATATTTTATTGTGCTTGTAGAGACAAAGATGCTGAAACTGATTGGCTGAGCTGATGTGAAGGCATGGAATGTTCATGAAATGGAGGAAGAGAGCACAGATCCTAGAGGCAATGTGCCAATGGACAGAATAACCAACTAGTGCCAGAAAAATATTGAGGAGGGGGGAAAGAAGGGGCAAAAAGCAATTATGGGTGGGCAAACTCTGTCCTACATATTAGATTTCTGAAACAAAAATAGGGGAGGGGTTGTCCCCTGCCCCACTCCCCGAGCCACCCTTGGCAATGGACTGAGGAAGAGAAACCATAAGAAAGGGTCGGTAATGGTGATGAAATCATTAAGACAATGGAAGAGGAGTCAAGAAATTTGAACTGGTTAAAAGACAGGAATTAAGGAGCAGGAATAAATGGACAATTTTCACAATCAAAACAAAGAAGTGGGTTCTCTCAGAAACCTCTGTTGGTATCAGTGCTTTTTAACTTCCTTGTAGCTGATCTAGAAATCAGGATAAACAGAGGAGGCCAAATTTGCAATGACACCAAAATATTCATGGTGAAATCCAAGAGCTTCCAAAGGATCTCTCCACAGGCAACAAAATAGCAAATGCAATTCACTGTAAATGAGAGGTGCACATTAGGGCAATTCACACACATCCCCTCAACTTCACATATACATTGATGATGTTTGAGCTGTTGGTGACTAACCAGGAAAGGGATCCTGGGATCACAGTGGATAGCCCAATGAAAATGTCAACTCAGTGTATGGCAGCTGTGAAAAAGTAGGGATGTGCATGAAGGAGGCACCGAAACACTTCAAGGTGCCCCAGCAGAATCATTTCAGTGGGTGGTGAGCAGGCACTTTAAAAAGAGGAAGGCGGGTCTTATCTGCCCCTCCGTCACTCCCCCTCCACCCCCACCACCCTACCGCAGCGCTGCTGGTATTAAACACCATGCAGCATGGCTCTAGTGCTCCTCCTAGCCACTCATGGGTGGTGTCGGCATATAAATGGCATCTGCACATACACAGACACAACTTGTGTGGTCAACATAGTGTTGCTGACCATGCAAATGGTGTCTGCGCATGGGCTGATGTAATCTGACATGTCAAACCCATCCTGACCTTAACTTATTATAATGTTTTCGCACGAGCTTGGTTGGAGGGAAGATATAAAAATATATCCTATCACCTTGGTCGAATGGGAGAGAGAAATTTATCTCCTTCTCTCACAACACTAGAACTAGGCGTCATCTCATTAAACCTTTTGCTAGGAAATATAGGATAGATAAAATGAAGCACTTTTTCACACAGCACATAATTAATCTATGGAATGCCCTGCCACAGAATGTGGAGATTGCCACCAGCTTGAATGGCTTTAAAAGGAGCATAGACAAATTCATGGATGACAAGTCTATTGATGGCACTACACTGGATGCCTCTGAATACTGGTTGCATGAGAACAATGTCAGGAGAGGGGGCACACTTCTGGTTGTTGACTTCCCAGAGGCATCTGGTAGGCCCCTGTGGGGAACAGGATGCTGGACTAGATAGGCCTTGTTAGGGGTGTGCATGAAACCAGTTGGCCCAGTTCAGTTGAAGTCCAGACCAGACTCAAACTGGACCAGGCATGTTCAGTTTTGCACACCCCGAACACCACCCCCCAAGCTCAGCTAGAATTCAAGCTGGCTTGGGGGTTCTAAACATGGGGAAAATGTTTCTTTAAACTCTCCATTGGGTCTGAGTCATATGGTGGCCTCCGGGGGTTGCTGCTGTGGCCGTGGGGGAGGTGGTCTCAGAAGGTTCCCCCTCTCCCCGCTGGCCTCCCCCTGGTCTTCCTTGGGCCATTAGGGGGTCTTTCTGGCTGTCTCCTGGTTCATGGTGGAGGGCTGGAAACGTCCCCAAACAGGTCTTAAAGGCCCAAAGAAGACCAGGAGGAGACCAGTGGAGGCAGGGGGAACCTTCTAAGACATTACCCCCCTGTGGCCGCACCCCTGGAGGCCACCGGACAACCTGGATGTGGCAGTGGGTTAAAAAAAATTAGTTTTCACATTTAGAACCCCTGAGCCAGGCCGGGGCAGGGGGGGCGGGTTTGGCTCTAAGCCAAGCCAAACTGAACCAAACTGGGCCTTGTTTGTCTTGAGGGCAAGCCATTTAACAGGCCCAGTTTGATGGTGAACTGGCTCAACCTCGAGCTGGTTTGCACATCCCTAGGCCTTGTGCTTGATCCAACAAGGATATTCTTATGTTCCAGACAATAAGGGATTCATGAGAAAAGAGGCACTGAAAAACCCTACAGTTCAAAAAGTCAGGATAAAACTATGTTGTCAGGAGCAAGAGCAGTAGGGAAGCTGGCCCAAATACAAGGTGGTAAAAGGAAGTGAAACAATTTGGCAGAGAGTGGAAAAACAAAAAATTGCATATATTGGTTTTTTTGAGCTAACCAGATTATTCTTTGAATGCCAGCTTCAAGTCTGGAATTTTCTAGATCAAGGAAATGTTCATAGCAGTATAGTACTCAAAAGTGTGCTTTCATATAGCCAAGATGGTTTCAGCATAGTCTAGCTCAGGATCAGATCTATGCCATGTAGCATTACTGACCACATGCCAAATATGTGGTTAGATGTATTGGTAGAGTTAGAGGTGATTGCTACAGATATTCCTTCATGTTTGAGGAACAATTGCCCAAACCAGTCCCCAGCTTGATAGACTCTTATTCTACTAATTATATCAGCTAACCCTTATTGAAGACTGTACATTCCCCACTCCAAGAGACCCAAGCTGCATGGCTCAGTGCAAAAGTAAGAATCCCCAGGGTATTTTGACAGGGTAACCCGAATCCAGCAAAAATTTATATATGCATATGATAGGGTATATGGTTGTTTACTGGGCTGCTTCAGTGGGGTCTAGTTATGCCCAACTTTCTTGGGTTTGTGTCCATTAAGCCCATATGAATGACTCTTTATATCCTGAGTCATATTTACAAGAATCTCACTAAGCAGAGAAGTAATAATTGCAAAGGCGTAATTGACCAAGAAAGGGCTGGAGAGGTGAAGGATGCGTTTTAAACTACACCATAAACATTGAACAAAAAAGTGGTGATTTTTTTAAAACCATATTTCTTTGGTCTGCTAGTCTCTCAGCAAATCAATTATTAGTCTGAAACAATTGTCCCATGCAATGTCGCCTGCTGTCGCCTGCTTTGTGTTTTCGACCAGCATATATGGTTTCATAGCAGCAAAACATCTCAATTAAGGCATTATCCAAACAGACTGGGCCTAACTGTGCATTCCAAGCCATGCACTGTGTGCTTAACATCTGCTAGAATCCATTTAAGTTATTATAGTCCATATGGTATGGGCATTGAAGAATGACAGGTCTGTGAAGGAAGCACCCATAACAGGCCCCCTTGCTTGCAAACTACACTGAAGCTGATTGCCCAGGATAGGTGATTATTCAGAATCATGTTACCGAGAACAAATCTCTTCAGTGAGCATGGGCTTAATTAATTTTCAAGGGTATTAATTATGTAGTTTTACATGTGATGCTCCATAGTCATTTCAGTGCAGGCTAGCATACAATAGCACAAGGTTCAGGGAATTTAGCTGAAGAATCAAACACAGCGAGTCAGAGAGGCAGAGTCAGATTGCAGCCATCTTGATCTCATGCAGCCAGCTAGCCGAATAAAAGAACAGCAGCTCTCTGTTTTCCAAATAATAAAATTCAAACAGTTGAGCAATATGCAGACTTGGGAGCTGCAAGCTGAGTATAGCTGGTTAATGTATTTGGCAGAATAATAGTGCAATTTTTCCTGAATCACTCCATTCACACATGCTGATTGGGGAACTGCATGTTGAATACCTCTTGCCCCCTACAGATACCCTCCCAGCACAAAGAAAATAGGGAGAAAGGTTGTAGGCTAGATTTCCCCCGATGAACTCATTTTCTATGTGCAAGATTTTTTTTGGTGGGAGTGTAATACATATGAGGGCTGTGCAGTCACTTTGTTCCGACAAGCATGTCAGACCTGATATGCCTTCTGTTGGACATTATCGGAGCTCTGCCATGACAGAAGGAACCCCTAATAGTCAGAATTCCAGCTAGAATCCTTCCTGTATGGGTGGAACTCTGCCAGAGTGCTGACATGTCTGTCACACCCACACTACATGGCCAGTGTGCTACTTCTCAGCTGAGAGATGGTGCACCAGCCATTTAACTTTTATTAGTTACATGCCCCACACAGCTCCTCTCAGCTGAGAAATGGTATGTGGCCCATTTTAAAGTTAAAGTGGTGCTACTCTGGCCATTCAACATTTAAATGGCCAGCCAGGCACTTGTTGGCTGACAGGAACTGCGCTGGCCATTTAATGTTTAAATGGCCAGTGAGCTTCCTCACAGCTATGAGGCACTGCTTGGGCCATTTAACCTGGTTTGACAGGAATTTTTGGAAATATCAGATTTCCAATTCGATCCAACAATTTTGGGGTGCCATATCAGTCTCCGCTCAACAATTTTTCTATTTGGTCAGGTTGGATTGAATCTAACTTTTTTAGACGGCAAAGGCCTAGTACATAAAGCTCCCCAACTGCAGTCTCTCTTATTTATTTAGCATATTTATATACCTCCCAAAACTCACATCTCTGGGCAGCTTACAATTGAAAAAGCACAGATTAAAACAATCTTAAAACAATGATGGATTCTGTAACTCTAATTAAATTACATTTATGTCATAATTAATGTAGTACAGTCCAGAAAAAGCTGTATCATCTATTTCTGCACCATAGCTCCATGGTAGTGGGACACAGAGTAAGGCCTCTGAAGAATATGCTCCTTCACAGTTTATGCTTTTCAGGCCTACTTGAAGGAACATGAGGTTTGGTGTGTTTTCCTGATAGGACTTTACACATCCTGAACAATTAGAAAAGCCTTCTTATTTGCTGAAGGCCCATGTGCACACAGAGGTAGCTGTGCTTGTCTGCTGATTCATTTGCTACATTTATATATCTTAATTTTTGCAAATCTACTCAAGGCAGTTTACAATTTAAAATAATGCTATGCAGTTTAATAAATATAATACAAAAAGGAAAAAAGGAATGGGGCAGGAAGAGGAAAATAAATCAGTTCATCTACTAGTTATGTTATACCATTGTTATGACCAGGTAGAATGGCCAGGGAGGGAAACAGTTCCAAAAGAGGACAAGAAGCCAAAGGGCATCTGGTTCCAGTCAGATTGATGGAATGGGCTTCACTGTGTCATTTCTCCCTCAAATGCAGAATGGCAGGTGATGGAGATAGTTCTGAGGGAGGAGGAGCCAAAGGACAGTTGGTGCTAGCCAGACCAAAGGATAAGGACTTGCTGTTTCATTTCTCCTCCTGATGTAGCCACATGGATAAAGTATTCATCATTTATTACCTTCCTCATTATTCTTCTGAAATAATAGAAATCTTCCAATCCATCAGGCGGATCAGCCTACTAATATTTTAACAACTCAATCCTAAGCAATGCCATTTGTGCATTGTGCTATTTGTGCATTAAATGTATGTCACTCAGCTGACCAAGGTCCTTGATGTGGCTTAGAAGAAGAACAAAATCAAAATCTAAATAAAACAGCCAGTAAGCCAATACAGAGCTAGCAGAAATCAGGGTAAACAGCAATTATAAATTAAAAGCTTGCCAGAGGAGAAAGGCTTTAGCTTGGCTTTAAATGTTTAAAGAGAAATTGCCAGGTGATTTCCCTAGGGAGGACATTCCATAGAAGGTGACACTACTGAGAAGGCTCTCTCCCTTCTAGCCACCTGTCTACATTGCTTGTATTACACACACTAGTCTTATGTAATGTTTTTGTTGTATTGTCTGATCTATGACTGTAATAAAGTTTATTCTATTCTTCTATTCTAGCCACCTGTCACACCACAATGGGCAGCGGCACTCAGAAGAGCACCTCTGAAGATAACTTTACAGAGTGGACAGGAGCCCATTGGTGCAGGCTGGGCTGTCCAGTATCTAAGGTAATAGGTTTTAGCCCAACTGCATCACAGTCCTCAAACACTTTACCCATAAATATTAACAGCAGGCATTCACTGATATTTAAGAAAGCAAAGGGTAATCTCATCATTGATAACACCGTTGGGATGGTGGTAAATCTGCCCCTTGGAGATCTCCAAGTATTTGGAGATTAAGTCATGTCCCTTCCCTGACTGTGTCCCAAATTACATAGTAGGTCATATATTTTGTCTCATAGAGCAACCCATGTTTGAATAACCTGAGCCTCAGCCCTTCATCTGCACAGCCTAGCTCAGTAACCTTGGCTTAATTTTTCTTGGTTGCATTAGACATGCTGCTAGAGTGTGATGGATCCTGAGAACTAAAAACACCAAACCAATCTAGCTAAGAACATAAGAACAGCCCTGCTGGATCAGGCCCAAGACCTATCTAGTCCAGCATCCTGTTTCACACAGTGGTTCACCAGATGCCTCTGAGAAGCCCACAGGCAGAGGTGAGGGCAAGCCCTCTCTCCAGCTGATGCTTCCCTGGAACTGGTATTTAGAGGCATCCTGCCTCCGAGGCTGGAGGTGCCTATAGCCACCAGACTAGTAGCCATTGCTAGACCTGTCCTCCATGACATTGTCTATAAAACATAGTTAAGTAATATAAGAATTGTATATATTACCTAACATCCTATATAGCAAGGACCTTTCTGTTTGTGTCTCAAAACACCATCCTGTGGAACAATAAGTACAGGACCAGGTAATTGCCCAGGACATGGTGTCCTGCAAAATGTGACAGACAACTAATTCCAGAACTGTCTCCTGAATTCTCTCACCTGACTGCTGGGACATGATGTGTTCTTACTGAAGATGCCCTGCTGATATCATCGTCATCATAATCAGCAACAGCAACAAGTCTTATGTTAGGTGGTAGGGCTTGAAATGGATGCTCGGGCTGCTTTTGCCATGTTAAAAAACAATTAATATGATGACAGAACATTTACTAAGAAATAACATGTTCTATGTGTTGCATTCTGTAATATTGATTTGTTTACCATCACTCAACATGCTTTGTCGGAGGGGCCAGTACCTAGCTGAGAATAGCCAAGAAGCATTTCCAGGCAGTGTGTCTTCAGAGAGTACATACCTGTGGTATTTCTACACCAGCTGAAGCCATTCCATTTGCAACACAAAGGGACACAGATTAATCAATCGTTGCCCAAGGGCTCTCCATTTAGCAGTGCAAATCTGTTGCATAGTAGCTGTGGTTGATTAGTTCTGCCAGGGTTTAGAGATGTTTAGAATTGATATGATCATATTGAAACCAGTGTAAAAATGTAGGAGGGGAAAAAACCTCTTTGAGGAACAGTTTAGAGTTACTGAAAGGGCTAAATAATTAAATTATGATAGCTGTCTTCTGCATATCTGAATTTTGTGTGGTTTACAGAATGGCACAATTACAGAATTGGAAGATAAACAAGGCAGAAATAGCAACCCAGCAGTGCTCTGAGACCAACCAGAGCCACAGGTTTACATCCTAGACAGACTCCAGCTTCAACACCTGTGAGAGCTTGGCCACAGCTGGCCCTCAGTCTAACCATCTGCTGCCACCAAAATAAAATCTTTAGCTTGTGTGACTGGTTCCATTCCCAGTCACTGAACCCTCTTTCTTAAAAAACAATATCAAAACTCAGTTGGGTGGTAAATAAGATGAACAGGTAGGCATGGGATGGGACTAAAGTAACAGACAGAGTCACCAATAAAATAGTATAAAAACAAGAACAGGTTTACTAGAATAAAAGGTTGCAAGAATTTAAAAAAAAAACAGGAACAAATGTTGAAAACTTCAGTTGGCAGGAGTAAAGACAAAGTGTGCGATCAAGTCGGTGTCAACTCCTGGCACCCACAGAGCCCTGTGGTTGTCTTTGGTAGAATACAGGAGGGGTTTACCTCCTCCCGTGCAGTATGATATGATGCCTTTCAGCAGCTTCCTATATTGCTGCTGCCAGATATAGGTGCTTCCCTTAGTCTGGGAAACATACCAGCAGGGATTCAAACTCTGGTTTGCTAATCAAGTCATTTCCCCACTATACCATTAGGTAGTTGGTAAGAGTTCAAAGTACAAAATATAAAACCACAAGCTTTATTGCCTTCTCTTTCAAGGCCTTGCAGGTTGTAGTAGGACCAGCTCCCTCTCTGCTACCTTCCCTAGCAGTTTCAGCCTGACCCAACCCTGCTGGTGTTCCGGTGTTCCAGCCTACCAGTTCACACCCCACTCTCTCACAGAACTCTTCTCCCAAAGCCCTCTTTTTTGGCTACTCAACCTTTCCTTTTATCCATTTCCCAAGGGATACATTAACCAATCAGGGAGTTTCTCCCCTCAGCAGCCAGAACCATCTCTGTCTGCCTGGAGACAACGAATCATAACACATTGTAACTTTCCCTCCAAAACTCTACAGCAAACAACTTTTACCTCAGACTTGGCTATAAGAGGTTGCTACCTTTTAATCCCTGTATTGCAGGATTGCAGGATTGCCATATTCTGCTTTTCCAAATCCGTGTGCCTAATTTGCATATTATGTAAATTGGCCTGAAAATAATTTTTGACCAGAATAGTGACTGCATGTATTGCTCCATAATCCAGCTTCTACAAGGGCTAGAGCTTAGCTTTTTTAAAAAAGTTGAAATCTGGGTTGGCTAAGCTGGGTGAAATACTTAAAATCTGGGTGAAACCCAGAATTTTGAGGGGTATGCCAACTCTACTGCAGAGGTATTCTTTCACAGGAATGAAAGAGCATCTCGTGCTCCCAGATGATCTGCACTGCTCCAAGCAGCACAGATCTCCAGAAGCCGGGTCAACATTGGGGTTTTTTGTAGCAGGCAGAACACACATTTCCTTCCATATTATTCCTCTCTCCCTTTATGCAGCTGTTCCTCGGGTGATAGCTTAGGCCTGGGCTTAATCTATAAGGAGAGAAATGCTGGGAGTCCAAGACACAACCAGACCTCTGCAAATGCACATTAAATAGAGCCGTCCTGGCAGCTCAGTGCACAGGTTCTGAAACAAAACACTTTTAAAAGGGGAAAAGAAGAGAGAAAACTCTCTGTGAAACCTTTCTGGAATGGCCAAAGGATTACTTGAAAGACCAGGACTTTTTAAAACATCCAATTTGCATTTCTAGTAAGAAAGAAATTCTCTGAGCTCAGTCCCTGCCTGAAAATAGCAGGGTTAAGCCCAAGGAAGCCCTACTAGGATCCTATCTACTGCTTACCCAACTGAAACCAACCTACACAATTCAAATTAGTGATTGCAGTCAAGAAGTAGCTGCTCCACAAGTGTCTACAGAACAAATTACTCCAGGGTGCTGTCCAGTTTGGACCCTACAATGGGGTCACAATGTATCTGCTAATTGTGCTTCCATACTTCCTGTGTTGTGACACCACAGTCCCTCCGCTGTCAGCAGGGTGCCGTTCACATTTCCAATGTCTTGTTTCAGATTTAATTGGTGTGATATAGTGCTATAACGTTGTAATTGTGTCACAAAAAGGTTGCTGTATTTTCCTGTTGTAGGATTTTTTAAAAATTCTGGGGATCGTTGTGAATACGATCCTTCTAAGCCGAAGCATTTTACCATTGTTATAGCGGGTAATCTGGAAAGCGCTCAGATGACTCCAGCAAAGCAAGTTAGATTTGATGGTTAGATTTGAGGTCACATACTGTAGCTTACAATATATTTGCTTTTCGTAATCTGTTCATTCCCATTCTCCCATGGCTCCCCCCCACCTTTTCTCTCTCTGGTTTGGCTTATGTCTTTAATTGGAATGCATTTTCAAATTCTATTTTATTTTGTCACTTTTCTTTAGCAGTCTTCTAAGTCTTCATAGTTTTAGTCTTGGATTAGAACACTGTCCTTCTGGAAACTATGTATTCACATGGTATGGAAACAGCACATTGATGTGCAGTGCCACTGAGTCCTTGCAACAAAAAGGTAATAAGGTCATTTACACAACTGAAATCCGTGGTGGCTAGGGAGGGCTTGAGGGAAGACAGGCGTAAAACTACCTTCCCCACCATTATCTTCTGTGGTCTTGTGCTGCACCACCATGCAAATGATTGCTGCTGCAGTGAGTGTCACAGCATTCTAGAAGCTGGAGAAATGTTGCCTGGCCTCTGGAAATCCCACAATGCACCATGCGAGGAGTTGGGAGTAGCAGACTGAATTCATGGCAGGGATGGCCCATTCCAATCCTCTCTACCCACTTCACCCTTGTGTGTTTCTCACAGTTATGCACAGTGCATGTGAGAGCAATGCTATACATATTGTATTTCATTTTAGTCTGCGTCTTCATTTACAGAGTGTTCACTGGCATGCAGGAGAGTATCCACAGCCATCCCACTGCTCCCTTTCTCTCTCGCATCTGAAGCCTGCTCTGCATCTTAACTTAATTCAGGGCTGCACGACAACGATGACAGATATTTATATACTGCTGGTATATAAATATCAGTGGTATATAAACTTTGGTCCTCCTACAGTTGCTGGACTACAGCTCCCAACATCTCTGACTATTGGCCACTGTGGCTAGGGATGGTGGGAATTGGAAGTGAAGGACTTTGCACTGTCTCTTGTCTCAAAGACAGTGGAGGACAGACTAGTGAGTCAGAGGGCTAGAGGGTCAAAACATTGGTCATCCCTTCTCTACTGCTCTGACACTATCCCTTTGGAATGTAGATTGCTACATTCCTTCCTTCCTGCTTTGCACTTCCTCTCCCACCTTCTCTTCCCTTCCTTCTACCTTGCAACATGCAAGCTCCTCTCCCCCCGCCCATGTGTGCAGAGATGCAGAATCCATCTGCATCCAGATAGATTAGAGATCCTCACTCTTCACTTTCAGCTCTATCATTCACTATCCAGAATGGAGTTCTCTAATAAATATCATTTATATATATTTGAAACTATGAACTGGCTCCAAGTTACTCTACTCTCAGCATACACACATGCCTAACTAAATTCCACTGTGTTGTGCCTCTGTGCATTCTGCTATAATGAAAAAGGGTTTCTCTTACTAGAGAGAATTCCCAACAGTTTATGGGAACCCAGTATTTTGAGCTGCGTGTACTGCAACTAAAGAGTTAAGTCTGTTCCAGGAGATCCAGTGAGATCTAGCCATGGACACTTTGAATTGCTAATCTACAGCAGCTGCCCTTTTACAGAGCTCAGTGAGGATGGCTACTTACCTAGAGGGAAAGCTCAGACTTACTATCCTGAACCCAGACAATTACTTGGAATGGAAAACTCAACTGAGGATTGCATTGCAAGCTGAAGGACTAAGGAAGTAACTGAAGAAGATCCTCCCACAGATGGAACCACAGTTGCTAAGAAAACTGCTAAAGAGGTGTGGCAACTCAAGGATGCAAAAGCTCGAACTTTGATAGCTGCTTCTGTGAGTAAAAATTATCTTTCTCCCATATGTGATCTTGAGACCTCAAAGGAAATGCTAAGCAAGCTAGATTCCTTGCATATGAAAAAGGGGTGGGCATTAGGGGTGTGCAATTCGGGTTTGGGGTGATTCGGTTCGGGACCCGAACCGAATCACCCCCATTCTGTTCTGTGCCCGAATATGGGCTACCTGAATCACCCCTGATTCTGTTCGGATTCGGATTCTATGATAGCAAGTGAGATTTTCTATGAGACACCATGAATCCACTCTAATTTGCTATCATAGAATCCACACTCAGAATACCTCAGAAACAACAGAACCCTGTACCCCATGGGTTAGAAACCCATGGGGGTGGTTGGCACCCTATGTGCTCTACACCACCACTCACTCTGGGCCACCCCAGCACCCCCCAGTGCACTTATGGGGCTGCTGAAAGCTCCATTATTATACCTTATGAGGAAAAACCTTAAAGATGTGTAAACTTTAACAATTCCCCCAAAATCAGCCCTCTGCCCAAATCCTTAAAAAAAATTCAGGTAGCTTCCTTGCCCCTACCTGGCACTACCACCAACCCCACACTGCTCTAGGCCACCCCTTTGCCCCCAACGTGAAGCTATACATTTGCTGACACCTCCATGCTTCTTTATGGAGAAAAACCTTAAAGACGCGTAAACTTCAACAATTCCCCCCAAATTCCCCAAAAATCACTCTGAAATTGGGGTTGTAGCCTCCTCCCATTAGGCACTACCACCCCATCCCACTCTTTTCCCCCAGATCCCACACTATGCCCCCGATCTGCCCCAAAGACACTAAAACTTCAGAAATTCCCCACAAATCAGCCCTTTGCCCAATTCCCCTGCAATTGGGGTGGTAGCCTCCACCCATTAGGCACTACCACCCCACCCCACTATTTTGCCCCTGGGACCCGAAATTCGAGCTGACGTCACATCAGACCTTTTTGCATTCAGATCAATGGAGGCAAAAAGGCGGGAAATTCAAAGAGACATCATCCCGAATCACCCAAATTTTTCAGGCACGAATCAGGGGTGATTCGGCTTGGGCACGAAAAATATCAGGGGGCATCAGGGGTGATTCGGTTCGGCCCCGAATCACCTGAAATTGCTTGTTTAGGGCACAGATCGATCTGTGCCCGAAATGTTTTGCACATCCCTAGTGGGCATACACCTTTAACTTTAGAAATAAAATGCAGAATCCCCAGTATAAAGACGGAGGCTGTTTTGCTGAACATGTGGGACTGCTGTGGGACTTTTTTGCTGGATTTAAAGCTGCAAAGGAGGAATTTACAGAGAATCTGAAATTGGAAGCTCTGTTCCTAAGCATGCCCCCCAGCTATAGCAATATAATCAGCCAATTGGAAGTCTACACCGCTCTAACCATTGAGAGAGCTATGGAAACAATCTCTGTTGAGGCAATCAGAAGACAAGTTTTGAATTCTCGATACGAAGGTGAATTGGCAAATAACTGCTCTTAAGGCAACAATTGGCCATTCCAGAGGAAACCCAAGGTGGGGAGGGAATGCTGCAAGAGGAAACTGCATGGGCCCCCCACATTTGCATACAAAGAGGTCTGGCTCTGTTGCCAAGGGAACTCAGTCCACAGAGAGAGGTCACATGACCACCAGCAGGGAGACTGCTCCTGGAATGAAGCCAACTGGGACTAATGCCTTTAGATATTTTCTGTGTAACCAATTCAGCCACAAGGTGGCGAACTGTCCCAAGAATCAGACAAAGAAAGCTGACTTTACAGAAAGAGATTCAAATAAGAATTTCAGTGTTTCTCTGATACAAGACAATGGAAGATCCATATTACGCAGTGGTTCAACAGTTCATACCTCAAACCACTTACAGTAGATTTCTATACTGAACTGTTTGATACTCCTGAAGAGATTGTTCATTTGGGCAATAATACTACAATTAAAGCAAAGAAGAAAGGTGAAGGAATTTTGTATTGTAAGTTACTGGGTGGATCAATTAAACAATTTTTTGTGAAGGATGTTTTGTATATCCCTGACTTCTCAAGCTCCTTGCTTTCAATATCCAAGCTAGAGAAACAAGGCTGTGAACTGTATCTTAGAAATGGACAAAGTGTTGTTACCCAGAATTGTTACCCTACAAGTTTGCCTTGTAGACTCTGAATGCAAAGACCTGTACAGCATACAGGAGCAACCTGTGTCAAAAACAGACAGAGATAGACCAGCCTGGTCCAAACCTGAAGCATGCCAGCCCAATGAAGTGAACCTTGTTCAGCTATGCTCGCATGAAAACTGCTTGCAATTTTGGCATAGACGCCTAGGACACAGGAGCTATGAATCAATCCTGAACATGAAGGAAAGGGGATTAGCTGATGGCATTGATTTTGTACCATGTGACATTGTGACTAACTGTGTTTGTTGTCTTGAGTCCAAAGCAGTTAACAAGCCATTTCCTAAGCAGAGTGAAAGGAAGACCAGAAGACCCCTGGAGCTGATCCACAGTGATATATCTGGACCACTACCCGCAACCATAGGTAATTTCAGATATTTGCTCACATTCATCGATGATTTCTCATGATACACAGTTGCATTTCTACTAAAGGAGAAATCACAGATGCTTGAGAAACTCCGGGAATACGTGGCCATGGCAAGTAACAAATTTGAGCAGAAGCTAAAGATCCTGCACACAGACAATGGAGGAGAATATATTCCAGTGCCACACAGCAGTTCCTGAGAGAACATGGAATCGTGCATCAAACCACGGTAGCTTCCATCCCATCACAGAATGAAGTGTCAGGGAACAGCAGCCTCCTGGATATGGTAAGATGCATGCTTGCTGACGCACACCTCCCACAGAAACTCTGGGGAGAAGGCATCATGACTGCTACATACATACAAAACAGAATGCACACAAAGCCTGTAGGAACAACACCATATGAACCTTGGCATGGTCATAAGCCATCCATGACGCATTTGCGTGTCTTTGGAAGCACGGCTTACTCATACATCCCAAAGGAAAAAAGGACTAAGTTAGGGGCTAGGGCCACAAAAGGGATTTTTGTAGGCTACTCAGCGCAATCCAAAGGCTACAGAATCCTGGATCCTGACACCAACAGGATAACCATAAGCAGATCAGTGTATTTTGATGAGAATGAAAGAGCTACGTCTTCAGAGGGGGCCTACACCGAAGCAAGCAACCAGACCAAACACCCTGATGACTGGATTATGCTTGCTGATCTCAGCGGAACTGAGGAGGAGGAGACAGCAGATCCAGATCCTACCACGCTCGACACAGAAACCCCCAGCAATCCACCAGAAGCACCTAAGAGAATGAAAGGAACCACAGAGGGTGAGGTGAGGCGATCAACATGCTCAACCAGAGGTGTTCCAGCCCCGAGACTGTCCTACCTCGCAAGAATGGCGGAACAATCAGAACCCTCATCATGGGAGGAAATATCCCAGCTACCACAACCAGAAGCCCAGAAGTGGAAACAAGCTGCAACTGAAGAGCTTGAGGCTCTACAGAAAAACAAAAGCTGGAGTCTTACTAAGTTACCTCAAGGGAGGAAAGTTATAGGCTGCAAATGGGTTTTCAGACTCAAACATGATACTGATAGTGAGATTCAGTGTTACAAAGCCAGATTAGTAGCGAAAAGATATTCACAGAAATATGGAGAAGTTTATGATGAAACATTTGCACCAGTGGTCAAACACACCACAGTAAGGACTTTGTTAAGTATTGCTGCTAGCAAAAGAATGCATGTTGAACACCTAGATGTGAAAACTGCATTCTTGCATGGTGAACTAGAAGAGGACATTTACATGCAACAACCACCAGGTTTCTTAGAGAAAGGCAAAGAGGACCTTGTATGCAAACTGCAAAAGAGAATTTATGGTTTAAAACAGGCTGCCAGAGCATGGAACACAAAACTGAATGATATGCTGCTTCAAGCAAACTTCAAAAGAAGTGAAGCTGATCCCTGCCTGTACACGAAATTCAGAAATGGCAGATGGACTTACATTTTGGCATATGTTGATGATTTGATTCTTGCCTATGAGAATCCAGATGACAGCAAGGAAATAATGCATCATCTGAACAGAGATGTCGAAGTCAAGCAACTTGGCAACATTGCACACTACTTGGGCATTCAAGTCCAAAGAGAGAAAGATGGAAGTTTCCTCATCAACCAAGAACAGAAAGACCTGATAAACCTGCTCAGACTGGAAGATGTGAATCCTATACCAACTCCAATGAAAGTGAACTATATAAAGCAAGAAGATCAAACTGAGCCACTATCTAACAACCATAGAAATCGTCAAGCATTGGTCTATACATTAGTACACTCACTAGGCCAGATATTAGTACAGCAGTTGGCTTACTTTGCAGAAAGACTGCATCACCAACTGTCAAGGACTGGAATGCAATTAAGAGACTTGTTAAGTATCTAAAGGGTACTGCACACTTTAAGCTCAAGCTGCCAGCTAACAGTGAAGCAAAACTAGAAGCATACGTAGATGCAGACTGGGGTGGATACCTAACAGAAAGGAAATCCACCAGCGGTCACATAATTTTCTATGTAGATGGAGCCATAAGCTGGTCAAGCACCAAGCAAGACATAACAGCATCATCAACCACTGAAGCAGAATATGTATCAGCTGCACAGGGCTGTCACGAGATACAATGGCTATGTCAACTACTGAAAGATCTAGGTGTAGATGTACCACAGCCCATACCATTGTATGAAGACAACCAAAGTGGCATTCTACTCTCCAAACAAGAAGATGTAAAGAGGCGTACCAAGCATATTGATATGAAGTACCATGTAGTGAGAAATTTGAAAAAGGATAGACTAATCAAGCTGATCTACTGCCCAACAAATGAAATGCTTTCAGATCTACTCACTAATCCAGTACCAAGACCCTGCTTTGAAAAGCTGAGAGAGAAAATGAATCTTGTGAACTCAGTCATGAGACATCGAGAGGGGGTGTTGGAAGTGAAGGACTTTGCGCTGTCACTTGTCTCAAAGACAGTGGAGGACAGACTAGTGAGTCAGAGGGCTAGAGGGTCAAGGCATTGGTCATCCCTTCTCTACTGCTCTGACACTATCCCTTTGGAATGTAGATTGCCACTCTTAGGGACTAACTTCCTTCCTTCCTTCTTTGCACTTCCTCTCCCCCCTTCTCTTCCCTTCCTTCTACCTTGCAACATGCAAGCTCCTCTCCCCCACACCATGTGTGCAGAGATGCAGAATCCATCCTCATCCAGCTAGCTAGCTAGATAAGAGATCCTAACTGCTCACTTTCCTATCCAGAATGGAGTTCTCTAATAAATATCATTTATATTGATTTGAAACTATGAACTGGCTCCAAGTTACTTTACTCTCAGTATACACGCATGCCTAACTAAATTCTGCTGTGTTGTGCCTCTGTTCATTCTGCTATAATGAAAAAGGGTTTCTCTTACCAGAGAGAATTCTCAACAGGAATTGTAGTCTAGCTACAGCCGGAGTGCTGAAGTTGTGCAGTCCTGACCTAAATTGTGTCATTTCTTCCTCTGATCTATCAATGGAAGCAATTCATTTAGGACTCATCTGCATCAGCTGCAACAAAGATTCATTAGACTCCCACTAAGAACAATGCAACCTCAGTGGAAAGAGGAGAAACCTCGCTGTTTTATGAGTGAAGAGTATGGGATGGGCAGACCTTGTTCTGGTTTTTCTTGGGTGGTGGCTGTAACTCCCATGCTGAGACCACAGTTGTCCCATGTGATGTTCAGATGAATGCAAATGGGTTGCAATGGGGATCGTGGACATCTGAGGTGCTTTGGATGCTATCAGATGCAAATTCAACACCTAAAAGGTCACATTTACCCATACTAACATGAATAGGTAAAGGTAAAGTGTGTCGTCGAATTGGTATTGACTCCTGGCAACCACAGAGCCCTGTGGTTGCCTTTGGTAGAATACAGGAGGGGTTTGCTATTGCCATTACCCGTGCAATATGAGATGATGCCTTTCAGCATCTTCCTATATCACTGCTGCCCGATATAGGTGTTTCCATAGCCTGGGAAACATACCAGCATGGATTCGAACTGGCAACCTCTGGCTTGCTAGTCAAGTCATTTCCCCGCTGTGCCATTAGGTGACTACTAACATGAATAACTAGTATCATAGCTAGGATTAATTAGATTTAAAGGCCAAAAATATTGTTTATGTATTGTCTACACTTTTTAAGATGCTTTAGTGAGTTTAGGAGTCTAAATACTATCAGCCTTAAATAGATGATAGGTAGGTAGGTAGGTAGGTAGGTAGGTAGATAGACAGATAGATAGATAGAATATGAAGGACAAGTTGACAAGTTCTATTCTTCTCCTGTGAACAGAATGATTCCCTTCTCCATAAAGAATGATTCCCTATCACTGGTATTCAATAATGGTATTCAAAATGGACTGTAATTAACACTGTTGGCCCTAACAAGAAACTACAGGCTAGTTAGCATAACTTCTGTGCATGGTAAACTGATGGAAAGCGTACTTAAGGAAAGAATAGTTAAGCATATATAACAGGCCTTGCTGAAGGAAAACCAGCATGGCTTCTGCAAGGGCAAGTCTTGCCTCACTTACCTTTTGGAGTTCTTTGAGAGTATCAACAGGCATCTGGATAAAGGTGGACATAGTATACTAGGAGTTCCAAAATGCCTTTGACAAAGTTCCTCACCAAAGGCTCTTGAGTAAACTTACCAGTCATGGGATGACAGTTTCATGTGTGGATTGGTAACTGGTTGAAGAAAACAGAGGGTGGGAATAAAAGGACAGATTTCACAATGGAGGGAAATAAGAAGTGGGGTCCCGCAGGGATTTGTACTTGGACCAGTGCTCTTTCATTTGCTCATAAATGATCTAGAAGTTGGGAAAGGCAGTGAGGTGGCCAAATTTGCAGATGACCCTAAACTATTTAGGGTAGTGAAATCCAAAACAGATTGTGAGGCGCTCCAAAAGGAACTCTCCAAACTGGGTGAGTGGGTGACAAAATGGCAAATGCAGTTCAATGTAAGCAAGTGTTAAGTGATGCATAACGGGACAAAACCCCCCAACTTCACATATACACTGACAGGAACTGAGCTGTCAGTGACTGAACAAGAGAAAGATCTTGGGGTTGTAGAGTACAGCTCATTTAAAGCGTTGACTCAGTATGCAGCAGCTGTGAAGTAAACAAATTCCATGCTAGGGATCATTATGAAGGGGACTGAAAATAAAAATGTTAATATTACAATGCCCTTATACAAAACTATGGTGCAGCCGCATTTGGAGTACTGGTTACAGTTCTGGTTACCATAACTTAAGAAGGACATTGTAGAACTGGAAAAAGTGCAGAAGAGGGCAACCAAGATGATCACGGGGCTGGAGCAGTGGTGGAGATCACGGGACTTGATGATGATCAATATGATCATGGGACTGGAGCAGTGGATTCCGTGGTGGTGTCACAGCTTTGGAACACTCCCACCAGAAAGATAAGATAGATTCCCTCCTTGCCTGCTTTTAAGTCTTCATTAAAAACATATTTATTCTGCAAGGCTTTTCAATGAATGGTGTTTTAATCAGTTTTTAATCAGTTGGATTCTGGATGCTCCTTTTAAATACTCCCTTTTAAAAAAACCCTTTTTTTAGTTTATATTATTTTGCATTGCATTTTATTTTGGTTTTGCTACTGAAATTGTCTGTGAGCCTCCTTGCACTTGTTTTTACATGAAAGGCAGGATATACAATACATCTCTACAATCAATCAATCCTCCCCACCTCCTTTCTTTCTCTCTTTCTTTCTTGACATAAAGATGATTCTGTGGTTCTTCCAGATAAGAGTAGGACAGATTGGGTTCTCTGAAACTTTCTTAGAAGAAGCATCAGCTCCACCCATATGATGCTGCCACCCATATGATGCTGCCTGAACTTTACACTTATCTACTGAAGCCCTACTTACACCCCCACACCCCCACACCCCCCACACTTGATATAGAGGGGGGCACAAGGGACAGGACCTTTTTGATAGTGGCACTAACACACTGGACCATCCAGTCAAAGGAAGTTCACCTAACTTCATTGGAAATTTACCCAATCCCATCACTGCTCATCTTTTGGGCAGACAACTAAGAACACATTCCATGGGCATTTTTATCTAGTGCTTTTTGAAATGGGCTTTTTAGTGCTACTGTGGTTCTGCTTTGAACTGACCTGTAATTTTGATTTTCTTGTCAAAGAAAATCATTTTTTAATTTGGTGGCCTCTATTCTGCACAGCGAGGCACTGATCCAAGTGAGAAGCATGCTTGCTGCTTCCAAGGCATAGTGAAGCCTGCCACACTGCCTCTGATTGGAGGGCTGCTGCATGCCTACTAAGGAGTGCTGCGTGAATGAGGTCGCAACAGTACTCCTTTCGGGAATGATGGGAAAACTCTTGCTACTACATTTGTGCATTCCTTAGTCTGCCTGCAGTAGCCTTACCATCGGAACTTGACTTCTCCAAGATAGGGCTGAGAGAGATTCTTGCCTGCAACCTTGGAGAAGCTGCTGCCAGTCTGTGAAGACAATACTGAGCTAGATAGACCAATGGTCTGACTCAGTATATGGCAGCTTCCTATGTTCCTATGGCAGGCTTTACCATGCCTTGGAAGCAGAGAGCGTACCAGTTGCTTGGCTCAGGGACCTTTGTTTTTAATCATATTATATAGAGGCTGTTCTCACTTGCAGCCAAGACTGGGCTAAGGCAGCCAAGCTTGGGCTTGGCTGCATGTGAGAACTGCTGGGAGCCACATAGCTCATGGTGGCATGGTGGCAGCAAACCCACTTAGGGAGCCAGCCTGTTAGCCAAAGTTAAGGGTATGCTCATGCCCTCAACCTGGGCTAACTGCTCATGTGTCAGCACTGTGTGGCGCTGACACGGGAGCAGGCTCCTGGCCAGCACCAGAGGGATCCCCAAAATGTACCTTGCACTTCCACGGTGCATTGTGGGATTTCTGGGGACAACATGTCCAGGTCCCCAAACCTCTGTGTTGCCTGTGGCAGCTGGTGACTGACTGTCTGATCGTGCAATCTACACACCCAGCCAGAGGTGCACTTAAGTAATTTTGGAGCCTGGACCTAAAGGCCTTTGGAGCCCCCCCACCCCCCGCTGGACATCTCCCCCCGCACTGCAAGATAAGCACCATTCCCCTACACACACACACACACACACACACACACACACACACACCATGACAAACAGTATTTTTGACACATGGGGTATATTTATGCAAATATGAAACATTTGAATACACAATTTAACATATTCCCATCCCACATTTTTCTTTCCCCACTCCCTGCTCTGTCTCTAAAGCACCCAGCACAGGTCATAGTCACACTTGGCCACCTGGCACAGTGCAGGCCAGCAGCGACCACACCACCTGGGATAGTCTAAAGAGGATTTGGGAGTCCCTTGGGTGTGTGGAGGCCCTGGACTTCAGCCCCATAGTCCAGGGGTAAGAGCTCCACTGCACCCAGCAAGGACTGAGCAATTGTCTGTGGGGAAGGTATGGCTAAGCAGCCTTCCCCACCACCTGCCTGGCAGCCCTTCTCATTAATGGTGTGAAAAGGCCCATTGTCAGCTTCCTTTAGGTTATTTTTCTACAGAAAGATGAGTGTTTAACAATAATAGTTTCAAATGACGAGCCCATATCAAACAACTTGGTGAATTCTGACAGTCACATGTATCTCTATTCTGATTCTTGAATTCCTGAATAAAGAAGGGCTAAGTGTGGAGTAACATGTGTTAATAGCAGCAAGCTAGAGAACAGACTTTTGAGGCTACTCGGGAGAGATTCGATTGATTGTTCAATGGAATTAATCCTATTGTGGCGACAGCTGGTGCTCTGAGTGATATGCAGAGACCGCTTCACTGGCCCCCAACAATAGCCTACAGAGAGATTTGTACACCAGACTGCACTCAGGGGAAGGCTGTGAGATGCCTGAAAAAAAATGCTAGGCCCACTGCTTCCATAGATAATGTTTGTTGGGTAGCAGTTCATTGCATGAAGAGAAAGAGGGAAACCCACTGGATATAGGGTTAGAAAAGTCTGGCTTTTCAAACTCTGGCGTAGCCTGAACTGACTTGGCTGGCCTTTGGGCAAACCACTCTCAGTCTCAACCTGTACAATCAAGATATCTCTCTCTCTCTCTCTCTCTCTCTCACACACACACACACACACACACACACACACACACACACCCCTCAGGTTACTGTGCAGAAAATCAAGAGAAGGATGACTGATGAACCACTTAGCATGCTACAAAGTACTGCAAATAATGACAAGATATATAGAAAACAATCAATTCCTTTTAATGTGTAAGAAGAGCATATGAGTCTGTCTTCTGATGAGTCTGATCATTGATAATGATAGTCCAGTGTTGTCTGCTCTGACTGGCAGTGGCCCTTTGAGACCTCAGTGAGTGGGTTCTTTCTTTTCTAGTCCTCCTGTCTGGGACCCCTTTGGCTGAGTATGCTAAGGATTAGGCTTGCCACCTTCTTCATGTAAGGGATGTTCTCTGCCACTGAGCTATGCCCCCCTGGCCTGATAGGACCACTCATAGCAACCCATGTCTGTTTCCCCCACATTGTCCCCCTTTCACCCTTTGTATGACCCAAAGAGTGTTCCATTTGTACATATCCATATTGAAATGATGTCACCGTTAAAAATCAGTTCTAAAATGCCTCCTGCAACAGTTTATAATGTCTATTGGTCTTTCTAATCAATAAGCTGAGGCCTTGTTTGATGGTTGCTAATGAGAGTACCAACCGTTTGATCATTCATCACTGAGCTGCACTTTAGTTTCCCTGAGATGCTAAAAGGAGGTGAAACTTTTAACCTTTTTCTTTAACAAAAGAGAAGAAGAAGGAGGAGGATTAGGAGGAGGAGGAGACACAAACACCTGATGAATTGTCATGACAAGAACCCTTTGGCCACTTCTTTTGCTCAATCCTTCTATATATGTATATACCTATATTTATTATTGTTCCTGGAAGTACGCTTAGGAGGTGTACTTCCAGTAGGGTCACCGAAGGCACAAAGGTCATCCCAGTTGCCCAGCTAAAGCAAGCAGGCACCTATATTGGGCAGCAGCAACATAGGAAGGACGGTCAGTTTAGCGACAACAACAAAGGCATCATTCATACTGTGTGGGAGAAGGCAATGGTAAACCACTCCTGTATATTACCAAAACCACATGGATGGACAAGATAGAATGATTGTCAATCATTCTAGTGCCGGATGATGCACCCCTCAGGTCAGATGGTACTTAACATGCTTCTGAGGAAGAGCTAAGGATCTCTCAGAGTGCTGATGGTGTTGATGACACGGTTAGGCTAAAGCCTTTTGGATGTCTGGCGGCTGATGTTGCCATGTGGGAAAAGAAAATCTGAAGCTGCAAAGACAATTACAATGGGAATGTGGAATGTAAGAAGCATAAATATGGGAATGCTTGACACAGTGAAAGATGGAATGAATCGACTACAGATTGACATCTTGGGGCATCAGTGGATTAAAATGGACTGGAATTGGACACTTTCAGTCAGAAAATCATACCGTTTACTACTCAGGACATGACAAAGCAAAGAAGGAATGGTGTTGCTTTCATAGTCAGGAAGGATATAGCAATGACAGTACTTGGGTACAATGTGGTCAGTGACCAACTAATATCAATTAGATTTTGAGGACAACCCTTTAACATGACAGTTTTTCACGTTTATGCTCCAAAACTGATGCAGAAGTAAAGGAAGTTGAGTTTTATGTTCAAGTTCAGTCTGAAATTGACAGAATATGCAAGCAACATGTACTGGTGGTGGTTGGAGACTGGAATGCCAAAAATGAAGCATGAGAATGACTTATTCCTTTCTGCCAATCGAATGATCTTTCAAACAACCAAAGTGGTGCCTATACACATGGACATCACTAGATGGAGTACACAGAAATCAAATTGTTTACATTATTAGTGCAAGGAGGTGGAAGAGCTCAGTTATAACAGCAAAGACATGGCCGCTGGCCATTTGTGGAAAAGATCACAAACTGATTATATGCAAGTTCCAAGTCAAGCTAAAGCAGAAAAACAAAGCTATCCAGTTTCCACGATATTATCTTGAGAATATACCCACCATTTTTGAGGAGAACATCAGGAACTGCTTTGAAGTTCTGAACCTCATTGATAGGGAACCAGAGGAACTATGGAATGAAATCAAAGAAGTTGTTGAGGACGAATGTGAAAAGAGACCACCAAAGACCAAGAAATAGAAGGAGGCAAAATGGATGTCAGAACAGACTGTGGAAATTGCCAAGAAGAGGAGGGAAGCCAAGTCAAGAAAGATAAAGACCTCATGAAGGAACTTAATAGGGAATATCAGAAAGCTGTTAGAAGAGACAAGGAGCAGTACTACAATGACATCTGTAAGGAGTGACTTGACCCTTGTGGATGGAAATAGATAGACACAGAAAAACAAGGAAAGTTTTCCAAAAGATCTCTGAACTCAAATGGAGGTTCCCACCTTGAATATTGGTATGTTAAGGTATGCCAAAGGACAGATAGTAACTGATTCAGAGAAGATCAAACAGAGATGGAAGGAGTATACTGAAAATCTGTACAGCAGTGATGTCAACATCCAAGATACTTTAGAAGATATTCCCTACTTGCAAGAACCTCTAGTATGGGAAGATGAAGTTAGATCAGCACTCCGGTCATTACCGAGTCAGAAGGCTACAGGAATTGATGGAATAGCTACAGAAATATGACAGGCAATAGAAGAAGAATCAGTCAAGGCTCTAACCAAACTATACCAGCAAATTTGGAGAACGACTCAGTGTCCAACAGATTGGAAGAGGTTAGTCTACATACTCATACTAAAGAAAGGAAATGTAACAGATTGTGCAAACCATCATACAATATCCTTAATTTCACATGCTAGCAAGAAAATGCTCAGGATAATCCAATGCAGATTAGAGCCCTATGTGCAAAGGGAAATGCTGGATGTTCAAGCTGGTTTCAGAAAAGGCTGAGGAACAAGAGACATCATTGCTGATGCACGCTGGAAAACTGAGAAAGCCAAAGAATACCAAAAAGAAGCCAACATGTACTTCACTCACTACAGAAAAGCCTTCAGTTCTATTGACCATGTCAAACTGTGGAATATCCTTAGGAAAATGGGTGTCCCAGAACATCTCATTGGTCTCATGAGAAACCTATACACAGGACAGGAAGCCACTGTCCAATCAGAACATGGTGAAACAGACTGGTTTCAGACTGGCAAAGGAGTAAGACAAGACTGTATACTTTTTCCTTATTTATTCAACATATATGCTGAACATATACTGAGAGAAGCTGGATTGGAAGAAGATGAGCGTGGTTTTAAAGTTGGAGAAGAAACATCAATAACCTGCGCTACTCTGTTGACACCACTCTGATAGCTGAGAACGCAGATAATCTGCAATCTCTGATAATGAAAGTCAAGGAGCACAGTGAAAAAATGGGACTAAGACTAAATGTAAAGAAGACTAAACTAAAGACAACGGGTTTAGCAACCAGCATCAGAATGGATAATTAAGACACTGAAGTGGTGGATAGCTTCTGCCTTTTAGAATCGGCTGTCAACAGTAAAGGATCCAGTAGTCAAGAAATATGCCGCAGACTAGCACTTGGTAGGGTTGCAATGAAGGCTTTGGAAAGGATATTTAGATGCTGTGACGTGTCTATACCTACAAAGATTAGAATTGTTTGGACAATGGTTTTTCCTGTGACACTCTATGGATGCAAAAGCTGGACTTTGAAGAAGCAAGATAGAAAAAGTATTGACACTTTTGAACTTTGGTGCTGGAGAAGACTTTTGAGGATACCATGGACAGCCAGGAAAACAAACAAATGGATCCTAGAACAAATCAATCCAGAATTTTCACTCAAGACACAAATGAGCAGGCTCAAACTATCATACTTCAGACACATTATGCAAAAACCCAGCTCCCCTAAGAAGTCCATAATGCTGGGGAAAGTTAAAGGAAAGAGAAGAAGAAGATGACCAGCAGCAAGGTGGATGGACTCGATTACGACAGTAATGGATGCGCCACCGAGAGACCTAAAAGGCCAAGTTAAAGACAGATCATCCTGGAGAGAATCTATCTATGAGGTCGCGAAGAGTCATCACCGACTTGACGGCACTCAATCAATCAATATTTACCATATATTTATATTGATATAGTTATACAGATATATATGTAGAATGATCAGCTCTCTCCCCTGTATTACTTACATTAAGGCTACTGACCTAGAGGAATACTCCTCTGTAACTGGAAAATAAATGCAAGTCTAGTCTTTAGAAAGTACACATTCTGCGCCCACAGGCAAAATTGCAGCTAGTGGTCACAGGGTCATTTCTGTGTTCAGAACTGAAATGGAACTGTGCCATTTCTATCTATGGTGAATTTTTGGTTTTAGTTTTTTCTGTGGGATCCTTCAAGTGACAGAGAGCATGAGACTAAATAAAAGTGTTAAATTACAGAAAGACAATCTTCTATATACTTTTCAGATCAAATGAACTTGAAGTATTATGAATCATTTATAATGTTTCACCTTGTGGAAGCAATGAGCAGAATTCAGCTAAAGACAAACAATTTCAAGTCCCATTGATTTTATTGAAGAGATTTACAGTGCAGTCTTAAGCATGTTTACTCAGATATAATTCCCACTGTGATCAATGGGACTTTCGTTCCAATAAGTGTAGGCATGCAGCCATAAAGATGTTTTTAATTCTGACAGGGGGATTTAAGAGTGCCCTGGCTTCACTAGTCTGTGTGATCTTATATATCATTAGCATATGAGAAATGTCATTACTATATCCATTTTACAGATGAGAAATTGAGGACATGGAGGGAAAATTGGCTCATTTTACTCACTGAAAACTGACTAAGGTAAATGTGTTGTGCAGACAATAACTAGAAAACAGACCCACAATATATGAGAAAAAATATTATTGTAATATCATATATTTTTGAAGATGTCAATTTATTCAGGATTTAGGAAGGTGTCAGTGGCATCATTCCTGCATTTTCCCCATATAATAGATTGCATTGTAAGAGATTGACACATAGGTGTTCTGGAAAAGATAACACTGAATCTTCTGAAGATGAGAAATCAAAAGTAATGTTTTATTTATCTTGGCACATATAATTTGCAGGGGATCATATACCCTAATTGTCATTGACAAATGGCTGGATGAGCACATTAACTCTTCTCATTTTAAAAAAACAGGGCTGGAAAATATTTCTTATGCAGATGTGCATAAGATGTACACTTCCCTAGCCTGGGTTAGTGTGTGTGTGTGTGTGTGAATAGCCTCATTGTCTCATCCAGCCCAGTTTCTGGTCAGAAGGAAGCTAAGCAGTGACTTGATCCTTAGGAGTCTGGAGGGGTCTACCTGCCTGGCTGTACTGGCTTCTACAGCTTGTTCTAGAGTAGAAGAGTGAGTGAACGAGGTCTCTCTAAATAACATAAACCTTTTAAAATAATATATTATGACTGTATTATCTGACACCTTGCTGTAAAGCTCCAGTTTGGTGGATGGGGGAGCCAAACAGGGGGGAGCAGGAAATATATATCTTTGGGCACACCCACTACCCCTTGCTACCCCTTGGAGTGATCCCTGTATGCAGACATAGCTAGCGAGCCAACCTGGCTGAGGCAGGTCAGGTGAGTCCATCCAGCTGCTCTGAGTCAGATGCAAACTCAGTAGAACACGTTCTTAGCAGGCATTAGGTGTGTGATTGGCTGTGTGGCAGCCTACATGTTTATAAGGTAGCATGTAAATCAGTTGCTTATATCGGGTTGGCTCTTTAGCATTTATAGTTCTCAGTTTTTAGCTTTTAAAGTAACACTTAATTTGAATTGTTTAAAAATATAATAAAAATGTGGTTTTAGCCTGGTATTTTAACTTAACTTGTTTAAGTTTATTACTCTTATTTTACATTGTCTCTGTTTTATTAATGTTGTGAGCCGCCCCGAGCAGTAGTGTACTGGAAGGGCGGAGTATAAATATTTTAAATAAATAAACATAAATCATTCAAGTCCATCCTTCTATTGTTCATGCCCCTGAAGCACATTTATGCATGAATAGCATGGTTGCACAATTCTGGCATGCCACATCTGGCATGAGTAGCTGTTGTTGCCACAGTAGTGCTGTCTTACCCTCTAGGTCCATTGCAGTGTCATGGATGGCTCTGCAACACAGGCAGACTAGAGCTAAGGCTGCTGCAGGGATTGCTATTTGCACCCTATCTCAACCTCTTATTTGGCATGCACGTTACGTGTATGAGGCAGGGAAGCACAACAAAACCCTCCAGTGTCACCATTCGTGGGTTTCAGAGGATTTCCAGACAACAGTTCTACATTTTATTCATTGCAGGGTCCCAATAATTTATTTCAGTGATGCTAGGAAACTGGGAGAGGAGAGCTGGTCTGGTGGTAGCAAGCATGACTTGTCCCCATAGCTAAGCAGGGTCTGCCCTGGTTGCATATGAATGGGAGACTTGATGTGTGAGCACTGCAAGATATTCCCCTCAGGGGACAAAGCTGCTCTGGGAAGAGCAGAAGGTTTCAAGTTCCCTCCCTGGCTTCTCCAAGATAGGGCTGAGAGAGATTCCTGCTGCTGCCAGTCTGTGAAGACAATACTGAGCTAGATAGACCAATGGTCTTACTCAGTATATGGCAGTTTCCTATGTTCCTATATTCCTATATTGGTGCACTTTTTCTGAGGATTGCCCATTAGTAAGCTCAGTATAGTTTCCATTGAAAATGTCAGCATTTGCCAAAATATAACGCATGCCCCATTTGATCTCTTAGGCTTTAAAAAGTGGGCTGTGTGGCCTCTTCTGGCACATGTTGGAAAGTATAAATAATGCATATGGCAAATAACAAAACATATTTCAGATTTGACTCCATATATGTAAACTCACCAAATTGTTTCTCCGGGGATTGCTTGTGACATGATTTGCTTTCAGCAGATTCACCTTTTTTTTTTTTAACAGTATATTTAAGGAAAAGAAATCCATGTTCTCCAGGAAATAAAATCCACGATACGCTCTGATATGTAAAGCTGACTCAAGGAGCTTTGAATTGTACACAATTGGTTGATAATGAACAATCTGAGTTACTGGACACTGCAAAAGAATGGGTATTTAAAAGGATACCATTTTGGAATAGTATTGCTCATGTGCATTATTGGGGAAGCACAGAAGACAAACTCTGTGGGAGGGCCCCTGATATTTGTCCCACGTTAAGATTTTTGAAAGAGAAATAAAGGCATATTTCACAATAACACTCCTTTATTTCCAGGTATAGACCTCTTTTGTTCATTAAGACCTTTTAAATTTTGATTTTCAAATTTGATTTTTAACTGATTTTAAAAGAGTTTTTAAATTGGGGCAGCTAACAAATAAAGTTTTATGTATGTATGCATGTATGCATTTATTTATTTATTCCACAATAGAGCGAAATAGAAGTGAGCCCACGGGGAACTACTTTGTATAGATGCTGATGCTCTTAAAAAAAAATTATATATATATAATATATATATATAACTGATGACCAAGGTTTTATAGATACTGATGCTCTTAAATTTATATATATATATATATATATATATATATATATATATATATATATATATAAATACTGATGACCAAGGAGTCCAGTGATATGTGGATGGGGGTTGCTACTATTAGGATTCTCATCAAATCAAATCATCCCAAACAACCCCAGTCCCAAGACTGGGATTCTCACTGAACAGCTTCTAGTTATTAAAAATGGGAGATTGCAGTTAATGTGAAAATTGTTTGGGATGCAGGAGGATGCAAGGCCTTCCTGCCCACTTGTATCACAACTGGTGGCCCATTAGGCTGAGTGTAGCCCACTAGTCACATATGGTGGCTCAACAGGGGCTGGATCATGTCCTGTTTGTGCTACCCTGCCAGGGACTACAAACCAGGGAAGCTGTCAAGCACCTGGCAGGCCATGCCACTAGCCAGTGACTGCATCTGTTCTAGAGGATCACCATTGTACAGACCTGATGCACATGCACAGACACTCATACAACTTGCTATGCCAGTCAAAGCCTTTTTACTCTCTTTCCTTCACATGCAGAGCCAGCCTGACACCAGCAGGCTACAGACAGTTTCTCTATCATGTGAGGTCTGTGCTCTGGCCCCATCTACTGGCTTTTGAGAGAAAAATTGAGATCTTTCTTGTCAGTCTTAGAGAGTGCCTTCTTCTACATGATCCCCACTACACGTTAAGGTCATCTGAGGCAGGGGCGTAACTATAATAGGGCAAGGGGAGACAATTGTCTGGGGGCCCACTGCCTTGGGGGGCCCCCCAGAGGCAAGTCACATGACTGACTCCCCCAGCCGCACCCCCCCCCACTTCCTTCAGTTGTATTCATCCTCCGAAACTGATGTGAGTGTTAAGACCTGGAGCTAGCAGAACAGCATGTCTTTCTCTAGTACCATTAAATGACTTGCATCGTCCACAATTTACAAAACCTTTTAAAAAATAATTTAGGATGATATTCTATTGTGGCACATAGGGTTCTATCTATCTATCTATCTATCTATCTATCTATCTATCTATCTATCTATCATCTATCTATCTATCTATCTATCTATCTATCTATCTATCTATCACTTTACTATGCTTTTTGTTACCACTATTCAGCCTCATTTAAGATTTCTTTACTTCATGAGCTGAGCTTCAGTGAGGGGGGCCCATTTTAAAATCTTGTCTCTGGGCCCACTCCAACCTTGCTATGCCCCTGATCTGAGGTGGTCTGTCTCTAGATGGTTCGTCTGGTGGCAACTCAGAAGCGGGCCTTCTCTGTAGCTGCCCCAGGGCTGTGGAATGTGCTCCCGGCAGAAATCCGTAATCTGAATTCATTGCTGGCCTTCAGGAGAGCTCTTAAAGCCTATCTGTTTGGCCTGGTTTTCCAGGGTTTTTAATTTGTTGTAAATTGTTTTTAATTGGTGTAAGTGTTTGGCCTCGTTCTCCAGAGTTTTTAACTGTTTAAATGTTTTAACTGTTAATTAGTTTTATGCTGTTTTTATAGTTTTCATTTTAACTGTTAATAGATTTTAACTGTTTTTATTTTGATGTAAACCGCTCTGAGCCTTTTTTTTTTTTTTTTGAAGGGCGGTATATAAATCGAACAAACAAACAAACAAATTAGAAAGCCGGGTTTGCAGTTAATGTGAACATTATATGCTTTAGTTGTAGGGCTAAATAAGGTAGATGTGAAGGCCATCAAATTACATTGCCTACACTTTGGTATGTAGGTATTTAAGCTGTCTTTGATAGCTCTTCTACAACCTGCATTGAATCAACACATTAGCCCTATTCAGACATTGAGGGAATGCACATAATCAGCACTACCCAGGCTTGAACAACCTATCCGGGTAGGGCTACTCGTATGGAGCGCTGGGATCTGTTCTTTTTGTCTGGGTAGCCATTTTTTTAACCCAAGCTTGCACTGAGGTATAAACGTGCTCTTCTACCACGGTCTCCAGTTGTAGGAACACTTGGGCTACCTGCCGCCTGAGTGTTCATAGAGCAGGGAGACTAGAGCACCTGGTAGCAGGGAAATCCCTCGATGCACCATGCTCCTAGCATGGTGCATTGTGGAATTTCTGGAGGTTGGGAGCTCTAGCCTCGTGGTTCTATGAATGCTCAGGCTGCAGCATGGCTAGTGTGGGTGCACAAGTCGCGGCCAAAGAGGAACAGTAATATTCTGGGGAGATTTTCCCCCTCCCCTCTCTACCCCACTAACATAGGTCATGAGAACAACCTTATTGTGTTGTACAAGTGCACAGATGTCTGTTCACTCATATTTTCTGTGTGACTATACTTGAATTCTGTTTAAAAGTGAACCTGGGTATAGGTCCCATAAATGCCGGGTGCAGAGAGGAAGTGTACTGTTAAACCTGTGTTCAACATAATGTGTGAATAACTGCTTGCGTACAGATTTGTACCCATGAACACTGTACACTTGTATGAGTGTTGACCATAATATGTGAATATAATTGCATTGATTATATCACACATGCCAGCAGTTCTTTGTGTGGGCTTTTTTACAAGTAAGCAACATAATTTAAGCACCAATTATGGTTTGCCAAATAAGTTGCTGGGATAATGCCACACCCAAGCCACCACACTCTCCTGAACATTTGTCTGATGTGCAGGTTATTTGGAGAATATTACATTGGAAACTGGCTTACATTTCCTCTCTAGCTGCTTTTTGTAGAACATTTTAGGGCCACCTGAATAACAGAAATTGATAGATACTACTAGATCCAGTTCAACCATGTTTTCCTTTGACTGCTCCACGGGTACTTTTAAAAGTCCAAGGAACACAGGCAATACAGTGGGAAGGCATACTAACATACCTTATACTGAGACAAACCATTAGTCTATCTAGCAAAAAATTATGTAAATGGACTGGCTCACATACCACAGAGAGAAATGGAACCAGTAACATCTGTCTGTGCTGCTGGGAGGATTTAAAAACACACCTGGACTGCTGTGGAGACAAATCTGTTCCACTTCTGCGAACTCCTGTACAATTTTATTTATTTATTTTTTACATTTATATCCCGCTCTTCCTCCAAGGAGCCCAGAGCGGTTTACTACATACTTGAGTTTCTCTTTCGCGACAGCCCTGTGAAGTAGGTTAGGCTGAGAGAGAAGTGACTGGCCCAGAGTCATCCAGCAAGTATCATGGCTGAATGGGGATTTGAACTCGGGTCTCCCCGGTCCTAGTCCAGCACTCTAACCACTACACCACGCTGGCTCTCTCAATTTTACACTGCAACTATACTTCTGTTCAGAATAATGGACATGTCACAGCATGTGATTGTACAGGAGTTAGTAGGAGCAGACCTGCCTCTGCAGCAGCACAGATACATTTTTTACCTGTTCATAGCAGTGCAGGTGGACCTGTTACTGTTCCCATTTCTAGGTGCACTGTGCGGTATGTGAGCCACTGTCATCACCTCTCCAGATTTTCAAAAAGGGCTCTTTGTTAACCCCACCTGATAATGATGATGCTTTCTGGTGATGTCACCTGGTGATGCCAGGGTCTCGGATCCTGAGACCTTCTGTATGCAACTTCCTGTATGCAAACATACAGAAGGTCCCAAGCATCAAGATGCAGCTACTACTAAGCTGCATCCTTAGAATGCCCTGTTTACATCTCAAAGGGTCAGTTTGAACAAAGGACACCACTACATGAGTGCAGTCCAAACCCATACGTGGTTCCACACCCTGCTAGAACTGCTTGCATAGGATTTGCTGGCAAGGGTGACTAGTATTTGTTCATGTTTCTTCTGGAATAGTTTCACATTTTTTGTTATTTCTGGTTGCTTTTGTCCATTTAGGTAGATGCAGCTAGAAGACCATAGATTCAAACCATGTTTTACAGGTTTGTAAAACTTTACAAATAAATTTTTGTAATTGAATCTTTATATAATATCTTGTGCATATCCTATACACAAACTCCTAGCAGATGATGATGTGGAAATGTTATCTGTGGAATTTTCCTGCCATCCAGTGGCCAAATGGCTGTACAACAAAACAAGCAACACTGGTAAATTACAGTTGAAGGAACAAGAAACAGAGAGCAAGTGATGGTCCACTTCACATGTTACCTTTTATGGCAATGAGATTATTTTCTGTATCAAAAAAGGCATATATTTTATGGCATATGCATGTGAGTGTCTTTTGGCTTTCAGAGTGCTGACTGTACACACAGACAAAAGGCATTTTCAGCCCTATGTATATATTATATATGCCCCCCCAAAGATTAATCGATCCAGACAAGAAGTAATACTGTACATGAAATCACTTTTAGAAATATTTTCATCAGGAACAAATTATGCTTAAAATGCTGGGGGTGGGGGGACTTTCCAGGTATATAGAGTTCTTCTTCAGAGTTGGGTTGTTGAAAACAACTCCCCTTCTTCTCAAAAGCAAAGAACAAAAATTGGTGTAGCACTGCTAGTCATGTGATTCCTTAGCTATAGCCAAATCAGCTATCATGAGGAACTGCATTAGGCCAAAGAAACAGGATGCTATTTAATGCTATCTCCCATTCAAGGCAAATTTAAGTGCATTGAAAACTATAAAAAGCAGTAAACTATATTTAGATGTAGATGTTAATTTTGAAAAGATAATAAGCATTATGGAATGTTGGCATTTATTTTAATCTTTGGTTCTCAGAAAGAGCTGTGCAATCCTGTGCATGTTTATTCAAAAGTCATGGTGACTCTTACTTAGGACCTCCTTCCACGTGTTGGGAATTTGGCTTGTTTCCAGCTGTTAGCACATGGGTTTCAAAGAGATGTCATCTACTGTCACTCAAATGATGTCACTCAAATACCTTGAGTGGCCACCATCTTTGCACCAACATGGTGTTTAGCAAAAAACAAAAAGAAAAAAAAACCCTGGTTGGGGTCTGCTAGCAGCCCTCCCATATGCTGTGATTTTGGTTTGTTCCAACTGTCAACACATGGGATACAAAGGGGTGTTGTCTATATTTTGAGTGGCTACTATCTTGAACCAACTTGGTGGATCAGCAACAAAATACCTGTCGGAGCCTTAGGACCCCCTTCCATGTGCTGTGATCCCATTGGTTTGTTATCAGACTATATATGCAAAACTTAATGCAAAAAAGGGAGATACACGGATATACACACAGGCATTGTGATCTCATAAGTCTTCTTTTCTTTGGAAAGTTGGCTAAAAATATCATGTGGGCTGCAGTCTCCAAGCACTGTCCATTTGGGGTGGCAGCATCTTTTCTTTCCCATCTGCTACAATGGACCTGAGCCTGACTGAACAACATGCCTATAGAAGCCCAGTTCACTGAAAATGCAGGGGTCAGGCAGGCTAACTTGAAGCTTGGAGGCAGGACCAAGTGGTATGATCCTCTTCCTCCTCCACATGTTGAGTCAACACATGGAGCTGAAGGTGAGAAAAGGGTCCTGGGGCCCAGTGAGATAATTTTGAATGGCCTTTTTGATTCCTGAGAAGGTGCATGACATTCAGATAAAACTGGCAATATTGGCCTCTGAATCTCTGGAGGTGCTCAGACTAACACCAATGAAACTATCTAAAGGGACAGAAAAACAAAAACCAGCAAATGGAGCATGAAAGACGTGACTTGTGGCAAAGAGTCCATTTTCATTAGAAATCCTTTATTTGCATTATTTCTTGTGTTTTGAGTTGCTGTGAAAAAAGCAGGATATACATCTTTTAAATAAATTGACATCAAATGAAATCATAACAGATGTTGAGGTCATTCACACAATCAAAAACTGTGTTCTACCCAGGTTTGGGAACTCTGTGTACTCCCAATTTTTGATTGTGTGGAAGCAAGGTAGAAGGAAAACCTGGGTAGAAGTGATTGTGTGGAAGCAAGGTTAGAGGAAAACCTGGGTAGTTTTTTCTCCTACCTTGCTTCCACACAATCACTTCTACCCAGGTTTTCCTCGAACCTTGCTTCCACACAATCAAAAATTGGGAGTACACACAGATTCCAAACCTGGGTAGAACACAGTTTTTGACTGTGTGAATGACCTCCTCGCCATCCTGTGCTGAATCTGCTTAATGTTATGCCCTCAGGATAAAACAGCCTCTCTCAAAATGGTGATACATTTCCAGAACACACTTCTATTCTAGTACTTCTTTACATATAGCTGAGGAAGGCAGCAGGGAGAGAAGAGCTACAGAGCCAGTTCAGACGATAGTTTTAAATGCATGTTTAGTATATCTGTGGGTTTTGTATACCTGGAAGACAGTGGGTAAAGTGTATTTTTCCGATCACGTGTTTAGAATCCTAAAGTACCTTACAGATGCAGCAGGCCCATCACTCCCCCCTCTCTATAGTGCCCAGGCTTCCTTTGTTGTATTTCCTTCCTGCTTCAAACACAGCACCTTCCCATAGATATAAGTACATAAATTGATAGAGCCATGCACAGTGATCAGCTGTTGAGATGCAATTCTTTTCCAAGGGAGAAATGAGAGCTTTGGCTCCTTTCTCTTCTATGGAGACATGCTGACCTGCCTGCTAATTTGAAGTACACAAATTAAATGGGCATGTTTGGAGATCTCAGGGTACACCCCAGGTGTGTGTGTGTGTGTGTGTGTGTGTGTGTGTGTATGTATATATATATATATATGCAAAAGGGCTTGCGTACCCAGAATGTTGGGTACCCAGAATGAGTACCCAGAATGTTGGGGGCAATATGCTAAAATCATTGTAAAGAGCTCTGGCTATAGAGCGGTATATAAATGTAAGTGCTATTGCTATTGCAGTTTGTAAGCATACTTCCAGATATCAACCTCTTATCTCAATCTCTGTGACTCTAATGTTTCCTATCTCTATGAAGTTTCATTGTCCATGCTTTTCAATGGGAGGGTTTCCCTGCATTTTCTGGGAAGGTAATACATTTTTGTGGGGTTTGAGGGTGTTTTTGTTTTTAATTTTTTTTGGTAGTCTGGGTGAGTTCTGGAACCTATGTGCAAAAACTAGATAGATGTTTCTATGTTTTGTGTGTTGGTCTGGAAGTTTCATGTCAGTGAGTGAGGCCCAAACAGCTTTAGATAGACAGACAGACAGACAGGCAGAGCCACCATTGTGCAAACAGGTTCAAAGAATCCAGGCCACCAATGGAAAGGGCCACTGAAGCCCGCAGGGTGTGTGTGGCTCGGGCTCTGCAAGAGCCCCGAGTGAACTACCCCCGCCCAAGCCTGAGCCAGCACTCCCCTGTCATTTCAGGCAGCGCTTGCTGCCTGAAAGCATCTACTGACCTTTTGCTCCCTTGCTGGAGGGAGAGAAAGGGAAATAGATGCTTTCAGGCAGCAAATGCTGCCTGAAAAGGACAGGGGAGCACGCGCTTGGCGATCTCCGTAGCCCGGGCGTGGGCAGAGGGAGTTCTTTTGGGGCTCTTCCAGAGCCCGATCCATGCTCTGTGCTTGTGATGTCACACACACCAGACGTCGCACATACGGGATGTTGCTAGAGGGGCTGCCGGGTGGGGCCGGGTGGGGCCAGACCCAGGCCAAGCTGGACCCAGGCTGTTGTTTGGCTGGCTCTGCACCTAGATAGATAGATAGATAGATAGATAGATAGATAGATAGATAGATAAGATAATAGCGAGTAATTCACGTTTAAGTAACTTAAGTAAGTAATGTTTGCACTCCAAACTGGAAAAAACCCTTTTCTAGAAAAGTATCCATTTCTAAGCCCACAACTCCAGATTTCTGCTGGAGAATGAAAAGACACTGTTTTGCAGCTGTAAGTGAGGTGCCGGAAGCTGGGCAAGAGAAGGCCAGGGACCAGGGGTGACCCCTATGCCTTATGGGACCTGCCACGTGGTCTGGCTTCCCCATGCCACCCCACCCCACCTCAGGCTCTCTCCTCTTGTAACCTCTCGGTGTCAATCCTTCACCTCCAACCTGCCTGGGACCTTTCTGGGCAAAATGCTCTGTCAGATCCCAGCAGGAAGAAATATGTGGAGAGGGAGGTGACCGAAGAGCCTGTAAGTGGGGCTCTGGAAGGTTGGGGAGTGAAGATAAGGGACTGTCAAATAAATAAATAAAAATTCATGGTTGAACCTCAAACATACTATTTTTCACATTTATTTTATACCAGAAAGTGGGTGAAACTTGTAACCAGCAAGCTTGTCTTGTGAGTAGCACTTATTCCACTTATGTCAGTTAGTGTGGCAAAGATTAAAAGGACTCTTTCACACAACTCTTCACCTCAAGCAGGAAGAAAAGAATTGTGCCAAATGTAAGTTCCACCTACCTAACTGGATGATCCAATCCTGGGCTCTGTCCTGCTTGCAATGCAAACTCTATGGTTAAGGGGGGCAATTCAGACAATCGTCTAATCACATGATAGTGACTACTCCACAGTTTTAAACATTTCATTACATCTACTATTTAAATCCAGGGTAGAGAATGTATGTCCCACTTCTGGGGCTTCCCAGAAGCATCTGATCAGCCACTGTGTGAAATGGGATACTGACCTGGATAGATGTTTGATCTGATGCAGTGGATCTTTTCTTAAGTTGGGCTAATCTGTGCAAGGTGATCTGCATTCCTCTTGGTGTGGATATAAAGTCTACCTGTTAACTTACAGAATCCGAAGTGCCTCTGATTTCTGCATATGAAGAAGTATCATTGACCATCATTCTGAATATTGATCATCACTTGAAACTAATTTGGGGGGCAAAACTTTATGTCAACATAGAAATTGAAGCTGTCTGCCTCCTTGCACAAATCCCAGACAGCAGCTCTTTGCAGGCCTCTGGCTGAATGATAACTTTATTAAACTGTTGTCCCCCATCATTAGTCACCTTGTTGTTGTTGTTGAAACTTCTTTGCATCAAGCTGAACATGCTGTTCAAGGGCATGATCAGTGCTGTGCAAATTTACTGTGCCTCAGGTGGTTTCTAGCAAGCAGTTCCTATCCCCTTTCATCGATTCCTGCAATGAATTCCTCCCGCAAACACTGAGGCTTCAGATGGATGACTTGATTGTCAGCTCGGAAGCATCCGATACAGCTCTTCTCATCACACGCTCTGAAGTGCTGCTGCGCACTGAAGGGAGAGTGACTCAGATTCCCAGCACAGCTACATCTTCCCAGCAGCAATTAAATTTCGAAGCACTTCCAGGCCCTACAGAACAGAGCAGAGAGTGTGGAGGGAACAGGAGAAGAGTTTTTTCTTTGCTCAGTAGAATAATTGAAGCAGCTTTAATTGTTTCTCAGCATTTATTCCAGCAGTGCCATTCACTGTAGATTGGTTTTGTGTTTCCTCTTAACAGTATTTTGTCTGTAAATCTTTTGAAAAGCACAGAGAGATCCTTCCCTTCCCTTTACTTGTTTCTGTTTGTGATTTACACATATATTTTAGAGGACAAGGCATTTACTTGCAAGGCCTTGGAAAATTTAACATTTGGAAATTCAGGGTTGCTGATAAGGAGGGAGGAACTGCAGTAATATAGTTGGGTCTTTACATACCTGCAGTTCAAATAACAAGCTCTATGGATGGATTCCATACAGTTTCTTCAACAATAAGTTGATTTTTTGTGTCTCAAAGTTTACCTTCCATATAGAAGCCAAGCCAAGAGACCAACAGATGAATCTCATGATCCATTTGCTGCTGGGAGTCAAGAGGAAGAGGTGCATGTGCTCCCATGGATCTTGGCTGGAGTCATGGTGTGCCATGTGAAAACAGGGCAGATCTTGGCTTGGCGCAGTACAGAGCCAACATTTAACCAGTGTAGATTAGCTCTAAGATTCACAATTGTGGTTAAATGTCAGCTCAGCACCGTACCAAGCTGAGATTTGCCCTGTTTTTATGCAGCACACAATAATTCCAGCTGAGATTCATAGGAGGATTTTCCTCCTCCCGACTTTTGACAGCAAACAGATGATGAGAACTCACCCAATGAGTGAGTTCTTCAGAAGACCCACTCCATCTCTGATCTTGCTTGAGAGTGGTTGAAAAAGACTTCCCTAAAAGAGACGGTCATATGTACAGTATATCCACCCTAATATCGCTGACATCTTAAGAAGCAAGAATCCTTTCCCCCTATATTGCTTTCAGTTGTATACCCATCAAGAATTGCATAATTGTTCCTATAATGAAAAAGCAATTGATTTGGTCAGTTCCATGCTATAGGTTAATACTAGGCATGATAACTGCTGAATGAATCATATTGCTGAGGATACAAGGAAGTTTGGATTACAACCATGCAAAGTGCAGACAATAGAATTGTTGTCTTACTCTAATTAGGAACATTTGCACAGGAGGCTTTTCTTTACAGTGAGTGACTTACATCCAGAGTAGCCTTCTGGTCATGGCAAATAAAGCTATGTCAGCATGAGGGAGAACTTTCCTAGCTGCTCTGGGGCCATGAAGCCTCAGGTGTGCAAGAGGGGGGAACGAATTTTAATGATTTGCTCTGACTCCAGGAGTGGTCTGTGTCACTTGAAAATGTGACTCCTTCCATCAACAGAGGGCTGTGTGTCATAAGCTAGTAGGGGTATTCCTGTGCACAGCCTAACCCAGGCTAGGGCTGCACAGCCTGGATTAGGTTGCACATGTGAAGTGCCAGGAGCAAGGTCACTCCCAGCACTGCACCCACTCCAAGCTCCACTTACAAACCCGGCATTTAGCCGAGGCTAAGTGAGCCTACTTAACCTCGATTTGCTGTCATCTGGGTGATCGCTGCTGGATTAAATGGCTTTTCCTCCATCCTGCCACCATTTCTGGCAGAGAGATGGGGGAAGGGGCAGCCACGCTGATCACAGTGGCTGCTCTAATGAGAGTAGCCACCGTGCTTGTGCCCCAGGGCACCCTGGGATGCAGGAGGGGAAAAATCCTCCTACTCCCAGCACCTCCCTTCACCATGCCACCACTTGTGTGGCTGTGTGGCATGGTGGAGAGGAGGATGGCAGCCGCTCATCTGCCGGGGAAGGCAGGCAAATTCCTGCCTTCCCCACAGCCCGCCTGCCCTCCCAGGTCAGGTTGTGTGCACGACCTCAATATATGCTTGTTTGGATGTTTCTTATATCTAAGAGAAGCTTTGGTTTGATTGCTGAATAGTGCAAACAGTGTAAAAGAATGTGTTTAACAGATTCAGTCTCACTGATCTCACAGGGACATAGATGACCACCAAGGGGATGACCACCCTGATATCTCCCATGGAGATCTCCCCTGTAACAGAGCACAGGGTTACACATTAAACCTGTATTTGGGGAAATTCAGTACTGATAGCTATGCTGCTTTTCCAATTTCAAAATCAGGGCTCTCACTCAAAAATGTTGGGGAACAGTTTGTATTTGTGGAGGATCACATTTACTGCAGATCCAGATTTCTGATGCTTTGGATTAAAAGGGCTTTAGCCTGTCTGGTGCCCATAATTATCAAAACCTGGGGAGAGAAGCACAACACTCACATTCTATTTTATAAGAGCTTGATCCAGTAGAAACTTGCATATACCCAGAAATGTCAGAAGAGTACAGTCAGATCCAAAGATCCAAAGCATTAAGCCATGTGATTGATACAACTGATTGCAACCAACCTCTAAATACAGGGCAAAAGATCCTATACATTTAGGAAGACCAAGAATAGAATGAAGAAAAGCTGCCTGTAGAACAGATGAATCCACAGCTTTATTCCAAACTGCAAATCTAAATAGCAATTCAATAAGAAGGTTAACCTTAAAACCTTTCGTGCTGAAGGAATAAAATGCCCACCTTTCATATAATAAAAGAAAACAAATTCCAGTGCAAAATTATTTATTACTGTTCTGGCCATGTCTCTCTGCAGGGCTGAGGCTGTGTTGCAGGGCAGCAGTGCTTGGCAGTAAGGGGAGAGTGCATGGAGCTACACCCTGCACCACCCATTATTTCCAATGGGCAGCATGTTGTACAACTTCCTGCACAGAGCCCTTACTGCTGAACACCGTCGCCCTGTGGCACAGGCTCATCTCAGCTGTTTATACACATGCAGGGACATGCAGGGACACCTGTTCATTGTGAGTTGGCAAATTACTAAGCAACTTGAGCTATATATTGGGCAAATTCAGAAGATCGGCCAGATACTTGGGAGGGGTTGAGCCAAAACCTTCTAAGTCCACAAAAATTTCAAAGAAATGATTTCCTCAAGTTTTTCTGTAACAGGGCAGTCTGGAGCCCTCTCTTCCTACAACAAAGAAACCAGATTCCAAAAGGATTTGCTATTGTTATTTATTATGGATCTCTAAACTCCAGCTTTTTCAAGCCTCTTTTTTCCATTCACCTTCTCAACAATTTGCATACCTTTTCCAATTGGTAATAATTAGGAGGAAGAGCTTTATTGGCTCCATCCCTCTATTGCCTATAGATTTGTTTCTTAAGAATTAGATAGTTAGTATCAAGCCAATCATAGCTGGATCTGTGATTATTATGGGCCTGCACTGGAAACTTCATATTTTCTTTTAACCAGCAGCCCATAATTGGCTGTGGCTGTGGCCAATTATGTATGCATTGGAGGATAACCTAATATCCCAATTAAGGTGATAATCAAGTTATGAGTTGAGAAGGGCTATAACTCTCTGACTGTTTATTCCATTGGACCTCAAGGATTTATCTAGTGTTAATTTCTAATTCACTAACTTTCATCTGATAATGGTATTGGTTATTGTGACCAGTGGGAAATGATAATCAGATCATAGTTCCTGAAGGAACTAATCCTATCCGAAAGTGAACGAGAAACAATTGTATAGTCTATCCCACTGCTACCTATGCGTGAGGCAAAGGTGAGGTCACTGTTCCCACTGGTGGGTGCACAGTCATTAAGGAACTTTCCCCCCCGATGAATTGATAAACTAGAGTAAAAGAACATTAAGTTATCACTATGCCCTTTCAATGTCTGCCAGAGTGAATGACATATGTTACATTAGAATCCTCTAAACACAGTATTTAAGAACATAAGAACATCCCTGATGGATCAGGCCCAAGGCCTATCTAGTCAAGCATCCTGTTTCACACACCAGATGCCTCTGGGGAGCCCACAGGCAAGAGGGGAGGGCATGCCCTCTCTCCTGCTGTTGCTCCCCTGCAAGAGGTATTGAGAGGCATCATGCCTCTGAGGCTGAAGGTGGCCCACAGCCACCAGACTAGTAGCCATTGATAGATCTGTCCTCCATGAATTTGTCTAAGTCTCTTTTAAAGCCATCCAAGCTGGTGGCCATCACCACATCCCATGGCAATGAATTCCATAGATTAATTATGCGCTGTGTGAAAAAGTACTTCCTCTTGTCGGTCCTAAATTTCCTGACCTTCATTTATGTGGGATGACCCCTGGTTCTAGCATTGTGTGTGTGAGAGAGAAATTTCTCTCTGTCCTCCCTCTTCACTCCATGCCTAATTTTATACACCTTGATCATGTCTCCCCTTAGTCACCTCTTTCCCAGGTTAAAGACCCACAGATGCTGTAGCCTTGCCTCATATGGAAGATGATCCATGCCCTTGATAATCTTGGTTGCCCTCTTCTGCATCTTTTCCAGTTCTACAGTATTTTTTTAAAATAAGAATTTTTATTAAGGAATAGACCAAAGAGGATAAAGACAAATCACCATAAAAACAATTTAAAACCAATCATTTTTCATATGAAAAACCATTTTTCTAATTAATTACATCAGTAAAGAAAAAGTATCTAGAACAAGATAAAGCAAAAGAAATTCAGACTCTTAAAATTGTAAAATCTAATCTGATCAGCTTCTTGTAAGTTACATATCAAAAACACTATAAGCCAAATCCAGAAAATGGGAATAAAGTTTGACCATAATGGATATTGTAATTTATAAAAGGTTCCCAAACAGACATGAATGATTCAGTAGACATGCCATGTACATAAGCCAAAACTTTTGAAATTGAAGCATAATCCCACACTTTCAAAAACCAATAGTTTAAGGAAGGGATTTCCAAAATACGCCAATTAGATGCATATATAATCCTAGCCGCTGTAATAATATATAAACACAATTGGTTTGATTTAGCAGGAATATAAGGTTTTATCATACTTAAAAGAAAAATTTCTGGAAGGAAGGGAATCTTAACTTCTAAGATTTGCTCAATTTCCATATGAATTTGTTTCCAAAACTGTTGAGCTTTATTGCAACTCCACCACATATGGTAGAATGAACCTGAATGTGAATTACCTTTCCAACATTTCTTGGAGAAAGAATCATCTATTTTGTTAATAATCAAAGGAATTATATACCATCTGAAGAACATTTTATACCAATTTTCCCTTAGATTGGTACACAAAGTAAATATCACATTCTTTTTCCATTGGTATTCCCAATCAGAGAGATAGATCGATCTGTTAAAGTTCTGCATCCATTTTATCATCCATTCTTTTATTTGCTTAGTCTCAATTTCATACTTCAGTAATAGCTTATAAATTCTGCCTAATAAATGATCAGTATTTCGGGTGATTAATTCTTCAAATTCAGTCAAATCTCTAAGTTTCCCACCCTGTAACTGTAACTCTTTCCCAGCTATTGAGCTGATCTGAGCTTGTTGAAACCAGGATGCTTGTTGAGTTGTTTGCCCAGAAGAAACTGATTTGTCCAGAGCTAAACATTGGGCCAAACTCTGTAAGGAGTATAGACTGCCTCGCCAAAAGTTATACTTAGAAGAAAATTCTTCTTCATGGAAATAAACATTCAGTATTGAGGACAAAGGTGATAATCTGGGACTTATTCTTTTCTGATATTTATCACACACACACACACACACACACACACACACACACACACACACACGACTATGTCGAATAGTATGTTGTTGTATCTCCAGATCTTTCATCGAACCAGAAATCCATAAGTAATTATGCAAACCTCTAGTAAGACCAAGTTCCTCCATTCGAGTAAAACTTCCATAAGGGGATAAAATCCAATTTGAAATCCAAGTCAAGCTACTAGCATGATAATAAAGTTTAAAGTTAGGAACTCCAAGACCACCCCCTTCTTTGGAATCTTGCATCACCTTAAATTGAATCCTGGGTTTTTTATAATTCCAAATGAATGAATTGAGCTGACTCTGCCACTTATTCAATATCTTGTCATCTATCTTTATAGGGATCACTTGAAAAAGAAAGTTCATCTTAGGTAATACATTCATCTTTACTGCAGAGATTCTCCCAAGCCAAGATAAGACCATCTTCTTCCATCTATCTAGATCAGACATAATTGATTTCCAAATTGGAACATAGTTATTCTTAAACAGATCTTTATTGCTCCTCGTAAGATTAATCCCCAAATATTTTATTGGCTTCTTCGTTACTCGTAATCTTAAAACTTTAGAAAAGTATTCTATCTCTTCTTCTGAAAGATTCCATGTCATGATCTGAGTTTTATCTCTGTTAATCTTATAGCCAGAAACTGAGCCATACTTATGTATCTGTGTCATTAATGTATCCAAAGAGTCTTTGACCTGCGTGACAGAAAGCAATACATCATCAGCATATAGTTTTATTTTATGTTCACAATCCCCTATTTTGGTACCTTGAATCTGCTGTTCTTGTCTAATTTTCGCTGCCAGAGGTTCAAGAGCAAGTATAAACAGCAACAGAGAAAGCAGAAACCTTGTCTAGTTCCTTTATTGATGATGCATTTTGAAGACAAGGATCCATTAACAGTAATTTTTGCTGATTGCTGTTTATATATACTACGAATCCAGGATAAAAAATGAGGGCCACAGTTCATTTTCTACAACACTGAAAACAGGAAAGGCCATTCCAAATTGTCAAAGACTTTTTTGGCATCTAGGAAAATCATAGCTGCTTTTGTACGAGTCATGGTTACTTTATCAATTGCATTCAAAACATATCTTATATTATCTTTCATAAGTCTTTTTGGGATAAAATTGGATTGGTCAGTATGGACTATTTCAGACAGGAAATTTCTTAATCTAGCCGCCAAGATTGAAGTAAAAATTTTGTAATCCACATTTAAAAGGGATATAGGTCTGTATGATTCTGGTCGTGTTGGGTCTTTCCCTTCTTTATGAATTAATGAGATGAATGCTTCTTGCCAAGAAACCGGTAAAGTGTAATGAGATAATATCACATTCATTACTTCTGTTAAAGGTCCAACTAATTTGTCCTGAAATGTTTTGTAGTACAATGAAGATAATCCATCTGTATCCGGTGAGTTATTTTTAAGAGTTTTTATTGCCACCCTGGTTTCATCCCTAGAAATAGGTTTATTTAAGCAGCTCCTCTGTTCTTCTGAGAATGACTTCAATTGTATTTCCTCTAAAAATTGTTTAATTTTCTCAGGATCTTTCTTGTCTTTTTCATATAGTTTGGAGTAATACTGTACCAATTGTTCAGACATTTCTTGATTTGACATAACAAATTCCTTGCCATTCCAGACTGATGTTATAACTCTCTTTTCCTGTTCTTTTCTTAACTGATATGCTAACAACTTATCTGGCTTATTACCTTTCTCAAAATATCTGTTTCACATAAGTCATGTTCCTAAATGTCTCTTTGGATTCTATAAGATCCATTTACTTACAAAGTTCTCTAATATTTTGCCAAATATATTGGGAATGATTAATCCTGTGAAGAGCTTCTAAACGGGATAATTTATTAACTATCTGATCTTTTTGTATTTGTAATTCTTTCTTCCTTTTGGAAGATTCAGAAATAAAGATTCCTCTCATAAAAGCCTTGCTGGAGTCCCAAATGGAAAAAATAGAAACATCAGGAGTCTTATTTCTTTGGAAGAAATGTAACAGTTCATCATTGCATTTCAAAAGAATTTTCTCTTGGTGTAAAATAAAATTATTTAATCTCCATCTCTTCTGTCCAGTATCCAAGTATTGGAATTTTACTATCAATGGTTATGGTCAGCATATGTTGAAGGTGCGATTTCAATGTCATGTATTCTAGATCGTAATGACTTTGAGACCATACACATGGCAATTTTAGAGTGTGTTTGATGAGAGTGAGAGAGAAAAGTAAAATCTCTCTCCAATGGGTGTTTATTTCTCCATGCATCTTCAATTGATAAAATTCTCATATAGTCCAATACATTCTTAGGCAACTTTCCATAATTCTTCTTATGTTGACCCGATTTGTCCATTAATGGGGAAACAACAGCATTCCAATCACCTGAGATTAACAGTTCACCTTCCACAGTGTCCAACAAAAGCTGAAAGGATTTTAGATAAAATTGGGCTTTATTATCATTTGGAGCATAAATAGAAGCAATGCTAATTTTATTTTGGTGAGTAGTTCGAAATTTTAATATAATGAACCGACCACAAGGCTGTCAACTGGTGACTCTAAGGTAGTTGTTTCTAAAACATGTAAAGACTCTAAAAAATGAGTAGCATCCGCTGGATTAAAAATTTGTGCCTTCCCTCGATCCAGGAAAACCTCAAGACAGAAGGGAATCCGCCATCTGTAACTTATTTTCTTTTCTTGAAGTACAGTCATCAGAAATTTTAATTCTCGCCGTTTACGTAGAATATCAATGGAAACATCTGGAAGGATTTGTAAAAGAATATTATTATACTCAAGAGGAGCTCTTTTTTGTGTTTGAAGGATTGACTCCTTGGTATCTTTACACAAAAATTTAACTAGAATGTCTCTAGGTACTTTTATCTCCCTGGAGTATCTGAAATTCAACCTGTACATCTCCAAAATATCTAAAGAATCTCCAGAACCCAAATATTCCAAAAGCAAAGTTTCCAGGGAGGAATGAAGCTCTTCTCTTCCAAATTCCTCAGGCAGTCCTCAGCTCTTTAAATTGGATGCACGTTGTTTAGATTCCAAAATTTCAATTTGATTCTCTAATCGCTTAAAATCTGCTTCTTGGGATGTTTTCTCTTCTGTTAGTTCCTGTTGGACTTGATTAACTTGAGAGGTAAGTTGATCATATTGTGAAAGTTTTTGAGTAGGAAGTTTTACTGTGACCTGGAAGTTCTCAAATTTAGCACCCAGGCCCTGAATTTGTGAAGAAACACTCTGGAGTTCCTTAAGAAGTGTCTCTTGAAATTTAGCAAAAGGGGCTGGGCCGGGAAGAGGCTCAGTATCTGATTCTTCATCTGAACCTTTTTTGGACTTTAGTGTTTTCGCTTTTTTATGCATGCTTCTAATGGATTTTGCAGATAGAAATCTGTACATAAATCTATATAGACAGGCCAATAACTGTTTCGGCTGTAATCAATAAATTCTATCCCTTCCAAACCAACTCAGCCAAGTCAACTCAGCAGCCTTCATATACTTATATCCATATAGAATTCCCTCTTCACACAATACTTAATAATTGCTACTTTATCACTGGGATTAAAAGTTTCTATTAGTATTTAATCTAATGTCAAAGGTAATGGCTAAGTGTATACACTTTTATCTTAGCAATACAAAAGACACCACCTATTAGGGTTGCACGTTTTGTATTTTTTCTGTTTTGATTTGTACCAAATCCAAATCAACCCCATTTTGTATTTTGTCTGAAATTAAGCCTTCTGAATCACCCCAGTTTTGTTTTGTATCAGAATTAATCCGAATCTGAATCAGAATTAATTCAGGTATAGCTTCATGTGGGGTGGTGGTGGCCCAGAGTGGAGTGTAGTTGGTGGTAGTGTCCAGTTGGTGGTGTCGTGCACATAGGGTGCCAACCACCCACATGGGTAGCCAACCCATGAAGTACAGGGTTTTGTTGTTCTAGAGGTGTTCTACGAGTAGATTTTCTAGTAGCATATGAGAGTGGATTCATGGTTTTTCATTAAAAAAATCTCGTTTGCTACCAGAGAATCTAAACACAACACCTCAGAAACAAAGCCCAGTACCCCAATGGGTTAGCACTCCAGGGGGGTGGTTGGCACCCTCTGTGCACTACACCACCACTCATTTTGGGCCATCCCAGTGCCCCCCAGGTGGAGTTATGGGGCTGCTGAAACCTCCATTATTCCCTATGGGGGAAAAATCTTAAAGACGTGTAAACCTCAAAAATTCCTAAGAAATCAGCCCTTTGCCCTATTTGGAATCTGGGTGCACCACCCTTGGGGCAGTGCCACCCAACCCATTGTTTTGCCCCTGAAGCCCCACATAAACAAGTTGAAAGAGTGAAGAGAATGATGAACAACAACGACACTTAATTTTTTGGCACAATTATTTGAGAATTTTGCAGCAGGTGTGAGCCTGTCCCTGGGGCACTAGCACAGCAGCACAACCCATTTGTGGATTCAAGCAATCTTTCAATAAAAACACTCCCTCCCCATGGAACAATGACCACAGGTCATTTGAGATAGCAAGATAGACCAATGAGCCAGTGTGGCGTAGTGGTTAGAGTGCTGGACTAAGACCGGGGAGACCCGAGTTCAAATCCCCATTCAGCCATGATACTAGCTGGGTGACTCTGGGCCATTCACTTCTCTCAGCCTAACCTACTTCATAGGGTTGTTGTGAGGAGAAACCTAAGTATATAGTACACCGCTCTGGGCTCCTTGGAGGAAGAGTGGGATATAAAATGTAAATAAAATAAAATAAAATAAAACTGCCTTGGCACTATGGAACAGCTTCAAATGTTCATTTAACTGAAGTGGAGTGAGCCATAGCCCAAACAAATCAGCCTAATGTTCAGAATTGTTGAGATTTATCATCACTGCATTTAAGAAAGTGCAAAACCATAGATCATGGCTACAAGAAAGAGAGAAGCAACTAAGATTCCTGGGGATAGCAATAGATTGACAGAGATACTCCTCAGCCCCTCCTTTTGTCTCCTGTAGTCCATGTGGATGACCAGTCCTTGCAGTGGCAAAAGTTGTGAATCACTGACTTAGATATCATGTCCCACCAAATTACAGTGTGACCTAAATTACATTAGACTGCTCAACTTGGGCAACAAAACTGAGACACCACTATAACTCATAAAAATTAGAAGAGGGGGAAAAAGCTCTTCAAAAGACCCCTGAACAAGTCAAGAGATTCTTTCTAAACCTTTGGAAAGAAAAACCTGTGTAATTTCAGAACTTTCCTAAAGCTTCTCAAAAAGCTTCTCCACACAATTTATACCATGGCTTTTAGCAAGAGCTTTGGAATTGCATTGAGCTCCCAAAGATATTTGGGTATTTCTGTCTCAAAATGCTGTCTTCCAAATCCCTTTGCAAGGTCAGTTTGCATTTCAATCACACTGAATACAACACATACTTAACTAAACCATTCAAGCTAAAAACCTTTTTGCATATCTTATCTTCTGCTAATCACTCAGTGCCTCAGCTGGAGTGGAGAGAGTCAGAGAAGTCAATTTCAATTGCAATGCTTTTCCAAAGAACAAAGCATTCTGTCCAAAACACAGTCATTTTTATTTGGAAACAAAAATCTCTGTTTTTTATTCTTGATTTTGTTTTGGTTACAAAACCTCTGAAATTGCCATTTTGGGGCACAAAACATTTTGTACCTGAATCGAAATGCACACGCATACCACCTATTATTCCTAAAAAAAAGCAACAACAACAGTAACAACAAAAATTCCCTTTCACACTATGTTTAGTAATAGCAGTTTAAAAACAAGGATTAAGTCAGAATAATTACACTTATTATATAGGCTTATAGAATGAAGCAATTTCCCTTTTCACAATAATCAATCCTACCAGCAGTTATAACAACTGGGAATGAACATGCTAAGCTATCTTATTAACCTTAATAATTATAAACTAAATGTATATACTTTTAACCTGGTTGCTCAAAAGGTCAAATAAACTGATAAAACATATAGATATAAGAATATAATTGTAAACCAATTATAATTTTAAAATAGATTGGTTAAATTGGTAAAGAAAAATCACTTGGAGCACAATATTTGGAGACCAATGAGTTCTTTTAAGAGTTCACTGCATCTGTAATGGGGACGAAAGCAAACCTTAGTTTGTTAGGTCTTGGTTCTTTCCAGTCGTCAGCTCCATCTAGTGGACTAGTAACAAGGCCTTGTTACAATTCTTATGCTACAGCACTTATTCCACAGGACTTCCTCCAAGGTTTTTTTCCCTCCAGTCGTGGGAGAATGGAAACCTCCGCTCTTATACAATCCAGAGGAAAGGAAGGTTGCGGGGTTGGGGAAACGGTAATACAGATTTCTTCTACCAAGTAGTCTCCAGGTAATATCCAATAATAACAATAAGAATAAAATATTCACTGCATCTGTAATGGGGATGAAATCAAAGCTTAGTCTGTTAGGTCTTTGTTCTTTCCAGTCATCATCTCCATCTAGTGGAGCTAGAGTAAAAGAATATTTATAATCCAACTGCCCCGAAAGAAAGAAAGAGAAAAAATGGAAGAGAAACCATAAAACAGTGAAACTTGGAGAAGAAAAACGTATGCTGAAGATAACCTTTATCCACACAGTAATATATCTTAGGGAGTATTCTTGAAAGCAAAGTAAAAAAGAGTAAACAAAAATAACTTTAGTCTAATTAAATGCTGAGAAACTCATAAATCAGGATAACAAAGAGATGGAAGTTTACCAGTTCTTACAAGTTAATCTATCTCAACTCCAAAAATGCTATGGTGGATAGAAAAAAAGAAGAAGAAAAAGCTTTTTCCTCAAGTGAGTCTTAGAAAGTAAAGTCAGCTGAGTCTGAATAGACTGCAATAGCAGAAATATAGGAAATAAAAATAGCACAGGGGGGTAGGGGGAATAGTAACCATAGTTTTGCTTCTTCCAGAGTCGTCTTCTCAGATGCGGGAAGCAGCAGATGGTATGCCAAGAAAGGATTCCAGAGTGAAGGCTTACTACCACCCTAACTTCTTCAAAAAGAAGTTAGACGGATACAGATGATCTTCACTGTTGTGGAAAACCAGTTTCTTGCCTCTGTTTCAACTTCTTCGAGTTGATTATTTATAAATAACCTGAGAGACACGGAGCTAAAGAAATGAGCTCCCTTTCGGCACTTAGGCCCCTCCCCCCTCAATATCTTAAGATACGGTGACCAAAGCTGTACGCAGTACTCCAGATGTGGCTGCATGATAGATTTGTATAAGGTCATTATAATATAAGCATTTTTATTTTCAATCCCCTTCCTAATGATTCCTAGCATATATGCTCCTCAAACTCTCTTTTTGCATCCGTTATTGTCTCCTGTCATTTCCTTTGGCAGAGTTTATGTCCCTTCCTGTTCTCTTCATTTGGGCAGGACTTCCATTTTCTGAAGGAAGTCTTCTTCCCTTTTATAGCTTCCCTGACTCTACTTGTTTGCCATGCTGGCATTCTCCTGAACTTTGTGGTACCTCTCCTCCTTTTTGGTATACATTCCAACTGAGCTTCTAGTATTGTGGTTTTTAAAAAGTCCCATGCTTTCTGGAGAGGTTTGACCCTCTGACTTTCCCTTTCAACTTCCTTTTTACCAGTCCCCTCATTTTTGAGAAGTTTCCTCTTCTGAAGTCCAACACATCTGTGTTGGACTTCCTTGGCAATTCTCTACTTGCATATATGCTGAATTTGATCACACTATGGTCACTGTTCCCCAATGGTTCTAGAAATTTGGCCTCTCTTTCATTACCTGAATATGAATTTACCCAGTCTATGTGTGTATAGTTGAAGTCACCCATTATTATTTTATTTATTTTATTTATTTTATTTATATACTGCCCCTCCAAGAATGGCTCAGGACCCGTCTCTCTTTGACACCTCTCTTATTTGCTTCTCCAACTCAGGTCACTCTCAGCATTGTGATTCAGAGGGCAATAGCAGCACGTCCCTAGTAACACATATCCTTTCAGTCCATGTAATGTTACCAATAACGATTCTGTGGAGGACTCCGGTCCACCTAGGTTTTCTAGCTTGTTTGAATCTTCTTTGATATACAGTGCTACTCCTCCCCCGATCCTCCCCTCCCGGTCCCTTCTGTAGAGTTTATATTCAGGAATAACAGTGCCCCACTGGTTCTCACTGTTCCACCAGGTTTCCATTACACCCACTATATCTATGTTTTCATTAGTAACCAAGCACTCTGGCTCACCAATCTTCACTCGGAGGCTTCTGGCATTGGTATATAGACACCTCTACGCCAAGTCACCTGGTCTTGTTGTGTGCTATCCTTCTTACCAGCCTTTGATCTTTTTGGCAATCTGTCATGTGTTTCATTCTGCTCAACTCCTGGCTCAGCTCTGTCCCCCTCTGGTTTATCTGAAACATGTCCACCCCCGTACCTTAGGGGATTTTGCTGACCAAACTGGATAAATTCCAGTTCCTGTCAGCAATTCCACAGACGTCATTTTAAAAGCTGCTCTGCAACCTTTTTAATTTAAGCGCCAGCAGTTTGATTCCATCTTGGTTCAAGAGGAGCCAGTCCGTTTTGTAAAGTTTTTGCTTGCCCCAAAATGTATCCCAGTGCTTAACAAATCTAAACCACTCCTCCTGGCACCACTGTCTCATCCACACATTGAGACCCCTCAGCTCTGCCTGTCTCGCTGTCCCTGCACATGGAACATGTATCACTTCAGAGAACGCTTCCCTGGGGGTCCTGGACTTCAGTATGCTACCCAGCAGCCTAAATTTAGCTTCCAGGATCTCCCGACTGCATTTCTTAACATCGTTGGTGCCAGCATGCACCGTAACAACCGACTCCTCCCTAGCACTGCCTAACAGTCTATCTAGATGCAGCGTAGCATCCGCAACCTTTGCACCAGGCAGGCAACTCACAGTGCAATCTACATGAGGGTCACAGACACATCTCTCTATGCCCCTAGTGATCAATTCACCCACTACTAGGAGGCCCCACCCCCACCTTTGTGTGAGAGGATATGGGTGCCTCACCCAAGCAAGGGGTCCCTGCTAAGGGAGTATTTCCCTCTTCCTCAGACCAATGTCCTCCTTCCCTGAGACCCTCATTCTCCATGACAGCAGAAGCACTGTCAGCCTGGGATTGCGATGCCTCTATCACATCCCTGTGGGTCTCATGTACACATCTCTCTGCCTTCCTACACTTCTCCAGGTCAGCCACCTTGGCTTCGAGGGAACAAACTTGTTCCCTGAGAGCCAGGAGCTTCTTGCACTGAGCGCACACATGGGATTTCTGTCCCTCAGGCATATAATCTTGCATGCAACACTTGGGGCAATACACTGGGAGGCACCCCCAGTCCTGGCATTCTACCTCCATTACTGGTTTTGATTGGCTATTTAGAATAGATAGGGCTTGTTCACTTGAAGCTATGTATTGGGTGCAGTTATCAGCTAATTAAAGGTTTTATGTTTGTCCTCCAAGAAAATTACAAAAGTTGGATAGAACTCACCTTATTCTTGCACTGGGTGTCTCCTCTGTGGTGGACCACTTTTGTGCCTCCCCACAGAGTTTTCTGCCAATCTCCTGCTAAACCCATCAATATCTGTTTGCAAGCTCCTGTTAGCAAAGTTCTTGTTCGCAAATCTCCTCTGGTCCGAGACTTGTAGGCAAACTGGCTCTCCTCAGGAATGTGACCCCTCCCACAAGCTGGAATGTTACTCACCTGGAATGAATTCCCCAATCAGGCTACTCCTCTGTCAAACACACAAACACTTCCAGCTAGCCAGAAATCAAACCCTAGAAAATTATCAGCCCTAACAAGCTTCGCTTCTCCTTTCTCTTCTGTTTTCCTGGTGATTTATTGATTGATTGATTGAATTTATTTCCTTGCTGTGTTTCCTTGCTTGATATCTGATTTAGGAGAGAAATACAAGCTTGTGGTCTCCTCTTCCTTCCTTCAAGATTTAAGATTATTTAGACTTAATAAGAGCATTATTAAAGAGAAACCATTCAGCATTAAAATTTCTCATCAACAGAATCTTAGTTCTGGGCAACTGGGACTCTGTTCATATTAAATATTGATCTGCTTCCATCCACTGAGCCTTATTTGCCAGTTTGTCATGAGCTGGAGGGAAATATATGTTGCACATTGACATCTGTTCAAGTCACGACCCCTGCCTTGGATAGTGATACTGAGAGTAACTCTGAAGAGTCAGGACCAGCACTGGACCTATGCTAGAGCCTGAGACAGCCCAGAACTGGTGTTGCCTGAAAAAACACTCTTGGAGCCTGAGCCCCCTCAAGTGACACCCTCAGACCCCAACACTTGGAGGAGCCAGCTTCCTACCCACTCTTGCACTCTTTGAGATCTACATGCCAGTACTAGCAACAAGCTAGGCAGGCTTAGCTATAAAGGAGGAGGAGGAGGAGGAGGAGGAACAACTAGATTTCATGCCAGAAGGCTGTTCTTTTAAGGCTTCCAAATCTCCAGATAGGGATGCAGAGCCCAGGATGGGCAACCTGAACTCAGAGGTAAGAGCTCAGTCTACCTCCAACTGCTGTCAGAGCAATTTGTTCCCCAGAACTGTCTGTGGTGCTGTAACCTTTGCTTTGCTCTGCCTTGCCAAATTCTAGATTTCGTGGGCTACTGTCCACAGAACAGAGCGAGACAGTTCATATTTACACTGCAATAAAAACAGCCATAGCCTTTGGAACATAGGAACATAGGAAGCTATCTTATACACTTGCCTAGAAATGTCTATATCAGGCGGCACAGAAATATGATAAATAAATAAATACCAAGTCAGACCATTGGTCCATCTAGCTCAGTATTGTCTACACAGACTGGCAGCGGCTTCTCCAAGGTTGCAGGCAGAGGTGCTCTTACCTCTGGAATTTGGGGCCAAAGTGTGATCATCTGGTGGAACATGATGATGTTTAATTTTCAGGGGAGGGGTGGCTCCAAAGGCCTTTAGGTCAAGGCTCCAAAATTACCTAGGTGCGCCTCTGGTTGCAGGCAGGAGTCTCTCTCAGTTCTATCTTGGAGATGCCAGGGAGGGAACTTGGAACCTTCTGCATGCAAGCATGCAGATGCTCTTCCCAGAGCAGGCCCATCCCCTAAGGAGAATATTTCACAGTGCTCATATGTAGACTCCCATTCCAATACAAACCAGGGCAGACCCTGCTTAGCAAAGGGAACAAGTCATGCTTGCTTCCACAAGACCAGCTCTTCTTCCTGAAGAGTCAGGACCAGCACTGGACCTAGGTCAGAGCCTGAGAAAACCTAGAGTTGGACCCTCCTGAAAAAAGCACTCAGAACATTTAGGAGAGGAGAGCTGGTCTTGTGGTAGCAAGCATGACTTGTCCCCTTAGCTAAGCAGGGTCCACCCTGGTTGCATATGAATAGGAGACTAGAAGTGTGAGCACTGTAAGATATTCCCTTCAGGGGATGGAGCCACTCTGGGAAGAGCAGAAGGTTCCAAATTCCCTCCCTGGCCTCTCCATGATAGGGCTGAGAGAGATTCCTGCCTGCAACCTTGAAGAAGCCACTGCCAGTCTGTGAAGACAATACTGAGCTAGGTAGACCAATGGTCTGACTCAGTATATGGCAGCTTCTTATGTTCCTATGTTCCAGAGCTTTGAATTACATGTGAGGAGATTCTTCAGTATAGCATCCAAATAAGAGGATATTAAAATATGGAAGACCCATACTTGGTCATCCCCAAACAATCTTGATGAAAAGAAAAGACTGTATTACTGATAAGTATTGAATACATTGATGCTCATCAAGAGCCCACTTTCCAGTCACCAATGAGGTTTATTTTGTGTATTTAGGTCAGATTTCTCTTGGAGTGAGCACATTCCAGTCGACTACTGAGGCTGTGCTGTAAAGTGCATTGATTATACACTCTTTAAATAGCACTGCAGACATATCTACTTCTCATAGCTGCTGTTGTTGCTGATTATAGCCATGATGATGTGACCAAATTGCTCGTTGTACTTACTACCCACTCTTTGCGTGTTATGTAATGACATTTAACATTTTACAGCAGCCATGCTGTTTACTGTTTCTATTTCTAAAGCCATGAACATATTTTTGACAAAATCATCCAAGGAGAGTGCTAAGCTACGAACATGTTTTTGTTTTGTTTTTTAAAAAGCAATATAGTTGAGGCAGATGGGTCCTGGTTTTCTTCAGGCCCTTCTTTTGTTTGCCTTTCATCCCCTACATGACTCCTGGTATAGGAGGAATTGATATTGTAATTAAAGAAATTGTGTTCTACAGTTTTTAAAGCCTCCTTCCTCCCTCCCTTCCTCCCTCCCTCCCTTTCTTCCACCATTATGTTTTTATTCTAGATTGTTCCTTATTTGAAATAGCTGTCTGAGTTCTTCTCCCTGTTTCCCACTTTTATTATGCCCCTTGACTAGAAACCATTTGTTTCCTATATAATATTAGAGGGTGTCAGGAGCTTGGTGTTACTACAGAAACCTCTGGGCATCTTTTCATTTTGTATTAGGATGGAAGCTGCTGGCTCAGGTGTGGCTTATAGCTTTTGGCGTAGGAAGTGCCAGTCAGTAAGCTAATTGGCACAGAAAGTGGTGGTGCTACTTGTGTACCACTTCAGTCCAAAATGGAAAGGAATGAAAAGATAACCCACCATATTTCTATGCTGGGGGAGGGCTGCCTGCCTATTCATATGCTGAAGATCTCCAGTTGTTTATCACTGCCCTAGGTGAATAGAATAGTGTATCATTCAGTATAATCCATGTTTTCAAAATGCTAGCTTATTTTAAAAATGTGTCTGTTAAATAAATAAATAAATAAATAAATTTTAAAAAAGAAATCTGATGACACCACATCTTTAGAAGACAGATTATTTTTGTGTGCAAGTTAGAAATAGTGAGATCATTAATAATGTGAGTGTTACTTTATCGGCATGATAACTACACAGGTGGCTTTATGAAAAGGAGATATGAGAAGGCGGCTTGTCCAGTTTGTATGTTACAGAAGCAGCTCTCTCTCTCTCTCTCTCTCTCTCTCTCCTCCATATGTCTTCTGAGAAAATGATTACCTAAGAAAACAACCTGTTTGGAGATGTCATGGTCTTTGTACAAATCAAACTAGTTCTTAAAGAGGAGCGAAGCAGATGAGACATCTGGGAAATTTAATGTTCCAGTGTCAGTGATTCACAGGCTATCTCCAGTGGTCTATGTGAGCAATTTTGTATTCTCTTTATTCTTTTTCTTTCATTTGAAATGCACACAAGGCCACTAGGAGTCAGCAAAAGAGATCATTGCATTTCTACATGCTTCTTCAAGGAATAAGAAACATCATACTGAACCTGTAGAGTTCATTTTCCATAATTATGTGTTATCACAAAAAGGGGAAACAAAAATGCTCACTTTCATAAATCCGCATTTGGTTAGACATCCTAGTGTGAAGCAAAAAATACTGATATAATACTTGTAACGTTACAAATACAACTTCAGTCACTATCAGGCTTCCAAAGAGATAGTAGTTTGTTTTTTTAAACAGTCTCTGCAATGGCACAGTCCCACGGATTTTAGGCACAAATGGGAAATATTCATCTGGCTTTAAGTAAAATATGTGGCTAGTTCAGGAAGTAGAAACATGGCTCTATCCAGACACTGCTTTTGTCGTATGAGGTCCTCCTCCAGATTAGGTGACTGGTGACTGGGGAGAAGGCCTTTTTGGTTGTGGCACCACTATTATGGAATTCCTTCCCCAGCAAAACTCACTTGGTGTTATCTTTCACGCTGTTTCACTGCCAGGTGCAGATGTTCTTATTTGCCCAGATGTTTCATCATGTGAGTGGATTCTGTTTTATTCTGCTCTGTTGAATTTTTCCAACTTAAACAACACATAAATAAATAAGAAATGACGTGAAGCTGAACTGGGCCCTCCCAAAATACAAGCAACTTTACAAGAAACATGTTTTAAGACTGTCTTTAAGCTAGCTTTATCTCCCACTAGGGGGAGCCAAGCCTCAAACTATTTCTCCTAGGCAGAGCTGGCTTTGCTTACTGCTGCAATAGGTCTGAGGCAAAATATTAAAATAGCATCTAATTTTCTTCTCAATCTAATGTACCTCACTCCTGGCACTGGCAACTCCTTCTCAGCCATTCTGTATGGAAGAGTCCTGACATGGCTTCCTTTATGCCCTCTTGCGCAAAGCAATGCCAATCTGTGCTCTATGGTTCATGGGCTTGTGGCCCACACCCACCTCATAAGCTTCAGCAATGAGCCTTAACCCTCAATTCCTGAGGCTGAACCAAGTATGTTAAGACTAGAATGTTGCTCAGACCTGGAAATAGAAGTTTTGGAGACACTTGCCCACTGCCCAGCCAGTCATGAAAACCCAATGAACTCACCAACAAAACATTCTCCCCACCCTGCTACTTACCTGGTCTAGAAGTGACAAGCAGAAGGAGGAAAAAGGGGAGGGAGGTCCCCCTTCAACTATGTAGCATACCGGGCACAAATAGACATGGGAGATTGTAATGTCTGTACGTAGCATTTTTATAGTGCTTTAAAGTGTTGACAGTGGATGGCTTCACACAAAAGCAGCACACATGCAAAGCTTCTGCAAATAGCTGGTTCCCAGATGCATGTGGGGACTGAACTTGCAGTGCTGGGGGAAGCATATATTGGACATGTCATCCAATGCACCAAGGTCAGCATGTTCTCACCTACTCACAATTCTGGACCCAACATCTGTAACCTAGATTTGAAGATGGTTACATTTGTCGGGTCCAGAACCACAAGTCCAGAATCAAATTGGGTTGGGTTTTCCCAGAAAAAAAGAGGGGGAGGCTTCCCACCCAGTCCCCCCCCCAAACACCACTTCAGACCTTCACATCTCTGCTGACATTACCATAGCTCTTGGGGAAATTGCATTTCCCAATTCTGCTTGAACTTGGTGGACTATGTAGCAGCCTATATTGACAAGTTACCCCTGCTAACTTGGCAAAGAGGCACCTTTTAACGTGGTGGTTCTCTTTATTTAGCAGGGGGAAAGTAACTGGCCCTATCCATCCCCAGCACAGTACCTCTAGTGACTGTTGCTGGTATCTATCTTATGTTTCTTTTTAGATTGTGAGCCCTTTGGGAACAGGGATCCATCTTATTTATTTATTATTTCTCTGTGTAAACTGCCCTGAGCCATTTTTGGAAGGGCGGTATAGAAATCAAATAAATAAATAAATAAATAAATAATATTAAATATTAGGTGCTGGAGGGGTGAAGGGGTAGAATTCCCCCTTCCTTCTTTCCTCTCTTCCAGTTGCCATCTCTACTGGAGCAGAAGTCAGCTAAGTTGGTAGGAGTGGATAAGGAAGCTCTTGGGTACGAAACAACCCTTCCCTCCTACTATAATTTTCCAGCTTAGACATACGCTCCTGAAGCCTGCTCCCCGTTGTCTCTCTTGCAGGAAAATACATGCGGAAGGGAAGGCATTGCAGCCCTAGTGGATGAGAAAGCTGTCTGGCGAGGCCTTCTTTTTTCTTTTTTCTTTTGATCTGAAGAAGGACAGAAGGGAAAGGCTTATATAACATCTCCTTCCCCATCCAGCTTTTTTCACATAGTCCAAGTTCATCCTTCCAGCCTTCTGGATTTGGGTTTTAAAATATGTGGAAGGAAAATCCATGGATGTCTGCATAACATGTAATTTTAGCCCTAAACACAGTTAAACTAACAGAGCTCAAAAGATTATACTGAATGGATGACAATGTAATACTACCTTACTGCTTACTCTGACCCAGATTCTGAATCCTGCTCTCCCCACCAAAAGCTCAACAAATGCCTACTAAAAAACTAGAGGGCTATAATTTCCCCCGTTTGTATAGTTTTGGAACTCCCCTCGCCGGGCTAAGCTGTGTGACAAGAAACCCCTTGGTCTCTGGTCAACAATGCTATAAAATTATTGTATTTTTATCCAATAATAATCAGGTCCTGGCACTTGCCCCTCAGGACCTGAATAGCTGTAACTCATAGCCTCATCTTTCTACCACTTTTTCTACCTCTTCTCCTAGGAAGATACCTGATAAAAAGTTCACCCATTTACCTTTGGGAGATGTGCATGTTGAGATTTGCTACATACATTATCTCAGTACTTTATATAGGGCGTGCTTTTCTACTTGAATGTATCTATGTACTGACTGGTGGAGTCTTTGTTTGTTTGTCTGCTCCCCACTTGTTTTGAACTCAAACTGAGAGGTTCTCCCTCTCTCTGCACAAGAGACTGTTAGTCTGTTTATTGTTTGCTTAGCCTGAGTTTAGTTAGTAATAAATAACAAACTCTTGTTTCTCAATTAAAGTTGGATTCTTGTTCATTTACTTATAGAGGATAAGTAATTATTCTGCAGCATTGGGTTATGGGCCCCGTTGTGAAGCAATAGGTTGTGTGATAACAATGAGTTTGTAGTCAAGAAAGATAGACAAGATGACTGCCTTGTGGGATCCAACTGAAACTGCTCAATGAAACAAACTACAGAAAATGGTCCTTCAGAGTAAAGATGTTGCTGAATACTCTTGGACCATCCATCTTATGTTGTAGAGGAACAAAGACCAACAGACAATGAAGAGAAAACAGTGAGAATGGGATTCTGCAAACAAGCAAGCCATGGGACATATATCTCTGACTGTTAATCTATTATATAGAAGACAAAAATACAGCAAGAGAGATGTGGGAAAAATTGAAGGAGGTCTTTCAGCAAAGAACCATGAATTGTCATGTTTCTCTTTTGCTGCAGTTGTGTAATAAAAGATTCAAAGAGGGAGGCAGTTCGCAAAACACATGTGCTCATTTTTGGGAATATTGAAAGAGTTGGAACTGCAGTTGCATACAGGAGCATTTGCAAGAATTTAACTTGGAAAAGCAAACAGAAAGGGGGGAAATCAGACAAAAATTCAAGGCCACCAGCAGCAAACAATTCTTCATATGAGGCGTGGACTTCACATTTAAGAAATGCTTGCTTTAATAAAAAGTAAGGAAATTATTTTCAACAGAGAAAAGGTAATAAGAGCAATTCCAGAAAAATAGACTTACTAGCAAACAGACTTACCTATGCAATGGTGAAAGCAGAGAAAAGAAAGCTGTGAATAAAGGAAAACTATGCATTGCAAGAAAATTATTTGCAGAACTGATGCAAGTCAAAGTAGAAACAAAATATATTTGGACTAGCTGACTGGGTGCATAGCGTCTGCGCCCCTAGTTCGACTCTTCCCCTCAGCCCCTTCTCTCTGACTCTGTCTTACAGCGGGCATCTCTGACTTCCACCTGGCCTGCTTCTCACCCCCCCCCCCACCGCCCACAGTTTCTCCTGCCAGTTTCTCTGTCCCCTCCAGCTGCTGCCTCCTTTTCCTGGAGGCCCAGCCACCTCCTGACCCCGGTGGTCATGCAGGCTGCCACCTCCTCCTCACCATGGCTGTGACCATTTCCCCTGGCAGCAGCTCAACATCCTCCTGCTGCATGTGAGCTCCCGCTGTCCAGCCAATTTGGCACCTCCGCTGGGTGCCGGAAGGCATCCCCACAGGCACGTTTTCAAGGATTAATTATAAAGATAGTGGAGTTGCTTCACATTTCTTCAATAATGTCAAGATTTCTCTGAGATAATCATGGAACATAAAAGTCCTATATACCTTGCTAATGGGCAGCAAATTTTTGCAAAAAGAAAAGGTACAGTTTATCTGAAGTGTAATCTTGGTGCAAATAGAGTGAATGAAGTGTATATCATTTATTTATTTAACATATCTTTATACCGCCCAAAACACAAGTTCTCTAGGCAGTTTACAAAACATTCCAGAGGCATGTGTGTATTCCAGAGGCATACTATGTTCCAAGTTTAAAAAACAGTTTAATGAGTTTTAAAACAGCCACAAGGCATGGATGTAGAGTTTTTTCAGAAGGGACCATTGCTTTTTTTTTCTTTCAAAGGAAGAAAACCTCTGATGAAAGGCACATTGAAAGATGATCAACTGTATGAAGTAGATTGCAAAAGCGAGTAAGCTAATGTTGCAAGTGAATGCAAACTCAAAGATTGCATGAGTTTATGACATCACCAATTTGGGTATCCAAGCAAGGAATGCATTTCAAAATTAGTAAAAGAACAATTGGCAAGAAACCAAGTTAAACCATGCAAATCTGATATCAAATGGTATGTGTGAAAGCAAAAGCAACAAGGGGAACATATTCATCAACTGCAGAAAGGCAATCCAGTGAGGTTTTGGATTTGGTTCACAGTTATATTTATGGACCCTTTACAGTAAAGACACCAGGAAAGAATATTTCCTGACTTTCATAGATGATTTTATTGCTATCCCCTTAACTACTCAAAGAGAAAAATGAGGTGTTACCAAAACTTAAAGAATATGTGGCTAGAGTAAGCAACAGGTTTTGAAGAAAACTGGAGACTTTGTGCACTGATAGTGGTGGGGAATATACTGGGAAGGATATTGAGCAATAACTAAAAGAAAAAGGGATGAGAGAACAATACCTTATACTCCAGAGCAAATGGAGTGGCAGAGAGAAAAAATAGAACTTTGATTGAAATGTCTAGAAGTATACTTGGAAAACAAATACTGGGAAGAAGCTGTCATGACTGCAACTTATTTGCAGAATAGACTTCCAATCAAAATTAAAGGAATAACACCCTTTGAACTATGGAATGAGAACTTAAACCTTAACTTAAACTTAAAAGTCTTACTCAAAGCCTTAACTTAAAGCATATTAGAGTATTTGGATGCAAAGCATATGCATATATTCCTGAAGAACTAAGAAGAAAATTAGATGCAGAAGAAGTAATATTCATAGATTGTGCACTGAATAGCAAAAACTACAGAATACTGGATCTTATCACAGAGCCTGTTAAACTGTGCTGTGTTGCATATTTTGATGAGAGGCAAAAGTCAAATGCCAATGTGATGTCTGACTGTGACCTGGATTTTTCAATAAGTCAAGAGGCTAAACAGCAACCACAGAAGCAAAATAAAGAAATAATCATAGACTTTGATATAATAGACAGGTCCAATCAAGAAGGGAAGATTGAGATGGAACAAGAAGTGAGATACTCAGGCAGAATCAATAAAGAGATTCCACCTAAAAGATGATCGCTGGCAGCCAGAAAATAGAAAATGCCAGAACCTACAGATTGGCACAAAACTGAAGGCATGCCTGATTCAGAGACAGAGAAATGACTACAGGCAGCAATAGAAGAGATTACATCACTTTATAAGAACAAAACATGGACTCCTGAGGGTAGAAAAGCCCTAGGATGAAAATGGCTTTTTTTAACAGCCAAACATGATGCAGAAGGGGATATCTAGCAATATAAAGCAAGACTAGTTGCCAAAGGTTATACACAAAAATATGGAGAAGACTATGAAGAAACATTTGCATCATTCAGATATACATCCATTAGACTGCTCCATACTATTGCTGCATCAAGGAGAATGGAAGTACATCATGTGGAAACTGATCCTTGCTTGTATACAAGGCTCAGAGGTGGAAGGTGGACATACATCCTCATATATGTTGATGACTTGATAGTGTGCCATGAAGATAAGTCAGATCATGATGAGTTAGTGAAAAGTTTAAGTAAAGAATTACAGAATACAGAATGGGAATTGGAAAGTTGCTATATATATCAAATGTTTCCTGACCAGACATTGTAGCAGCATTTGGGATATTGTGCACAAAAATGAACACACCATTGAAAAGAGACTGGACTGTGGTCAAAAAGAACTGGATAATTTCTAAAAGGTATGGCAGACTGCTGAGTTACTACTAACTGCCAGTAAAAAAACGAGTCTGCTAAGTTATTTGGATGAGGCTGAGGACAAGGAGGATAGTACTAGGCTGACACCTAGGCTGAGGACACGGACAATAGAAAATAAACCAGTGGGAATGTTTTATTTTATAGAGGAGTGATTTCATGGTTGCATTAGAAACAGTCCATTGTTGCTCTCTCTTCAACTGAGGCAGAATACGTATCAACTGCACAGGCTTGTCAAGTTGTATGGCTTCAGAGACTCCTACTGGACTTTGGAAAATGGAACCAACTTGAATTACCATGTTTGAGGATAACCAGAGCTGCATTCTCCTCTCACAAAAACAAAACTATCCAAAGCAGCAAACATATAGACACTAAGTATCACTTTGTGAGAGACTTGTAAGACAAAAAACTTGATACAGCTAAAGTATCATGCCTCAGTGGAAATGGTGACTGTACAGGTGAAACTCGGAAAATTAGAATATAGTGCAAAAGTCCATTAATTTCAGTAACGCAAATTAAAAGGTGAAACTGATATATGAGACAGACGCATTACATGCAAAGCGAGATAAGTCAAGCCTTAATTTGTTATAATTGTGATGATCATGGCATACAGCTCATGAAAACCCCAAATCCACAATCTCAGAAAATTAGAATATTACATGGAACCAATAAGACAAGGATTGAAGAATAGAACAATATCGGACCTCTGAAAAGTATACAGTGTACTGTGCTTGATTGGCCAGCAAACTCGCCTGACCTGACCCCATAGAGAATCTATGGGGCATTTCCAAGAGAAGGATGAGAGACATGAGACCAAACAATGCAGAATTGCTGAAGGCCGCTAATGAAGCATCCTGGTCTTCCATAATACCTCATCAGTGCCACAGGCTGATAGCATCCATGCCACGCCGCATTGAGGCAGTAATTGCTGCAAAAGGGGCCCAAACCAAGTACTGAATACATATGCATGCTTATACTTTTCAGAGGTCCTATATTGTTCTATTCTTCAATACTTGTCTTCTTGGTTCCATGTAATATTCTAATTTTCTGAGATTGTGGATTTGGGGTTTTCATGAGCTGTACGCCATGATCATCACAATTATAACAAATTAAGGCTTGACTTATCTCGCTTTGCATGTAATGCGTCTGTCTCATATAACAGTTTCACCTTTTAATTTGCATTACTGAAATTAATGGACTTTTGCACGATATTCTAATTTTCCGAGTTTCACCTGTATATGACACAAACATATATGTAAATACTGTATGCAGTATATATAACAAATCCCAAACCATACATGGAACCAGCATTTACAATGATGGTAAAGATGGAACAATAGGCAAATGTAAGTGTTCAAAGTCCAATCTTCTCAGCTGGAGTATATAACATGAAAAATACTTCAAAGCCAGAGATAGCAAAAACATATCTTCATTCTCCTTCTCCTTCTCCTTCTTCTTTTTCTTTTTACATTTTCTATCCCGCTCTTCCTCCAAGGAGCCCAGAATGGTGTACTACATACTTAGGTTTCTCCCCACAACAACCCTGTGAAATAGGTTAGGCTGAGAGAGAAGTGACTGGCCCAGAGTCACACAGCTAGTTTCATGGCTGAATGGAGATTTGAACTCGGGTCTCCCTGGTCCTTGTCCAGCACTCTAGCCACTACACCATGCTGACTCCTTCACAAATATGAGCTATGTGAATCCCTTAACAGGCGTCCTAGGATATCTTCACCGGTTTCGAAAACAATCTTCTTCAGAAGTATGTCATATCTATATATAAGCAACAAACATTAACATAATATACATACCAAATGTGTGTGTGTGTGTGTGTGTGTGTGTGTGTGTGTGTGTGTGTGTGTGTGTGTAAATAAAACACCAACATATGGTTTGACAGCAAGGCTGTTTTGGGGGAACATTTTTTCCTACTGAAGATTGGGGGAGTGAGGCCCAGCCGCTTCCCCTCTGGGGGTTTGTGGTCCCTAGGCTTACTCATGAGCAAGGCTGGTCACCAGATTCAGTAGTGCCCCATACTTAGGAGAGTGCACAACTACTGTCAAGTCAGATTTGTCTGACCTGGGATGAACCATTCACGAGAATGAACCATTCACGAGAATGCCAGGCCATGGGGACTCCCCCTTACAACTCATGTGAAGTGGAGGGGAGAGAATTCAGGCCATGGGGACTCCCCGTTACAACTTGTCAGAGTGGAAGGGAGATAATTGCTGAGCAAGAACTCTACTGATGCCTGACAGCAAAACATCCCCTTCTCCCATGGACCGCTCTCTCACGAGAGTGACAGGCCATTGGGGCTCTATATTGAGCCAGGTAGCTGTGTGTAGGAAAGCCGTGGGGAGGGGTACTCCAGTGACTGTTTTCCTTTTCCTGGTGATTGCCACCAGGTTGCTGTCAAGGTGTGCCCCATACCAGCCCCTCCACCCATGTGGACATGTGCACCCTTGCCGGCACCCCCAAATGGTAGCCTTGCTGTCCGGGGGTCACTGGAAGATGGGGGCTCCTTTCCCCTGTGATTCCCCATGCTGGCCGATCTGCATATGGTGCAACGCCAGACTGGGCCCTTGAATCCTGAATGGATTTAAAAGACCTTCTCAGAGTCTCCTCTTTCTGCGCATATGGCCAGGCTATGGCACATGGAGCATCTAGATCTCCTCTGGGTGTGTGCAAGTCTTCAAAGGAATGGGAGTGGGGAGGTTGCAGAGATTCTTTTCTATCTTTTCACTGTGGAGAGTTGGGGCCCCCACACAAACGAGGCTCTCTTGGGTCGGATGGCTCAACTCGTGAGCTCACAGTCCTTGGTTGACCAGTGCCCTCGCAGCCACTTTGGTGTCTCCAGAAGACTGGCCTTTTCATGAGAGGGTGAGCCTGCTGGCAGGAAGCTGCTGGTGGAGCAGGATGCTCATTGGGTCTGGATAGACTACTTTGTTGGAGTGACCCCTCGCAACAGCATCCTAGATTATGGTGGGACAGACCCCCCCACATCCTTTGCCCCCCTCATCTACATATCCCCTCCTAGGAAGTTTCAATGTTCTCCTCCCCTCCCAGACTAACAGGGAAATATCCACCACACAGTCCCCTGACCCCACCCCAAATTCATGCTTGTGCAGGACTATCGGGGTGAAGGGCTCTTTGGGGGCTGCTGATGCCATCACTGCCAGAAGAAGCATTGCCATGACATGGCATGGCAGGGCATTGCATTTAAAGGAATTTAAATGCCTTTTCCCTGCCGAGGGTGGGTGGTGCACTCAAAAAATGCACGGTCATGCTTGACACACCCCTTTGAGATTGTGGCCAATGCAGCCACTCCGCTGATGTGCTGGCACTTTGCCCACAGTCTGACTGTAGAACTTGCTGGGATTGGCCTCAGCGACTGTGCAGCAGGGAGGGGCTACCCTCTCCTGGAACTGGAGGTCAGCAGGCTGCTGTTTGACGAATGTCTGCTGTGCGATTTACAGTTCCAAATGGAGACCCCAGGCTTGCCAGCCTCTGTTTTTTGTGTTATGTATGAACTGGGCCTTAGTGTGTTTATTGTTTCCTTAGCATATGTTTAGTTAGTAATAAATACCAAATTCTTGTTTCTCACTTAAAGTTGCCTTCTTGTTCAATTACTTATTAAAGTAAATCATTATTCTGCACCATTGCAGACACCCAAGTTGGGAGAAGTTAATGGGCATGGTAGAACAGCCAATATATCTTCCCTATATACATGGGACTGGATTTGCTGTTCAGGAGTGTGAAAACTGGAGTCATTATGGTGATTGTGATGCTGGATATGAGTATTTTAAAAGCTACCGTCATTATTGTGATTGTTGGATGCGGGTGTTAAAAACTTAGACTCAAACTGTCAGTCAGCTATGCAGCTTACTGGATGACCTTTAGAAAGTCTCTACCCTTCAATCTAATCTACCTCTCGTGAGGCTAAAGTTCTGTTCTGACTGAGCCTTTTAAAGGAAAGATGGTGTGTAAATACAACAAAAGAGGCTTATTGATCTGCCTCTGCTCTTTCATGTGTGGAGGCCTTCTCTCAACCTCAGGGATTCAGCAAAGTTTGTAAGAAAATTCTGAAAGACCATACGTATGCTGAGATTGGCTGTTCTGAGAGGCTTTTCTAAGCTGCCAAACAGCTGCTTTCTTCTGCCCGGATGATGATGATGATGATGATGATTGATGATTCTGCTTCAACAAAAAAATTCTCAAAGAGATTTACATAGAATAAAATTATGAAGATGATGTCATGCAAATAGCCTCTGTGTATGCACGGAGGTCAATAAAATGGCTTCTGCACTTTCACAGAGACCCAAACCAGGCCAGAGAAGGCCCTGACCAGGCTCTGACCCGGGTTACTCAGGTGAAGGTCAGTGCGGTGGGGGGAAGCCGTCCACACACTCTTGCGGCTGCTGCAGTTGTGTCTTTTACTTTTTACAGATTTAACTCGCTCTATACTTTTCACAGCCCCACTGCCCCTGCCTGTATTGGTAAAGGGGAATCCTCACCAAATTCCTGTTTAGCAGTATAGCTCCAAGCTGACTCAGTTTGAATAGGACCCAGTTCGATTCGAATTTGGACTGGCTGAGGTCAATCCAGTTCGACCCCAAACCCATTGAGCCAGACTGCCTCAACATGGAGCCCAGCTTGAACTGAGCCGGCTCACACAACCCAAATCCTGTTACTTGAATCCAGAATCAGACCACTGAAGAATCTGTGTGGTTTGAAAGCTTGCATACTTGCATTGTTGCAAACCATTTCAGAAATAGTATCTGCGTTTATCTGCATTGACATTCTTACATTCTACCACAAACATTGAATTCACTTCTCAGACACGGTTTAGTTATCAGAGTGATGCAATCCAGCTTCCTTCAGAGACATTTAATATTTATAGGAGGCTGTTTCCTAGGAGTTTCCTAGGTTACTGAATCTGCAATCTGGGAACTACACTGAGAGCTCAAACAAGAGATGAAAATCTCATGAGTAGAACTGACAATGCAGAGCAAATGAAAAATCTCAAAAGTATAAACAATAAATATCATTTTCTATATATGAAGTCTAAGGTTATGGTTCTTAATCATGGTGATATGTCCTCTCAATACTCTGGCCAAGAAATGACACTATTGAGTCCAAAAGCTTGCCTCACGCAAAATAACGCGTGAAGTGGATTTAATCAAAAGTGATGCAAAGCCATGAGAAAATGGTTCAGCGTTCCTGTCTAAAATTAACTATAGAACATGTAGAGTATCAGGATCTATCAGTGAGTACCAGCCAGTCTGATGCAAGCAGTCTTTCCAAATAGAAACAGCTAACTCAAACATCACAACCAGGACAGACAGGTCATTCAGTGAATGCACTGAAGTATCATTCATTGAATAGTTCTTGTGAGAAGCAATGGAGACATAAGTAGCTGCCTTATACTAACTAGTGCAACATTGTCTACACTGACTGGCAGCGGAGTCTCCAAAGTTTCAGGCAAGAATCTCTCCCAGCCCTACCGTGAGATGACCAGGGCTGAACCTGGGAACTTCTACCTGAAAAGCAGATGCTCTACCACTGAGCTACACCCCCTTTTTCTAATACTCATTCTGCATCTGCTGTCCCTATATGGCAAGGTCCTCTTCCACTCCTTCTCCAGATTTATGTCAAAAGGTATGAGTATTTTAAAAGCTACCGTCATTATTGTGATTGTTGGATGCGGGTGTTAAAAACTTAGACTCAAACTAGGCTAGGATGTTTTCAGATAATACTACTTAAGTTCTCATATGATGACATCCTCACCATATGAATCAATTGTTATCAAGTCATTTGAATCCACAAGGTTTGCCAGTTTTTTATTACTGGCTTCTGCTCTTGTGTCCTTAGCAATAGCTCGATCCGCAGACATTGGCAGCTAATAATGCTTGCTTATCTCTAGGTGGTGAAAAGCCTCATCTACTTATTTCTATGTTTCAAGCCACTCTTAAAGGGACAGGAAAAGGGCAGGTTAATTCTTTTCTCCTCAGTAGGCAACTCCAGTATCCCACCTGTAAAATGTCTGATGAAAAACTCTTCCAGAGCATCAGTCAGGATCAAGGTGGCTGACTGCAACTCCCCTGGCCACATGGTGGCTCCCATCCAGAAAATATATGGATTTGTCAGATTTATATCTCCCATTTTAAACATCAGGTCTTCAAAGTGCTAGCATTCTTACTGAAGGATCAGTTCATATCAGAAGAAATGATCTCCTTTATATTGTGGAATGAACTGGAAGGATCACATTTTACTGCTCCCTCCTACTAAAGAGCAGGCGTAACACCATATTCTTATTGTAATGGAGGTTGGTACTTGGGACTTGGACAGCTGGTGTAGTGGTTCGAGTGTTAGACTAGGACCAGAAAGACCTGAGTTCAAATCCCCATTCTGTCATAAAATTCACTGGGTGACTCTGGGCCAGTCACTTCTCTCTCACCTACCTCACAGGTTGGTTGTGAAGATAAACATAACCATGTACACCATTCTGGGCTCCTTGGAGGAAGACCGGGATAGAAATGCAAATGAATGAATGAATGAAAGGATGAAAAAGATACAAGAATGCTGGGGTACAGGCAAACTCTTTGATCTGCAGTGGTTGATTCTCTGCTATGGCTGTGGATAACGGAGCATTAAGTCAATGGGAATGGGGGGTAGGTTCCCAGAAGCTGCAAAGAAAAGAAAAAATCCCAAAAGGACAAAAAGGACAGAAATAATGTAAATAAAGTGCCCTGCTATGCTTTGTGGGTCTATAGCTGTTCCCCCACCCCAGTCCAAAATCTGCCATTTCCCCACAATTTTTTGTGGGGGGGGGGAATTTTGTTTTAATACAAATGAGCCACAAAATTTCACCTTTCCTAAACACGGTGGTCAGAAATGACCTTGGAGGTCATTTCCAGCCAGCCCAAAAATGTATTTATTTATTTTATTTATATACTGCCCCTCCAAAAATGGCTCAGGGACATATACAACAAATAAAACAATTAAAATCAATTAACAGTTAAAATCAAAACTAATTCAATTAAACAATCAAAATAATTTAAACATTAAAAACATTAACATTAACATAATTTAAAACCAGCATTAAAAATGTAAACCACGAATCTAATTAAAAGCCTGGATGAATGCATTTTATTTATTTATTGTTGCATTTATATACCGCCTTTCGTTAAAAGACAACCCCAAGGCAGTTTACAAAAGTTAAAACATACAATAAAAGACAATAAGAATATTAAGCTAAAAATATATATAAAAACAGACCAAATCTAAAATCTATAAAATACTAGCATAAAAACAATACAACAGGTAAAAACACACAGAAGCAGCAGTAAAAATGATTATGTAAAAGCCTGGATAAAAAGCCAAGTTTTAACAAGCTTTCTAAAAGCCGTGATGGAGTCCGAAGAGCAAATGGCCACTGGGAGAGCATTCCAAAGTCTGGGGGCAGCAACAGAGAAGGCCCCGTCCTGAGTGCATGACAGCCGGGCCACTCTCATTATCAGCACCTGGAGCAGGGCCCCCTCAGAAGTCCTCGTCAAGCGGGCAGCAACCCTTGGGAGCAGGCAGTCCCTCAAATACCCCGGGCCCAAACCATTAAGGGCTTTAAAGGTCAAAACTAGCACCTTGAATTGGACCCGGAAATGAACTGGCAGCCAGTGAAACTCTTTCAGAATGGGCGTGATGTGCTCCCAACGGGCAGCTCTGGATAAAACCCTAGCTGCCGCGTTTTGCACTAGCTGCAGTTTCCGGATATTCGGAAACGCATTACAGTAATCCAGCCGCAACGTGACTAAGGCGTGGGTAACCGTGGCCAGATCTGCCTTCTCGAGAAAGGGACACAGCTGGCGCACTAGCCGAAGCTGTGCAAAGGCATGTGTCTTCATTGCCTTTATAAAAGTTGCCAGAGATGGAGAGGCTCTTATTTCAACAGGGAGCGCATTCCAGAGTCCATGGGCAGCAATGGAAAGGCCCGTTCTCGAGTAGCTGCCAAACGAGTTGGCGGCAATTGCAGGTGAACCTCTCTAGATGATTTCAGCAGGCAGTGGGGCTCATGGCGAAGAAGACGTTCACTTTAATACTCAGGGCCTAAGCTGTTTAGGGTTTTATAGGTTACAACCAGCACCTTGTATTTTACCCAGAAATGTATCGGCAGCCAGTGTAATTCTTTCAACACAGGAGTGATATGGTCTCTCCTAGATGATCCAGAGACCAACCTGGCCGCTGCAACTGCAGTTTCCAGATTATGTACAAAGGCAGCCCCACATTGAGTGCATTGCAGTAATCCAGCTTAGAAGTTACAAGCATATGTACTACCGTTTTGAGGTCGTTCATCTCAAGAAACGGATGCAGCTGGCGTATCAGCCGAGACCGATAAAAAGCACCTCTGGCCACCGCCTCCTTCAACCTGGGACACGAGGTGGATCCAGAAGCACCCCAGACTGTGCAACTGTTCCTTCCGGGGGAGAGTGACCCCATCCAGAACTGGCAGATCAAAATCATCTCCCGAGTTTCAACCCCACACAATAAGTACCTCCGTCATCTTGATTCAGTCTCAGTTTGTTATCCCTCATCCAGACCATTACTGCCTCCAGGCAGGCATTTAGGGAGGTTATGCCTTCTCCCAATGATGCTGACATGGAGAAATAGTTTTGGGTGTCTTCGGCATACTGATAACACCCTGTGCCAAATCTCCTGATGATCTTCCCAGCGGTTTCATGTAGATGTTAAACAACATTGGAGACAATATGGAGCCCTGAGGCACACCATAAGAAAGTTCAGATTTTGAAGAACAACAACAGTCTCCAAGAGACACCATCTGGAATCTGCCTGTGAGGTAGGAGCAAAACCACTGCAAAGCAGTGCCTCCCACCCCCAGTCCCCTCAAACATTCCAGAAGGATACTATGGTCAATAGTATCGAAAGCCGCTGAAAGATCCAAAAGGACCAACAGAGTCACACTTCCTCTGTCAATTCCCAATTGAAGATCATCCATCAGGCAGACCAAAGCAGTCTCCATCCCACAGCCCTCCCGGAAGCCAGTTTGAAATGGATCTAGATGATCAGTTTCCTCCAAGACCCTCTGGAGCTGGGAGGCCACCACCTTCTCAACCACCTTGCCCAGCCATGGAAGACTAGAGACAGGCCAGTAATTGCTTAACTCTGAGGAATCCAGGGCAGGTTTCTTCAGAAGCAGTTTAATGATTGCTTCCTTAAGACAAGGAGGCATCCTGCCCTCCCTCAGAGAAGCATTTATGATCTCTACCAGGCCCTCTACAACAGCTTCCTTGCTAGATTTTATAAGCCATGTCAGGCAAGGATCAAGAGGGCAGGTGGTAGGCCCGCACCATTCCAAGCAACTTGTCCATATCCTCAGGGGTCATGAACTGAAACTGATCCAGAATTACCACATAAGAGGAGCTGCTGGACACCTCGGCATCAGATTCCGTAACAATTGTGGAGTTTGAATCTAAGTCGCACATTAGCTCCTTCACAACCCTGATCAACTCCGCTGGACGTGAACTTGCGGATGCGATATGGGAGGGAAAGAATCGCTTCTTTGCCACACGTATGGCCTGAGCATAGATCTTCACATGCTCTCTATGTAATAATCTTTCGGATTCGAGTTGAGTCTTCCTCCACTTGCGCTCTAGTTGTCTATCTCACCGCTTCAGCCCCCGTAGTTCTTCCATATACCAAGGGGCCAGTTTCAAAGCGGGTCAGAGAGGACGCTTAGGCACAATTGTATCCACTGCTCTGGTGAGTTGATTATTCCAATTCTCCACCAGAGTGTCGACAGGGTCACCAGCAGATCCAACACTAAATCCCTCCAAGGCTTCTTGAAATCCTATAGGATCCAGTAACCTTCTTGGGCAGACCATCCTAATGGGCCCTCCGCCCCTGCGGAAGTGGGATGTGGTCATGAATCCAAGCTGATGGTGATCCGTCCATGACAATGGGGAAATCACAAGAGTCCCTGCCCACGGAACACCAACCTGTTCAGAGTGAAAGACCAAATCAAGCGTGTGACCAGCAATATGTGTCAATCCCGAGACCACTTGGGATAGGCCCATAGTCATCGTGACCGCTATGAACTCCCAAGCTGCCCCGGAATAACTGGTCCCAAAGTGGACAATGAAGTCCCTGAGCACCACAAGCCTTGGAGACTCCAAGTGCCAAGCCAGAGACCAAATCCATCAGCTCAGTTAGGGACTCCGTTGGGCAGCTGGATGATTGGTATACCAACAGAAGTCCCAGTCTATCCCTGGTCCCCAAACTTAGGTACCCACATTCAATAAGGTCAGACACTTGGACAGGGATTCTGGCAAGGGAGATATTGTTCTTATAGACCACAGCCACTCCACCTCCCCACCCACGTCCCCTCTCCTGCTCCTCAACAGAGTACACTGGAGGGGGAAGCTGGGACCAGACTGGGCCACCAGCCTCTCCCACCAAGTCTATGTAAAATATACCAGATCGGCCCCTTCATCCAGACTCAGATCATGAATGATTTCAGGTTTATTCTGGGCCAACCTGGCATTACAAAGGAGCAAGACAAGGCTCTGTGGATGGTTGGCATTGCTTTCCAAGATCAAAGAGCTGGCAGGACAGCCAGAAGGGGAAACAGCAATTACGTTTCTGATTTTATTTATTTATTTATTTATTTATTTATTAAATTTCTATACCGCCCTTCCAAAAATGGCTCAGGGTGGTTTACAAAGAGAAATAACAAATAAGATGGCTCCCTGTCCCCAAAGGGCTCACATTCTAAAAAGAAACATAAGACACACAACAGTCACTGGAAGTACTGTGCTGGGGGTGGATAGGGCCAGTTACTCTCCCCCTGCTAAATAAAGAGAATCACTGCGTTAAAATGTGCCTCTTTGCCAAGTTAGCAGGGGTGAATGAATAGAAGAAATGAAGGTGTGTAATTAATCCTCATAAGGATTCATTGGGGGAAAGTTATTATACACCAAAGAATCCAAACACTTGAAAAATAGTGACCACACATTTTGCTCCATAATTCCACTTCTACACGGGCTAGAGCTTAGCTTTTTAAAAAATGAAAGCTAGGAATCTGGGGGAATTAATAGGAGGGATCCAAATCTCGAATCGATTTGAATCGAATCAGGCGTGATTCGATTTGTACCCAAATCTAGCCAATGGACCACAGGGGTGATTTGTTTTGTCTCCAAATCACCCGAATCAGCTAGATTTGGGTACAAATTGAATCATGCCTGATTCGATTCAAATCGATTTGATATTCGACACTTCAACAGGGATTCTGGCAAGGGAGATATTGTTCTTATAGACCACAGCCACTCCACCTCCCCACCCACGTCCCCTCTCCTGCTCCTCAACAGAGTACACTGGAGGGGGAAGCTGGGACCAGACTGGGCCACCAGCCTCTCCCACCAAGTCTATGTAAAATATACCAGATCGGCCCCTTCATCCAGACTCAGATCATGAATGATTTCAGGTTTATTCTGGGCCAACCTGGCATTACAAAGGAGCAAGACAAGGCTCTGTGGATGGTTGGCATTGCTTTCCAAGATCAAAGAGCTGGCAGGACAGCCAGAATAGGAAACAGAAATTAAGTTTCTGATTTTCCTTCCTCTACAACAGCCTGCTGACCTGTCAATGTTATTTCTTCTATTCCCCACCACCACTGGAATAGCTGCCCCATAGTCAGTGGATACATCCCGTCTCCACATCTCCAGATAGACCCAGACACATTAAAACTCAACTCACCCAGGATTTTAGGCAGAAGCCAAATTAAAATACCCACTCACCTTCACACACCACGAGGGCTCCTAAGCCAAACAGCCTGGCCATCGCCCTCATTATCACCCTAAAGTGGCTCCCCCAAAGGGGTAACAGGCAGCATTCCTATAAAGCCCAGAGCTAGGCAGCTGATCCCAGGAACTGCAGAGTCACCCACCCCTGGCCCTAGTCCTGCACAAACTCCCCAGGTGTTACCCAGAGGCAGCAGGCTGCAGTCTCACGGGGGAAGCAGAAGCAGGCAGGTGGTAGCAGAAGGAGCCAACAGCACACACTTGGTCTCTCACCTCGAGCAGCATTGGAACGATTGTGTCCACTGCCCTGGTGAGTTGATTATTCCAATTCTCCACCAGAGTATCAACAGCAGAGCCAACACTAAATCCCTCCAAGGCTTCTCAGAATCCTATTGTATCCAATGACCTTCTCGAGTGGACCATCCTAATGGGCCCCCGGACCCTGCAGAGGTGGGACGTGGTTGTGAATCCAACTTTAACCATATGGTAGTACATCCATGACAAAGGGGGAATCACAGGAGTCCCCACCCATGGAACACCACCCTGATTAGAGTGAAAGACCAGATCAAGTGTTTGACCAGCAATATGCATCGGTCCTGAGACCACTTGGGATAAGCCCATAGTTGTCATGGACGCTTTGAACTCCTGAGCTGCCCCAGACAAATTGATCCAGAAGTGAACATTGAAAATGGCAGATACCTGGAATTAACACTTCCTTAACCATTTTTTCCTGCATATGCCGAGTTCGGGTGTCAATTATCCAACCACAGATACATGGTACTGTGAATGTTGGGTCTGCGAATTGTGATGTTTGCCTGTATTACTGAGCACCATATATCATGGCTAGGTTCTCCTGTATTACTGAGTACTTCATATATCAGTACCATTTCTAAGTTACCTTAGAGAGTTCCTTTTTCTGCATGATCCCCACTGCACTGAGGAGGTCTGTCTTCAGTTAAACACCAGCACGTATGGTGGCATCTCAGAGGCGGGACTTCTGTGTAGCCACTCCTGGGCTGTGGAATGCACTCCCAGCAGAAATCCATAATTTGAATTCATTTTTTATTTTCAGGAGAGCCTGGGTTTTCAAATTGTTGTAAGTGTTAACTGGTGTTACATAGTTTTTAGAATTTTTGTTTTTAACTGTTAATTGATTTTATTCTGATGTAATTGTTTTTATTTTGATGTAAATTGTTTTTATTTTGATGTAAATTGCCCTGAGCCATTTTTGGAAGGATGATATATAAATCAAATAAACTAACTAACTAACTAACTAACTAAATGTTGGTTGAGTAAATCATTACTCAAGAAAATCCAGTCACCAATTCTTACTCATCTCATCACAATACAGTAGGATATTAAGGCTGCACACAAGTTGTTCGGTTCAGGACTGGCTCCAGATTTCCAGGGTGTTCTTAGCAATGTTTTTCATGGCCTTCTACCTGGGTAAGCTCTGAGAGAATTACTCCTTCACCACAGCACAAGACACAGAGGTGGCCTTCTGAGGATCCCAGCCTTTGACAATTGCCCAACAATGTTGACTCCTGATGCTAGTCCCAGTGGTGCATTTTTGTATGGACTTTGGGGGCCTATGTCCAGAGCCCCCAGCCCCTGCTCTTCCTTTATATGTGAGCCCACTGACAATGCCATCAGGAATTTTCTCCCCTCCCACCATAGTGTTCTGGGTGGTCAGAGGAGCTGCTGTGCTAGCCCTATAAGGAAGCAGTCTTCTGCTCTTTCTGAATGAGCTTGGCAGTCAACTGACAGCTGAGCACCCTCTGTTCTAGCAGTTCCTGAAAGGGACAGCATGGCAGTTGCTTCTGTTCAGCAGAGAGGGGTCTGTTTGCGTGTGTGTGTGTGTGTGTGTGTGTGTGTGTGTAAGAGAGAGAACCTCGACCACTTCCAAGGATTCCCAATCCTCAGATATGCAGACTTCCTCCTTCCTGTCTCCTTCCACTTCTTGCTCTCTCTCTCTTGCTCTCTTTCTCTCTCTCTCCTCTGCCTTTTTCTTCTTCCTTACCTCTTACCATTCTTTCTCCTCCCCTCTCCTCTCCTTTCTTTCACTCTCCTTCCTCCTGCCCTCCTGCCTTCCTTCATGTATGGATGCTTGGTAGGGAAGCGGATCTAGAATAATTTAGGTACTCTACAAATAGCATTGTTGCTCATTGCTTTCTTAAAAAACAAAACAAAACACCTGTATACCAGGGGCCCTTGTAAGGGCATTAGGTCCAGACTGCAATAACCTATCTACACCACTGCCAGTCCTGGTCCAATCATTTGTTTGTCTTTTTCATATAATATTTCCCGAAAGGGAAATTTATTTCTAGGAAGAGAACATCAAGCCATACATGCAAAACATTAGTCCTAAAAACAAGAGCCCCATCCACACATTACATGCAACACTCGTACTAGTGTAGAGTGGGTGTACCCAGGTACAGATCTGAACACAGGTACAGTTATTCATATGTACAGTTCACAGGTACAGTTATTCATACAGCAGTACACTTCCTATCTGTACCACACATTTGAGAAGCCTGGGCCCAGGTGTAGTTTTAATATGAAGGCAGGTACAGTCATTCATACAAACACATGTATGAGTGTAGAGACATCTGTTCACTCGTACAGCGTAATGTCTGAATCAGGCTAGGGTGCAACAAGTTTTCATAGATCTGGACAAGATCTTGTCTAAATCTGGACAATACAGCATCTACTGGAAGAACAACATGGTCCATTTAAGAGACTGCATTTCTATGAAAGAAGAAATCCAATAGAATGGCTAGGTGTTCTCTCTCCGCAGCAATACCACAAGGCCATCACCCTAGCGCCTTGCAAGATATCCAACAAGATATGTTGCCTCGGTCAATGTTTAATTTTTAATTTTCCCTTCTGTGACTTTATCCCTCCCCAAAGAAAGAAAGTCCTGTTATGAACTTCTGCAGACAGGGTGTGGATTAGTACCAGTTGCTGATATACCATGCAAGTATGTCAGTAACATTGCGTGCATACGGGTTGCGCAAATGACATCACGCAAGAGGAAGCCCATTATCTTGAATGGGCTCATTCTTGTGCAACAGTGCCGCTGTGCGGCTCATTCCCACTCTCCTCTCCCCACCCTGGTCCCCTCAGTCATTCTGCCTCATCTCACTTGCCACTGCTTTAACTCTTATGTGAGGGCTGGTTATTTGCCTAGTTGGGGATCTGGGTGAACCATTCTTACTGTATTTAAAGAACTATTTCCCTAATATTGATTTTACAACAGGGTTTGAAATTTAGTAATATTAGCAGGTTGAGTAGATCAAAATTGTGTTTGTAAGGTTTAAATCTATGTTTTGAATTATTATTATAGCAAGGGTTAATTATATAGTTGGTGATTCACGAGGAGGTGTGAGCGGGAAGTCCATATTTGTTTAATGTGTCGTGAATGATTATTGTTAAAATTAATAAAAATTTATTTTTTTTAAAAAAAAAAGTTGGGGATCTGGGTGAATAATAAGCCTGAGCCCCTAGGATTAATGTGGTGGTGGGTGAGACAGGGCGGAATAAGGCAGCCAGGGCAGGGAGCCGGAATGAGCCACATCTATGGCTCAATTACCACACCCTCCTCCTGCCTGAAAGGGCCACTATTGATGGCTTGTATATAGGCAATTACTTCTTTGGCACAACAGGAACAGTGATGCACCCTGTTTTCTCCTGCTCTTTGCTTATTTCACTCTGGACTCCGTGTTAGTGGAAGTTAATCTCAGTTTTAAATTACAGGGCACAGAGGGGAACCAGGCCTCCTTCCCTTTGGTGTCAGCTATTAGCTATTGTTAGCTATTGCATTTAGAAGACATGGCTTAGCTAAAAATGGTGGAATGCATAGGGGCAGGAGTTGGGTTTTGTGGGTTTCATTACGCGTCACTACCTTCCTCCCCTAAGCCACTTAATGACACAGTGAGGAAATGACTTGATTAGCAAGCCAGAGGTTGCCGGTTCGAATCCCCACTGGTATGTTTCCCAGGCTATGGGAAACACCTATATCGGGCAGCAGTGATAGAGAAAGATGCTGAAAGGCATCATCTCATACTGTGTGGGAGATGGCAATGGTAAACCCCTCCTGTATTCTACCAAAAGAAAACCACAGGGCTCTGGGGGCGACAGGAGTCAACACTGACTTGACGGCACACTTTACTGTCCCTTTACCTTCCTCCCCCCACATAATATTATAACTGTGTAATCTAATGTGGGGATTCTCCTGTTTTAGCAAAGCTTGGTGAGCTTTTGTTTCTTCATACGATGACTGATCAAAATGTACTGCCGGTCTTGAGTTTTGTAATTATAGTGTCACCCTCCCAATATTTTACCCTTGCTAAAGCACAGCCTTTTCTGGTAATGCATTAATGGAATGCTGAGATTCACTTCTATTGTAATTACTTTTGGAAGTCTGCATTGCTGGCAGAATGTGTCTCTATCCGAAGCCACCTGGATGTGTTTGGGACATTTGGCAGCAAAACAAAGATAAAAGAAAAGAAAATTAGGGCGAGAAGTACCTGGCTCAAAAGTATTTGTTACCATTTCATTACTGCTTGCTAGAAATAAATGAGCTCTAGATTCAGTTTCATTATGTTCTGAATACAAGGAGTGTAGCTCCTTGTGCATATAGCAAACTCTTCTCTATATTTAGTTTCCAACAGTGCATTCAAGCTAATGTAATGTAGGGCTGCCAACTCTGACTGAAAGTATTCCAACCTGGAGATGTGTTGCCCAATATTTTTCACACTGTCAAGCCCACTAAAATCTACAGGATTGCTTTCAACAGTTACCTGCAGGCTCTGGGCCAATCCTGGAGGGTTGGCAACCACGTATTGCCAACTAGGCAAACCCTGCTCAGTCGACATAGAGGCACCTTTCAAAGTGATGGTCCTCTTATATTTAGCAAGGGGGAAAGCAACTGTCTCCTCTTGAACCCCCACATAGCAATTTTCTAGTGGCTGGGGCTGGTATCGACCTTGTTTTCCTTTTTTGACTGTGAGTCCTTTGGAGACAAGGAACCATGTTGTTGTTGTTGTTAATTTGTTGTGTTCATTTTCCTATGTAAACCAGCTTGCGAACCTTTTAAATTGAAAAGTAGTATATAAATAATAGTAGTAAATAAGTAATAAGTATTGCTATGGATTAGGGATGTGCACAAATAATTTTTTCTGATTTGATTTGTGCCCAAAACAAATCATCCCTGATTTGTTTTGTATCCAAATCCACCCCCTCCAAATCACTCCAGATTCGATTTGTATTTGCTTTAACTTGATTTGGATTTGGACTGATTTGGACCACTTACCTAGGGCCTAGGGGCACCAGATTTGGGTGCTGGCTAGGTCCTCATGGGTGCTACCTAACAACCACATTTCAAGGCAGTGGGACACTTGGTTGATGTTTACTGGGGTTTTTTAGTTTTTACTGATTTTTAACATTTCCATCATAGGAAACAATGGGGATTCGAATTCAAGCCCTAAAACAGATCCCCAGCTTTCTTTCCTTTTTAAAAAGTTAATCTCTAGCCCTTGTAGAAGTGGAGTTATGGAGTAAAATGTGCAGTCATTATTTTTCAAGTGTTTGGATTCTTTGGTGTATAATAACTTTTCCTTATCATGAATCCCTATGAAAATTCATTGCACACCTTCATTTCTTCTGTTCATTTTGACTGTCACTGGACAGTGCCAACTGTCAACTGCCATGTGCCAACTATACCCCTTCCCCACCGCCTGCAAGGCAGTGGGGTACTCATTTTAATTTTTAGGAATATTGAAATGTTTAGATTCTTTGGTGTCTAATAACTTTTCTTCATAATAAATCTCTATGAGGATTCATTGCACACCTTCGTTTCTTCTGTTCATTTTGACTATCATTGGACATTGCCAACTGTCAACTGCCATGTGTCAACTACACCCCCACTACACACACACACACACACACACACACACACACACACACGGGTACTCAGTTTATTTTTTTTAAGGTATTTTTGAAGTGTTTAGATTTTTTTGTGTCTTCATTACACACCTTCATTTCTTCTGTTCATTTTGATCCCACTGCTTTGCAGGTGGGGGTGGGGAATTAGTGGCATCCCATGTTCCAACTACCCATCAACCCACAAGCCACTGAGTACTTAGTTTATATTTTAGGAGTTTTTGAGGTGTTTAGACTCTCTGGTGTGTTATGAATCCTCATAGAGATTCATTATGAGGAAAGGTTATTAGACACCAAAGAGCCTAAACACTTGAAAAAAATCCTAGAACATAAACTGAGTAGTATCCCACTGCCTTGTGGGTGGGAGGGGTGTAGTTGGCACATGGCAGTTGACAGTTGGCACAGTCGAAAAGACAGTCAAAATGAATAGAAGAAATGAAGGTGTGTAATTAATCCTCATAAGGATTCATTGGGGGAAAGTTATTATACACCAAAGAATCCAAACACTTGAAAAATAGTGACCACACATTTTGCTCCATAATTCCGCTTCTACAAGGGCTAGAGCTTAGCTTTTAAAAAAATGAAAGCTAGGAATCTGGGGGAATTAATAGGAGGGATCCAAATCTTGAATCGATTTGAATCGAATCAGGCGTGATTCGATTTGTACCCGAATCTAGCCAATGGACCACAGGGGTGATTTGTTTTGTCTCCAAATCACCCGAATCAGCTAGATTTGGGTACAAATCGATTTGTACCCAAATCAATTTGCACATCCCTACTATGGATGTCCCTTTCCCAGAGACACAATTCACAACACGACATCTCTCATTTCTCTTTGTGAAAGCCATCAATATACAAAAATAACAGTTGTTTTAAATCCAGAATCTTTAGGTGATAGAGGTGAATACATGGGAGGTTCTCTCTTTTTCACCCATGCCAGGGGTGCAGCTATAATTGAACAAGTGGGGGAAAAACAAATGTCTCTGGGTCCCTAAGGGAGATGGGGTCCGTCAGCTGAGTGACAACTTGTGCTTCACTCTCCAAAGAAGACAGGAAAGTGTGTGTGTGTGGGTGCATGGGCCCATCTTCACTTTTTGCCACAGCTCCCACTCCAAACTTTTTATTCCTCTGTCCCATGCTGACTAGTGTACTATAGTTTACAACTATAGCCTGGCTTCATCACTTTGTTCTTTTAGACACCAGGTAAAGACCTTTTTGTTCACTCAGGCCTTTAAAATTTTTATTTTTAAATCTGATTTTTAACTGATTTTCAAAGGGTTTTTAAATTGCTTTGTATTGTATTTTGTATTTTCTCTATTCCCTTTTGGGCTGTTATGATTTAATATTGTGTTCTGAGCTGCCCAGAGAACAATTTGTTATATTTGGATGAGGGATACTAAACTGAGACTGAATCCAGATAGGATGGGGCTACTTATGGTGGGGGTGGTGGTGGTCAGAACTCCAGAGATGATTTTGATCTGCCAGTTCTGGATGGGGTCACTCTTTCTCAGAAGAAACAGGTACGCAGTCTGGGAGTACTTCTGGATCCAAACCTCTTCCTGGTATCTCAGGTTGAGGTGGTGGCCAGAGGTGCTTTCTATCAGCTTTGACTGATATGCCAGATGCATCCATTTCTTGACATGAATGATCTCAGAACAGTGGTACATATGCTGGTAACCTCCTGAATTGACTTTTGCAACCTGCTCTATGTGGAGCAGCCTTTGTACATAGTTCAGAAACTGCAGTTGGTAAAATGCAGCAGGCAGGTTGGTCTCTGGGTCATCTCGGAGAGACCACATGACTCCTGTGTTGAAAGAACTACACTGGCTGCTGATAAATTTCCGGGCAAAATCCAAGGTGCTGGTTATAAGCTATAAAGCTCTAAACAGCTCAGGCCCTGGTTATTTAAGGGGATGTCTTCTCCACCATGAGTCACATCACCCATTGAGATAATCCAGAGAAGTTTGTCTCCAGTTGCCATTGGCTCGTCTGGTGGCCACATGTGGACGCTGTCCAAAACTTTGGAATTCTCAAAACTATTGCCTCTACTCTGCTGCTGCCCCAAAACTGTGAAATGAGCTCCCTACTGAAATACAAGCCTCCCGATCTCTGACAACTTTTAAGAAGCATTTGAAGACTTATTTCTTCACTCAAACTTTTTAATCTGACTGTGGTTTTAAATTGGTTTAAGTTTTTTATTTCTGTATTTTAACTTGTTTTATCACCGCAGACTGCCCAGAAATGAAAATTTGGGGTGGTGTACAAATCTGATTAAATAAATAAATAAACAAGTCCAGTAATAATTTTGTTTGTTTTTACTAGGAGAAAAGAGGGAAGGCACACCTGCTAATTTTTGGAAATATAAAAGGGTAAGAGATTTTTGGAAATACAAAAGGGTAAGATCAGCCTGATCATGGAATCCCCACTCCATCACTCCACTAACTGATTTACGGTGAAAGTAAGGCTTAATTAAGTAAGCCTGAATATTGGAATATGCAACATAGGGAGAAGATCCAGCCTGCTTCTGGGTTGTTCTGAAGAGCTATGGTCCAGCTAGAGAGAACTATTGGAGATTTCCTATACTCTTGCAGGATTTGAAACAGGGTAAGGAAAGCTGGTGGTCAGACAATAGGAAAGCTGGTGGTCAGAGCAGAGATGTATGAGGCCCCAACTTTCCCTCCAAGACCCTTGCCTACATGTCCATTAACATAAAGAGGAAAAAATATGGACAGTTTTCATGGGACTGCATGACTGAATGCTGGTGGAAGGTGGCACATCTGAATGTGTCCCACATCAAAATCTCTTCGACTGTATAAAGCTAGCAAATCTATAATCAGATGGACTGATTGTATTTCTTGAGGCAGCCATTTAGAAGGTTAAGTGGGAAGCTTTCTCACTGATGTGCTACCTGGCATATTAAGCTTTTAGCATGTGGACACATTCCAACCTTCCTGAAGTAGTATAGTCCCATGATGAGGATTCTATAACATGTCTTTACCAACAGTTTGGATGAATTCTAAATCTAAGTAGACCCAAGAAGCTTTACTGTCTCATCATTATACATTAATTTTATTTTTGTTTTGATGAGGCCACTCTTTCAGCCGGAGTAGATGAATCTGCTCCTCTCACTTTTAGCAAAACTTTCTGTTTTGTTTAAGCAAAAAGTCTGTTTTATTGATAATAGGAATGATTTATGTTTCTGAGCCTTCCAAGTAGCATCTGCGGATTCATTTATTGAGTGTACAGAGCCCCAGAAGGGTACATTGAAAAAAATATTTTTATAACCTCTAAGATTTATTTGTATCATTTTTCCAGTTTAGAGAATGCTAAATGAATTGTGAAATGGACTTAACTTTATTTCAATACACTTTTAACAGAAAATGATTATTTGGGAAATGACATTTAAGCCAACTCAGGTCTAAATAGATTAAACCAAGCTAATATAAATTACTCTGTTAATACTGGAGTGACTGTATCTGTTGGTTGTTGTTAATTTTACCCCTAGTAAGTAAACAGCAGAGCACTAAGGAAGAGAGCACACACTCCAGTTACAGAGTAGGTAGCAGAGGATGGTTTAGTTGTTGCAGCTATTTAGAGAAAACAAATGAAGATTCTTGTAGAACTAAATACTAAGTAATTATTGGTTAAGTACACTTGGATAGGAAAGACCTAATCCTAATCTAAAGGACTACATAATGAATGGGTAAGGAGAGAGAGAGAGATGTTTCCATCTACTCTCTAAGAGGAAGGGAAGGATTGTGATTCAGCACAGGAAGTGCTGAAGAGTCAGATCAGGGGTCATAGAATAGGGACGAGACCTCTACTCCCAATGTGGTCATTAGGATGGTTGGTGCAAAAGGTCAATCCATCTCCATCTCCAACAGTATCTGGGTTGCATTTGCCAGACATGTCCTCTTATACTAGGCACATGGGCTGACACGATGCACAACCTTGTGCCTCCTTAATGCTCTGCTCCACGGTGGCTGCAGAGTCCCAAGGTGCTCAGAATGAGTGCTTGTGATGATTGAGGAAAACAGCAGAAGAGCTGCTAGCGCAACCGCTTCTTCTGAGTAGCCCCAAGGCTGCCTTAGGACTATGCAGCAGCTCCAGGGCAGAACATTAGGCAGACTCATCATGTCAGTCAGCTTCCACTATATGAAGCAGGTAGCCTAAACACTGTTGCCCTGATCTAGAGCCTCATGTTTACTGCAATATACATCTAGAGATGGTGCGAGAATGTAGCTAAGGATCTTCTTCTTCTTCTGAAATGATATGAAAGTCATTGCTGGGGAGACTGTTTCTTTTGAGCATCAGAGGTATCATGATGAATAGGTTACATATTGATGTGCTAGAGCAAGGCTGCTCAACCTCAGTCTTCCAGCTGTTGTTGGACTACAACTCACATCATTCTCTGCCACAGTGGCCACTAGCCAGGGAGGATGGGAGTTGTAGTTCAACTTCTGCAGGAGGGCTGAAGTTCTGCAGTTCTGTGCTATAGTATGAACTGAGTGTTGCCTAGCATTGCTTTCCCCCCCTTGTAAAGCATGCAAGAGTTTTTGAAGGTAAATAGTGGCTATATGCTCACATTCCCCAAGTTGTGGGAACTTCAGGACAAAGCACTGGAAACTCACATTATATTTGTCATAATATTTTTCAGTTTTTAAAAGTTCAGCATGAAATACAGAACAGTAGTGAAGCAAACACGGGGGTTACAGCAGATTCACCCTGTGGATGGTGACTCTTGGGACATTTGAATGCAGTTTTAAGTAAAAGTGGAGCCAAATGACCCATTTAAAAAGCCACCTAATGGTGCAGCACGGGGAAATGACTTGATTAGCAAGCCAGAGGTTGCCGGTTCGAATCCCTGCTGGTATGTTTCCCAGATTATGGGAAACATCTATATTGGGCAGCAGTGATATAGGAGGATGCTGAAAGCCATAATCTCATACTGCGCGGGAGATGGCAATGGTAAACCCCTCCTGTATTCTACCAAAGACAATCACAGGTCTCTGTAAGAACATAAGAACAGCCCTGCTGGATCAGGCCCGAGGCTCATCTAGTCCAGCATCCTGTTTTGCACAGTGGCCCACCAGATGCCACTGGAAGCCACAGACAGGAGTTGAGGGTGTGCCGTCTCTCCTGCCATTACTCCCCTGCAACTGGTACTCAGAGGCATCCTGCCTTTGAGGCTGGAGGTGGCCCACAGCCCTCCAACTAGTAGCCATTGATAGACCTCTCCTCCATGAAGTCATCCAAACCCCTTTTAAAGCCATCCAGGTTGTTGGCTGTCACCACATCCTGTGGCAGAGAGTTCCACAAGTGGATCACGCGTTGTGTGAAAAAGTACTTCCGTTTGTTGGTCCTAGACCTCCTGGCAATCAATTTCATGGAGTGACCCCTGGTTCTAGTGTTGTGTGAGAGGGAAAAGAATTTCTCTCTCTCCACTTTCTCCACACCATGCATGATTTTATAGACCTCTATCATGTCTCCCCGCAGTCGTCTTTTTTCTAAACTAAAAAGCCCCAGGTGTTATAGTCTTGCCTCATAAGAAAGGTGCTCTAGGCCCCTGATCATCTTGGTTGCCCTCTTCTGTACCTTCTCCAGTTCAACAATGTCCTTTTTAAGATGTGGTGACCAGAATTGTATGCAGTACTCCAAGTGTGGTCGCACCATAGTTTTGTATAAAGGCATTATAATGTTAGCCGTTTTATTTTCAATCCCCTTTCTAATGATCCCTAGCATTGAATTTGCCTTTTTCACAGTTGCCGCACGTTGAGTCGACACTTTCAATGAGCTGTCCACCACAACGCCAAGATCCCTTTCCTGGTCCGTCACCGACAGCTTGGATCCCATCAGCATATACTTGAAGTTGGGGTTTTTCGTCCCAATGTGCATCACTTTACACTTGCTAACATTGAACTGTATTGGCCATTTTGTCACCCACTCCCCCAGTTTGGAGAGATCCTTTTGGAGCTGCTCACAATCCGTTTTGGATTTCACTACCCGGAAGAGTTTGGTATCATCTGCAAATTTGGCCACATCGCTGCTTACCCCTGCTTCTAGATCATTTATGAATAAATTAAAAAGCACCGGTCCCAGTACAGATCCCTGGGGGACCCCACTTCTTACTTCCCTCCATTGTGAAAACTCTCCATTTATACCTACTCTCTGTTTCCTGTCTTTCAACCAGTTAGCAATCCACACATGTACTTGTCCCTTATCCCATGACCGCTAAGTTTCCTCAGGAGTCTTTGATGAGGAACTTTGTCAAAAGCTTTTTGGAAGTCCAGGTAGACTATGTCAACTTTATCACCTTGATCCACACACTCATTGACACTCCCAAAGAAGTCCAAAAGGTTGGTGAGGCAAGATTTACCTTTGCGGAAACCATGCTGGCTAACTCCCAGCAGGGCCTGTTCTTTAGGTGCTTTACAATTTTATCCTTGAGGATCCTTTCCATCAATTTGCCTGGAACGGATGTTAGGCTAACCAGCCTGTAATTTCCCGGATCACCCCTGGATCCCTTTTTGAAAATCGGTGTTACATTTGCTACTCTCCAGTCCTCTGGTACAGAGCCCGATTTCAGGGATAAGTTAAATATTTTAGCAAGGAGGTCGGCAATTTCACATTTGAGTTCTTTGAGGATTCTTGGATGGATGCCATCCGGCCCTGGTGATTTGTTAGCTTTGAGTTTTTCCAGACAGTTTAGAACATCATCCCTTGTCACTTCTATCTGACTCAGCTCTCTAGCCTCCATCCCTAAAAAGCCTGGTTCAGGAACAGGTATATGCTCAGTATCCTCTGCCGTGAAGACAGATGCAAAGAACTCATTCAGCTTCTCTGCAACCTCCATATCCTCCTTAATAATCCCTTTTACTCCCTCATTGTCTAATGGTCCAACCGCCTCCTTGGGAGGTTTCCTGCTTCTGATGTACATAAAGAAGTTTTTGTTATTCCCCTTGATACTTTTGGCTAAATGTTCCTCAAACTCTCTTTTTGCCTCCCTTATTGTCACCTTGCATTTCTTTTGCCAGAGTTTGTGTTCCTTTCTGTTCTCTTTGTTTGGACAGGCCTTCCAATTTTGGAAGGAAGTCTTCTTCCCTTTTATAGCTTACTTGACGGTACCCGTTAGCCATGCTGGCATCCTCCTGGACTTAGTGATACCTTCCCTCCTTTTGGGTATACAATCTAACTGGGTTTCTAGTATTGTGGTTTTGAGTAAACTCCATGCACTCTGGAATGAAGTGACTCGCCTGATTTCCCCCTCAGCTTTCTTTTCACCATACTCCTCATTTGCGAGAAGTTTCCTCTTCTGAAATTCAGAATGTCTGTTTTAGACATCCTTGGTGATTTTCTCCCAGCATGTATGCTGAATTTGATGGCACTGTGGTCACGGTTCCCTAAAGGGTCGATGACACTGACGTCATGCACCAGGTCCTGGGTGTCACTCAGAATTAGATCCAAGGTCGCCTTCTCTCTGGTTGGTTCCATGACCAACTGTTCTAGGGCACAGTCATTTAGCGTATCTAGAAATTTGACCTCTTTGTCCTAACTTGAATGTGAATTTACCCAGTCTATGTGTCGGTAATTGAAATCACCCATAATTACAGTCCTGCCTCTCCTTGACGCCTCCCTGATTTCCTCCTGCAACTCCCAGTCACTGTTGGCATTATGATCCAGAGGGCGATAGCATGTCCCCAGTAGCACGTTCCCTTTCTGGCCTTGTATGGTCACCCACAGGGTTTCTGTGGAGGACTCCAGTCCACCTAGGTTTTCTAGCTTGTTAGATTCTATCCCTTCTTTAACATACAGTGCTACCCCTCCTCCAAGGTGCCCCTCCCTGTCCTTTCTATAGAGTTTATACCCAGGGATAACAGTGTCCAACTGGTTCTCACTGTTCCACCATGTTTCTGTTATGCCCACTATATCTATTTCTGCGTTAGTAACCAAGCACTCCAGCTCACCCATCTTGTCTCGGTGGCTTCTGGCATTGGCATATAAGCACCTATATGCTGAATCTCTCCCCTGATGTATGCTATTCTTTTGACTCTTTGACCTGCTGGCACAGGCTCCCGTCTGCTCTTTATGTGGTTCTGCTCTGTCCCCTTCTGTTTTATCTGAATTCTTTTCAGCCTCACACTTTAAAGGATGGCTTTTTCCAAATGGGATACTGCCCAGCTCCCATCGGCTGTTCCCCAGGTGTCATTTTAAAAGTTGCTCTGCAACCTTTTTTATTTTAAGCGCCAGCAGTCTGGTTCCATCTTGGTTCAAGTGCAGCCCGTCCCTTTTGTACAGGCCTTGCTTACCCCCAAATGTGTCCCAGTGCCTAACAAATCTAAACCCCTCCTCCCGGCACCAACATCTCATCGACGCATTGAAACCCCTCAGCTCTGCTTGTCTCACTGTACTTGCGCATGGAACAGGTAGCATTTCTGAGAATGCTACCTTGGGGGTCCTGGACTTCAAAATGCTACCTATCAGCCTAAATTTGGCTTCCAGGACCTCCCGACTGCATTTCCCCACATCGTTGGTGCCGACGTGCACCACAACAGCTGTCTCCTCCCCAACACTGCCTAGGAACCTGTCTAGATGCTGCGTAATGTCCGCAACCTTCGCATCAGGCAGGCAAGTCACCGTGCGGTCAACACGTGGGTCACAAACCCATCTCTCTATCCCTCTAATGATCAAATCACCAACTACAAGGAGGCCCCCACCCCCCAGATGAGTATCCCCTGTGCGAGAGGATATGGGCTCATCATCCATGGAGGGGGTCCTTTCTAAAGGAGCATTTCCCTCTTCCTCAGACCGATGTCCTCCTTGCCCAAGACTTTCATTCTCCCTGACAGCAGAGGAGCTACCAGCCCTGGAGTGGGATGCCTTTATCACATCCCTGAAGGTCTCATCCACATGCCTCTCTGTCTCTCTGAGCTTCTCCAGATCCGCCACCTTGGTCTCAAGGGAACGGATTTATTCCCTGAGAGCCAGGAGCTCCTTGCACTGAGCACACACCCATGACTTCTGCCCATGCAGCAAATAGTCATACATGTGGCACTCTGTGCAATACACTGGGAAGTGCCCCTCCCCTGCTGACCTTCTATCTTCATACTGTTTTGGTTGGCTGTTTACAGTATTTAGGGAGCTTATTGTCCGTTTATTAGATAGTTTATTAGGATAGGTCTCAGCTGTAATGGTCAACTATTTAACTGTCCAAACAGCCTTTCCCAAGAATATGAGGGAAGTGAGGGAGGGATATGTACTTACATTCTCTTGTCCACCAGGCTCCTTGTGATCGCGGGGGTTTGTTCCAGGCTCCCCCGCACACTTCCCGCTATACTCCTGCAAAACTCCTACGTCCTGTTTGCTATCCCTGTTCCAGTGACGACCTCTGTGGTCGTCAGGAGTCGACACCGACTCAAAGGCACACTTTACCTTTACCTAATGACCCATTTTAGTGTCCATTGTGCTTCTGGGGCTCCAGGAACTTTGCATGACTAATGACACATTTGTTAACCAACAAGCCCCCATGTCTTCCATTTGATGATGATTCCAAAACAGAAAAGCACCAGGGCACTTTCTAGATTAACACAGTGTCACTACGGATCTGTAAAGTGTGTTTCTGTACTGTGTTGTGACACCGCAGTCCTGCGCTAACAGCAAGGTGCCATTCACATTTCTGATGTCTTCTTTCAGATTTTATCTTTGCTAGAACATTGCAAGCCCATTGCAGAAAAATAGCTGTATTTTCCCATTGTAGGCATTTGATATTTTGGGGATCATTTTCAATACGATTCTGCCAAGCCGAAGCATTTTACTACTGATCTAGAGTGTGATCTGGAAAGTGCCCACGAGAGAAAAAAAACGTATGAACTCATCCTTGTTTCCAGCAGGAGAACAAGTGCAGCAGGTTTCCCCCATGGATCCCAGGGTCACTGCTGTCGTATGACACCATACAACCTCAGGATGGGGTTCTAAATACATCATCTTTAGAAACACAGCTTTTGGGCATGGGCACATTTGGGGTTTGTTGCTCAGATGATAAATCTCCTACAGGGATTTCATAAGTGGCTAAGTCTAAGATATTCTTTCAGTTGTTGAATATACCTACACTCCAATAGCTAATGAGCCTTACAAGCACACATATGGAAACCATGACTGGGGACACCATTCTAAAGTTAATTAAAGATACATGCCAGACGGAAGGGGCTAGCAGCTCAAGGAGCCTCATTTCATTGAGTGCATTCAAATGCTATACCTAGAGGAAGACTTGGCCTGAAGAAGAAATCCTGAAACTGTGTGACTGCTTATCCTTCTGGCAGATTAACATTAAACCTGTACTTGCATGTAGGTCAGCCAGTAGTCTGCAGTGTTTAATGATGAAGCCGCAGTACAATACAGTCTCTTAATCCCAGAGGACTGCACCTGTGTACTCACCACAGAATGGTTGCATGCTTAAAATCTAGATAGATTCCTTTGAAAAATGAAATAATAAATGCTCAGCATCCCCAATGCATTCAAAGCATTGTCTCTCAATAAAAAGAAGACTGACTCATATGTATGAAAGCTATTGTTGAAGGCATAAAGGTGGCTTTATGAATTTTTTAAATGAGAATAAGGTGGCCAGAAATGACAGGGCTCCTTTACTTTTAATAGCTGTCTAGAAGAGGTTATTTCAGCAGGTGCAGCTTGCTATCCTCTAGAATCTCCTTTTCTACATAATTTTCAATGGTGTGAGAGCTAGGATCTCTTTGCATTAGATCATCTGATAATAAAATGATCTCTGTGTTTATGCTGTGCTGCTTATTGCCACAGTATCCCTGGTAGGATTCACTAGCCGGATTCAGACATTATGCTGTATGAGCAAGTAGATGTCTGTACACTCGTACATGTGTTTGTGCGAATGACTGTACCTGCATTAATATGTTAAAAGTGAACCTGGATACAGGCCATTTAAATGCATGGTACAGATAAGAAGTTCGGGATGTGCACGGAACTAGTTTTCCCAGTTCAGCTTGAATCCGACGGGATTCCCTTTTACAAGTAAAGGGCTTTGCCATAGTAAGTATGGGGCACGGGGTGAGGAAAAAGTTATTTTTCATCTTTAAAAACAAGCTGCTGGTAGTTGCAGGGGAAGTGAGGGCAGGGACAGCGGGGGCTCCTCACACACCCCTCCCTGCTGGCCTCCCAAATGAGAGGCCAGTCAATCTGCGGCCCATATCGGGCCTCTCTGCACATGCAGCCGCCATCACAGTGACCTCTGCATGTGTGCAGAGGCCATTTGCATCACCATGCAAATCGCGTGGTGATGAAAATGGCCTAAGTGCATGTGCGGAGATCACTTTAATGGCGGCTGCATGTGCACAGAGGCCTGAAATGAGCCATAGATTGATCAGCCTCTCATTTGGGAGGCCGGTAGAGGGGGGTGGGTGGAGGCAGCAGCAGCTTAAGGTTAAACAAACCTTTTCCTTGCCCCCGCCACGTACTTACTATGGCAAAGCTCATACTAAGGAATCCTCGCTGTATTCCCCTTTACAACTATATCCCCTTGAGCCCGTCAAGCTGGCTTTCGAGTTGGGGTTTTAAGCCGAGCTTGGCTCAGCTTGAACTCAGACCAGCTTCCCTCTTCATGGGGCCGGTTTGGTTAGATTACTAGCCTTTGAGCCGAGCTGGCTTGAATTCAAGCCTGGTTCACTTTGAGTCGGCTCGCACACCCCAAAGGAAGTGTACTACTGTACCTTCATTCAGCATAACATGGCTGTACCTGTGTACAGATCTGTATATGTGCACACTGAACACTAGTCATATGTGTGTTGAACATAATGTGTGACTGGACCTAGTATTTGCAAGATTAAGCTGTGGATTTCCATCCAGAAAAAGTGAGTAATGCTTAATTCCTGTTGAAATTAGTAGGACAAATTAATCACAACTAACTGCAATTCAATTCATTTAATCAAAGCATGATTAACGTTATCTGTATCAGGACCTTGATCTCTAGGTATTGACTAGTAGAGAAAATATTATTATGGCTACAATTCTATGTGAATATTGCTTGGGAATAAACCCCATTGTACTCAGTAGGACTTAATGCTGAGGACAATCTACATAGCATCTAGTTGCTGAGTATGCTATATTAAGGCTCATGGCTTGTCTAATATCTGCAGTCAGTTTGCTAAAAAGATGGAAAGAGATAAAAGGTGTCAATCTTCCAAGTTTTCTTCCATCTCACCACTAGATCATGCTGTGACACAATATATGTTCCACATCTCTATAAGCTAATTTCTTGCATTTGTTATCTAATGTTGTGTAAGGGGACCTGCCAGCAGCAACTGGCAGATTTCCCCTCTGGTTGATAAGATGGCGCTTATCGGCAGAACTGAACAGGAATGTAATCTTTCTGAGAAAAGATTAAATCTTGTGGGGACATTAGGGCTCTTTCAGCAGCCATCCCTGTAGCTGAAACTCCTGCTTTTCGTTTTACACAGAAATACTGTTTTGAAGGCAAAATGAAAAACCAAACCCAGACTTTGAGTTAAACTTGAGCATGTATGTCTTACCCAGAAGAACTGCTGTTCATGTGAAAAAAATGTATATTTTCTGCTTGATTTTACATTGTGCTAAAGATGCTGCCAGCTCTCATATGCAGAACCCCTTGGTTTTTACAAAGAAAAAAAAATCTGGCTGGATCCTAAGGCTGTACAAGATATGTTTAGGGTCTCTCTCTCACAACTCCTACTCATTTTCAAAGCAGAAGAAATAAAACAAAGGAACATTGTTAGTGTGTTCTACAGTAAATGGACAAAAGTGCTCATGCTGCAGGATACATGTCCGTGTGTAGTGTGCAGTGATTTCATAGGCCTACAGTCTATGCCAATGTCTGTTGACTTTCTGTGCCTTGAAAAAGTAACTTATATTATCACACTGGTCTTTTAAGATAGATCCATAAAAGAAACAGCATGGGTGGGAAAACCATATTAAACCCTACTCTTCTCCATCCCAACAGTTCAGGGAAATTGACTGAACAAAATAACTAGAGATGACAGAAGTGAAACCCTTTGGGCGGCCTGTATTTCCTTCCCTCTCAGTAAGAGCTCTCAGTAAGCTCCCCTCTCAGTATGTCTTCCAGCTTTCCTTGACGTACCTTCAGAAATCTGAACACTTTCCTGTGATTAGTATATTAGGTATTGCCATGCTTTAAGGCCTGGTTTAAATATGCAGCAGAATGAGGCAGGAAGGAGCTGTAAGGTGCTGAAGTAATATATCAGACTCAACCACTTCAGACTGGAAGTGGAGGTATCATAATTTTGAATGTTTCTCTATCTGAAAAATAAAATCCTCTTGCAAACTGAAAAAAAAAAAAAATGGAAGGGAGAGATAATGGGGAGGGGTGTGTGTGGGCTAGAGTTGTGCTAGCAAAACAATGTAGAAAAGAAGCCAAAATACAATGCTTCCAGTCCTAACATGCTAACCGCTATCTGGTAGTGTGCTCCATCTGGAAGTTTTTCACATGAGGCTTTTAATTCTCATCTCCTCCAGAATGGAAGCCAGATATTGGCCAGATTTTTCCCAAAGTCCCTGCGAATTATTGGGGAGCAGTTCACGAACAGTCCAGATTTTTCACTCTGCATTAGAATATAGCCCAATTTATATTGTTATATCCAGTTAGCCCTGCTAACTTGGCAAAGAGGCAGCTTTTAATGTGGTGATTCTCTTTATTTAGCAGGGGGAGAGTAACTGGCCCTATCCACTCCCAGCACAGTACCTCCAGTGACTGTTGCTGGTGTCTATCTTATGTTTCTTTTTAGATTGTGAGCCCTTTGGGAACAGGGATCCATCTTATTTATTTGTTATTTCTCTGTATAAACTGCCCTGAGCCATTTTTGGAAGGATGGTATAGAAATCAAAATCATCATCATCATCATCATCATCATCAGCCATCCCAAGTCCTTGGGAAGGACTCGATGTCTGGATAAAACAAACCAGTCAATAACACCTGTCTGACTGTGTAAACAACAACAACAACAACAACAAAATTGACAATAAAATTCAGCCATCCCAGGTCCTTGGGAAGGACTCGATGTGTGGATAAAACAAACCAGTCAATAACACCTGTCTGGCTGTGTAAACAACAACAATAACAACAACAATCTGGAGTAAGTATCTGAAGTAAAGAAATTCACTATTTGTGTTGGGTTTCTGGCCTCCCAGTAAACTCACAGTAAAGCCTGCTGTTCGTAAAAGTCCCAGGGGGCAAGGGAGAAGAGGGCAGTGTCTGGGTCAGCAAGGGATGGAAGGATGGGGCCAGTGAGAGAAGCAAGGGATGGGGGGTCTTGAATGTTGGAAGGAAAGGACTTTGCGCTGTCTCTTTGCCTCAGACAGTGGAGGACAGACTAGTAAGTCAGAGGGCTAGAAGGTCAAAGACATTTGGTCATCACTTCCTGCTGCTCTGATGCTATCCCTTTGAAATGTAGATTGCTAATCTTAGGGGATTCAACTTCCTTCCTCCTTCTCTCTCTTGCTACCTGGCTGTTGACCTTGCAACATGGCAAGTCTCTTGCCCTGCACCATATGTGCAGAGAAGATGGTGAATCCATCTGCATCCATTTAGATAGATAGATTAGAGATCCTAAATCCTCACTTTCCTATCTAGAATGGAGTTCCTTAATAAATACCTTTTATATTGATTTGAAACTAGCAATTGGCTCCAAGTTACTTTACTCTTAGCACACATGCATGCATAACTAAATCCGCTGTGTTTGTGCCTCTGTGCACTCTGCTATATTGAAAAAGGGATTCTCTCACCACAGAGAATTTCCAACAGGTTATGGGCTCCAGCAAGTTATGGGAGCAGTATTTTGAGCTGCGTGTGCTGCAACTAGAGAGTTAGGTTTGTTCCAGGAGATCCATTGAGATCTAGCGTGGACACTTTGAATTGCTAATCTACAGCAACTGCCTTTTGGAGCCAGTGACGATGGCTGCATACCTGGAGGGAAAACTCAGGCTTACCATCCTGGAAGCGGATAATTGCTTGGAATGGAAGACTCGACTGAGGATTGCACTGAAAGCAGAGGGACTCCACCAAGTTACTGAGGAAGACCCGCCGCCAGATGGAACCTCGGATGCTGAGAAAAAGGAGAAGGAACTCTGGCTAATTAAGGACCGAAAATCACAAGCGATGATTGCAGCTTCCGTGAGTAAAACTTTCCTTTATGCTATTTGTGATCTTGGAACCTCAAAGGAGATGCTAAACAAGCTAGATTCTATGCATATGAGGAAAGGATGGGCATACACGTTTAATTTACGCCGAAAATTGCAAGACCTGCAATATAAAGATGGGGACTGTTTCTCTACTTTTATTGGGACTTTGGAAGATTTCTTTTTTCAATTTAGACAAGCAGGAGAGGAATTTACAGAGAGTCAAAAGCTGGAGACTCTGTTCTTGAGCTTGCCTGCTTCCTATAGCACTATAATCGGGCAATTGGAAACCCACACCAATCTAAACTTTGAAAAGGCTGTAGAAACATTGTCTTCGGAGGCTAACCGAAGAAACCTTTTAAACTCACGCTATGAAAGTGAACTGGCTAGCAACTTTGCTCTTAAAGCAACAATTGATCATTCCAGACGTAACCCGAGATGGGGAGGGAATGCTGGAGGAAATGCTGCAAGAGGGAACCGCATGGGCACCTCACATTTGCATACAAAGAGAGCAGATTACACCAGAGAAACTCAGCCCAGAGAGAGAGGTCACATGACCGCCAGTGCTGAAATGAGGTCAGCTGGAAACAAAGCCTTCAGGTGTTTCCTATGTAACGAATTTGGCCACCGGGTGGCGCATTGTCCCAAGAATCAGACCAGGAGGTCTGGGAATATCAGTCAAACAAAGGAGAATGAAAATAGAGATTCCAAGTATACAGACAGACATTTCAACAAGAACTATAGTGTTAATTTAATGAAAAATAATGAAAAGCTGATTTTAGATTCTGGGTCATCTGTCCATATTTCTAAAAATCTAAGTTTCTATACTGAACTGTTTGATATTCCTGAAGAGACCATTTATTTGGGCAATAATACTACAATTAAAGCAAAGAAAAAGGGCGAAGGAATTTTATATTGCAAATTGCTGGATGGATCTGTTAAACCATTTTTTCTGAGAGATGTTTTGTATATCCCTGAATTCTCAAGCTCCTTGATTTCAATATCCAAGCTAGAGCAACAAGGCTGTGAATTGTATATTAAAAATGGACAATGTGTTGTTACCCAGAATGGAAAAGTTTGCCTTGTGGGCTCGGAATTTCAAGGTCTTTATCATGTGGAAGAGCAATTTACAGACAGAGAAAGACCAGCCCAGTCCAGACCTGAGGCATACCAGCCTAATGTAATGAACCTAGCCAAGTTGTGTCAGCATGGAAACTGCTTACAATTATGGCACAGAAGACTAGGACACAGAAGTTTTGAATCAATTCAAAACATGAAGGAACAGGGATTAGCTAATGGCATTGATTTTGTACCATGTGACACTGTAACTAACTGTGTTTCTTGTCTCGAGTTCAAAGCAGTAAACAAGCCATTCCCAAAGCAGAGTGAAAGGAAGACGAAAGGACCCTTGGATCTGATCCACAGTGACATATCTGGACCACTACCAGCAACCATAGGTAATCATAAATATTTTCTAACTATAACAGATGATTTCTCAAGATACACGTGTGTTTATTTACTGAAGGAAAAATCAGAGATGCTGGAGAAATTAAAACAATATGTGGCGATGGCAAGCAACAAATTTGGCTGGAAGCCAAAGATCCTGCGCACAGACAATGGAGGAAAATACATGTCCAATGCTACACAGCAGTTCTTGAGAGAACATGGAATCGTGCATCAAACTACGGTGTCCTACTGCCTGCCCCAAAATGGAATCGCAGAAAGAATGAACAGAACTCTACTGGACATGGTAAGATGCATGCTTGCTGACGCACACCTTCCACAGAAATTCTGGGGAGAAGGCATCATGACTGCTACATACATACACAACAGAATGAACACAAAACCTATTGAAACAACACCTTATGAACTTTGGCATGGTCATAAGCCGTCCATGACGCACCTGCGTGTCTTTGGAAGCACGGCTTACTCATACATCCCAAAGGAAAAAAGGACTAAGTTAGGGGCTAGGGCCACAAAAGGGATTTTTGTAGGCTACACAGCACAATCCAAAGCCTACAGAATTCTGGATCCTGACACCAACAGGATAACCATAAGCAGAGCTGTGTGTTTTGAAGAGGATGAAAGAGCTACACCTTCAGAGGGGGCCTACACTGAAGCAAGCAACCAGACCAAGCACCCTGATGACTGGATTATGCTTCCTGATCTCAGAGGAACTGAGGAGGAGGAGGAGACAGCAGATCCAGATCCAACCACACTTGACACAGAGACCCCCAGCGATCCACCAGACGCACCTGAGGTGATAGAAGGGACCACAGAGGGTGAGGTGAGGCGATCAACGCGCTCAAACAGAGGTGTTCCAGCTCCGAGGCTGTCCTACCTCGCAAGAACAGCGGAACAACCAGAACCTTCATCATGGGAGGAAATATCCCAGCTACCACAACCAGAAGCCCAGAAGTGGAAACAGGCTGCAATTGAAGAGCTTGAGGCTCTACAGAAAAACAAAACCTGGACTCTTACTAAGTTACCACAAGGAAGAAAAGTTATTGGCTGCAAATGGGTTTTCAAACTCAAACATGATGCTGATGGTGAGATTCAGCGCTACAAAGCCAGATTAGTAGCAAAAGGATATTCACAAAAATATGGAGAAGATTATGATGAAACCTTTGCACCAGTGGTTAAACATACCACATTAAGGACTCTGTTAAGTATTGCTGCTAGCAAAGGAATGCATGTTGAGCACCTAGACGTGAAAACTGCATTCTTGCATGGTGAACTAGAAGAGGACATTTACATGCAACAACCACCAGGTTTCTTACAGGAAGGCAAAGAGGACTATGTATGCAAACTGCAAAAGAGCATTTATGGTTTAAAACAAGCTGCCAGAGCATGGAATATAAAACTGAATGATATGCTGCTTCAAGCAAACTTCAAAAGAAGTGAAGCTGATCCCTGCCTGTACACGAGATGCAGAGATGGGAAATGGACTTACATTTTGGCGTATGTTGATGATTTGATTTTTGCCTATGAAAATCCAGATGACAGCAAGGAAATAATGGATCATCTGAACAAAGAAGTGGAAGTCAAGCAACTTGGCAACATTGCACACTACTTGGGCATTCAAGTACAAAGAGAGAAAGATGGAAGTTTCCTGATCAACCAAGAACAGAAAATTAAAGACTTGATAAACTTGCTCAGACTGGAAAATGCAAATCCTACACCAACTCCAATGGAAGTGAACTACATAAAGCAAGAAGATCAAACTGAGCCACTATCTGACAACCATAGATATCGTGAAGCATTGGGTAAGCTTTTATACATTAGTACACTCACTAGGCCAGATATTAGTACAGCAGTTGGTTTACTTTGTAGAAAGACTGCATCACCAACAGTCAAGGACTGGAATGCAATGAAAAGACTTGTTAGGTACCTAAAGGGTACTGCACACTTTAAGCTCAAGCTGCCAGCTAATAGTGAACCAAAACTAGAAGCATACGTAGATGCAGACTGGGGTGGAGATATAACAGACAGGAAATCCACCAGTGGTCACATAATTTTCTATGGAGATGGAGCGATAAGCTGGTCAAGCAGAAAACAAGACATAGTAGCATCATCAACCACTGAAGCGGAATATGTATCAGCTGCACAGGGCTGTCACGAGATACAATGGCTGTGTCAACTACTGAAGGACCTAGGTACAGATGTACCACAGCCCATACCAGTGTATGAAGACAACCAAAGCTGCATTCAACTCTCCAAACAAGAAGATGTAAAGAGGAGTACCAGACATATTGATGTGAAGTACCATGTAGTGAGAAGTCTGCAGAAAGATGGACTAATCAAGTTGCTCTACTGCCCGACAAATGAAATGCTCGCAGACTTACTCACTAAGCCACTACCAAGACCCTGCTTTGAAAAGCTGAGAGAGAAAATGAATATTGTGAACTGAGTCACGAGACAACGAGAGGGGGTGTTGGAAGGAAAGGACTTTGCGCTGTCTCTTTGCCTCAGACAGTGGAGGACAGACTAGTAAGTCAGAGGGCTAGAAGGTCAAAGACATTTGGTCATCACTTCCTGCTGCTCTGATGCTATCCCTTTGAAATGTAGATTGCTAATCTTAGGGGATTCAACTTCCTTCCTCCTTCTCTCTCTTGCTACCTGGCTGTTGACCTTGCAACATGGCAAGTCTCTTGCCCTGCACCATATGTGCAGAGAAGATGGTGAATCCATCTGCATCCATTTAGATAGATAGATTAGAGATCCTAAATCCTCACTTTCCTATCTAGAATGGAGTTCCTTAATAAATACCTTTTATATTGATTTGAAACTAGCAATTGGCTCCAAGTTACTTTACTCTTAGCACACATGCATGCATAACTAAATCCGCTGTGTTTGTGCCTCTGTGCACTCTGCTATATTGAAAAAGGGATTCTCTCACCACAGAGAATTTCCAACATTGAAGAGGCAAGGTGTCATTAGCACTGGCTCCAGTCTAGGCAGCAGGGCTGTCAAGGAGGGAATGGTGGCTTATTGCCATTCTACTACTGCAATGCACTACTGTAATGCACTCTATGTGGGGCTGCCTTTGTACATAGTCCAGAAACTGCAGTTGGTACAGAATGTGATAGCCAGGTTGGTCTCTCGGTCACCTCAAAGAGACCATATTATTCCTATACTAAAACAGCTACAGCGGTTACTGATAGGTTTCCTGGCAAAATTCAAGGTGCTGATTATAACCTATAAAACCCTAATCAGTTTAGGCCCTGGGTATTTAAGAGACTGTCTTCTTCGCCATGAGCCCCACTGCCCATTGAGATCATCTGGAGAGGTTCGTCTGTAGTTGTTATTGGCTTGTCTGGTGGCTACTTAGGGTTGGGCCTTCTCCCTGCTGCCCCGAGGCTTTGGAATGCGCTCCCTGCTGAAATAAGAGCCTCCCCATCTCTGACAACTTTTTAAGTTAAGACACATTTGTTTACTCAGGCTTATAATTAGATGTATAGTTTTTAACATTGTGTTAAATTTTAAATTATTTTAATATTTTAACGTTCTAATTTTCTTTTAATTTATAATGTTTTATTGTAAACTGCTCATACATAAGTCTTGGCCAGTATATAAATATGTTAAATAAATAAATAATAGATAAATTCACCTCAAGTGGCAAATGGCAATGAGCCAGTTCTGATTTTCTGTTTTGTCACATTTGGAAACTGGTTCCTCAAAGTGGCATAGCTTGTTCCAATGTCACCCACACCAGACCCCTATGCGGGAGGCTGTGTTAGTGATAATGCATGGCAGAAGGTTAACACATATACTTCATGTCTGAATTGAGATTTTCACTTTGGTATGTAAAGTCCAAGTTCAATAATTATTCACTAGGCAATAACAGCAGCCTTCCAGTCACATCTTTTGTTGTACCAGGTATCTTGCTGGAGACCTTTTAATCAAATAGACTGTAACTAGCTTAACCTACCCAGAGCATCTGTGCGCAAGTACTTGATTGCTGCCCTCACTCGCCACCATAGCCCCCTCACCTCAGAGATCTCTACAACATCACCTGAGCTGCACTCTTGCACCTCCTCCTCCATCCCATTGCTCCAGCCCCTCACCCCTCTTAGTTGCGGCTGTGGCATTGCTGGCGCCGATTGGCCAAGCTGCAGGTCTCTAACCCCAGAGAGCTCCCCACCCTCACCTGAACCCTGTTGCAAGAAGGAGCAGCAGCGGTTGACTGGGCCCTTCCTCACCACCACCACCATGGCTGCTTGGTCCCCTCAGGCCGCTGACAGCTCCCTTCTTTTTCTCTCTTTCTCTCTGCTCTGCCTGCTCTTCCCCTCTGTCTTTCTTCCTCCCCCCCTCCCCCCCTTCCTGAGTTAACAGATCTTGTTCATCTTGTTTCCTCATCTAATTCCCACAGTGGCAGCCTCCTTCTCCTGGAGGGGCTTTTTCCTCCCTCACAACCCCTCTCTTCGCAGACCCCTGCCCACTATAATTTTATAGATATAGATTCTTCTCTTCTCTACAATCAAATACATCTTCCAACCAGTAACAGTTACATTCCAACAGACCTTAACCATCACAGGCTCCTCCTCCCTATCTGCATATGGAATCTCCACTACCCAATCACTGCAGTGCTTCTGCTATCATAGGCTCCTCCTCCCTATCTGCATATGGAATCCCCACTGCCCAATCACCATGCTGCTTCTGCACTGTTACTTCCAATTGATAAAGTACTGTTTGGGTGGGGCTTGCCACGTATGTCCTTAGCCAGATAGATAGATAGATAGATATGGATAGTTTATTAATATTGAATAAAGTATCTATAATCCCATTTTTCTCTTGCAGTTATGTGTAGCCATGAGCAATTTGCTATAATATTACTATTAGTGATATAATATAATATAATATAATATAATATAATAATTGTCCGTGTTTAGGCAGGAGGAATTCTCCAAATAGCCTTTCCACCCTCTTGCACTAAATTATAGGCATGGGCATTGCCTCAGAGTTGGGGGAGGAGGGAATCCACTCCACTTCTTCACCTATCAGCTGGAGACAAAAGTCTGAGCTCCTCTCGACCAACAAACCCCATCGCTGCTGATCGTCTCATCTTCGGCAGCCACTGCCTTAAATAAAGCTCTACATTTAGGACAGTCCTCCCCCCTTCCAGCTTGCTCTTTCTTTCCAGGCCAGACAGGTGGATTGGCCACCCAGTCCCTGGCCTCCCAAGAGGCCTTGTTCTCCATTCCCTTCATTAGCCTTTCTACACCCGTTTGCAGCTGTGGAGCTGATCTCATCGCTATTCCATCCCCACCATTCTGCTGCCTCTTGGGCTGCCCCCGGACATCCCCCCACAGCAGTTGCACACCTCTCTGAGCCCTTCCTGACTCCTGAAAGGGAATTACCGGGGTTGACCTGGTGTCTGGAGCACCCTGCTTCTCTCGGCACATTGCCATTTGACTGGGTAAACAACCCTGTCTCATGGAGGAGCGTAGGGAATCCCGACAATAATATAATATAATATAATATAATATAATATAATATAATATAATATAATATAATATAATATAACCCCTGCTAACTGAGCAAAAAGGCACCTTTTAAAGTGGTGCTTCTCTTCGATTTAGCAGGGGGAGAGCAATTTGCCCTATCCGACCCCAGCACAGCATCCCTCAGTCACTGTTGCTGGTGTCAACCCTAAGTTTATTATTAGATTGTGAGCCCTTTGGGGACAGGGGACCATCTTATTTATGTATTGCTTATTTTTCTGTGTAAACTGCTTTGATCTTTGGTTGAAGAGTGGTATATAAAAATTCATAGTAGTAGTAGTATGTAATAATGGAATGTAATAGTAAATGTGGATTCCTGATGTCATGTCACTGAATATTTCCATTCTCATAAAGATAAAAAAAATCACACAATTTCAGCCTCCACAATTTCAGCCTCCTGGAAAATAATATATAGCTTAACTGTTCCTGACCTTGTTTTAGTGTAATGATAAGTGTTTAAAAGCTTCTGGGAAAGCTATTGTTTCCTGCAAATTCTTAGCAAGCCAGAGGAAAATAAGCATTTCAAACTTCAAGGTTAGTGCAAAATATATAGGCCAAGGTTTCTGCCCCAGCCGCATGCACATTTCCAAAGCAAGATGTACAGCAGAACTATCTACCCAAACATCCCATAAAACAAAATCCATTGTCCATCCCCTACTACTGTTACTGAAATGATCTCTTAAAACAATCCTATTTTCCAGAATTTGAGATTATGCATATTCTGTGGATTCCTCACCCCCAACAGAAAACAAAGCCTAAATTAGTCTTTCCCCTTTTTCAGTTATTGCCCTCATATTTGAAATATACAGGTGAAACTCGGAAAATTAGAATATCGTGCAAAAGTCCATTAATTTCAGTAATGCAAATTAAAAGGTGAAACTGATATATGAGACAGACGCATTACATGCAAAGCGAGATAAGTCAAGCCTTAATTTGTTATAATTGTGATGATCATGGCGTACAGCTCATGAAAACCCCAAATCCACAATCTCAGAAAATTAGAATATTACATGGAACCAAGAAGACAAGGATTGAAGAATAGAACAGTATCGGACCTCTGAAAAGTATAAGCATGCATATGTATTCAGTACTTGGTTTGGGCCCCTTTTGCAGCAATTACTGCCTCAATGCGGCGTGGCATGGATGCTATCAGCCTGTGGCACTGATGAGCTATTATGGAAGACCAGGATGCTTCATTAGCGGCCTTCAGCAATTCTGCATTGTTTGGTCTCATGTCTCTCATCCTTCTCTTGGCAATGCCCCATAGATTCTCTATGGGGTCAGGTCAGGCGAGTTTGCTGGCCAATCAAGCACAGTACACTGTATACTTTTCAGAGGTCCGATATTGTTCTATTCTTCAATCCTTGTCTTCTTGGTTCCATGTAATATTCTAATTTTCTGAGATTGTGGATTTGGGGTATCATCACAATTATAACAAATTAAGGCTTTACTTATCTCGCTTTGCATGTAATGCGTCTGTCTCATATATCAGTTTCACCTTTTAATTTGCATTACTGAAGTTAATGGACTTTTGCATGATATTCTAATTTTCCGAGTTTCACCTGCAGAGCACAAGCTTTCTAAGACATGGGTCAGAACCTGCCTACTAGTGCTACCAATATCTGTATGCAGCTATTTATATGTGGCTTTTCAACACACGTTTTCAGAGTACTTTTGTTCTGCTAACTAGGGGTGTGTTAACTGGCTCGACCCTGAACCAGTTTGGTGTGAGGACTCACCCTCAAACTGGACCAGGCCCAGTTCAGCTTGAGGTTAAGTCAACCCCCCTGGGCCAGTTTTGTGCTGATTCAAAGTGCTGATTCTCTTATTGAGCAGGAAGAGAGCAACTGACCCTATCCAACCACAGCACAGCATCTTTCCAGTGGCTGCTGTTGATGTTTATCTGGTTTCTTTTTTAGATTGTGAGTCTTTTGCGGACAGGGAACCATGTCTATCTAACTGAGCAAAGAGGCACCTTTTAAAAGTGATGATTCTCTTTATTGAGCAGGGGGATATTAATTGGCCCTATTCAGCCCCAGCACAGCATTACTCCAGTGACTGTTGTGTTTGCCTTATGTGTCTTTTTAGATTGTGAGCCCTTTGGGGACAGGGATCCATCTTTATTTATTTTTATTTCTCTGTAAACCATTTTGGGAACTTTTGTTGAAAAGCGACATATAAATCATAGTAGTTAAATAAATGATGAATACATAAGATGGATCTCTGTCTCCAAAGGGCCCACAGTTTTAAAAAAAACAGGTAGACACTAGCAACAACCACTGGTGGGATGCTGTGCTGGAAAACTTAAGACTTTATTTGCTTGAATGATGATATTGTTTTGATAGATAGATAGATAGATGGCTGGTGTGTGTGTGTGTGTGTGTGTGTGCATGCCCGCGCCTTGGGTGGTATGGAGCACATCTTGAGATACGTGGCACATTTCGTGAGTGTACTGACAAGAGAAAGAAGACACAGAGGGGGGCTGAGCAGCAGATGGAAGGGCAGCTGCTGCTGAGGAGGAGCAAGAGGGTGGTGGAGGAGGAAGGGATGAGGTGGAGGTGGTGATGCAGCAGCAGAAACACTGAGGGGCAACATTGCAGCTGCAGCCTAGGTCGGCTCCATCCACTGGCCTGCATCACCCTGCTGAGTCTCCTCATGCGGAGGACGGATGGACCGGGGCAGGAGAGTGCACTGAGAGCCCCACCTTGGCCATCCTCCTTGTGAGGAGACTCGGTGGGGTGACAGAGGCTGGCAGTTGGGAAAGAGAGAGAGGAATCTCTCTACCCGGGAAACCAGCAGTGAGTGAGTGAGTGAAGGGAGGGGGGAGTGAACAAGCAAGTAAAGGGAGAGGGGAGTAAGTGAGCAAGCACAGGGAGGGGGGAGTGAGTAAGTGAAGGGAGGGGGGGTCAGTGAGCACATGAAGGGAGGGGGCCAGCAAGCGAGTGAAGAGGAGGGAGGTGGCAGAGAGTGAGCAAGAGAGTGAGCAAAAGGAAGGGGGTGGCAGAGAGTGAGCGAAAGGAAGGGGGTGGCAGTCTGCAGAGAGTGAGTGAGCGAGCAAGTGAGTGGCAGAGAGTGAGCAATAAAGCAGGGGCTGTGGTGGGGGCAAGGAGAGCAATAAAGTCCTAGAGCACAGATGCTCTGTGCGGGATAAGCTAGTATTTATTAAAAACACATATAGTTCATTTTGTGGTTTGTTCTAGTTTGGATTATAATCCAACTAGCCCATCCTAAACTCATGGGGGAAGAGCACAGACACTAGGCCTGTGCACAGGCCAAATTAGTGTTCTGACCTGACCCAGCACACCCGACATTGGCTCTGTTGGGAGGGGTCGACATGGCCCCTCCCCACTGTCAGGTCAGATAATGTCAGATAGTGTCACAAACTCTGATGCTTATTTGGATCCCCGTCTGTAATGGGGGGGGGGGGCAGGGGGCAGCCTGCCTTGCTTTCTTTTCACACTGAAGGCAGCAAGTTATTGACTGATTGATTATATTTATACACCATCCCAGACCTATGTCTCTGAAGCGCTATTTAGCACTTCATTCATTGGCAAATTACAAAATGAATGTCGGTATTCACTGATATATCCTGCACAATTATCTTCACAACAAATAGTTCTTTCAGACTCATCTTTGACATTCAATCAACGTCATAGGATCTGAAAGAGCTGAACGTTTTAAAATATTGTGCCTATGGTTGAGAGTTCTCTCTTTTCTTATCTGATTCATTCGGTTTTATAAGAACTAAAAATATGTGATCTTTTTGTAGCAGATGGTTGCAAGATTTCAAATTCACATTCAGAGGTTCATGTACATCCATGAACATCTCATTATGATTTGTGAATTAATCTTAGCATTCTGCACCTCTCAAGAATTCATCAGTTTGTAATACTAGGACAGATTGGAAAGCAGAGTATCATTCATTTTTTCTGTTGTACATGACACTTTTTCAAGTAGAAAGGAAACTGTTCTATTCTGAGATTTGAAGCTGTCAGTAAATGAAGTTCATTCGTTTCAGGAAATTGATGCCATTTAGCATTTAACTAGATGAGGATTTAACATTTAGCTAGACTAGGTTTCCCATCCCTGCCTAAATGTGCAATTGCAGAAGAAACATTTGACACACATACAGACCAGTCCGATGAGCTTGCCAGCTGGGCAAGATGACTGATTCTTCTACCACTTCAATGTATATGTATGTATGTATGTATGTAATATATTTGTATACCGCCCAAAATGCAAGTCTCTGGGCAGTTTACAAGAAGTATGCAACAAGAAGATGCACATTTGAATGTTCATCCTAATAAGAAACTCCCTGCATGTAGAAGGTGAGCTGGTCAAGGAGTCTAGCTTTTTTTTCTCCTGATGGCCTGGGCTTTTCATATACAAGGAGTTTTTTATGTGGTGGAGTGGTCAAACATGGGGTGGGGGGCATCAGCATTCTAAACTGCTTTTTCTTAGTATTAGAGTTGACTCTCCATTTGCAAGGACTGAAGCTGTATTTTCCATATTCAAGCCCAAAATGCTTTCTGCTGCATCAAGCTGTCTCATTCTTTTGATGGAAGAGTATAATCATTTATTTTAAGGGCTCATAGGATGCTATGAGATTATTTCAGAGCTCAGCACAGGTCTTTCATAGGCCTGCTGTAAATATTTGGCTTTGAAGGGTCAAAGCTAAATCATGTGCATTGCACATCACCCCTGGCCCCTTGCTGCCACTCCCATTGCTTACCTCCATGCAGTGCTGGGGAGGGCCCTTAAAGGGAAGTGGAGCTGTGGGAAGACCCAGTAACGTTCCACAAGGCACAGGGAGCTCTGTTAGAGCTCTATGGGGATAGTGCCAGAAAAGACTGTTGGAAACTTAAAGGACTTTGCGCTGTCTCTTGTCTCAGACAGTGGAGGACAGACTAGTAAGTCAGAGGGCTAGAGGGTCAAGACATTTGTCATCACTTCTCCACTGCTCTGATGCTATCCCTTTGAAATGTAGATTGCTAATCTCAGGGATTCAAACTTCCTTCCTCCTTCTCTCTCTTGCTACTTGCCCGCCTACCTTCCAACATGGCAAGTTTCTCTCCCTGCACCAAATGTGCAGAGAGGATTCAGAATCCATCTGCATCCAGTTAGATAGATTAGAGATCCTAAATCCTCACTCTCCTATCTAGAATGGAGTTCCTTAATAAATGCCTTTTATATTGATTTGAAACTATGAATTGGCTCCAAGTTACTTTACTCTCAGCACATACATATGTCTAACTAAATCCGCTATGTGTTGTGCCTCTGTGCACTCTGCTATAATGAGAAAGGGATTCTCTGACCACAGAGAATTTCCAACAAAGGCTACATTTCCCAGTGCTCCCTGCATGTCTTCCAAGACATCACTGGGGCTTTCCTAGCTACATTGCTCTTTAAAAGCCTTCACTAGAGCTGTGCACAGGACAGCTTTGTGTAGAGACAGGTAGTGGGAGATAAGCAGTGGGATAAGCAGTGACCAGGGTCAATATGCATATTATTAGGCTTTGACCCTTTGTAGCTGAATCTTTGCACAGGCCTACTGCTCATGTAAAAGCCACCTAATGGTGCAGTGGGAAAGTAACCTGCCTAGAGAGCAGGAGACTGCTGGTTCAAATCCCCACTGGTGTGTTTCCCAGAATACGGGAAACTCCTATATTGGGCAGCAGCGATATAAGAAGGTACTGAAAGACATCATCTCATACTGCATGGGAGATGGCAATGGTAAACCCCTCCTGTATTCTACCAAAGAAAACCACATTGCTCTGTGGGTGCCAGGAGTTAACACTGACTCAGTGACACAACAACTACTCATGTAATGCCAGGTTCAAAAACACAGAATTTCCAGTTGGTGGGAGCTGGACAGAATCATGCTACAAGCCTGGTACTTCCTGCAGCCACCCCTGCTGGCCAGATGTACTTTCTATTACAGTAAAATTGTTTCAGCATCTAATTCAACAGAGCATGTATTGTTTCCCCAAAAATGTAAATGTGATGCCATGGTGTGCTTTCCTGCAGGAATAAATCCCTAATGAACACTGGCTCACATATTGCACAGAGGAACAGGGATGGTAACAGATCCGCCTGTACTGCTGCAATGATTAAAAACAACAACAACAACAACACACCCAGGTGGCTGGGTGGATCTGTTCTGCTTTTACCAACTGAAGTTCAAGTGCATACTCCTTTGAGAATAACGGAAGTACTGTAACATTGCAACTGATAATTGTAAGGCATTAGGAGGAGTGGGACCAATCTGCCTCCACAGCAGTGCAGGCGTGTTCTTTAAATCCGCATAGGCGCACATGCTCCTATGTTACCATCCCCATTTCTCTGTGTGGTATGTGTTTTATGGTATTCATACTGTGCCCATTCTGTCTTCTTCTCTAGCATAGACCATCACATTAGCATGAGACGGGTTACAGAGCAACATTTATTGCACTGGTGCAGAAGAACACTACTCACCAGGGGTGTAGCTATAATTGAGTGAAAAGGTTCAAAGCACCCCGGCCCCCCAGCTCCTGAGAGCCCCCCAGCTCCACCCTTCCCTATTTTCTTCATTATCTTCCTCACTTTGAGGGGTCGCCAGAGAGGGGGTGAACACAGGCCCCCTCTCCCCTAGCTACGCCCCGGGTACTAACTGAACCAAGAGGCTCCTTTTATGGCGATGGTTCTCTTATACTGAGCAGGGGAAGAACAACTGTCTCCTATTGAACCCAGCATAGCATTTTTCAAGTGACTGTTGCTGGTGTCTCCCTTGTGATTCTTTATAGACTGTAAGCCACCCATGCAGTATTGCTCTGGAGGGGCAGGAGTCACATACTTTAATTACTTTAATTCATCAATAATACATTCCTTTTAGAATATTTTTTAACAGTGGCTTGAGTCGTGATCTAGGTCACATTTTGAACCATTTGAAAGACTAGCTCTGCACTTGCAAATTTCCCGAAAGCAAGTTCATGTTGTCTTTGCCTCACAAGCATTAACTCTGCACACATAATGAAACCAAATCTGAATACAGTCCACTCTGAATTTGTTACAGACAGAAAGCTGGTGTTCTAGGACACATTTTCCACTAATGGTCATGAAGGTGAACTCTTCTGTCCTCCGGATCATATGGTGGATAAAACGAAGTATGCACCTGGCAACATCTTGCTCAATGTGGTAAAACTCTGCAGAAACAACTTCTGGGAAACGTAGCATCTGTGGTAGCCGATGAAGTTGCTGGGATGAAATCATGGCTCACGTGCTGCCAATTCAGTCCCTTTTCAAAGCAGAACCCTTTTCTTTCTTTGTGTTTCTCTTTTGTAAGTGAACATTGTACTGAAAAAAATTTCAATGTGTTATTGAAATATAGTCAATATTTTTTCCAAGTGAAGTGGATCCACTCCAAAAGCCATAGTGAAAGATATGTGTGAATTTAGATTAATTGGCCAACTAATATCCCATTCAGTTGAAATAAAGGATGGGAGAGAAATATTACCTCATTAGTTCAAACAAATGGCCATTCTCGCTAACTTCACGTAAAATGCCATACTTAAAATGTCAGACAAGTGCAGTATTGGCATCACTCAGCCTGCAGACCCCAAGATAAACCATGTGGAACATCATTGAGTAATGAGTTTTAGAATCACCCTTGACAGCAAGGTCCATGATTATGTTGATCCCTCTAAATATAAATTGGAAGGTAATGGCTTTCTTTCATGGTGAATTCTGCATTGCAAATGGATATTGTCCTCCAGGAGCCTCAAGCAGACTGTTTCTCAAAGAGATTTCAGAAGTGCCATGATGCCATAATAAACTACCTGGCAATGTCAAACAGGAAGCAGTGTTAACTAGGAATGTTATTTGTGAGCTGTTATTCTCCTGGTTTCAAGACTCTATTTTTCATGCAGTGTAAGTGCCCCCGCCTCTGCTCCCATTGCTGTCAGTCATAAGGAAAGCTAGATTTTATTTTAGCCTTTTTGGAATTTTGTAAAGCAATTTTTATATTTTTATATTTTTATTTGTAAATATGCTTGCAAACAGAAAACAATACAATAACAATAACAACCACCACCACAACAACAACAGCCTAACATGCATGGTGCCGATCTACCTGCACTGCTGTGGGCTTCTAGTGAAGCATCAGCCGTGTTGCACTTTTGTGAAAAAGTACAAATTTTTGAAGTAGTGCTCTTGCATTCTGAGAGCACTGGCTGGATCAGAAACACATTGCTTGACTGTCAGCAATGTGTTTCCAAAGGAACTAGTGCTTTTGGAGTGTGGATACACAACTTTAAAGATTTGCACTCTTGAGCAAAAATGCAACAGTGTAGATGCTTCCCTATCAGCCTGCAGCAGTGCTGGTGGGTAAGAATGCTTACATATGCAAAATGTGGGTCAACAGAGAGTAAGTAAGTAAACACATTACCCAGTTCCCCCTCCAAAGGCTTAGATAGGTTAACTAATTTAATATAGCCCCTTACATCATCATCATCATCACCATCATCATCTTAATTAATTTACTGCCCCAAATGAACTCCATTCATTATAACATATTCCCTTACAGAACAATATCTAGTTTAAGACCAGGAAACAGACTGGGGAAAAATGGACAGTTCTCACAATGAAGGGAAGTAAGAAGTTGGGTCCCCCAAGAATCTATATTGGGAATGGTGTTTTTGAACTTGTTCACACGTGAGCTAGTTAGGAGTGAGGTGGCCACTTTGCAGATGATTATCTTTGCAGATGATACCAAATTGTTCAGGACAGTAAACGTCCAAGTGGGTTGCACAGAGCTTCAAAACAAACTCCAAACTGGACAACAAAATAATAAATGAGGTCTGGTGTAAGTGTATAGTGATGTGTATTTTAACACAAGAAAAGTCTCACATATTCACTAATAAAAGGTATTATCAGGCAGTAATTATTCTGGAAAGAGATCTTGGGTCAGGGTGTATAGCTTAATGAAAACATCAGTTCAGTGTGTAGCTACTGTGAAAAAGGCAAATGCCATGCTATGGATGATTAGGGAAGGGATTGAAAAGAAAATGGTCTTATTGTAACGCCTTATACAAATCTGTGGAGCAGTCACCATATTGTGTACAATTCTGATTGCCCATTCTCAAAAAATACATTGTAGAGTTGGAAAAGGTGCAGAAAAGGGCAAAAGGGCAAAGAAACTGATCAGGAGGCTGAAGCACTTGCCTTATGAAAAAGTGCCCCACTGGTTTCCATGTTTAGTCTCTGTTCAGTGGCTGCAGAGAGTAGTGATAGCAGGGAATAGCCTTGTGAGGCTACAGGGCTTGCCTAAAAAATGGCTCAGGGCAGTTTCCATTATATAAATAAATATATATATATATATATATATATATAGAGAGAGAGAGAGAGAGAGAGAGAGAGAGAGAGAGAGAGAGTATTTACATTAGAGGTGTGCAAAACTGTTTCGAACTGAACCTGGTTCAATTCAAACCAGCCCAGTTTGACTGTGAAGAACTGTGAAGAACAGTGTCTGTGAAGAAGGCACACTCCCCTTCATATTTCTGCTTTGCATGCATAAGGCTGAGGGGAATGAACAGAATTAACACAAAGGCTGGCAGACAGACACGCAGGAAGAAGTTAGCTTGTAGTGTGCTATGTCATGGTGAAGCAGAGGCAGGCCAGGTAGGCACCAAAGGCAGAGCATGGACATGAGAATGGACACAGGCAGGTAGTTAGGGGTGTGCTTGGAACCAGGAAGCCTGGTTTAGTTTGAATTGCACCAGATTCAAACTGAAACAGGTCCAGTTGGGTTCCGTGCATCTCAAGCTGGGCCTCAGTTTGGCTTGAGGCCGAACTGGTTTGGGCCCAGCTTGAAGGGGCAGTTTGCTGCCATGGCCGCGGGTGTCTGTGTGTGTCTCCAAAGGTTTCCACTCCCCCTGCTGGCCTTCACCAGCTCTTTTGGGGCCTTGTTGGCCCTCTCCCAACGTGGCCATTTTTAAGGATGTGATCCGGGCGTGCAAATAGCCAGCGCGCATACATAGCAGCCTTCAAAATGGCCACTGTGAGTTGGGAGAGGACTGACAAGACCCCAAAAAGGTCTGAACCCGCCCAAAAAAGACTGGGGGGAGACTAACAGGGGGAGGGGAAACCTTCAGAGACCCCCCCCCCCCAAGACTGCAGCAGCACCCCTCAGAAGCCGGAATAAGTTAATTTTTTTTAAAAAAGGAAACTTACAGAACTCCCAAGCCAGCCCGGGTGGTTTGGCTCGAAGTTGAACCAAATTGGGTCCTGTTTGGTTTGAGGACAAGCCATCGAACAGACCTTGTTCAATGGCTAGCCGGCTCGACCTTGAGCCATTACGCACATCCCTACAGATAGTATATGCAGCAATTGTGGCAAAACACAGATCAAGTTATTTGAGCTACTGCAATGAAGCAGTCAAGTTCCCTTTTAGTTATAGATGAATGAATGCAGAGTGGTCATGGTCAGGGGCGTGGCCACAACTGAAAAATGGGGGACAAATATCCCTGTGTTACAGGTTGCTTATGGCCCCCTTGTTAGCCTATTTTCCAGTAGGCTTATAAGATCAGAATTCCATCCGTGTGCCTCTGTGTCCGCCCCCCCTCAACTTCGCAATGCCTGGACCAACATAAACCAAATCAGGTACAGTTGTAGGGACACATAGGGACACCTCAACAGTTTTTGATGATGTCATCCACCCAATTCAAGATGGCAGATGCATGAACGTTTGAGGTGCAAGTGGGCTAACTTGTGAACTACCTAATCGATTTGAACCAAATTTGGTACAGTTGTAGTGAGTGACAAATAGGGACACCTCAGTGGTATAATTTGTGATAATGTCATCCACTCTGATCCAAGATAGCAGACGCATGATTTGAGGTGCAAGAAGGCTAAGTTGTGGACCGCCTAACTTATATGAACCTCATTTGCTACAGTTGTAGTGAGTGATGCACAGGGACATCTCAAGGGTGTGGTTTCTGATTATTCCATCCACCCCAATTCAAGATGGCAGATGTGTGAGCATATGAGGAACAGTTGGGCTAAATTGTGAACCACCTAACCGATGTGAAACAAATTTGCTACAGGTGTAGGGAAACATAGGGACACCTTAAGGGTGCAGTTTGTAATGATGTCATCTATCCCTATTCAAGATGGCAGACATTGTACACATAGGGACGCCTCAAATGCATAGTCTGTGGTGATGTCATTCACCTCGATTTAAGATAGCAGATGCATGAAGGTTTTGTTGGAAGTGAAGGACTCTGCGCTGCCTCATGCCTCAATGACGGAGGGGGACAGATTAGTGAGTCAGAGGGCTAGAGGGGTCATGACATTGGTCATTCCTCCTCTCTACTGCTCTGACACTATCCCTTTGATATGTAGATTGCTACTCTCAGGGACTTCCTTCCTCTCTTCCTTCTTCTTCTCCCTAACACACACGCTCGCCTTTCTCTCTGCACCATGTGTGCAGAGATACAGACAGCATATGTCTGCATCCAGCTAGATAGATAGATTAGAGATTCTATCTCTCCACGTTCCTATCTAGAATGAAGTTCTCCAATAAAGACTCCTTATATTGATTTGAAACTATGAACTGGCTCCAAGTTTCTTTTGCTCTCAGCAAACATGCATGACTGGGCAGACTCCGCTGTGTTTTGCCTCTGTGCACTCTGCTGTAATAGAAGGGTATCTCTTACCGGAGAGAATTCCCAACAGGTTTGAGGTGCAAGTGGGCTAACTTGTGAATTGCCTAACCAATCTGGACCAAATTTAGTCCAGTTGTAGAGATAGTGAAAGGAATGTAGGTAGATTAGTTCTTACTAGAACAACTTGTCTCTCTTTGAAAAAGAAGGCAGAGGGGCAGGGACCCATCTTCACTACTTTGTCTCAGGTCCCACTCCAACTTTGCTATGCCCCTGGTCATGGTGGAAGAGTGGAGGAGTCAGGAAGACAAGCCGGCAGGCTATGTATGCATCCCTACACCCAAGCACTGTGATTGAAATGGAACCAAGATGCAGATGAACCAATTGCAGCATGATTTCAGCAGCTTCAAGCCTGAGGAGGCACTGAAGAAATGTGTCGTTAGAGATGTCAATCACATAACTGCTCTCCTTCCTGTTTCAGTGTTTTACATATTGGAACATATCCAGATTCAAAGAGAAACTATTTCTGGCACATAGATAAATGAGAAAAGCATGAAAACAACTACAGTATCTGATCCTCTGATGCAGTCTGATACTATACAGAAAATATTTTATCGAAAGGTGCCAACAGTATCAAAGAAAATGCTGGCAATAGAGGCTGTATCAAATTGAATACAATTATTGTTCTGATTTGATGCACAGCCCTACTAAATAAAGTCATACCTGGTTAAACTCACAATTACCTGTAATTGACAAGGCTACAACAAAAGATATTTACACTTGCAAATTCAGATCACTTTGAAGGTTTGAATCATACCATGGCATGTCGTAAGAATGCCACCAAGGAGGAAAAAAAACCTTTTCCTAGCTAACTGGGATGAGCAACACTTGACTTCTCCTTCATGTGATATTTTTCTCTTTGGGGGGAGGTTTTTAATGGGGATACACTCAAACATATGATCCACCTGCAGACTGATTTGCTACAATCCAGGAAAAGTTATATTGTGATTCTGCTGCATATGGATTGACTCTTACTGTGGCACAGAAAACATTATTTACACCAATTTTGTTTGCCATTCAACTGCAGTTTGACATTTCATGTCATATCAGCCAGTTTGCTTAATGAGGTACTGTGAACAGCTGTATTGTGTTTAGACAATAGGGTGATGCATGCACAATGTGATTATTCAAAATGGGCTGTCCATGTATCTGAAGAAAAAGGCTATTACCTACAAAAGCACATTCAATAATAAACTTCTCAATCTCTAAATGTATTACCATTAATAGTCATATAAATTGATGACAATATTAAGACCTTAGTATAACTGAATCTATGAGTTAACAGGGAGTCAGCAAAGGTCACCCCTCCCCTGTTGTATTTGTGCATAACCTGCCAAAAAAGTTTCAAGCAGGGAAGAAGGGACCATTTTCTTTGATTTTCCACTCCCTCTGCAGCACATTGCCTCCTGAAAATATGTCCCTGAGGGTTGTGAGCCAGTATGGTATAGTAGTTAGTGTTGTACTAGGATTGGGGAGGTCTGAATTCAAATCCCATTTCAGTCATAAAACTCACTGAGTGAATTTGAGCTGGTCATTTATCTCTCAACCTAATCTACCTGTCCATGTTTAGGGAGGAAGAATTCTCCAATTAACCTACCTACCCTCTCACACTAAATTACAGGCAGGGGCATTGCCTCAGAGTTGGGGAGGAAAGAAGTATATTCACTCCACTCCTTCACCTATCAGCAGGAGCAAAGGTCCGTGCTCCTCTCCGGGGGTCCACCGGACCAACAAACCCCATCCTTGCTGATTGTCTCATCTTCGGCAGCCCCTACCTTAAATAAAGACCTACATTTAGGACACTCCTCCCCGCTTCGAGCTTGCTCCTTCTCCCCTGGACAGGCAAGTGGATGGGCCACTCAATCCCAGGCCTTCAAAGGGGCCTTTCCCTACAACTCCATCTCCTTCACTAGCATTTCCTCACAGGGCTGCAGCTGTGGGGCTGATGTCATCATTATTCCATCTCCACCACTCTGCTGCCTCTCAGGCTGTCCCCACCCATTCCCCAGCAGCTGTCATCCACCTCTCTTAGCCCTTCCTGGCTTCTGCAAGGGAATTTCTGGGGTTGTCCCAGCAACTGGAGTCCTCTGCTTCTTTCAGCACACCACCGTTTGATAGGGATGTGCACAGAACCAGCTGGCCTGGTTCTGTTCAAGGCCAGACCGGCTTTGAACCCAACAGGGCCATTTCAGTCTGGCACCCCCTCAAACTCCCCCCCCATTCAGTTCAGCGGGGGGTTGCGATCCTTGAATTTTTAATTTTTTTTTAACCTTGTACTCCCCTTGGGGGAGTTCCTGGAGGTGGCGGATGTGTGTTCCGTGGATGTTCCCCCTCCCCCACTGGCCCTAAATCACCCCCTTGCCCAGTTTGGGTGCTCTTCGGCTGGTTTTCAGCCTTCACCTGGCGGTCCGGTGGCCATGTTGGGGGCTGGGCGCCTGCACATTTCAAAGGAGTTTAGTGGGAGTTTGGCAGGGAACTCTGTGGGGAGGTGGATAAGTGGCCCCCCTTTATCACAAGGAGACACACAACACAAGGAGAAGATGAGTACTACTCCACTTCTATGTGAGTACTACTACACTTCTATACTTTTCTTGGTGGACAGAAGCATAAAACCTTTATCTGACAACTGCACCCAATACCCAGCTTCAAGTGAACAAGCCCTATATATTCTAGATAACCAATTAAACCAGTTATGAAGGTAGAATGCCAGCAGGGGAGGGGGTGCTTCCCAGTGTATTGCACCAAGTGTTGCATGCACGATTATCTGCCTGAGGGGCAGAAGTCTTGGGTGTGCACTTGGTGGAAGAGCTCCTGGATCTCAGGGAGGCAGAGGGGTATGTAGATGAGACCTGCAGGGATGTGATAGAGGCAACCCACTCCCAGGCAGACAGCTGCTCTGCTGTCATAGAGAATGAGGGTCTCAGAGAAGGAGGACATAAGTCTGGGGAAGAGAGAAACACTACCTTAGCAGGGAATCCTTCATTGGGTGATGCATCCATATTCTCTTGCACAGAGGATACTCCTCTAGGGACTGGGGGGCCTCCTAGTAGTGGGTAATTCGATCATTGGGGTATAGAGAGATGGATCTGTGACCCGCGTGTAGACTGCACAGTGATTTGCCTGCCTGGTGCGAAGGTTGAGGATGTCATGCGGCATCTAGGTAGGCTGTTAGTCAGTGCTGGGGAGGAGTCAGCTGTTGCAGTGCATGTCAACACCATCAATGTTGGGAAATGCAGTCGGGAGGTCCTGGAAGTCCAATTTAGGCTGTGGGTAGCATACTGAAATCCAGGATCCCCAGTGTAGCATTCTTTGAAGTGCTACCTGTTCGACATGCAGGATCAGTGAAACAGGCAGAGCTGAGGGATCTCAATGTGTGGATGAGATGGTGGTGCTGAAAGGAAGGGTTTAGGTTTTTTAGGCACTGGGATACATTTTGGGGGAAGTAAAGCCTATACAAAAGGGATGGGCTCCACTTGAACCAAGATGGAACCGGACTGCTGGCTCTTAAAATAAAAAATGGTCACAGAGAAGCTTTTAAAATGACACCTGGGGGATGGCTGACAGGAACTGGGTGGTACCTGGTTCGGCAACCAAAATCCCCTAAGGCACAAGGGTGCAAACATTTCCAGAAGGGGGCAGAATGGAATCAGGAGTAGATCAGAAGGAAACACATGACAGCTGGTCAAAAAAATATCTAATGATATCAAAGGAGATAGCACACACCAATGCCAGGGATCTGTACTTGGACCAGTGCTATTTAACTTGTTCAAAAATGATCTAGAAGTTGGGGGTAACCAGCCAAGTGGCCACATTTGCAGATGACACTAAACGATTTAGGATATTGAAATCCAAAAGAGATTGTAAGGGGCTCCAAAAGCATGTCTCTAAACTGGGTGAGTAGGCGACAAAATGACAGATGTGGTTCAGGAGAGAGATTCTGGGGTCATGTTCGACAGCTCATTGAAAGTGTCGACTCAGTGCACAGCAGCTGTGAAAAAGGCAAATTATATACTAGGGATCATTAGGAAGGGTATTGAAAACAAGAATGCTAATATGCCCTTATACAAATCTATGGTGTGGCCACATTTGGAGTATTGTGTACAGTTCTGGTCACCGTATCTTAAGAAGGATATTGCAGAACTGGAAAAGGTGCAGAAGAGGGCAACCAAGATGATCAGGGGTCTGGAACACCTTCCTTAAGAGGCAAGGCTAAAGCATCTGGGGCTCTTTAGTTTTAAAAAGAGGTAACTACAGGGCGACATGATCGAAGTATATAAAATTATGCATGCAGTAGAGAGAATGGACAGATAATTCTCTCTCTCTCTCTCTCTCTCTCTCTCTCTCTCTCTCTCTCTCTCTCTCTCACACACACACACACACACACACACACACACACCACTAGAAACAGGCCTTCAGAGGTGTATCTAGGGAAAATAGCGCCTAAGGAAAGCACTGAAATTGCGCCCCTGTCCAAACATCTGACACTCATCTTTCAGATAACCTTACCATAATATCAGCTGAAAAATGCAAGTCTGAAGGTTACCTACAAGTCACATATCTGAATATGTGTACAGTGACATATTATATTTTTTTTTGAAAAAAGATTACCTGTAGTCCCTTTGGGGGCTTCCTAAAGGCCAATGGGGGGTCTGCAAAGATTCCCCCTCTCCCCCACTGGCCTCTAGGGCCTCACAGGGACCATTTGAGCATGTGCGGTGGCCATTTAAAACAATATTTTTTTAAAAGGCCGCTGGGGAAAAAAAAGGTCACTGCACATGCTCAAATGGCCTCTGTGAGGCCTGGCATGGCCTAGGGCCATTTAAGCATGCATGATGGCCATTTTGGTTTTGGCAGCACTTTAAAAAAAATTTTAATTTTAAAAAATGGCACCCCCTTCAAGTGGCACCTGGGGCATGTGCCCTGCCTGCCCTACCCTAGATACACCCCTGCGGGCCATCCCATGAAACTGTTTGCCAAGAAATTTAGGGTTGACAAAAAGGAAGTATTTTTTTCACATAGCACATAATTAATCAATAGAATTCTCTGTCATGGGATCTTTTGATGGCCACTAGCTTGGATGGCTTTAAATGGTGCTTAGACAAATTCATGGAGAACAGGGCTATCAACGGCTACTTGTCTGGTGGCTATAGGTCACCTTCAGCCTCAGAAGCAAGATGCCTCTAAGGAATAGCAGTTGCAGGGGAGCAACAGCAGGAGAGAGGGCATGCCCTCAGCTCTGGCCTGAGGGCTTCCCAGAGGCATCTTGTGGGCCACTGTGTGAGACAGGATGCTTAACTAAATAGGCCTTGGACCTGATCCAGCAGGGCTGTTTTTATGTTCTTCATTTTGTTGGGTGGTTATTATGAGGGTGGCGGTGCAATCACTGTCAGAAGAATGGCTTGTATGGCATGACATTTAAAGGGATTTAAATGCCCTTTCCCTGCCAAGTATGGATGGACCATTCCAAAAAAGCACGATTGTGCTCAGCATGCCCCCTTCAGTAACATGGCCAATGGCTACCACCCTGGAGACATGCTGATACTCTGCCCACAATCTGGTACATGAGTGTTACGGAGCTTACTGGGATGCAGCCTCGTTGTACCCGGAAGAGGGAGGAGCTCTCTTGCCCTGAAAACAGAGGTTGCTGGACCATGGTTGGATGAACATCTGTAATGCAATTCACAGTTTGAAAAATTAACTGCTGGTCTATCAACCTCTGGTTTCACTTTACATGCTAATGTGGCCATTATGAGAAGCATATCCCTAGTGGTTCTGTTTTATAAAAACAATTTACAATAAATAGCAGCAGTGGAAGGATCCCCAGCATGGGTGGGCTTTAATCATGGTCCTGATCCAAATCGGAGATGAGGGGCTCACAGCGGCTATTTCTCTCTGAAAGAAAGCTCCCATTGGTTTCCATTGACTCCCATTAGCCTTAAACAGAAGATGGTATGTGTCTCACTGCTGTTCTGGGCCTCTGCAAGTTGACTATGTGTGGCTTACAGTTTTCTTAATCATCTTTCCATGGTTTTTCCAGTCATTTATGCAAATGACTGCAGTCGCATCTGAGCCCCTGAACAGAAACAGAACTGATAAGAAACTGATTAATGTGCTCAGCAGTTAATCAAATGCCTGAACAATATTTTCCTAAGCCTGGAACGGACTGTGTAATTGCCACAGCTGAGATTTCATAGCTTTTTACTCGCCTCAGGCACTGAGTAAGGATTGTTATTGCCTTTTCAAATGAAGTGCAGCCTTCACCTTTGTTTCAGTAGCAAGATAACACTTCATTTAATTCACCATGTTAACAATCCAATTCAATGATAAATACAACCCACACTGAATATTTAAAACACAACGCCAGTTCCCAATGTTGTGTAGATTTGTATTCACGGAGGTTAAGCACAATGACAGAAATGTTTCAAGAACTTGGTTCTAAATCTTTTGCCATTGCTTTGGAGGGAATTTTGCTGCTATGGTGATCAATTTTTAATTACTCTTTCTGACAGTGTAATAATATGGTGATTCGTTTTCCTGACAAGAACCTGGAAGATCATTATGCGGCATGAATTATTCAATAAAGCAAAGTTCTTGTTGACAAGAATAGTAATAGATCTAGCATTGTTCTCACCCAAAGGGATCTTGTGGACACCTTTAGGTAATATATTATGTGATTCCAAAAGGCTTCAGTCACCGTCTCTGTGTAAGTTTGAAACCACTACCAGAAAACACTTCAAAATTCTATTACTTTGAGCAGAATAATATTTCTCAGTGAAACATTTTTAGGAGAAAAATCTGTTTGTTGAATAAGCATTCTTTATTCCATCATTTTCTGTTATGATTTGTGGACATCTTCTTCATTATAGTTATTGGTAAACACAATCAAGAGAGTGCCATCTGCTTTGGGATCCCCACAGCTTATTAAGGCCTTTGCTTACTGAACAAAGAGGTACATTTTAAAAAAAAAGGTGATTCTCTTTATTTAGCAGGGGGAGATAAACTGACCCTATCCAGCTCCAGCACAGCATTCCTCCAGTGGCTGTTGCTGGTGTCTCTCTTATGAGAGGAGAGCTGGTCTTGTGATAGCAAGCATGACTTGTCCCCGTAGCTAAGCAGGGCCCACCCTGGTTGCATATGAATGGGAGACTAGAAGTGTGAGCACTGTAAGATATTCCCCTCTGGGAAAAGCATCTAGGTTCCAAGTTCCCTCCCTGGCTTCTCCAAGATAGGGCTGACAGATTCCTGCCTGCAACCTTGGAGAAGCCGCTGCCAGTCTGTGAAGACAATACTCACCTAGATGGACCAATGGTCTGACTCAGTATATGGCAGTTTCCTATGTTCCTATGTTTCTTTTTTAGATTATGAGCCCTTTGGGGACATAGAGCCATTGTATGTATGTATGTATGTATGTATTTCTATGTAAACCGCTTTGGGAACTTTTTGTTGAAAAGCGGTATATAAATATTTGTTGATGTCATCATAAGTTATTTTGATAAGGTAGGTCCACCTGCAGCTGCCTCTCCAGTTTGTCTGGTGGTGATTCAGGGCTGGGCCTTTTCTGTAGCCCCCTTCCCAACCCCCGAGACTCTGGAATGAACTCTCTGTTGTTGTAAGAGCTTCCCAATCTCTGGAAGTCCCCGTAGTTTGGTCTTAATGTTGATACCTCTGTTTTAAATCATTTTAAACTGTTTTTACTTGGTTTTAATTTTTATGGTTTTATTATTTTATTTTTTCTAAATTACCATGAAATGCCAGTTTTGGTGGTCTAAAAATGTAACAAACAAACAAACAAACAAACAAACAAACAAAATGTGATCCAATTAATAAGATCCTAAAGTTGTAGAGTTGAAGGGGTCTTGGAGGCCATCTCCCCAACTCCAGTGCAATGCTGCAAATCCAGAGCAAAAGTTCTCCAACATATCTTGCCTTTTCTTTAAAAAAAACTCCAGCAAGGGACAGCCCATCCTTGCCCAGGTAATTGCTTCCATTGTTGAGTTGCTCTTACCATTATGAAGTTTCTCCTAATATTCCACCAAAATCTACCCTCCTGTTTCTTAAGCACATTAAATCTAGTCCTCCTCTCTGGGCCTGCATCTTTGTCCTCTTCTGTGAGATCTGTGATGTCTCCCTCTCAGTCATCTTTTCTCCAGAAGAAATAAACCCAGTTTCTTCAGTTTTTCTTCTTAGGGCTTGTTTTTGAGACCTGACCATTTTTGTTGCCTTTCTCTGAATCCATTCCAATTTGTCTACATCCTTCTTAAAGAGCAATACCAAGAACTATGCACAGTACTTCGTATGAGGTCTGACTAGTGCAGAATAAAGTGGAACTAATTACTTCTCATGATTTGAAAACTACAGTTCTATTAATACAGCACTAGGGGTATGCAAGTCCACCTTAAAAGTGAGCTGGTTCTGTGGCTCAGACACAAACTGAAGTGGGGCGGTTTGGTCCATGATTGAATGGAACCAAGCCCAGTTTGGGAGAACCAGTTTGGCATCGAATGGGCAGCCGGTCAGGGGCAGCAAGAGGAGTCGGAAGGTTCTACCAGTGCCAGCGCTCTCCTCCCCGGTGCAGCCTGCATATGTACAATGCCTTGTTATCAAGCTGCCTGTGCAGTGATGGTGCGGTTCCAGATACGTGGAGGCCGGAACAACACTGTGCCTGTGATGGCTCCACAGATGCGTGGAGGCCGGGACAACACTGCTGCTGTATGGGCGGCTTGCTAACAAGGCACTGGCATGCACTTGGGCTGTGCCAGGGTGCAGGAGTGGTGGTGCTAGCAGCCACACTGACTGGATAAGACCCTTACTACTTCTCTCACCACCCCACTGGTTGCCCCTTAGAGGTTGGATTCCAAGGAAACCCCCCCCCCCTTTACTTGAAAAGGGGAATCCCAAGGACCCCCACCTCTTTACTTGTAAAAGGGAATCCTCACCAGATTCCCCCTTACAAGTTTTAGCTGCTCAGACTGCTGAACTGGTTCCGTCAAATGGACTGACCATTTGGTTCAACTGAACCAGTTCGGCAGCACACAGTTCACTTCAAATTCCAACCAAATTTGAACCGAACCACAGTGTTTGCTTCATGCACTCCCTATACAGCACACAATCACATTAGCGATTTTTGCAACTTCATCACTCTGCTGACTCATCTTGTGATTGACTGCTGAGATCCTTTTCACATGTTCTACTGCCAAGCCACGTACCCCCAATCTTATACCTCTGCATTTGACTTTAAAAAAACCAAAAAACAACTAAACACAAAACTTTTCACTTGACTCTGCTGGATCACAGAAACACTCCCAGGAGAGTGATGGGGCATGATAGAGACTGACAGGTCAGTGACAGGACTTCCAACCTATTTGTGTCACTGTATATAGCAGCACTTAAAAAAACCTGCCAGAATAGGGATAGAGTCTCCAGAGATCGAGGAGTGCACCAGACAGCTCTGAGGCCAAAAGTCAGAACTTGCTGGGCACTGCAGTAGGGGTGTGCATTTTGGAATTTTCTTGTTTCGATTTGTATCCAAATCGAAACATCCACGTTTTGTTTTGTACCCAAATTTTCTGAATCTGAATCAGCCCTGTTTTGTTTTGTAGCCAAATTTTCCGAATCTGAATCGATTTGGATTTTTAAAAAGGGTCCCAGGAAGAGTGGGTGGTGGTGGTAGTGTCCAATGGGTGGCAGCTACCACCCAAATTTCAAAGGAATTAGGCAAAGGGCTGATTTTTTTTTTTTGGTGATTTTTTTAAAAGTTTACACATCTTTAAGAATTTTCCCATAGGGAATAATAGGGATTCCAGCAAATGTATTGCTTCAAATCAAGGGGAAAGGGATGACCCAGAGCAGAGTGTGGTGGGTGGTAGTGCCCAATGGGGGCAAGGAAACTTCCAGAATTATTTCAAAGGAATTGGGCAAAGGGCTGATCTTTTGTGATTTGTTGGAGTTTACATGTCTTTAAGATTTCTCCCATAGGGAATAATGGAGGTTTCAGCAGCCCCATAATTCTACTTGGGGGGGAGGGGTTGTGTAGTGCACATAGGGTGCCAACCACCCCCATACCCACAAGCCTGTGGGGTACTGGGTTTTGTTGTTTCTGAGGTGTTCATTGTAGATTCTCTGGTAGCATATGAGATTTTCAGTGAAAAACAAGAATTCACTCTCATATGCTACCAGAGAATCTACACTCAGAACACCACAGAAACAGCAGAACCCAGCACCCCATGGGTTAGCAACCCTTCCCCTGGCCAATGTGAGGTCAGTAAAGAGTGGGAAGAAGCAAAAGAGCCAATGCGGAACAAGAAGGGAATTGTCAGCAGGTCAGCCCATGATTTAGGTCACCGATCAGAAGGCTGGAAAGGTGGGGAATTCAAAGAGATGTCAAAGAGATGTCAAAGAGATGTCTGGAGACTGACTCAGAGATCACCAGAAAATGGAGGTCCGAAACAACAAAACGTTTTGTAGCTGAAACAGGGGCGTTTTGTTTTGTATACAAAACCTTTGGATCTGGAAAATGGGTGTTTTGTTTTGTCTACAAAACACCCAAAACAGGCTGTTTTGGGTACAAAATGTTTTGTATCCGAAACGTTTCGCACATCCCTACACTGCAGCACAGAAGGAATGTTACTCCAGTGGCTTATTGCAGCAGGCTGCTAGTTTTTAAATAGCTGCTGCCCAAGCAAAGCGAATGGGCCTCACCCCTTCCCTAGGGGTCACCGTGCCCAATTTTGTAAGTGCTGGTTCTAGGAAGATTGACTGAGGGACTTCTGGTGAGACTGGCTTGAGTTCTCTGTTAAGGGGAATCCCAGTGGTCACCTGGGGTACGGATCACAGGTTTCTCCCACTGAGCCTCATCCCAAGAACATTCCACCTCCTCTTTCCAATGCCTATCATGTGATCAAAAATGGGATAAGATTAAATCAATTAAGATTTATTGACAAATCTGTGCTGGCTTTGGCTAACTGCTGCATTGTTGTAAAGATACTTACATACTGATTGCTTTGATATCTTTTCTAGTATCTACCCTGACTCTGTGGTCACCAGGAGTTGACACTAACTTGACAGCACACTTTAACTTTAATCTGATATTCAAATCAGACTTATCTGTAGTTTCCCTGATCCTCCTTTTTTTCCCTTTTGAAGACCGGGACAACATTAGCCTGTGTTCAGTCTTGTGACATTCCCCCTGTTCTCCAGAATTTCTCAAAGATGATTTACAGAGGTTCTTAGAGTGTATCAGCAAGTTCTTTTAGTAACCTAGAATGCAATTCATCTGGCTTCGAAGCAGGCACATTCATCTGAAGAAGACAGAAGGAACAGCTTGGGTGGGGCACTAACTGCTTGTGTTGTCTCTGCCCCACCTTTCCTCAGGTGTGTAACATCTCCTTGGGTTGCTGCTGGGGCTTTTGCTGCTGCTATATAGGGCAGGCTGGCCCAAGGGCTCTCATCCTTGTGGCTCTCTGACGTGGGGCGAGCTGCCTGGGGCCTAGAAGATTTTTCTCCTTCTGCCCTGAAGAGCTGTCTTCCCGCAGTTAAGAAGCCAGCAGGAGATTACGCAAGTCTGGTTCTGGTTTTTATTAAGCCAAGAAGCCGTGGTGGGTTAGTCTGGGGAGATGTGTCTGGGAGAGCGAAAAAGTAGGTCTGGAGTGGGGGCAGCAATATCACAGGTAGTGGGCAGAGGGAGGTATGGCGGTGGGAGTTGGGCAGGCCGTTACAGGGGAAATCGGTCCAGGCAATTGAGGCCTGTTCCTTTTTCCAGCCCTTCTCCCAACCCTCTGACCCCAGGGAGCTCTGAGAACACTCCCTCGAGGATTAGAGTGCTTCTGCTGAATGCCAGGTCAGTTAATGCAAAAACCTCTCTCATCCACAATTTGATTGTGGATGAGCATGCTGACCTGGTATGTGTGATGGAGACCTGGTTAGATGCGCTGGGCGGGGTTGGTCTCTCTCAGCTCTGTCCTCCAGGTTTCCAGATCATGCAAAAGCCCCGCCTCGAGGGTCGGGGAGGAGGCGTTGCAGTCATCTTTCGAGAGACTCTCCCCGTTTCCAGGTGCCCGGTCAGGCAATCTCAGAATTTCGAGTGTTTGTCCTTAAGGGTGGGCCTCCAAGATAGGCTGGGGATTCTGCTGGTGTACCAACCACCCCGCTGCACTTCAGTCTCCCTACGTGAGCTGGCGGGGGTGGTCTCGGAGGTGGCCTTGGGTTCCCCCAGGCTTATTGTTTTGGGGGATTTCAATGTCCACGCAGAGGCCCCCCTAGTGGGTGCAGCTCAGGATTTCATGGCCTCCATGGCAACCATCGGCCTGTCCCAGTTGGTATCGGGCTCTACCCACGTGGCGGGACACACTCTGGATCTGGTTTTTGCCGACCGGGAAATAAATGATCTGGAGGTGGGGGAATTTAAGACCACTCCTTTGTCATGGACAGATCATCATCTGGTGGGGTTTAGTTTGACTGCTCCGTCTGCCCTCTGCAGGTGGGCCGATTAGGATGGTCTGCCCCCGGAGGCTTATGGATCCGCTTGGATTCCAGACTGCCCTCAGGGAGTTTCCAGTGTCCAGAGCTGGTGACCCTGTCGAGGCCCTGGTTGATCTCTGGAATGGGGAGATGGCCTGGGCTGTTGACACGGTTGCTCCTAAATGCCCTCTCCGGCTTGGTGGAGCCCGATCTGCTGCTTGGTTTTCCTTGGAGCTTAGGGTGATGAAGCAACTCGGACGACGGCTGGAACGATGCTGGAGGAAGAGTCATCACGAATCCGACCGAACACGGGCTAGAGCCCATTTTAGGGACTACTCCGTGGCGGTGTGGGTGGCGAAGAAATGCTTTTTCTCCACCTCCATTGCGTCTGCTCAGTGCAGACAAGTAGATCTGTTTCGTGTGGTAAAAACCTTGCTCCACACATCCCCCCAGATAATGGGGGAGGAGTCATCTACAGCTCTTTGTGATCGGTTTGCCTGTTGCTTTGCAGATAAAGTCGCTTGCATCCGTGCTGACCTGGACTCCAGAGTTTTGGCAGTTCCGGCAGACGTGCCTCTGGTACCATCTGGTCCCGTTGTCTTGGATTCTTTTCAGTTGGTGCGGCCTTAGGATGTGAACAAGATCCTGGGCAGTGTGCGGGCGACTTTGTGCGCTCTTGACCCTTGCCCTTCATGGCTAATAAAAGCTGCCAGGGAGGGGACGGGCAGATGGTTGGAGGTGATCGTTAATGCTTCATTAAGGGAGGGCAGGATGCCATCGTGCCTCAAGGAGGCGGTAGTAAGACCTCTATTTAAAAAGCCCTCCCTTGATCCCTCCAACCTGGACAATTATAGACCTGTGTCCAACCTTCCCTTTTTGGGCAAGGTGATGGAGCGTGTGGTGGCGTCCCAGCTGCAGAGGGTCTTGGATGATACGGATTATCTGGACCCTTTTCAATCTGGCTTCCGCCCCGGGTATGGGACTGAGACTGCCTTGGTCGCTCTAGTGGATGACCTATGCCAGGAACTAGACAGGGGGAGTGCGTGCCTGTTGGTTCTGCTGGACCTCTCGGCGGCGTTTGATACCATCAACCATGGTATCCTTCTGGGCCGCCTCTCGAGTATGGGAATCGGAGGCACTGCATTGCAGTGGTTCCGGTCCTTTCTTGGGGGGAGGGTCCAGAAGGTGGTGCTGGGGGACTACTGCTCAGCCCCGTGGTCGTTGGCCTGTGGGGTCCCACAGGGATCGGTCTTGTCCCCCATGCTGTTTAACATCTACATGAAGCCGCTGGGAGAGGTCATCCGGGGATTTGGACTGAGTTGTCAGCAATATGCGGATGACACTCAGCTCTATCTCTCCTTGTCATCTGATCCTAGGGAGGTGGTGGATGTCCTGAATCGGGGGCTGGAGGCCGTGATGGGTTGGATGTGGGCTAACAAACTGAAATTGAATCCGGATAAGATGGAGGTACTGTTGGTCAGTAGGAGAGCCAATTGGGATGAGGAGATTTTACTGGTTCTGGATGGGGTTGCACTCCCCTTGAAGGAGCAAGTACGCAGCTTGGGGGTACTACTGGACCCGGTTCTGCTTTTGGAAGCTCAGGTGGAGGCGGTGGCCAGGGGTGCCTTTGCACGGCTTTGGCTAGTGCGCCGGTTGCGTCCCTTTCCCGAGAAGGCAGATCTGGCCACGGTTACCCATGCCTTCGTCACGTCGCAGCTGGATTACTGTAATGCGCTCTACGTGGGGCTGCCCTTGAAGAATATCCGGAAACTGCAGCTAGTGCTAAACACGGCAGCGAGGGTTTTATCCGGAGCTGCCCATTGGGAACATATCACCCCCATTTTCAAAGAGCTGCACTGGCTGCCGGTTCGTTTCTGGGTCCAATTCAAGGTGATGGTTTTGACCTTTAAAGCCCTTAACGGTTTTGGCCCAGGGTATTTGAGGGACCGCCTGCTCCCAAGGGTTGCTGCCCGCTTGATGAGGACATCTGAGGTGGCCCTGCTCCGGGTGCCGACAATGAGAGAGGCCCGGCTGTCATGCACTCGGGACAGGGCCTTCTCTGTTGCTGCTCCTAGACTCTGGAATGCTCTCCCAGTGGCCATTCGTTCCTCAGACTCCATCACGGCTTTTAGAAAGCTTGTAAAGACTTGGCTTTTTACCTAGGCTTTTACATAATCGTTTTTACTGCTGCTTCAGTGTGTTTTTATCTGTTGTATTGTTTTTATGCCTGTTTCCATATGTTTTTAGCTTGATGTTTTTACTGCAGTTTTATTGTATGTTTTAACTTTTGTAAACTGCCTTGGGGTTGTTTTTAACGAAAGGCGGTATAGAAATGTAAAAATAAAATAAAATCTGGCTTTGACGCTAGGGGAGAGTGGGTGTGTGTTCACCTCTCTCCCTGATGGTCCCTTGCATGAATTAGCCAAGCCCCCTGCATGTGACATCACATGCAGGGGGTGTGACCAGCACCAGAAGGGCTCAAATGGCTCTCCAGAGCTCTCCTTCACTCAGAGGGAATGAAGAAAATACCCAGCCAACAATGAAGCCAGCTGGGAAATGAGGCCAGCCAGAGCTCAGGGGGAGGGGTGAGCCAGGTGGCTCCCAGGAGCTGTCTGGCTTGGGTTCTTTGAACCCATCCACCCAATTATAGCTCCGTCCCTGCTCTGAAGTCTTGAATTTATTAGGGGCTATGTGTTCCTGATCAAATACTGATCAATGTTGAACTGCAGTCCTGATGTCTCACCATTCATTCTGCTTTTGGGAGGTTGCACACAACTCCCCTTCTGGAAAAATACTAAGGTGAAATAGGATCTGAGCAGTTCTGCATCCATTAAAAAGTGACAGAGGGGGTCCCCCCTCCATTCCAGGTCCCTCCTGACCCCACTTCCCACTTATTATAATCCTGCTGCCACCCATCTCAGTTTATCCTAAATATCTAAATGGCTTACATGATGTGCAGCATTACAGAGCTGTGATACTCTGTCCCTAAGCAAGCCCCAAGCCCCTAAGCAAGCCCCGACACTGCTCTGAAGAAGCAGTTGCTCAAGCAGCACTAATGCAATTTCTTCTGTTGCAGTGAATGAGGAAAACTGCAGTTAGCTGATCCTAGTGGGTGGATTTGCCACACCCATTAACATTTCTCCATCCTTACTGAGCAGCAGGCTTGCCATTTCCTTCCTCTTCCTCTCTTCATGAACATACCTGACAAAGCCCGTTTTTGTTGCTCTTAGCATCCCTCATCAGCCTCAGGTACTTCTCAGCTTTAGCTTTCCTCCTGCCCCACATGTCTGGGCTACTAATCTGTACTTGTACTTGGTGGCCTCTTATTCCTTCCATTTTTTATAGTGAATAGGCATATGGGTCCTTTTTTATTTTCAGCTCATCAATAAGCTTCTTATGCAACCAAATTGGCTTTTTTGTGTCTCTTATTTTTCCTTCTTGGTGGAATTGTTTGTGATTGCAGTTGGGTTACTCCTTCTTCAGGAGCTACTACTGATCTTGGGCCCCTTTCCCTCTTACAATGAATACAAATACAACAAATATTTATATATATATTCAACAAAGAGTTCCCAAAGCAGTTTACATAGATATAAATAAATAAATTGGCTCTCTGCCCCTAAAGGACTCACAATCTCAAAAAGAAACATAAGAGAGACACCAGCAACAGCCCCTGGAGGTACTGTGCTGGGGTGGATAGGGCCAGTTGACCTCTCCCTGCTAAATAAAGAGAATCACCGCTTTAAAAAGGTGCCTCTTTACTCAGTTGGCAGCAGGGGTTAGTTTATCTAGTCATAGAATTCTACCTAGTTCTTGCCTGAGTATATTAAATTTGACTTTCCTGAAATCTAAGGTAGATATTTGACCATGCTTATCTTCAGCTTTCCATAAGGCAAAGACTTCCATTATAATATGGACATTTTCTGCCCAAGTTCCCATATTGTCAAGCACACCACCGCCAATGCCATGTTTTACCCAATGTGTCATTTGGCCCTCAGATAGACCTGTTTCTGAGCTCTCTTTGGAACATCTTTAACCAATGAAAATATCCTAATATCCCTCACTGGTTCACAGTCAAGATCAGGTGTATATAGCTCAGAATTTTTGAGTCATTTTTGGACATCTGCTGCAGTGAGGTGGTGGAGGAATTAGCAAGGACACACCAGGCAGCAGTGAGACGGCAGAGGTACTTGAGCAGGCACACGAGACATTGGCAAGGAGTGGAGGAGATTGCTGGGATACAGGAGATAAGGGAACCTTGTGAGGGCATGCAAGGTGGCATTGGTGTAGTGGCTGGACTTGAGAGGGCATACAAAGCAGTGGAGGACTGCCTTTGAATGGGAGGCTTTATATCAGAGTTCTAGTACCTTAACTTAGCCAGCATGGGTAAGCTGCTCCATGGATATGTGTAATATACTTTTTATACTACACAATGGAACCCTTGTACATTAGAGAAAAATCCAGCACCTTGTTTAATACAGGGCCCAGTTATATCATTCTGCGGAAAGCTGAAGAAGTGCAGAAAGGAAACATCATTTCCCCTCATATGCAACTAGAAATCTGGAGTAGACTGCTTTTTAACATGGTGGTGCTACATCATCCTGCTTGCTATGAGCAACTAGAATTCTGCCTCTGAACATGAAGGTTTTACATCAGAGGTATAATGCCTGTGTATATGGCATCTATATATGAAATGGAGAGATGCATCAGGCAGAAATTCATCAGGGGCATCTCTACACAGTTATTGGGGAGGCTGAATCTTCTGAATTTCTGCCTGGATATATCCCTCCCCAACCCAACGTCTAGTGTAAAGGCCAAGGAAAAGTGTGGGTGCATGGAGCCTAATTTGTAAACCGAGCATAATATATGACCTGTACAAACAGTTTACAGTTTATATTCTACACACAAGCTAAGATGGGCAATTAGCTTGCAATTTCCTTGCTTTTTCAACATGTGAAAATTTGAAACATCTCAATTCTCATCTTAATCCAAAGGTTTTTGGATTACTGAATTGTATTAATACTGCATTGGCTGGCACTGTATAAATGCTAAAGGCTGCTGAAATAATATTTGTATGCATTTATATATGAAATTTAACTAGTGATCTCACTAAAGTTCAGATTTATTCAGGATGGATTATGAACTTCTCCAGCACTTAATCTTGGCTGCATTATTAATTGAGCACCACCATGTCTCCATGAAGCCCTTCTTTGGCTCTGAAAGTAAACTGACCTTCTAGACATGTCAGATCAACAAGGAGCTCGGGTTCATGTGAAACTAACTGCCCTGAAAATGATATTTTCCAAGTCTCCTTGTGTCTCAGAAGCTGCTGAGTGTGTTCATGACAGTGTCACAGATTTAAGGAACTCTGAGACATATAGGTTCCAGGTTGCATGGTGTCTGTTAGTATATCCTGGAAAACCACCAGGGATGCTGTGTTGGCCTCCCAGAGGGGCCTCACAATTGCTGTTGATGTATTGCACCTGCCAGATAAAGTATGAGGGAAGGGAGCAAGACAGGGAAGCAGAACTCAGGGGATCAATCATGAGAGATCTCTGGGTAAGGTAGGGGAGGTGTTCCATTTTATTCATTCATGCATGCATTCATTCATATTTATGTAAATCGCTTTGGGAACTGTTGCTGAAGAGCAGTACAGTTGTCCCTTGCCAAACACAGGTTTTCCAATTGCAGGTTTGAGTATCCGTGACTTGCACATTGTCACCCCCTTTACCAACCATGATTTGAGTATTTGTGATTGGTGCCATTTTTTTTAAAAAAAGTTGACCTTTTGGGGGGCCAATTTCCAGGGCCACGGGGTCAATCTGATGACTGGGGTGATTTCTGGGGGGTCAGGGGTGATTTGGGGGGTTGGAGTGATTTTGGGGGGTCATTTCTGGGGTCACAGAGTCATTTCTGGGGGTCAGAGTACCTTTTCTGGGGTTCAGGGGGATTTTTTTTTACCTTTTTGCATGTTTTCAGACACTTTGGCACTCACGATTCCCATAACCCCCTGTCTCCCATTGAAATCAATGAATTCCCTACTGCGAATTTGCCAACCATGAGGGTTTCCAGGAAACAATTGCGAGGGACAATCATATATAAATATTCATCATATTTGTGTTTGTGTTCTGGGCCCAGCACATGCCTGATAATGTTGTCAGTTACATACCAGATTTTTAAATTTTGGAACTGGGCTCAGAAAAAGCCTGGCATTTTGTGATTTATTGCACAGTAGTTTGGTTTGCCAACCTCAGTTCCAAACCGAGCTGATGGGGTTCACCCATCACTAAATTTAACAAATATACATCATACTATCAATTGATGCATCAATTTATGTTATCAAATAAAATGAGCTACTTCAAAAACCTTGAAGACAGCTTGGCTTATCCTTTCCCACCAAGCCCAAACCCTTCTCATTCCCACTCAGATGCCTGGTCCCCCAACTTCCCTTTAAAGACAACTTACCTAGCTGGGATTGTGGCAGCAGGAGCATCAGTGGCACCATGCTCTTCCTGTGGGAAGAGAGAAGGAGGAAGGTTTGTAATGAAAAGTCCTGGTGGTGCTTGAAAACTACATGTTCAAAGGGAGACCATCATAGTGCACTGCTATTCAGTGTGATCGCTTTTCTTCCCTCTTCCTGTGCTGGATACAAAGTACTACTGTTGCTCCCACTGCTGTTGACCCAGATGATTAAGGTTCAAAGAGAAGCGGGAGACTGTTTTGCAGGATTGTGGGTCTGGGTCATAGAGAAGTGGTAAACCAAGAATTCTCTTGTTTCCAAAATGGAGGGACAATGCTCATCCTCTCTGAAGGTACACTTGGTGCTTGTATCTGAGTCTGCAAACTTGGTGGCATCTCTAGTTCTAAGTACAAGATAAATAGTGACCAAAAGGAGAAACTCTGGAGAAACACCATCCAGATGTCTATGGAATTTGGAGATGCAAGTAGTGAGGATTATTTCACATTGCATTAATGAGTCATGAATTGCCATCAATTAAACATCAATTATGCCTGAACAACTGTGTTCATAGTTCAGTTGAAATGGATGAAAATACTTTGGGCCTTTCTAGGCAAGAATTCCATCTTTCCCCCATTTTATTGATAGTGCTATATTAGCACTATTCCCATCCAACATGACTCAGGAGGAGGAGGAAGATGGCTGCAGTGGGCTGCTTCACACAGCTACAGCTCTTCTTTCCCTCTGGTGAGGAAGGCTGCTAGTTTGCACGGCAGTTTGTAGTTCTTCCTTACAAGTGTGCTTACTATAAGTAGTTCTGCTGGCATAGAAGGGCTCTGCTTTGCTCTTTCATGCAGGGGCAACTCTAGAACAACTCGTTTCACAGAGAAAAGGGATGGCAAAGAATGTTAATAGGGGAGCAAGTATTTTGCTTTACATTCAATACTTATAACAACCTATTATTGTTGTTAGTTTATTGACATTATTAATGACTGCTTGCTTGACATTTTCAAACCTATTCAGACAATGGGCCAGATTCCTCTTAGAAAATGTTGCTTTTTTTATTAAGTCAAACCTTCTAGTCTACTTTCCTGGCTAGTTTTTTCTCCTTGTCCAAGACTATGTGGCAAGAAAGACTGGGCTGAGAAGAGAGTTCATTACCAGCTCAAAAGCAATCTGCAGAGGAGATGACGCCCCCTAGCACACATGGTCTCATCCAGTACAGATCTTGGCCAGGAAGGAAGCTAAGGGGTTGGCCTGGGAGGGTGGAGTAATTTTCACTGCTCCCTCCTTTCTCCTAAAAGACTCCTCACTTGCAGGAATATGTCCCTGAGGATTGCACAGCCATTAGGAACATATTTGTGCAAATAAACCACCCTGAGCCATTTTTGGAAGGGCGAATAACCCCCAGTGAGGCACTACCTTGGCGTGGTTGTGGGGCTTGTGTGCTCTGAGGAAGGTGAGAGCTATGCCAGAGGTCCAACCATACTGGACAGGTCTCACCAGAGGAGCCAGACAAAGAGTGCCTCTCCCCTCAACAATATGATGAGAGGTAACTTTAATAAATCTATACTGGATTGGTCATCGCCCAGGTCAACAAGGACCGTGCCAGGTGCTAGAGTCCCTGGACATCTGGTGGCAAGTGGGCTACAGGACTCAGGATCTTCAGTTGAGCAACCAGGGCTGGAGACTGAAGGGTTAGTGGAAGAAACGTCGCTTAACCGGAAAAAATATACGAAAAATGCCAACAAGGAAATAATGATCTGCTACTACAAGTCTAGTCCAACTAGAAGAGGTTATTTAATTTGGAAAGAGAAGCATTCAGATACAGAAATAACAGAACAAAGGCTAGCAGACCAGAGAAGATTCATAATAAGAAATAAAGTATTCACAGGAGTTGAGCTGGAAGAACTGCAGAGAGCAACACAGGCTCAAAATATGGAAGAAGAATTACCACCAACTGAAGAAGTTGCTCAGGCGCAGGTGGAGGAGGTGTTGGAAACAGAGGATGCGACTGTTGCTGAACTCTTTCAAAATCAAAACCAGGCAACCTCCCCTCTGCCTTCACCTCAAAATCCTGAATGCCACTTAACAGAAAAGCAACAAGAACTAAAGCAAAAAAAAAACTGAGCACATGAACCAAACAACCACCTTGGGGTTGTCTTTTAACGAAAGGCGGTATAGAAATGCAACAATAAATAAAATAAAATAAAAACCACCTCTAAAAACAGTTGCCAAAAAAACAACTTGTTCAGGCATTAAAAGATGTCAATGCTGTACTTACAGAAATAACAACCAATAATTTGCAAGAAACAAACCAACTAATGTACACTGCAGCAACAATAACAACACAAGAGCTCGGATACAAGATCAGTGGACCTGTAAAAAAAGGAAAGCAGTACATCACCTAAATGGAAGATTAGATTAGAAAATAAAATCGCCAGGCTTAGATCGGATGCTAGTAAATTGAAAGATATGAAAAACAAGACGCTGAAGAATGAAAACACCAAACAGTATCTTATCCAAAAATACCACCTAGATTCAAGGAAAATCAGAGAAGTCCTGGAAATAATAAAGTAGCAAATAATAGCAGTGTCAAAGAAGATTAGCACATACAAAACTAGAATTACACAACACAGGTGGAATCTCAAATTCCAGTCAAATCAGAGACATTTCTATCAAAGCACAGAAGGAGAAACTACAAGAAACGCAGAAACACCAAACAAAGAAGAAACAGTGCAATTCTGGGGGAAACTATGGGACAATCTAATAGATTATAATAAAAAAGCAGGCTTGGTGAAAGAGGTCAAAAAATGTAACCAACAAATGCAAGATCTAATAATAACACCAGAATTAATAAGTGAAAGAGCAAAGAAAATTAAAAATTTGGACTGCACTAGGCGATGATGAACTGCATGGCTTTTGGCTTAATGTTACTAAACCAACAGGAGTCACACAATACTTGCAGAGATAACCAAACAACACACCGTGACTAGAACAATAAAAAAAGGAGTACTCAGACCGTCAACTTAACTCTCACAATTAATTTATCTGATAGACATATCAGAGCCAAAGTGGCTTACACACTAGATATGACAAAGCGCATAAAAATATATGACAAGAAGTCTTCCCCCAGATGTATAGTACAACTTCACATATTGGGATAAACAGTTCTTATTCTGTAGAGCTATAAGTCCACAGTAGAGATACAAATCCCGTGGAATCCAGTGGGGAGGGTGTTCCTCTTCATAATGCAGTAATGTGGTGATACATCTCCTTCTCCATCTATTCCAAGTGGAGACAATATGCGTAATTTAATCATACGCTTTCAGAGCCAAGTCCAGGTGCAATACACCAAACAGTATACAATATTACAGATTTTCCGGATATTAATCTGTTTCATAACTGAGTGATACTTCTTCAGATATACCTAGATGAGAAAACAACGCATCACATCATAGAAACTTTCATATCTATTCAGTCCCCTGCCAAATGCTATTTCTCCCACATACAGATCCAATTCAAAACACTCACCATTCTAAGTAGAAGCAATGTATGCTTTCATTCTGATACTGGCCTTATCTTACCACAGTGTTTAGACTAATACGCCTGTGGAGATATGCTTACAATCTCTACATACTCCCTTCCTTTTTAAACTGATCCCCAATTAAGCAAGTGAAGCTCTAATAACCCACAGCTGCGTCCTTTTACCAAATAAATCAAGTGGCTTCTTCTTTCTCTCCTGATTCTGTAAAACTCATGATAGCAGCATCCATAGTTATTCCAAAATAACTGTATGCATACATCTTATTCCTATTGTTTCCCCCCAAAACACGAAAGATCTTGATTAGTATTCAGACCTCCAACATGAGTCTTAACGATGTGTATGAAGAACACCTCTTTCCTTAATATTGTTGTATTCATATCTTCATAGCTGAATCTTCGTGGTGTGTATTTAAAAAGGACAAAAAATTTGAATTCATCACATGTATATCCCTTTTCTTTTAAAAAAAGGGCTACTATGGGTGAATCACAATGACCTGTCCTCAATCTAGATTTATGTTCTAAGATTCTAGATCTCACTTTACATATACTCTCACCTATGTAAAGTTTGGGGCATGCACATTTAAGCCCATATACTACTCCCTTGGTGTAGCACGTAGAAAAAAATTCTAAGTCCCTTTAACTCCCTGTGTTATGGTCTATCACACTTAAACACCTAACAAGCCTTCATAAACAACTATCAAAACAGTTCAATCACATTTTGCAAGGAGGTGATATTGAACAATGGCTAACAACTGGGAAAACTCATCTCATAATGAATGACCCAGCAAAAGGTGCAGTTCCAAATAATTATAGACCGATCACCTGCCTGCCAACCATGTTCAAACTATTAACTGGAATAATAGCAGATGAAGTAATGCAACACTTATTAACTAACAAACAGCTTCCAGTTGAACAGAAAGGAAATTGCCTGAACACCAGAGGCACAAAAAACCAGCTGCTGATTGACAAAATGATTTTAGAAAATGGCAAGAGAAGAAAAACAAATCTAAGTGTTGCATGGATTGACTACAAGAAGGCCTTCCTTCGACTCATTGCCTCACACATGGATACTAAAATGTTTAGAAACAACTGGTGTCAGCAAAAACATTCAGATATTTATTTAAAAAGCAATGAGCATGTGGAGTACACAGTTAACAATCAATGGTGAGACACTTGGACAGGTTAGCATTAGAAGAGGCATTTTCCAAAGGGACTCACTATCCCCTCTGTTGTTTGTAATCCCCATGACTCCACTTTCACAAATACTAAACAAAACAGGCCTCGGATACCAAACATCGAAAACATCAAGTAAAATCAACCATCTGCTGTACATGGATGATCTGAAGTTGTATGGAAAGTCCCAGTCAGAAATTGAATCACTGCTAAACACTGTCCATATATTCAGTAGCGTTATAGCAATGGAGTTTGGACTAGACAAGTGTGCTGCATTAATAATGAACAGAAGAAAAATAACAAAAATGGAAGGAATAGAACTGCCCAATGGAAGCAACATCAAGAACCTGGAAGAGAAAGAACATTACAAATACTTGGGCATTCACCAGGCTGATAACACCGCACACACTGAAGTTAAAAGAAAAATTGGAAGTGAATACATCAGGAGAGTTAGAAAAATCCTCAAATCCAAACTCAATGGCGGGAACACCATACAAGCCATAAACACCTGGGCTATACCTGTTATCAGATTCACTGCAGGAATAATAGACTGGACCCAGGCAGAGCTAGAGATGCTAGATCGTAAGACCAGGAAAATATGGACCATCAATCATGCTCTGCACCCCTGCAGTGATGTCAATAGGCTATACCTCCCACACAGCTCAGGTGGAAGAGGAATGCTGCAAGTCCATCAAACAGTAGAGGAGGAGAAAAGAGGCCTTGAAGAATATATTGAGGACAGTGAAGAAGATGCACTTAAAATGGTCAGTAACGAGAAACTATTCAACACCAATGAAACAAAGCAGGTCTACAAGAAAGAACAAGTCAAGAACTGAGCAGAAAAATGGAAAAAGAAGCCACTGCATGGTCAATATTTGCCCAATATAAGTGGAAAATCAGACATCACCAAGACCTGGCAATGGCTTAAGAATGGCAACTTGAAGAAAGAAATAGAGGATCTAATATTGGCTGCACAAGAACAGGCACTAAGAACAAATGCAATAAGAGCAAAAGTTGAAAAATCAACAACAAACAGCAAGTGCTGCCTTTGTAAAGAAGCAGATGAAACCGTGGACCATCTAATCAGCTGTTGTAAAAAGATCGCACAGACTGACTACAAACAAAGGCATGACAAGGTATCAGGGATGATACACTGGAATATCTGCAAAGAATACAAGCTACCCCTGTAGCCAAAAATTGGTGGGATCATAAAATTGAAAAAGTTGTCAAAAATGAAGATGCAAAAATAAAATGGGACTTCCGCCTACAAACAGAAAAACATCTGCCACACAATACACCAGATATAACTGTAGTCGAGAAGAAAGAAAAACAAGTCAAAATAATCGACATAGCAATACCAGGGGATAGCAGAATAGAAGAAAAAGAAATGGAAAAAATAACAAAATACAAACATCTACCAATTGAAACTGAAAGGCTGTGGCAGAAAAAGACCAAAATAATCCCAGTGGTAATTGGCACCCTAGGTGCAATTCCAAAACAACTTGAAGAGCACCTCAACACCATAGGGGCCACAGAAATCACCATCAGCTAATTACTAAAAGCAACTTTACTGGGAACAGACTATATTCTGCGACAATATTTATAATAATAACAACGATATTGATAATAAAATTCTGCCATCCCAGGTCCTTGGGAAGGACTCAATGTCTGGATAAAACAAACCAGTCAATAACACCTGTCTGACTGTGTAAACAATGCCTGGACCAATATTAACCAAATTGGGTACAGCTGTAAGGACACATAGGAACACCTCAATGGGGTAGTTTGTGATGATGTCATCACCCCGATCTAAGAGAGCAGACGTGTAAACCTTTGAGGCGCAAGTGGGCTAAATTGTGAACCGCTTAACCGATTTGAACCAAAATTGCTCCAGCTGTAGGGACATATAGGGACACCTAAATGGCATAGTCTGTGATGATGTCATCCACCCCAATTCAAGATGTCAGACACGTAAACTTTGGAGGTGCAAGTGCACTAACTTGTAGACAGTCTAACCGATTTGAACCAAGTTTGCTGCAGCTGCCCAATGGTGTAGTTTGTGATGATGTCATCCACCCCGATCTAAGATGGTGGATGTGTGAACTTTTGAGATGCAAGTGCAACTTGAGGACTGTCTAACTGTTTTGAACCAAATTTGGTACAGTTGTAGAGACAGTGAAAGGAAAGTAGGGTGATTAGTTCTAACTAGAAAAACTTGTTATAATTTTTAATAATAGTTGTTTACTGCTTTCTGATTGGATGTTTACATGTTTATGCACATTACATGACCAGCCTCCCAAGAATGTATATACTACATCAGTGTACCAGACATTTGCAGTCACTTGTTTACGGCCTTTTTGCCTCAATGTTGAAATGTTAGCACCAGCAAAGTTTTATGAAGTCCTGGATGCAGTGAAATCCTGTTGTCAAATTTAGGCTGCTATGTAAAATAGTGAAGAACAAGAAACTCCAAGATGACATTTTCAGAAAATTGACCTGTTCCATGGACAGGGCTGACCAGATAGGCATAGCTGCAGAGTCTCAATACAACATGAGATGTTGATGTCAGAAGGAAGGCTTTAGATTTGTTAGGGCTGAGCAGATCTCCCTCATTCCATTCTGTTGTTTTTCCATAGAGTTTGCTCTGCCATACTGTGTACACTTGCAGCATTCTGGTTTAACTAGGGACTATTCTAAAATTAGCTCTGAAATTGCAGTATATCCAGTTTGCCAGAGTTATTTTACTTCACTTGCATCTCTCCTCCCACTCATATTACCTGTGAACACAGGCATATGGATAAAACACTTCAAGTGGGTCAGCTGCAGGTGTGAGGGAGCTCTGAGAAAAGTGCCATCTAGTGGACCTCCTCCAGCATCAGTGCTCACCCTGTGGGTGGACCCTGACAGTTTTACCGGGCAGAAAGCAGCTGTGGTAGCAGAGAGTACCAGCGGTGACACTTCTTCCAGGTACTGGAGCCTCATTATCCAGCTAAGGATGCTGTGTGCCAACATCAGGGCTGATTGTAAAAAAAGATCTTGATGGGATTGTATGTATGATTTCATCAAGATTCTTTCTGTGTGGTGTTTTAGTGATGCACACAAGGACATATGCACTTTAGTATAACACGGAACAAAAAGGAATCTTGATGCAGGATTGATTGAAGGGGCATCTTTCTTTTTTTTACCGACATGAAACAAATATGATTCCTTCTTTCAAGATGGCAGACAAGGAAACAAGTATGAGTCCTTCCTTCTGTCAATGTAGGAACATAAGAAGCAGCTTTATACCAAGTCAGACTATTGGCCCATCCAGCTCAGTATTGTCTACACTGACTGGCAATGGCTTTCCAAGGTTTCAGCAAGAGTCTTTCCCAGCCCTACCTGGAGATGCCAAGGATTGAACTTGGGGTGTATTGCATGCAAAGCAAATGCTGTACCACTGAGCTATGCCCCCAGTGTATGACGGCTAGGAACAAGGATGGCATGGATAAACACTTGTGGGGTCTGCCTGCAGAGTATTTTAATGCTTCACTTTTAGGGTGAAGAAACTGACAGATCCAGCCTGCATATAAAGAATTGAGCTTGTTTGCAGTACAATTTTATATTTAGCTGTGTCCCTATATGGGAGGTCAAAAATCACATCAGATAATATGCATGAATGCATTCTAAAAATACATCATGGGATTCAGTGACCTTTCAGAGAACCTTCTCTAGAATCACAAAAGTAGTCTGAAAACGATCTCGCAGTAAAAAGAAATCTATCTGTGTGGAACAATTCATTGCTGGAAATGCTGTGTTGTTTCATTAGCCACACAATGTTTGTTCTATGATTATGGACAATATCAGCTTGGTGGATGTCTTAGCCTGCTTTCACAGTAGGAGTACAATACTGCAGGTAGTATGAGACTGGGGATAGATTGCTAATATTCTGCAGCTTTCACATTTGGATTGACTCAGAATAAAAACCAACTATTTCCATTTTTTAAATATAGCCCATCTTATTTTCTGAGTCAATTTGATGCATTCATATCAGAAGCCAACTATCTCTACTCTTCACTGTTGAATAGGCATGGCATATGCAAAGTATTGTCCTCCCCTATTCTGTATTTAAATCCCCAAGGGGTACTACTGAAAACACACATGTGCAAATTAATAGCAAGCAAATTAGAACCTAAACATAGGGAGGGAAAACATGTTTAGGTGGTTTCAAAGTTACAATTTGTGACTGAATCATGAGATGAGCAACAATTAGGGTTGCCAACTAGGGACTTTTATAGAGGACATGCAACCTATTTTGGGGACCAAATGACCTTTAGAAGGAACAGAGATTAGTTGGGGGACCACACAACTTTTTTTGCATGTGTTGTGGTGTCCAAAGTTCAGGGAAGCAGCTGAAACATTTTGTTCACATGGAACACTTTGCTCTCATGAGCAGCTTCTCTTCCTCTGTCTCCTCCCCCTTCCTACTGCCCATCCATCCAATAGGGAAGCCAGAGGCAGGTTGTAGAACCATGTGATGCAGTAGCACGGATAGGTAGGCCCAGCAGGTGCAATTTGCTTCCTTCATGTGGTGGCAGTGGTGGGGACAGTGAGAAGTTAGCAGTTAGCTAACTAACTTTACTCAGTTAGCAGTTTCCCCTGCTGAGTAAAAAGGAACTTTTTAAAAGTGATGAATCTCTCCTATTTATCATAGGGAGAACAACTGGCTAGGGATGTGGAATCCATGATTCATTAACTAATGGTGAGTAATGATTAATCAAGAATGGATTTGAGTCAAATCAGGGGTTGATTCGATTATTCTACCCTGAATCGAAGCACCCTTAAAACAAAGGGCCAGATTTTAGGTAGAATAGAATCACACACCCCATTTGACCTGAATCAGTTCAGGCAATTTGGATGCCATTTTGAGGCCTTTTTAATCTGGGAAAATGGGCCTCAAAATGCTGTTTCATTCTGAGGACAGCTCGTCTACCAATTGGGATCGGCGGATAGACCAACCCTGATGCTTCGTGCATCAGCTTGCATTGGAGGGCTGGTCTACCCACTGATCTCAATTGGTAGACCAGCTCTCTCCGAGGAAAGGTGTCCATTTTTTTTGGAAGCCCATTTTCCCAGCAAAATGTGCCTCAGAATGGCACCCTAATCGCCAAATCAATTTGGGTCAAATTGGGTGTGATTTGTCAAGGCAGCTGGACAAGCCAGCTGCTTTTGATGAATCAATTTGGGCGTCTGTGATTCAATTTGAGGTTGAATCAAATCACAGATTTTGATATGTGCATACTCCAACAACTGGCCCTATCCAACCCCAGCATAGCATTCCTTCAGTGGCTGATGCTGGTGTTACCTTGTGGTTTGGTTTTGTTTTGTTAGATTGTGAGTCCTTTGGGGACAGGGGAACATCTTAATAGTTATTTTTCTTTGAAAACCACTGAGAAACCTTCTGTTGAATAGCCATATTTAAATGTTTGTAGTCACAGAGAACAGCGAGAGTGAGAGACCATGCACACATCGCTGCACCAGCATGCAAAGAGGCTGGCTACATAGCTAGCTGGCTGCCCTGCCTTGAGCCAAGAGATGAAGCTGCTGGCCTGACTGGAGAGAGCAGGCTGGGTGAGGGTGGAGGAAGGAGGACTATTTGTTTAGTAAATCCAACCAGGAGATGAATTTGTAGTTAAGAAGCAAGGGCCTTGAGAACTCTGCACCTAGACAGCAGACCGAGCACACATACATCTCACCTAGTCATCAGCTTCATAGTGGTGAGCTGTATTTATTCTCAAATTATCCAATTTTTATTTAAAATGTGCATATATAATACCAATAAACGTATGCAATTTTTATGCAAAGTGAAAGCTTCTTGGACATTTTTGTGTGTGTGTGAAAAGCATCCTCTATTTCCACTTTTTTGGTGATAGATATCAACATTTTTCACCATCTGGACCTAGCAACCCTAGCAACAATAGGAATGTGCATCCCTAAACCTTCTGGCACCACAGCGGGGATGTGCATGAAGACTATTCATGCAAGTGGCAACAGAGGCATGCTGCACTGAGGCCTTGTGTGCTAATATTCATTAATTACTTCATTAGCCCTCATCTATTCATATGATCACCCATGCATCATTATGCTGGGACTCATGAGGCTTGGCACATGGACCCACTCGATTCAGAAGGCCCCTACATGCTTCAGAAACTCTGAAGAATGTGTTTCAGAATCTACCTTGAAAACTGATTAACTTTATAATTTGGCAGCATCTCTAATACCAAGAGTAATGTCAGTTTTGAAAGCTGGATGTTTCCATTACCCTGTGAGGCCAAAATCATGTTGACATACAAATGTTTTTGTGCATGACTGAACACATGGCTCACAAATCTCTGTGTATCCAGTACTTGGAAACAGGAATGCAATTTGCATATAGGAAGATAGGAAGCTGCCATATGTTGGGAATTCTCTCTGATAAGAGAATCCCTTTTTCATTATAGCAGAGTGCACAGAGGCACAACACAGCAGAATTTGGTAAGGCATGCTTGTATGCAGAGAGCAAAGTAACTTGGAGCCATTTCATAGTTTCAAATCAACATATATGGTATTTATTAGAGAACTCATTAGGAAAGTGAGGAGTTAGGATCTCTAATCTAGCTAGCTAGCTGGATGCAGATGGATTCTGCATCTCTGCACACATGGTGCAGGGAGAGGAGCTTGCATGTTGCAAGGTAGAAGGAACAGGAAGAGAAGAGAGAGAAGAAGGAAGTGGCTGGAAGGAAGGAAATGTCCCTAAGAGTAGCAATCTACATTCCAAAGGGATAGTGTCAGAGCAGTAGAGAAGGGATGACCAATGTTTTGACCCTCTAGCCCTCTGACTCACTAGTCTGTCCTCCACTGTCTTTGAGACAAGAGACAGAGCAAAGTCCTTCACTTCCAACACCATATACTGATTCAGACCATTGGTCCATCTAGCTCAGTATTGTCTCCACAGACTGGCAACAGCTTCTCCAAGGTTGCAGGCAGGAATCTCTCTCAGCCCTATCTTGAAGATGCCAGGGAGGGAACTTGGAACCTAGATGCACTTCCCAGAATGGCTCCATCCCCTAAAGGGAATATCTTACAGTGCTCAACATCAAGTCTCCATTTCATATGCAACCAGGATGGACCCTACTTAGCTAAGGAGACAAGTCATGCTTGCTACCACAAGAACAGCTCTCTTCCCAGAGGCGTAACTAGGGAAAACGGCGCCCGGGGCAAGCACTGAAATGGCGCCCCCCCGCCCCCCCAACATGCGACATTATACTTAGGTTTTTCCTCACAAGCGCCCGCCGCCGCCGCCAAGCCAGGCCACTGACTGGCCTCCAGGCGCCAGCAAAGCAATGGGGGGGGGGGCGGGCAGCGCAGAAGGGACCGCTTGTGGGGGATGGGGCGCTGACGCGCTCCCTTGACTGCTGCAGCGCTGCTGCACTGAGCAGGAAACATTTGTATTAACAAAAAATTTAAAAAAAATTGAATTTTTTTTTTTGTCATGGTGGCGCCCCCCATGTGACCAGAAAAGATGGCGCCCGGGGCATGTGCCCCCCCTGCCCCCCCTATAGTTACGCCTCTGCCCAGAGACACACACACCATTCCATATGCAGACCAGGTAAGGGTAGGTAAGGTAAGGTAAGGTAAAGTGTGCCATCAGGTTGATTTTAACTCCTGGCACCTACAGACCTGTGTGGTTTTCTTTGGTCAAATACAGGAGGGGTTTACCATTGCCTCCTCCTGCACAGTATGAGATGATGCCTTTCAGCATCTTCCTATATCGCTGCTGCCCGATATAGTACCAGTGGGGATTCAAACTGGCAACTTTTCTGCTTGTTAGTCAAGCATTTCCTCTCTGCACCAGGTACCAGCACATAATATCATCTGTATAATATGTGTGTGTGTGCATTGGCTGATGTAATGCATAGTCTTATGAATCCATAATGCTGTACTCCGGGACCGCTGAAAACTCCTAAGCAGCCCTGACATTGTGCATCACGACCACAGTTTCCCCCATTACTGAGAATGGGGGAAACTGCAGTAGTACTGCTTGCACAACCACTCATTCTGAGAGCATCCGGGCTGCTTAGAAGTCTGCAGGAGCCCCGGCATGCAGTGTTATGGCTCCATAATGCTGTGCATCATGACAGTTACCATTTCTCCATTACAAAACTTTCTTCATCTTCCTACACATTGCTCAGGGTGGTAGACATGGGCTTTCCCAGGATCACCTGTCCAGGCCTTGATCAGACCTAAAGCTGCTTAGCTTCAGCAAGGTAGCTGAATCATATCCCCTCAGAGCATGGCCTAGATCCATTATGATGGGACCAGATCTGGAGTACAGTGTTCTTCTGTGTGTCTTCACACATGTTCAATAAGATTGGGTGTGATACAGCCCATGTGGTGGATTATTTCATATAATTTTGAAGAACTTTCTTCTGTTCCTTTTAAAGTATTGCTTTGTGTATACTGCAGTATACAGTCAGCAGCATGGAAAGCTCATATATGACGATTAGCTAGAAAGTTCTTGGACTTAATACGAATACAAATACGACACATATTTATATACCGCTTTTCAACAAAGTGTTCCCAAAGTGGTTTACATAGATATAAATAAATACATAAAATGGCTCCCTGTCCAGTGTTCCCTCTAAGGCGTGTGTGTGTGTGTGCGCGCTCACACATTTTCTGATGTCCGCCCAGTTAATTTTAGATCCTGCTCAGGTTGAATCAGGAAGGCCCCATTCTGACTGCATGTGTGCACACACTGCCTTGATACTGCCGCTCAGAACAAAATTCATTCCGCACACAGATGGAAAAAAAATAGAAAGAACACTGTCCCTGTCCCCAGAGGGCTCACAATCTAAAAAAGAAACATAAGATAGATACCAGCAACAGCCACTGGAGGGATGCTGTGCTGAGGATGGATTGGACCAGTTGCTTTCTCCCTGCTAAATAAAGAGAATTATCACTGTAAAAAGGTGCGTTTTTGCTCATTTAGCAGGGATTTAATCTATATTAACATAGATAAAAATTCAATTTATATAGTCCAAGGAGTATACATTTTTCCCAACAGTGAGGCCTAGGTGGCACTGTATCTTCATTGGTAAATAAAAGAAAACATAGCAGGGCTACCCAATGTGTTTCAAAAAGTGTAAGCACTTCCATTTATCTCATTTACTTGTATACTGGTAACTAATTGAGCTCTACAATGATATTAAGAAAAGAAATGCCATAGAGAGGAGTGATTTATTCAGTTGGAAATGCCACCATGAGTTTGAGACCAAACAAATATCAGGTGACCATTTACCAATGTAGGTTACCAACAGTAGGGGCCCCATGTGAAATCTAGTAGGACATAAAGGGCATTGAATTACCCCTCAAGATTTTGCGTGGACTCCTACTTGATTTTTCTTGTCTTGTTTTCCCTGTTGGTACGAAATTTGTCAAGAGATATTCCCTCCTTTTCTTCTGTCCTTCTAGACTGGGCTCAACAGTTCCCTGTCAATGGATGCAAAACTCCTGGTATGTTATTTGGATACAGGGAGCAGCTGATTGTGCTCAGTCAAGCTCCACCCCCCACAGGGACCTTAGCGAGCTTTTGTTTCACGGAGGGGAAATAAACAGCAAGCTGCTCACTACCCTCTCCGCACAGCAAAACCTATTCTTCCTATTCTCTGTGTGCCTACACACAGGCATTCCCCCCCCCCTTGATGTTTTTCACAGTATTAAGTCATTAAAATCTCCAGGTTTTCTTTCAAAAGCCACCTGGAGACTGATGTCAATTCCTGGAGACGTCAGACTAATCCTGTAGTGCTGGCAACCGTACATGAGGTTGAGGCACATGCACTGGTAAATAGGTCATTTTGCTCTCTCATTTCACTAGGTTTTGGGAGACAATGGTGCAGTGGGGGGCAGTTGGATGCCCAGTATTTTTTAAGAGTAAAGCACCTCTACTACACAGAGCAGCCCTTTCTGGTTATGGGTGCTTTCCAGATTACACCCTACAACAGTGTCACAACGTGTCCATTAGATGTGCTTCTGTATTGCCTGTGTTTCCGCATTGCAGTCCCTGCGCTGCCATTCACATTTCCAATGCCTCCTTTCAGGTTTTATCTTTGCATTACAGTACTACAATGTTGTTAAAACATAGCTGTATTTACCTGTTGTCAGCAGTTCGCACAAACTAGAAAAGACTGCTCCCCCTGCTGGTGGCTTTGTGCAACCCCCTTTATTTACAGTTTCAAGATGGTCCTGCCAAGCCGAAGTAAACTACCACTGAACAGCATGTAATCTGGAAAGTGCCCTGGTCCTGACATGCCTTTTTAGTCATCTGTATAATAGACCACAGACTATTGTGACATTTTGGAATGGTCTCTACAAAAATTATGAAAGCATTTTAAATTAATATTTAAAACTATATTGACACATTAATGAAAGATATATATAAGATCCTCCCATATACAGCGTAGTGCTTAGAGTCTTGGACTAGGACCAGTAAGACCCGAGTTCGAATCACCATTCAACCATGAAACTTACTAGGTTACTCTGGGCCAGCCATGTAGCTCTTAGCCTAACCTACCTCACAGGGTTGTTGTGAGGATAAAAATAACCATGTATAAAAATAACCTCTGAGCTCCTCAGAGGAAGAGTGGGATGTAAGTTTAAAAATAAATAAATAAAATAAAATAAATATAATGAAGGATACACACACACACATTGTTGTAGTAGTGGCCTCCTTTGTCCCATAAGACTCCCCTTTTAAATCAGGTTTCAAATACGGTGATAATGGCGGATGGGATTTTGAATGGGATGAAAAAGAAAAGAAAACCTTTCCTTGGGGAAGACAATTTTGCATTTTGAAATTCAGCCAAGTGCTATCTTTTTGTCATTTCTCTTTTTTACCCGCTAAATGAATGTTTTTGTTTGTCTTGTGAACTCTGAAGCTCTGGTTCACAAAGCTAGTTCCCTGATTGCCCCTATACTTGAAGCTGGAGTACCACACTGGAAGGGTAGTGTAGGGTTTGGAAGGATATTGTAGTGGACACTGGTTGGGCTGACTGATAGGCACACTGCATGTCTGTGGACTGGACAGGAGGAATGTGCAAATCAATTCGGGTACAAAACTATTTGTATCCAAATGTATCTGTTTTGGGAAATTTGTGGACAAAACAAATTGCCCCTGTGCTAACTGGTCAGATTCGGACCCCAAACAAATCAGGGGTGATTCTATTCAGGTACAAATCAAATTGAAAACATTGATTCGTGCACATCCCTACTGGACAGTAGCTGCTGCCCATTTAAAAAATTGTGTGCATTTATCTTCTGATATTTTAAGCTGCAGGCAAGGGTTTGGGTTTTTTTTTTAAATTAGACAGGGTTGGGCTTCATTGAAAGAGAACTCTGGACTGGCATAAGTGAAATGAGAGAAAATATTGGTTTTTCTTTCTTTTGTGGAGGAAGAACAGATTAGTGGTTTGTTGGGGGGGGGCGTTATTTGACAAGGAATTGATATGAGCAGGCTATCAATGGGAAATTGATTTTTGAGGATCTGTATGAGATATAAATTGATGTGGGAGGACCTGGGAATGCATGAGGATACATTAATTGAAGGAGAAAATACATTATTTGAGAGATCCAGATGGGAAATGAATTCTGTGGGAGAAATTCAAGGGGAATTCAAGGGGGTGTTTGATATCCAGGGTTCATACTCTTCTTATGCCTTGTACTGTTTGTGACCTCCAGCAGATCACAAACAGCCTCATAAGTTTGTGTTCTGTAATATATTCATTTCAGTAACACATATGGGATCAAATGAATGGTTTGATGTTCCGGTCTCAGAGCCCACCAACCTGTGCAAACTGAATGCAGGCCTTAGCAAGTTGTTAGTGTCCATAGTTCAGTACACGGCTTCCAAGGGTGGCTAGCCAAATTTTTCTGGGAAGCTTACAAACAAGACATGTGGGTAGCAGTGTTCTCCCATTGTTTGTCCCAGCACCTGGTATTCAGAGGTTCCTTTGAACACAGTGACTGGCATCCATTCCATACTAATGAAATACTGGTGTGTTGGGAGAAGCACTAGTGCTTCTGAAAAGTTGAACTAACTCAGCTCCACTGTTGGCTCAGTGATGGGGAGACATTTCCATGACCTCACCTTCCCAGGAAGCCCTCTGTGCCACCTGAAAATAGGTCCCGAAGGGTCATGCAACCCTCACAGACATATTTTCAAGTAACACAGAGGACTTCCTGAGGAAAAGGAGGTTGTTGAAATCCTCTCCCCCAGCCCACACACGCACACACACACACACGAAGTTGGGAACTCTTCAGAAGCACTGGTGCTACACTGGTGCTTCTCCCATTGCACTGGTGCTTAATTCAGGGCTGTCCTTAGGGTATGGCAAGCAGGGCGACTGCCCGGGGCCCCACTCTTTTAACCCCCATTAGAATTAACTGGAAGGGGCCCCCACACTGGCTGATTTGCACCAGGCCCCACACCCACCAGGGCTTTCTAAGGACAGCCCTGGCTTCATTAGCCAGGATGTCAGTCACTAGTTCCATTTAGCTATCACTGCTGATTGGAGGACTTTCCATTGGTGGAGCTGGTTTGAAGGGTGAGTGGAGAGGAGTTTGGGTTGAGTGGAGAGGAGAGAGAAAATGCAATAGAAGAGGCTTGTCAGGGTGGACAGAACACTTTAAATAGAAAAAGAAAACATCTGTCCCTGTTAAAATACATCTAGCATCTAAACCCATTTTTCCTTTAAATAGCTTATGTGTAAAAATAAGTTGACTTTTTAATGGCTTTAGTGGTGATTTGGCCAACACTTAACTCTGCTGGGAGAAGCGAATTGCCATGACAAAAGCATTAAGGATTACCCCCCCCCTTTTTTTCAGCATATGCAGCCAAACATTTTAAAAGCCTTGTGAGCGGACTAACAGCATGAGTTCCCTTTCATGCCAGGAACAGCTTCTACTTAATAAAAGATGCATGCTGGAGTGCAGAGAAGGCCTGGGAACTAATCAAAGGAGAGTAGTCAAAGATGGTGGATCAAAAGGCCTGGCAGTTCTTTGGGGGCGGGTGGCTCGAAAGCTATGCTAATGATAATATCTTCTTAAGTGGCAGCTCAAATGCTGTGACAGGGGAGAAATTCAACCCAGCACTCTGTGCCAACTAAATTAAACCACAAGCTGCTGAACTCTGGGCATCATCTTCTTCATCAGGGTGAGAGACAATTGCAGGCATCATGAAACGGGAGATTTGTCATCTGCTTAAAAGGCGATCAACACAATAAATAAGACCAGAAGTTGCTCATGGAAACCCACAAATCCTCAAAATTACAGCTTCAAAATCAACACATAGACTGTGATAACTGTTAAGATAAAATGAATGTTCAAGGAGGTGCATTAACAAGGATGGAGGGAGATGAAAGTTGCTTAGCAGAAGATGTAGGAGGACATTTATTTCTTTGCAATGGGAAGGTCTTGCATGAATGAGCCAACACATAGGGCAAGAATGCAGTTCATTTTACCACATCCATTACATTGTTTTGATGAAGAAGAGGGTCAATTAGAGAGAGGCTGTTCTGGGGAACATATAGAAATAAACTTCATATTGTTAATTGCTGGCTGTAGACAAGAGCACCCTAGTCTATTTGTGTGCTTGCCACAACTATACTAGGGTAAATCATGATGTTTCTCCTATTTTTCTGAACCTGGGCAGGGTGGTCAGGCCAGGCCAGGGAACTGGAGGCATGAGCTTTTAATGGGATCTGTTGAACTAGTGAGGCAGAGGCACAGAGGTGCACCTAGGTAATTTTGGAGTCCGGACCTAAAGGCCTTTGGAGGGCCCCCTCCCCTGCAAATGAGGCATGGAGCCAGTTCTCTGGGCTCTAGCTAATATCACGGTTTAAAATATTCTGCACACTTGCAGCTTTGGCAGATTAACTATCTCTTATAAACCAGGAAAGACATCAAAAGTAATGTAGGTATACAAACCACTGAATCACTAATAGATTGTGTTTTTGCTCTCCATCTCAGAGTGAACCACAGAAAGCCTTCCCTCTGTACTTCTATCAAATATGGCTTCAGGGTGTGCTGACTTTTGACACTACTGTAAACTCTTGGAAGTCTGTGATATGAAAGTGGACTGCATAAGCATTCTGGATGAGTAGAAATATAAGTGCTTGTTTATAAGTTCTGTCTTTTTCACTCACAGCATTGCTACCATGACCAGGTCATTTTGTTTCCTTGCCTTTTGCTAGCAGATGTTAGATGTTTTCCATGGATATTATTCCTGAAGATCACCACCTCAGCTTGCTTTGAGCAATGGCCAGAGAAGTTTCATGCAGGCACAATAATTAAAAGGAGATAATGGAATTCAGTCAAGTTTGGCATTACCATTGCATGTCACGTGAAGCAGTCATTTTAGGCAGCTAGTTTTTAATTGAGGTGTAAAGCTTTTAATTTAGGTCAATGCTGACTTCAGGTCAATGCTGAGGGCACACAAAATGCTGCAAGTTCTAGAGTCCTAAAGCAGAGGTGTGCAAAACCCTCTTGAGCAATCTTGTTAATTTCCACAAAATTTATTTTGCTTCCTCTGAAACTCAATAGATTTTTTAAAAAACATCTGAGCAGTGCATCCAGATGTGGCTCAATATTTCACTTCTAAAGAAATCAGGAAGAGACACTAGTACAAGGGAATAGTGAACACACATGACAAAACCACAAAGAAGTCCAGAGAAGCTTTGCTTGGCAAAATATCCACAATACTTATCCCAGGCTTTCCCCTAATTTACCTTGTACATATCGGCTGACATGCTATACAATCCAATGCCGGCATTTCCAACCTGATGTGCATGTGAAAGGAAGCCCCAGTGATGTTTCAGAGACGAGCAAGTGTGCAACAACATTACCTTAAAAAGTGTGATATAAATGTAACAACAACAACAACAACAACAACAACAATAATAATGCAATTCCAAAACAACTTGAAGAGCACCTCAACACCATAGGGGCCACAGAAATCACCATCAGCCAATTGCAAAAAGCAACTTTACTCGGATCAGCCTATATTCTGCAACGATATCTATAATAACAGCAACAACATTGATGATAAAATCCAGCCATCCCAGGTCCTTGGGAAGGACTCGATGTCTGGATAAAACAAACCAGTCAATAACACCTGTCTGTGTGAACAAGAAATAATAATAATAATACTTTCAATTTTTTCCCTAGTAGCACTAGGGAAATGCTAGTGTGCTCTTTTAGGTCGTTGCACAACTGCCCACCTCTGCAACCCTGCTGGGGCCTCCTTTCAAGTGCATGTGACCTGGCAGCTCAAAAAAACTGGTGTTAGATTGTCAGCATGTTGGCCACTGTATTTCTGGCATAAGAAGGATCGAAACTACTGGCAAAGTATTAAGTCAGGGATTCTCAACCTGTGGTACTCCAGATGTTGTCCAACTACAGCTCCCAGTGAGCCTCTGCATGGCCTGGATCATGACCCGGCCACCCAGAGGCCCATTGGGCATGCACGGTGGCCTCCAAAATAGGCACTGAGACAGAGGGAAGGCTCAGAAAGGACCAGAGAATGCCCAAATGGGGTGATTTACTGCATAACAGAGGCCGGCTGGGGAGGGGGAGCCTCCATGGACCTGCCCATGGCGGCCTTGGAGAAGCTCCACAGAAGGGGTGTTTTTTTTGTTGTTTTTTTTTAAACACATTCGAGAATCCCCCTCGACCAGATTGAACCGGGGGGGAAGGGTTCGATGGCGGGGGTGGGGGGTGGAACTGAATTGGCCTGGTCTGGTCTGGGTCCAGTTTGGACTCAAACCGAACCAGCTGGTTTCATGCACACCCCTAGCGTTGTCTTTTCTTGTCTCAGTCAGGGCTTGAGCTAAGGTAATTCATTACATCAATGGTTTACTGTAATGTGCTTTACGTGGGACTGTCCTTGAAGATTGTTCAGCAGCTAGTCCAGAATGCAGCTGTGAGGTGCTTATTTGGGATGAGATCATTAAGAACATAAGAAAATCCCCATTGGATCAGACCCAAGACCTATCTAATCCAGCATCCTGTTTCCCACAGTGGCCCACCAGATGCCTCTGGGAAGCCCTCAGGCCAGAGCTGAGGGCATGTCCTCTCTCTTACTATTATTCCCCTGCAACTGGTATTTAGATGCATCTTGCCTCTGTAGCCATTGATACACCTGTCCTCCATGAATTTATCTAAACCCCTCTTAAAGCCATCCAGGCTGTTGGCTTTCACCACATCTTGTGGCAGAGAATTCCATAGGTTGATTATGCATTGTGGAAGCCACCTAATGGTACAGTGGGGAAATGAATTTACTAGCAAGCTAGAGGTTGTCAGTTCAAATCCCCACTGGTGTGTTTCCCAGAGTGTTTCCCAGACTATGTGAAACACCTATATCAGGCAGCAGCGATATAGGAAGATGCTGAACTGCATACTGCATGGTAGATGGCAAAGGTAAACCTCTCCTGTATTCTACTAAAGACAACCACAGGGCTCTGTGGTCACCAGGAGTTGGCACCGACTTGATGGCACACTTTTCTTTACTTTGTCGGTACTAAATCTCTTGGCAATCAGTTTAATGGGATGACCACTGGTTCTAGTGTTATGCTGTGTCAGTTTCATGGAACGACCCCTGGTTCTAATGTTATGTCCTGGTCCTGGTGTTTGTTATGTTATGCTATGTTATATTATGTTATGTTATGACCCCTGCTTCTAGTGTCATTCAAGCACATCTATATATTTAATTCTCTTACGGCCGACCACATAGGGAACTGCGTCCAGATGCGTCTGGATGCCTGGTGAAACTCTCGTGAGGTCCTGCGAGAGTTCCAACCATTGCCTTGGGAGGGAATGGCAGTGAGGGAGGCAGGCGGGAACTGACACAGCAGAGTCAGAGGGAAAGGAGGAAGAAAGGCGGAAACTGGAGGAAGGAGGAAAATTGAAGGGGAATTGGCACAGCAAAGTTGGGGGAAAGGAGGAAGAAAGGAGAAAACCAGACCTCAGAGAGGGTGGCGAGACAATGGACATCGCCGTCAAGGAGCAGGAGGAAAATCAGTGGTGGAGGACAAAAAGGAGGAAGAGGAGGCAGAAGGGGATGGGCAGAAGGGGGTAGGGGGAGAGGAGGCTGGGGCAGAAGGGGGTGGAGGAGGTGGGCAGAAGGTGGGGGGAGTGTACTGCTACACAGATGCTCTGTGTGGGTTCAGCTAGTTATTATTCCCCATAAGAGTGAATGGGAAAACTGAAACCCACCCCCCCCCCACTAAAAATCATTGGTCCTAGAGCCTTGAAACTTGCCACACATTTGAGGAGGGAGGTCAGGGACAAGCATGTGGAATAATCTCTATTTTGCCTTTATGAAAAGCGGTAACAGCATTCCCCTTTTGCCATCACTTTTTATTTCCAGAAGGGATGTGCATATAGTAATGAAATCTGGCACATATGAAATCCATATTGACAGCACTTGATGTAATCCCAACCACCACCCACCACCCGCTACAAAAAAATAATTAGTCAATCTCCTGATTTTTGGTGATTTTTTGGAAATTTTTCTAAAAATTGGCTAAAAATGGTGAAACCTGGCTTGTCTCAAGCCAGATCGTTACAAAAACTTCTGAAATTGAAGACCCTCCTTGTACCATCATTCTACTAGCATGTGGAGGAATCTTCCCTTTCACTTCATGAAAAGGGGTAACAGCATGCCCCTCTTCCCGTGCTTTATATCTCCTGAATGGACAGGCATGAAATTGGTACATATGAAGTCCACATCGGCAGGAGTGTGTGTGTGTGTGTCCCAAGGCTATGGGTAACTCTGATTTTGGGGGAATTGGGGAAAATTAAAAATAGGGAAAAGGGCTAAAACTGGATAGTTGCAAGTCAGAACTTTACAAAATGTTCTGGATCTAAAACCCTCTTTAGGACTATCATTCCACCTGAATGTGGCGTAACAAGGTCATTCCTTTTGTTTTATATACATTTTTGTCTTCCCTATTGCAGAAGCACACAGTCAATAAAAGTGATGGTACTCTGAATGTTTCTATTTTTTCTTTAGAAAGAATTTCTCACTATCCCTTCTAGCCATTAAGGGATTAAAAGATGTGAAGTCCTTTTAATCCCTTTTAAAAGTCTGATGGTTCTTGCAGTGGGGAAGAAAAAAAATATAAAATCAAAGGAATGTCCTTGTTCCTCTACATGGGGATGAAGGAAATTCACCAAAAATCAAGGGATTGACCAATTCTCTTCAAATTCACTACAGGGCACTCTGACCTCCTTCCCAACATGTGTGGCAGGTTTCAAGGCACTATGACTAACCAATGATTTTTGGTGATTTCAGTGGGAATTTGGATTCAAATTCTGAATCCAATCTGATATCCAATATTGCCTGAGCCCATAAATCCGAATCAGCTGAAACAGAATCCAAATAATGAGTGTTATGAGAATATTAGTTTTCCTGGGTTTTCAGTTTTTGATTATTCTGGCTGGAAACAACCAACCACTTGAAAGAGAGATGTAGGTTTTATTGTCCTTTTACTCGTAAAGGGAAATCCTCACCGGATTCCCCTTTACAAGTATTGCCACCTGAACTGCTGAACCATTGAACAGACCAGACTGGCTGGTCAGTTTGATTGAACTGGTTGGAGGGACATGGTTCAGTTAAAATTCTATTCAAATTCGAACCCAGACAATGTTTTTGGGTATGTGCACACCTCTACAGGGAGCGTATTCCAGAGACTTGGGGCAAAAACAGAGAAGACCCATCCCTGCATAGCCACCAGATGAGCTGGTGGCAAGAGATGTTCTGATTGTCCCAGCCTGTCAGCAGGTAGGTGAGCCACAACTGCCTCAGACTTACCATCATCACACCTGCCATTGCTGCTGCCACTGCCATCAGATACTGCCTAAAGCTTAGGGGAATGAGGCCATAGCTCAATGGTAGAGTGCATGTTTTGATGCAGAACGTCCCAGGTACAGTTCTGATGGAGATGCAGCTCCTGATGCATAGACTCTTAGCACCAGCAATCCTATTCACCACCACTAGGAGCATTACGGGTAGAGATAGCCAGTAAGGGCATTCCATCTCTGACAATGCTTTCTCTACTATGATTCCTCTTTGTTTGACTATAACTCTCAGGTTTCATTCTCTCATCTGAGAGAGAATTCCTTCTTCTCCCTCCCCTCTTCCTGTATGCAGCTAGCAGCAAGGCATGTAGGCCTTAATCTATCTTCCTGGTGGATTTCCTAAATAAACTGCTTTATTTAGAACTTTAACTCCATCTCTCCAGGCAATATTAATTATCAGTGCTCTCCTTACCTGTGCATATCTGCTACAGCTGAGGTAGATAAAGACATCTCCACTCCAAGCTCTCTAATAGAGTTCCTAAGGTGGTTGGGCTGGAAAAGAATCCAGTCTGAAACCCTTTGAAGACAATACTGACATACATAGATCAAGAGACTCTCCTCACTGGCAGTGGAAGGGAGCCCAGCCTGATTTCCAGTGTCCAGGAGCTGTGCGGCTTCTGGCGGTGGCACGGTGGCAAACCCTCTTGGGTAGCCCACCGCTTAACCCAGGGTTGGGGTGCAGGGGTGCCCGAAAAGGGGGTTCCTGGGTGGTGTATTGCTGTGGTGCAGCTTCATGCCGCAACGACTCACGAGTAGCCTCCTGACTGGGAGGCCACAACAAGCCTCCCAGCATTGGGAGGCTCCCCAAAAGGCACTGCACACTAGTGAGGGCTTTTGGGTCTCCTGGGGACCAGGAGGCCCCCAAACCCTGCCACCCCAACTGGCGCAGTGACAGAGTTGGTAATCATCTGGGCAGCTGGTCCAGCCACCCTGGGAGGGCTCCCTCCTTGTCCGCAGGGAGAAGGGTTCAAGCCCGCTCTCCCCGCAAATCCCCTTTCGGCTCTTCACACAGATCATGTGTAGAGCCTTAATGGTTCTGGCTCAGTATAAAACAGCTTCATATTTCTATACCTCATAATACTCTCTCTATCTGTCTGTCTGTCTATCTATCTAGTTAGTTACCTCTTTGAATTTATATCTTGCTCTTCCTCCGATGAGCCCAGAGCAATGTGCTTGATTATGCATATCCTCACAGCAACTCTGTGAGCTAGGTTAGACCGAGAGAGAAGTGACTGGCCCAGAGTCACCTTCTGAGGCGCTTCACACGATCGGTGTGAAGCACTGGAGGGGTTCTGCGGGGAGAGTGAGCTTAGCCCGCTCTCTCCGCAGAACAGCAGCCACTCGTAGCTTGGCGGCCGGGTTGGCTGCCCACACGACTGCCGGCTCCGTCATGGAGCCGACAGGGTCGGCGGGGATCAGGGCCCGCACGCCCCCCAGAAGTTCCATGATGCCCCTGGAGATACCTCTGAACCTGGAAGGCTGCCTGCAGCCTCCCGGTGGGGTCTCCTCATGTGTCACCATGGTGCAGAGCTGCACCATGGTGGCACACGATTAGAAAACCCGAGTTAGTGGAGCTCTCGCTCCGCTAACCTGGGCTAAGGGGCGGGCTACTTTAGTGGACTAGCTGCCAGAGAACCACCAGGTTCGCCCGTGAGCCCACTGGTTCTCATAATGGGGAAAAACCAGGCTGGGCTTCTTTCCCCCTATTGTGAGAATAGCCTCAATGACTTTCTTGTCTGAATGGGGATTTGAACTTAGCCCTAGCCCTAGTCCCACACTAGAATCACTATACCACACACATGTGCGTGCCAGTGTGGTGCAGAGCCAGTGTAATGTAGTGGCTAGTCCTAGTTTTGGACTAGGAGCAGAGAGTTCAAATCCCTATTCAGCCATGAAACTCACTGGGTTACCCTGGGCCAGTCATGTATCTCTCAGCCTAACCTACCTCACAGGGTTGTTGTGAGGGTAGCAATAACCATGTATACACTCTGGACTCTCTAGAGGAAGTGTGGGATATAAATGTAATGAATGAATGAATGAATGAATGAATGCATACATACATGTTATTTCTTGTCTTACATTTTACACACTGTTATCTCTGGTCAAACAGGTTTTGCAGGTTTTCAAAATGTTGCAAAATCTGTGAACAGAGATGACACAAGTTTACACACTACAGGCAATGGTGCCTCTACCTTTACTCTGGGGGGGGGGGAACACCTTAATATGAATCTGTCTCTAGCTTGCACATGTTTCTAGGGACTGGGTTCACACTTGCAGAGTTCCTGTTCCCAGGTCAAACTGCTGGACTAGAAGAACTGACATGAATCTGGCCCTCATAGATCAACTGGCAGGCTTCCCATTTTATTAAGCAGATTGGATTAAACAGTGTTGGCAGTAGATGTTAGTATTCTTGTGCTGAGCCACTCTTTTTAAAGATGCCCCTAAGCTGATGTCCAATCACGCTGCTACTATACTTCAGGCCATCTAAATCATCTTAGCACTGCTTGTGGGAGACAAAGCTGGGCCATAATTCTTTTATATTTGGCCTTAGTGAAGGAAAATAGCAGAGCTAATCAGTGAGACAAATCAAAACCAAGGAATTTTATCAAGGCACTCCATTTATAGTGCTCCCCTGCTGGAGCTGTTTCTGTGTGTGTGTGTGTGTGTGAGAGAGAGAGAGAGAGAGAGAGAGAGAGAGAGAGAGAGAGAAGAATTGTGAATATGTGTTCAAAGGCTAGAACACCTTTTGCTTAACAATGCTTAGGTTTGTCATCACATGTAACAGGTCCCAATGGTGAAGTGACTACTGTGATGTCTTTAAATAAATCTGATTTTATGACTCAGATATTCCCATAATTTCCTCAAGTGGAAGTGGCAGGGTCTAAATTCATGGGTTGATGCTGGGATGTATTTACCTCAGATGTTGCTGTGACACCTCATTTCTGCAGGTACTGAAAAACGTATTTTCCTTAGCGTGCTTCAGAGCACCCCTGCTGCTTTCACTGTTTTTAGATGATGACATTGTCATCTGTGCCAGCAAAACTCTCTCTCTCTCTCTCTCTCTCTCTCTCCCTTTTCACCAATTGATCCTATGACTCACCGCAAGAAAGAGGCAGTCAATTTTTTTAATCTACCACCATCAGCTATTCGGTGGAAACACAATACACCACATTCATAGCAGGTGCCTCAGCAAGGGAAAGGGCCAGCATAGCCGCCAGGGCTCTAGGAATTTTTTTTTTAATTGCTTGAGGAATTAGTGAACCCCTAAGAGTGAAATATCTCCACCATATGTGCATGCTAGATAGCTAAAAGCTCATGCTGTGCTACTTTCAAACCCCTACAACCCCAATACATTGTTTGAGAGAGATCTGAAAAAATAGAGTGATCTGAAAAAATAGAGAGTACAGATCACATATACAGGAACCTACGTACTACATTCAGCTGTGCACTTATAGGCCCTGTGCAGGTTTCAGTAGTGGGCTGGTTCAGATCATTCTTTGTCTGCTGGCCCAACAATGTATGACAAGGCTGTGCATATGCCATGAGTGCACATGTGCTTTCCCCATCCTGGCACACTAAGGGACATTTTTAGCCTGCTTTCCTTAAGGAAAGTAAGCTTATGATATCACCTGGCATTCTCTGTGTGTATGTCCGTCCATGTGCCCGTGTGTCCTCAGTCCCATCTTCACAATGCCTAGACCAATATGAACCAAATTGGGCATAGTTGTAGGGACACCTCAACAGTGTTGTTTGTGATGATGTCATCCACCCCCAATTCAAAATGGAGGATGTGTAAATAATTGAGGAACAAGTGGGCTAACTTGTGGACCATCTAACCAATTTGAACCAAATTTGGTACAGTTGTAGTAAGTGGCACATGGGGACACCTCAGTGATGTAGTTTGTGATGATGTAAGCCACCCCAATTCAAGATGGCGGACACATGAATGTTTGAGGCGCAAGTGGGCTAACTTGTGAACCACCTGATTTGAACCAAATTTGGAACATTTGTAGGGACACCTCAATGATGTTAGTTTATTACGATGTCAGCCACCCCAGTTCAAGATGGTGGACACATGATCATTTGAGGAGTGTGGGTTAACATGTGAATTGCCTAATCAATTTGAACCACATGTGCTACAGGTGTAGGGACATATAGGGACAGCTCAAGAGCATAGTTTGTAATGATATCATCAAGATGACAGATGTGTGAATGGTTGAAGCACAAGTGGGCCAAATTGTGGACTGCCTAACCGATTTGAAGTAAATTTGGTACAGCTGCAGTGAGTGACACATAGGGACACCTCAACAACATAGTATGTGATGATATCATCCACCCCAATTCAAGGTGGCAGACATATGAATGATTAAGACTGAAGTGGGAAAGCTCATGAAGATGGTAATTATCAGTTAAGATTATAGTGAAAGGAAAGTAGCCCCACCACATTCATACAACCACTCCTACCCAGAATAAACAACTGAAAGGCAGGCTCATGTGATACGCCTTTCAACTATCTTATAACTTATTTATGTGTTCATTCCTTAATTAAAATATCTCCAACTTAAATGTGATCAATGTTTCTCATAAGCTCTATCCACAGGTTATGTTCAGGGAATGTACAATCTGAGTACAGTGTGCACACATACAGTTATTCACACATATTCAATGCAAGTTCTGTATCTAACATTGGAGGGTGCTTGTACCCAGGTCACTTTTAATATGAACACATGTACACTAATTCATACAAAACTATGTACAGGCACTTGTATGTACATACAATACAATGTGTGAATAGGGCTATTAGTGAGCCTCCAAACATAAGGTTATTCAGTGATTTGTCTGAACACACAAAGAGAGGGGAGCAAGAGTTTGTCTACAGGCCCTGACCCCACTCCATGTCTGTCCATCAAAATGGCTGAAAGCACCTATAAGCACCTTTGTATGCACATAGGCTCCATCCATGTGTTCAGGAAACCTTTGAAGAATCATGGTCTCTGATCACTTAGACAGAGCCTATGTGCATGCCATTTGTATATCTATTGCCCCTTTTTCAGATATTATGCTAGGGTATGGTTGTGGCAGCAGCCATGACAAGATGTGAGCCCATTTCTCATGTTTTCAGGGGAAAGTCTGAACAGTACTTACTTCTCTCTGAATGAAGGAATATCCAGGTCATCTACTACTTTCCAGTTTATTACATGTATGTGGCACTTTTTGCTAAACATAAAATAGGTTATTATTGGAAAATCCATGTTGCACAACCATCCATGAAGTAGGTAGAGGCAGTCTTTGTTTCAGAAAGTGGTCTCTCTCCATGGTAGTGACTCTTGTTGCAGAATCCTGCCTAGGAGTGCCTGTGTAATCTAAAACCAGTACTTGTCACTATGCTTGCTACACATGTTTAAGTTTATGCTTTGGGCCAACTTGGGTGGATTTTGCGCTAAACCAAATTTGCAAGTGAGAATAGCAAATAAACTATAGTCTAGACAGAAGCAATGCCAACGTTAGGATATCTCAGAGGAGCAACAGACTCAGAAGCACAGTTTTTGAAAACAAGCACAATCTTTGTAAAATGATCTTTGCAAAACAGAGGCACAATCTGAATAATGGAATCTGGCATTTGTCATTGCACAGAGAGTGGAAGCAGCTCCTGGGACAAGATAAAGAAGGAAGAGGAGTCAGGGAGTGAAGGTTCTAATAACCTGGAAGTTGGTGGGCATTGGAATGTGGACAGCAGGAAGGGGAGAGATGGGGGAGAGAGCAAGAGACAGAGAAATGAATGGGAATCAAGAGCAGCTTAATACCTGTCCTGTATCTGGTGATTTGGGCATAACTTGTACCAGGAAACATTTAGAGATCCAACTGTTTCTAAATGTGGCCAAAGCAGAGGGCATGAAGAAGCAGATATGTCACACTCCACATGTTGTACACATCTAGCAAAGGGAGTACTGGGCTTTCCAGACAGGTGCAGGGTTAGCCCCATGACAAGCTCATATAGGGGTCTAATCTCAGTGGCTCAGTAATTTTATGTGGGAGTCTAGGGGATCTCAAGCAGTCAGGCACAGGGGTTAACCTGTGGCTGACCAATGCAGAGTGTGACCCAAGGACTCTGGTTTCCGAAAGTGTCTTGCGGGTCTCCCCACGACAGGCCCATGCTAGGAATGCTCAAGGAAACGGATTTCAACTCAGCAATTCTGGACCTCATAGGCCACAATTCAACTTGAGAAAAGAGCACACAGGCGGGTGCTGAGACAAGCAGGCTCATGGGAAGTTGAAGGCAACATGTTGTCACTAAGCTCCCACAAAGAAAGATTTCACCAAGAGACGTTGCAACTGGGGTTTGAGAGCAGAGGCTTTTGTAGGGTTTTGCCTTCTTCTAGGTTCCAAAGGTAGGAAAACGTAGAAAGACAACGGGGGCAAAGAGGTTTCTAAGTACCAGACTTGGAGACAGTGAGGTGAGTCTCATGATCGGTGAGACCACCTTAAGAGGGTTTGCAGGGAGAGCGGGCTTAGCCTGTTCACTCTGCAGACAATCCCCAGACAGCCCAGGGCAGCTGGATCAGCTGCCCACACGACTACCGACTCTGCCATGGAGCCGGTGGGGGCTACGAGGATCGGGAGCCATGTGGCCCCCAGAAGTTCCAGGATGCCCCACCCGAGTGTGTAGGGCATCCTGGAGAGACCCCTAGGGCCAGGGGGCTTGTTTCAGCCTCCCGCCGGGGGTCTCATGTGTTGCTGAGGTGCGGAGCAGCGGCGCAGCTATACATGTTCAAAAAGATGGGGTTAGCGGAGCGTTTACTCTGCTAACCTCAGCGAAGGGGAGGGAGAATTAGGAGGGTGTGCTGCCGGGAGCCACGCAGCTCCCGTGGCAGCAGACGATCAGCAAAAAGTGGGCTGGGCTCCCTTAGCCCGCGTTTTGCTGATCGTGAGAATCTCCTCAGTGTGATCCTTGCTATTCAGGTGGAGCACAGAACAAAGGGGCTTTATTGTGCTGAATCTACATGACTGATTTACCTTGATTGCATTCCAGGGTGTGTTTTCCCTATATCTTGGGGGTAGTTTTTAAGGCTGAAGACTCTTTGCTTTGTCAGGAACTCTGGCTTCATTAGGAAATAACAGAATTGGTGGTGGGGGGGGAATACCCTTTTCTATTTTCCAAGGGTAACCTTTACACCAGTTGAGGATCTGCATGACATAGATGCTTGATCCAAGCAGAGGCCAATTTCCCTCTTGGCACGAAGTGCTCATCCATGCTTTGCTTTGCCTTGCTTCAATAGGGAGACAGAGTTTCCCAAAATGAATTGGCGATGAGACTGTCCCCCAACAGACTTGGGGTCTTGATATGAGACACTAATCCTTATTTAAGCTGGCTTATTTGGGGTTGGGAGTCTAACAGGGCTGGTATCAGGGGTCAGCATTGTGGGCAGCCCAGGGCCCTCAGGGCTCTTGTCCCTGAGACCATGTCTATGCCCATAGCAGGGGCGTATCTAGGGTGGGGCAGGCAGGGCACGTGCCCCGGGCGCCACCTGAAAGGGGCGCGCCATTTCTTAAAATTATTTTTTTTTTAAAAGGCTGCCGAAAACAAAATGGCCACCGCGCATGCTCAAATGGCCTCTTTGAGGCCCTAAGCCATACCAGGCCTCACAGAGGCCATTTGAGCATTCATGGTGGCCATTTTGTTTTCAGCTGCCATTTTTTTAAAAAAATATATATATTTAAAAATGGCCACCGCACATGCTTAAATGGTCCCTGTGAGGCCCTAGAGGCCAGTAGGGGGGAGGGGGAACCTTTGCAGACCCCCCAGCCTTTAGAAGCCCCCCAAAGGGGCTACAGGTAATTTTTTTAAAAAATTAATATAATATAAGTCACTGTACGCATATTCAGATATGTGACTTGTATGTGACCTTCAGAGTTGTATTTTTCTGTTGATATTATGGTAAAGTTATCTGAAAGATGGGTGTCAGATGTTTGGACAGGGGGTGCAATTTTAATGCTTGCCCTAGGCGCTATTTTCCTTAGATTCGCCTCTGGCCCATAGCCTTTGTGTAATGGTGAGCACAGAGTGACTCTCTCAGCATTCATTCAGCTAGGAGGGCAGGGAACTCATGGAAGCAGTTTGCTGAGTGCCTCCTGTAACCTGGAGCTGCCCTGGAGTCTAGTTTCAAGGTTTCTGTTTATTTTTGAAATATTACTTGAGGTTCTTTTCTTTCTTATGAACACTAGGGAAGCCATTATATTGTTTCAAAAATAAGGTTCTTCATCACGGCCAGTCCTGAATTCTGCTGCGGGACAGATATTGAGATAAGGCAATAATAAGTGTTAGCATCATGACTTTCCACTTTACCACCCTAAAGTGGCTGACATCCAGACTAAATTATTCTACTCAGGACTTACCCTGAAGGATCATTTAAATTGAACAGAACTGCCCAGGAGGAATTTAGTCAGGATGTCAGGCAGTCTTCAGGTTGTTATTTTGTTTTGTTTTTAATGCAATGGGAAGGGGGAGAGTTTACCTCTAAAAATGATGTGTTTGTGTCAGGTTTTTCTTCAAGTTATGATCAAATGCCGTTTAGAAATCAGAATACTGATTGCCTGAATTGAGAGACATCCCTCTGTCACTTCTGTAATAGAATTGGAAAGAGAGAATGTTCAAGACCTCTTGACAAATACTGAATATAATGAAATGCAAAAAATTATAATTGTTGCTAGCTGGGCCATCATTAAGTCAGTTTATATTTAGACAGGGGCCATCTTAAAAAAATGCAGCATAGAATTACTAGATCATTTACATGCCTGAGAGGATCTTGTTGCTCACACAACTGAACTTGCATTGTTTGAGAAGTAAATATATACACCAAGGCAATTCCACAAAGAATAAGCCAGGAAGACTGTCTGTCTGGGTGGATATGTGGGCTTATCTTCCTCCTTGAAGAAGCACATGCATGATTGACATTTTGGAGACTGAGAAGCCTAAACAGCCAATGTGCCAATCAAACTAAGTAGAAATAAAATAAATTAAAAGCAAGGAGAATATGAACTTTACAGCTTGCTTTAAAATGTCATTTATACACATTCCTAGGAGATTTCATTATCATAATATTACACATTTCTATAGCACTTTTTGAATACTTGGAATTATTCCTAGATGTTATTAATTGTATTCATGCTGGGACTGCTAACCCCCTGTTTGGCCTGTCTGGCAATCATTCCTAGGTACCCAAATACTTACCTGTCTGAAAAGTGATTCCCTCATCTATGGCCATGTCATATAGTGTTACAGAAGTTATTTTTTTGGACTACCTGGACACATACACACACTCCCTTCACTAGGTGCATGGCATGGAAGACCTGTATTTTGAAGTCCAGAGATCTGAAAAATCACATGTGCCAAGGAACTATTGACCTAACACCTTTCAAAGATCATGCTGTGAGACCAACACCCTAAAATTGACTTTTCATGTAAATCCTTTGAACCCTCCTGAGACTGAGAAATCAGAATCCCCATTGACTGTCTGTGAGGCTATTCACATGATGGGAGGAAATCGGGCTAGCAGAGACTAGCCCGATTTCCTCCCATCGTGAGAACCACTGGGCTCAGCTGCAAGCCCGGTGGTTCTTAAGCGGGTCACCCGCTTAAGTAGCCCAGCAGTTAAACCAGGTTTGCGGAGCGAGTGCTCCACAAACGCAGTTTTTCTTCTCCTGAGTTGCCACGGTGTGGCTCCGCACTACAGCTACTCACGAGGAGACCCACAACCGGGAGGCTGAAAAGCAGCCTCCCGGCTCGAGGGTCCCTCCAGCATGCCCTGCGCACCTGCTTCAGCATGGCCCCCAAACTCTCAGCCCCCGACAGCACCACGATGGAGCCGGCAGTCGTGTGGGTGGCCGCTGTGGCCGCTCAGAGCAGACTGTCTGCTCATCTGCAGGGAGAGCAGGCTAAGCCCGCTCTCCCTGCTCACCACCCCCAGGCAGCTCCCACTGATTGTGGGAACCGCCTCTGTGTCTGCTTTAGTAACATGTTTGATTGCATTAGACATGGGATTAACATGCGACAAAGTATTCTCGAATGATACACATGGTGAATAGGTGAGGTGGGAAATGCCAAGAATATCCTGCTGGATTTACAATTATTCTTAGAATGTTCTCTGAGTAATTCTCACACTGTGGCTTCATTTGCGAATGGAAAGTTAATCTGCACCTTTTCGCAAATCAATTACCAGCTTAGCACCAGGAATTAGTGTTTCTAAGCAGGAGAGGTCATGATTTCTCTGGAAAAGATAGTTTGTATGGAAGAAATCTTTTTTTAATTAATCAAACTGATTTTTTAATTAATCTGACCATGGGATTGGCACAAGGTCACCTGGTTAGCGTAGTGGTTGAAAAGGAGAATTAGACATGGGTTATTTCCCCACTGCTCTGAAGACAGTGGTGTGGCCATGTTCAGATTTATACAAACAGAATGGTACCTTATAACTAAAATTCTATTATTTCCTGGTAGGTTCCCAGTGGTGGCTGAACTACAACACCCATCAACTTATAATCCATTGCAGCAGGGCATGGTGGGAACCATAGATGGGGCCCCGAGCTTCAGAACTCCTGTCTTCTAGAATTTAAATCCTACCCTTTCTCCCTGAAGCTTCCTGGAGCAGGGATACTCAATGTTGGGCCCCCAGATGTTATTGGACTTCAACTCCCACAATCCCCAACCAAAGGCCACTGGGGCTGGGGATTATGGGAGTTGAAGTCCACTAACATCTGGGGGCCCAATGTTGAGAATCCCTGTCCTGGAGTATCTATCTAACACACACACATACACACACACACACACACCCCAGTGGTGGCCAGTGAGGGTAGCATGTGGGGGCAGCAGCAAGAGAGACCTTTAAAAGTCTTAATGACCAATAGCTCTAGCACCTGGGTGCTGTGGGGAGCAGCTGTGGCTTGCCTGGCATCCCACACAGTGGCCATCCTGCCTACAGCACCCACCCAGCCACTGAGCATGCTCATTGGCCAGGTACTTACCTTAGGTGGCCAGGTACTCGCCTTAGGTGGGGTGGCCACTGTGTGGGATGCTAAGTGGGATGCCACTGCTCCCCACAGCATCCAGGTGCTGGAGCTATAGGCCATTTTAAAGGTATCTTTAAAGACTTTTAAAGGTATCTCTCGCCACCCCACCCCCCACTGTCCTCACCGGCCACCACACACACAAACACAGACTTTCCCCAACCAGATCCCCCTTTACAAGCAGGGCAATCAAGCAGGTTGAACTGGGCCTGGTTTGGTTTGAACTTTGACTGGCCCCCTCTTTTGGGTGGCCAGTTTGCCTCAAGCTCAAACTGGTTGAAACAGGCCAGTTCAAATCAAACCTAGGTTGAATTCGAACTGGTTCACACATCCTCACCTTGTTCAGGGCCACCCATGCAGGCCACACCCTTGACATTTTTCTGCCCTTCCAGCCATGCCCCAATGCCTGACATTCAGTTGAATGCATAAAGGGGATTCCTATGCATATTCAAATATAGGGGCTTTCACATAATCCAGAAACCTGCCATACAGATGTAGAGGCTCCTTTCACATGTTCAGCTGAACACAGATGTTAGGGGTGTGGCCTCTAGAAGTGGGCCTGTTGCCCCTCCACTAGTTTTCTGAATGTGTTGAGGATAACACATGAACAAGGCTACATGATTGGCCTCATTCTTGTGATTTCCAGAAGTCCCACAGGACAAAACCACAAAAAGGCAGCACACAGGGTGCTCTTCGAACATTTGAAAGGAATCCCTGTCAGACTGAAACCCAGGATACATCACTCCAGGCTTGCCCCTTCTGTCGACACAGCTTTGTCTGTAGGGACAGGAGGCATCTGAAGAGAAGTGACCTCCAGTTGCCTCCTGAACCTGGGTTCTCTCAATCACTATTGCCAAGGTGGGGGCAAGAAGAAGGTGGCTGCCAGCATCAGGGCTGACAGGGAACCCAGCTGCTGGCACTTGTTGTAACTTTAGTAGAGCATCCTCCGTGTAGACACATTTTAATGTTTTCCTCCTGTTTACTTGCTTAAATGCAGTTAATGAGTGTGCTTGTTCAAAGCTACCTCAGAACTGGGACAGCTACATATCTTGTTTAATTCACTGTGTTGCTGTAATTAACTGTAACAGGATTGCAGGATCTAGAGAGCCATGTGGGTGGCAATTGTCTGGGACGTCTAAAAATACCACTTGAAGTGATGACTTGGGGCTTTGAATTGGCTTCCCATTTTATTTAGGACTGGGGGAATTGTTCATATGTTTTAGTCCTGCCCCTCTTTGTTTCCCTACTGAATCCCATCCACATGCAGAGGGGAAATGACATTTGTCAAGATGCGTCCTTGGCCTCTAACATTTAGCTGAGAATACTGCCTTAAAAAACAAGGGCTATCTTCATTGTTCACGCTGGGTATTCTTTGCTTGAACTGAAGGGCAGCACTGGCAAGTATGTTATTTAGTGTCACATTACACCTATCAAAAAGCAAGGTGGTTCCAAGCGATACTGCCATGAAAGCAAAATGTTAAGTCAGAAGACCAAGACATAAAACTGCCAGATTATAAAACACAATTAAAGTTATCAGTCTTTTTCTTTTCACCACCTGTACTTTCACAGTTTGAATGGGTAAGAGCATCTTGAAGAGGGTAAAAGGCTCAGTATTTAAAAATGATATTACAAAGCATTATTCTCTGTCTCAAGTATTCCTGCAATCATGAAAACATTTTGTTGTAAACTTTGGTCTGTGAATTTTCTGTGGGTGGGGGGAAGGATTGCTTGGAGCATGGCATGTTGAAGTAAGAGGCAGGGGCAAGATGCCTGGAGGGTGGAATGACTGAGGAAATGACCCTTTGAATTTGGAGGCATTTATTGTGAGTCTGAGGTTTGGGACTTGAGATGAGGATGGATGGTAGATTAGATTCTTAGGTTAGGTCGGGTAATTTAGGAACCTGTTAGAAGCTGTGTTGTAAGATAAAAAATAAACATATACTTGAATATGTATAACAGTCATATTCAAGGAAACTTAGTATATTTTTCTTGTTTCATTCACAACAAAAATAGGTAAATCACAACATCTGATTGTTGTGATTTAGACTGACATGTTTTCAAGGTTTGAATACCTAACCTGAAATCTGGATCAAGCACAGATTTCTGTCTTTATTTGTGAAAATTCATTTGCCTGAACATTACTGAAATATATGACTCAAAAATCAAATGAATGCCTTTTCCTTTAATTCTTAATCTTTTGTGCCTCCTCACTCTAAAGTCATAAAATCATTTTATTCATTGGTCTAGTGCCTTGCATCACTCTCCTTTCTCACTTTACAGAGCTTGATCTGGCAAGGGTGAGACATGTGTCATACAACACAGGCTTTCACACGTAGATCAGCATCTTGGGTGAAATGTGCTTTCAATAAATGATGTTGTTTGGAGGGGAGAAAAAACCCTGCACCCAGCACCTGGGGTATACACTTAGTGCCAGATGCTTCCTTTCTGAACACTGTCTGATGGCCAGTGTTGACTGTTGAATAACAGTAGTCACATTGTAGTCCCTGTTATCTCAGATTAGGGCACATTAGGGATGGCATGGGGTTTTATTGGCTCCAAAATCTATATATTTAATTCTCCTAAACATATCCGTTGCTAATCCTATGTCTGGCAGCTCTCGCAAGAGCAGCTGCCTGGGAATAGTGATGGGTCAGGAGACAATGGCAGTGGTGGTGGAGGGCCAGCCTGGCCTGGCCGCCAGTGGGCCAGAGGAGAAGGTGGTGGGCTGGCCTGGCCCAGCCACCCGCCGGGAGGAGAAGGCGGGGGGAGTAGAAGACGGCGGCAGGCCAGCCTGGCCCAGCCACCCACCAGGAGGAGGAGGAGATGGGAGGAAGAGGCAGAGGGCCAGCCTCGCCCTGGCCCAGCCATTGGTCAGCTGGAGGTGGTGGCGGTGGGCCAGCTTGTCCCGGTCACCCGCTGGGAGGAGAAGGCAGGGGGATGAGGGGCAGGCCCTGGCCTGGCTGCCGGTCGGCCAGAGAGGAGGGCCGGCCTGGCCCACCGGCTGCCTGCCGGGAAGAGGAGGTGGAGACAGGCCGGCCTGGCCCTGGCCTGGCCTCCAGTTGGTCGGTGGAGGCTGTGGCAGGCCTGGCTGGCCTGGCTGCCCACTGGGAGGAGGAGGTGGGAGGTGGTGGCGGGCCGGCCAGGCCCAGCTGCTGGAAGGAGGGGGTGAAAGGAGGTGGCAGGCTGGCTTTCCAGCCGGCCCGCAGGCCAGAAATGTGCGGTGGGGGGAGAGGAGGCGGACCATCCAGCTGGCCCGCCAGAAAGCATTGGGGCCTGCCAGAAGTGGGGAAAGGGGGAGCGGCCAGCTAGAAAGCCGGGCATGCCGGCAAGGGGGGGAGGGACAGTGGTAGCGGGCAGGCTGGCAGGAGGCACAGGTGCTCTGCGCCTGGCTCATCTAGTATATTTTAAAACCTTAAATCAGCTGCTTTTACATCAGAATTTAAATATGTGGCTGGTATCATCTTATCATAAAAAAGAACCCCCAGAGGTAAATGCATGCCTCTTAGTATCGTATAGCCAAGCAGTACTGTAGGCAGGTTGACTGAGAAGACTTCAGGCATGGAATTATTTAGGGGACTGGCTTGTACAAGCCAATCAGAGATTATCATTCAAGAAGTAAGAAACTGAAATAAGCACTGCTTCATTATGACCACTCTATATCCTCTCACAGTACAGTCTGCTAGATGTTCCTGTAACCATTCACTGGTAACTCACACTTTTTCATATCCCTTGAACATAGAGAGCTTACACTGAGTCAGGCCCTTGGTCCAGCCATCTTAGTATTGTTGACACTGACCGGTGGCATCTCTCCAGGGTTTCAGACAAAGGTCTTTACCATTCTAACTGGAGATACTTAGGATTGAACCTGGTACCTTCTGCATACAAGGGAGGAGCTCTGTCATTGGGCTATGCCCGTTTCAGCAACTTGTCCAGCAGGACAAAAGAGGGGAAGCTCTGATGTTTGCTTCTAAGAAACAGGCTTTCATTCACAATGGGTCAGTATAGATGATACTTTACCGGCCTATGCAATTAGAAAGGGGATGTACCAAGAGTGCGCCTGTCATGCTGTCCTTCATGGACACCCTGACATCTGCCCAGCATGTTCCTGTATTGTACGTGGTAGTGGTGGGTGTTAATCTGAATGGCTGCTCCACATGTGCTTATTTAAATATGCACACCAGAGTATCAGGATGTCTAAGGAGGATGTACCAATAGGTTCACTCTCCGCATGTCCTCTTCTAATTATGTAGGTCAGTAAGGTAAGGCATGCGCATATGTGCATACACACACACACACACACACACACACACAGAAATGGACAGCTGGAAAATGAAGTCTTCCAGGCCTTTAGAAATATGGGGGTGTTCTAGTTAGTTGGCCACTTTTAAAATGCAGCGAATTCCCTTCCCACTCAGGTACTTCTGCTCTGTCTTTGTTTGTTACAATGAACAGCTTTTGAATATTTGTGCAGGCACAAATTGAATATTTTTTTTCAATCAAGTAGCTTTTGAATATAAGTGCAAGCACATTACTTCTTCTTTAAATATCTTCCGAACCCCCCTCACTGAATCCCTCAGGACAAGGCCTGACTGGTCACCTGCAGGGCCAAGACTCCATTCACAAGCCTGGAACAGGACAGCTGCTTTTATATGACCGGACGGAATATCTTTGCAACAAGTTCTGTGAATATTTCTTCTAAATGCATTATTGCTTACACCTCCAAAAGCATATTTTCACACTTAGATCTCAAACACAAATGTCTGTTGACACACAAAATCTCACTCTCCAAACAATGACTTTCAGTGTTTCAAACTTGAGCATGCTAGCAAAAATATGAGAGCCAATGTGCGGGTAAGATAGACTGTATTTGCTAGCCACATAGCCCTAGTTCTTATGGAGGTTGCAATCCATTGTCCAGACTGTATTAATTTAGACTGAAGGTGGAAGATCCTATGAGTGAATAATCCTCTGTGTACAAAAATTCTTGCATCTAAAAAGCTAGCTTAGTCTAGTTTACATAAGAACCATAAATTTGGTAAACAGGTGAAGGTAAACAGTGTCATGGTGACAGGCTCTCCCCAATCTTTATGC